>NW_026542602.1:3490736-4239765 GCF_028750875.1 Macrosteles quadrilineatus
TGCATGCTCAAACCCCCTCAGCGCCTCGACTAGATGGTCTGTTTATCAGCTGGAAGACCTGTACCCGAATCGGTGGAAGACAATTTACTCAATGTAGATAGTCTAGGGAAAGCTGCATGCAAACAGATTAGTTGAGATATGAGCTAAAAGAAATATTTTTCTGGAGTTTTACTGCTGTCTCAGGAATGTGATATTAACCTTGAGCAGCTGATGACATACCCATTAGATCCAGGACCATGGGCATTAGCCAATACCGATGGATGCCCAACAAAAACAGAAAAGGCCAAACTGCTCCATGCTTTGGAGAACAAGGGTATATAGTAGACGAACCTTCCAAGATTGAAGAATGTATGTATGTAATTGACGGTATGGCTTACTTTTAGGTTCTTACTAATATTCCAGAAACCTCTGGTGAACTAGCACAGATTGCCTTCAGCCGTTTTCCGAAATTCAGAAGGATATACTTTATTACGGATACCTATTTAGGTGTATCTATTAAAAACATTGAAAGGGAGAAGGGGATTTGGAGACACGTTTTTAATGAGAGGTCAAAAATCAAGATCCCACGGGATTGGAAAAAAATCCTAGCTAATGGTAAAAATAAGGAACAACGGGTTAACCTGCTAAATAATGAATGGTCTCTGCACAAATATGCATAAATTCAAACAAGCTTCAATACACGTTTCTAGGGTAATGTAAGGTTCTTTTTGGTGATATTTTGAAATTCACCCCCCACCTACAAACAGGGTTGCTAAGAGTAACTTAAATGTTTGTAAAGACAACCCATATCAATCAGCACATTATTTTAAAGAAATTTAAAAGGAAAATTACTGTCGCAATTCCGATTTTGATACGAGGAAAACGAAGTTTTATACGTTAATTTTACTAGAACCTTATATTCCAGTAAAATTTACGTAAACAATTTCTCAATAAAATTTATTTAATTTAAATAGAATCTCTTAAAATCTCTTTCCTAGAGGTACTCGTTAAATCTAATGTTATTTAAATAGATTTAATTGAAAATCAATTCAGGCCAATTTGAAATCCGCATTGCCTGCAGGTTTGCTGCAGCGGGGGTATTTTATTAACTTTTTTTATTTTCAATTGAAGCCTTTGAATACATACTGAAGAAGTCAATACAAAAATATTTCACCAGTAATTAACGCAGGCTATCCTTATGTAATTTAAATAAAACAGTTTTTAAATTTAAAAGTTTTTCTTTATTTTCCGGAATACGCTGTAATTTAAAAGAGGCAAACAACTGAATTATTAATCTGGTAGGTAATACCAACAAAAAAAAGTATAAGTCATAAATTCCCACGGGGGGGGGGAGGGTTTCATATTGGTGGCTCATGGTCTATAATGAATGTAGAGTTTTTTATTTATTTTCTTTGTTACCTATACAACAATTACAACACAAATAAATTATTGTTTTAAAGCTCTACACGATGTTTCTAATCTGAATTGGGCATTTTCTTGTTTTAAGAGTAAAAACAAAAATAAAACTAATTTCAAAACCTCACAACACCTTCTGTTATATAGCAAGTTTCACACGAAACTACATGTTAAGGGATGTCTGACGAGGTATGTTTACCCAATTGTCAAATAATACAAGTATTAAGCAATCCGTTTTGTAACAAACAGTGTACGAGATTTTTAATTACGTACTTATATAATAGATTTGATAAATACTGAAATATACATGGACAAAATCTACAAAAAAATATTCTGAATATTAGTCTAATTGGTTGAACCTGGTTGAACCGTATAGGCGTAGTGAAAACGGTCATATAGAAATACTTTATGCGTTTAATTATGAGTAATATTTTATCATGTTTTGTCTGTATTTATATGAAAAAAACAATTATCATATTTAACATAGTATGCACACTCATACACTAATTTTTAAAACCATGCAACTATTTTAAACACTAAAATGGAAACATGTGAGTAATATTTATAAAACTCCTTTCCACTTCAATAAGCGACGGGTCCGGGAACACCAATTCACTTAAAACAACCCTTCACCAGTAAAGCGGGGCTCCTTTTATGTTTCAAAGTACCACCCTACATGATAAAATGAGAATAATAACTTATATTAAACCTTTTTTAAAAGCTTAGCGTTTCTTTTTAAACCCTTGAATAAATCCAGTTTTTTTTTATCACAGTGAAATTTAATTTGTTCACAAAGTTGTCTTGTTTATTCCAAATATACATCTGGGGATTTGTTCATATTTTTATATCAATATTAATAAAGCCGTTATAAGAGACAATTTGGAACCACTAATACATTCCAAGATTTAAAATGACTATTTACTTTCACCGATTAAAAGATCAAGATTAATTGAAAAGGAAATATAAATTTAAAAATTATCTATTTTCTTAACGATAACAACCAAAAGGTTGTTTTTGCACGCAACCCAAATTAAAAGTGCTGCGAGATACATGTTAATGAAAAAAAAACATATTTTGGAATCCCTGTGTTTTTTACTTCATTGCCGATCAGCTGATATGCGTTGTTGCATAGATATCTTTGAGGTTTAGTGTTATTGGAAATGTATTGTAAATAAGACACAACATGGCGTTCCTCTAATCTCGGAGGGATTGAATAAGACGTTGAAAGTAAATCTGATCTAAAGCTCAATAGTGTAGAATATGGCTGCTAAGCTAAATACAACACATGGCGCAGTTTTCAACACATTATGCTACCTTCTTATATACAGGGTGTAGAAAAATGTAATGGACCAATGTTTTTCAAATTTATATCATAGACCTAAATTTAAATGTTTGGAACTATTTGCAATGGAGTTTTTACTATTGATCCTCCATCATTATCTATTATTCTTATTCAAAATTTCATGTAGAACACGAAAATGACATAATCTACTAATTACCCATTTACATGTAATTGAGGAATTGCTGTATTATGTTTAAATACACACTAAAACACAAAAATTGTAAAATCGATGACCAGCTACCCTGTATACCTTTTTTCTTAGCCTAATAAAGTGATACAACATTATGTTGGTGTTACATGAGCAGGAATATCAAAAAAGCTCTTTTAGAAAGTGTTTCACTTTTTGTAAAGGTCTTACCGCCCTCTGAGGACCATAAGAGGATTGAGTAAATTGCGTTTTTACAAGGAATCCGCTTTTAACACTGATAGGATAGTATTACCGCAAATTGCAGGAATATTGAAAACATCTATTGCAAATACACTGCTATTTATAATTTTCGTCTCTAACGTTCATGTTGATGCTGTAATATTATAATTACAATAACTTAGTTCAAGATTGTGTGATAAATAAGTACTTTGACTGTTTATTTCTGCATAATTAGCATTTCAAACACTAAACTCCACGTTATTGGTTAGGGTTGAATCCAAGCGTTGAACTAAAATGGAATAGGGAGCACGAAAAAGGTTTAGTCATGGTATCGATATCTCGACTTTTAGTTGTAAAATGATGCAAACCAGACATAGCTTAGCCTTACTCCATCCCATGTTTTATGTTAACTAAACGATTAAGGTTTTACAAAGCTTTATTTTCAAAGAGTAGAGCTATGGCTACTGTAAATAAAATACTAAACCGTAGGCAAGTGTTAGCTTGTCGTTGGCTATAAACACAGAGGAAGTTAACTGTTTATGGTTATTGTTCAACAAAGCCTTCGGGTCAACGTTAACTTTGGTAGTTATGGTACTGCGCAACAAACTCTGCTACATTCTCAACAATATAAGTGTTCTTTAATCTTTATATTCTATAAAATAACATATCTCTAGATTGCATTATTCTCAGTTCAGTTGGCATTACTTTGTAAGGCTGGCCATTGAAACGCATTGGATAAAAGAATGAACCTTGGTGATCTAATAGCCTTAAATATGGTACTATTGATTCTCCTAATTTAAATGGCATAAGTGAACAACTATACATATACTACAATTAATTTGGTCATTGTGTTGTGACAAGCTGTAATGTGATAAGTTGAGCTGTGACCAGTTGTACTGTGACAAGTTGTACTGTGGCAAGTTGACTGTGACAAGTAGTGCTGTAAAAGTTGTATTGTGCTTACACAAAAAAATACACAAATATGACAAGTTGTGTTGTACTGTGATAAGTTGTGTTGTGACAAGTTGTGCTTTGAAAAGTTGGGCTGTGACAAGTAGTGCTGTGACAAGTTGTGCTTTGACAAGTTGTGGTGTGACAATTTGTACGATGATAAGTAGTGCTGTGACAATTTGTACTGTGTTAAGTTATGCTGTGACAAGTTATACAAGTTCAACAGCACAACTGTTATGACAAGTTATACTGTGACAAGCTGTGCTGTGACAAGTAGTGCTGTGACAAGTAGTGCTTTGAAAAGTTGGGCTGTGACATGTAGTGCTGTGACAAGGAGTGCTGTTACAAGTAGTGCTGTGACAATTTGTACCGTGTTAAGTTATACTGTGACAAGTAGGGCTGTGACAAGTTGTGCTTTGAAAAGTTGGGCTGTGACAGGTAGTACTGTGACAAGGAGTGCTGTGACAAGTTGTACTATGACAAGTTGTGTTGTACTGTGATAAGTTGTGTTGTGACAAGTTGTGCTTTGAAAAGTTGGGCTGTGACAAGTAGTGCTGTGACAAGTTGTGCTTTGAAAAGTTGGGCTGTGACAGTTAGTGCTGTGACAAGGAGTGCTGTGACAAGTTGTACTATGACAAGTTGTACTATGACAAGTTGTACTATGACAAGTTGTGTTGTACTGTGATAAGTTGTGCTGTGACAAACATTTTGTAAGTGTTGCGGGTCTAATGCACCGATGTAAGGAACTACTGAATTACTTCGTACACGTATCATAATTTAGAAATCTTCAAGTCATGATTATTTCAATTTTTAAAATCATTTTGGTTATCAAAAATATAGGGGGCTTAGCCATGAACAAACTATGATAATGCTATGTGACTTTGGTGAGTAACAACTAGATTACCTAGATAAAGTTCAAATATCTCATAATTAAAGTATATCGTGTACCTAAATTAAGTAAAGCTGAAGTTTAATAAAATAAAGTCATCCATTACTACAAATAATACTTGGTGTTGCGTTGATATAAGTTCAAGCAATTACGACAACAATGTAAAGGTAGGGAAAGAAATATGATTGATATGACAAGTTGGTTGGTAACAAAGGATCCAAAAGAAGTAATCCTTTATTTCTACAACAAATCTGAGAGTTGCACATCATCCGTCAACACCATTACATCTTTCTCTTTCACACTATCACTTGTCTCTTTCATAAGGAGAAAGCTCTGACAAAACAAATGTTGTTTATAGAAAGTTGGCAAAGAAAAGGATTATTTTAGATATAATTTAATTGCTATTGCTAATCTATTATCAATTAAATGTTGCAAACACATTAGTATAAACAATTAAATTATTTGTTTTTAAAAACTTACCAGGACAGTTTCGTGCCATTCCCATGTAGGTTTTTATGAGTATTGGATTGTAAAATTGAAATCAACCATGATTCACATAATCCATGTCCATTTACTGTCTTGTTAAAACAGTATACATTAATATATGTATAATTGTTATTAGAATTATTTTAATTTACTTTCTGTGAAATTATACAACACGTAATATGCTGATAAAGAATCTATTTTGTTGCTTGAAAGTAATAAGACGTTTCGTAGTGGAGTTTTCACGAAATATGTTTATTGACGAGTATATCTTTCTCTTACTAAAACCCCATCCTCGTTATAAAATACATTATTAACAGTTATATATTATTATTATATACATTATTCTAGAAGAATAATTGTAAAACAAAGTTTATTCAGTCAGTTTATTACATCTGCTAAAAATCTTATGTCACTAATGAAACTTATATTGCATCAATATATCACTACACTGTTAAACTACGTAACGCTTAGGTTTTAGGCTACAGTAATACTGATAACATATTTTAGTTCACTCATTGAATAAATATAAGTATTTACTTGTAAAGTTGATATCATCATCATAAGTCGGTCGTCAGTTTTTGTTCGGCACGTGCCTTAATGTTTTCGTGTCGTGTCCGTGTTTTGTGTTGTATGTACTATTTATTAAACTTTGACGCATGAAAATGAAGAAACCATGAAAAAAATGTAAATATGTAAATAGTTCAGATTAGTGTATGATGACTACGCACCCGACGATGGAGTTATCTCCGAAACGGCCGTAGTGCTCAATTTAAAGGATTGCGAAGACTGTAAGTAACCTTTATATCATAAAATCGTTTACCAAAATAGTGCTTATTATCTGAAACATTAGGGGAAGTCACCAGAAAATCTCGACTCTGCGGTAAGCATATTTTGTTGTTATCTCAATACTAAAGTAATATTTTATTTTTTAACCTAGGATAAATATATAGACTTACATAGAAATTAACAATGCAGATGGAAGTTCTATGCGTTCATATAAAAAAAATGTTTGAGTGATTTATCACTGTGAAACACCTGTTAACAACTATAAACCAAACCTAAGTTCTTTACATAATAGATCATAGATCTGTGGTATAAAACATAACAAAGTTAATAGAACATTAAGAAGTCAAACACCTCGTTATTAAATTCGAGTCTATTAAGTTTTTATTGGAAAAGATTGACGTCAGTTGGAGCATTTTCTGGAGAGGAAGTAAATCGAGTTTTACCTTTCTGTTAAAAGGATTATTGTAAGTGGATTGACTTCGGGTTGTTCCTTACTTACTGAATCGATTTCATGAGTCAACTCTTGGCTATTTAATATGTTTGTAATCATGTTGTAGTAACGTTATAGTATTGATAGCTGAACACCGACCGATATTATCATCCATGTTCTATTTAAAGCAAGCCGGATACAACTTAATTTTTCCTACATTTTAATTTTAGTTTAACTCAATGTGCATATGTTTGAACGTTCATAATGTTTGAATAAGTCTCCTTTTTGCTATACTAGTATTCCAAATTTTACAGAAAATTATATTTTACAACTATTTAATGCATTAAAGCCTAGCTTTGCTAAATCCATTATTATTTCCTATTTTTATGATTATCTCTTATAATTTATGATAAGAAGTGTCAACATTTCTGAAACAAATTATTCGGAATAAACACAATCCGTAAATATTTTGTTAAAACAAATTCCGTAACATTATTTTAATTACTGTTTTGAACTATGCCTGAAGTCATTATTATTTCTTGTATTTAAATTTATAAAAATATAATTTACAATGTATAATTTATAATTTATTAAAATATAATTCATTAAAATTAAAATTTTGTATTTTCTATGAAAACACGTTGGTTTTTACGTTTGGACTACGAAACATGACAATGTTGATAATGGGAAACAATTAAGTCCGGTATACGTGCATTCGAGAGGAAATTAAAACTAAGTGCCAATTACTTTAAAGGCACACGTCCAAACAGTTTAGTTCCATTGTGGAAATTTTAAACTACCTCGTTTTCAGGAAACTGTAGATGATTTAAAACCGATCGATAATATTTGGGGAATTTTTTATATTATGTCTTTACCATGCATTTAACAGTTGCATACTATGTATAGCGTTCCAAAAACAACAATAAAAATATCAAACATGGAAATATGTTTTGTTATTGTTTTCACCGAATTTTACTTAAATGTAATATCGCGTATATTATTGTTTTAGTAAATAGAGTTACTACCGCATAAAGGAGAAAGGGAGTTAGTAGTAGAGCGCGGTACATCGGTCCCTAAGGTCTCGGTTCCAAATCCTTCCAATCACTAATGGACTTTATCAGTCATAATGCCAAGACCCTCTAGGACTGACCGTTTATAATTGTGCTATTTTTGGAATTACATCCTAGGATGTAAAGGTAACAAAATTAAGTAATAATAAAAAAAACTATTAAATGATAGGAGATTTTTTATGACGGGTTCAAAATATAGCTGCGAAAGTTACAGCCAGGTAAATAGTAATTTAAGTTTGTTACTCTTTACAAGTTTTACTTCTATATATATAAAAGGCAAAGCCCTCACTGACTCACTGACTGACTCACTCACTCATCACTAATTCTCCCACTTCCCATTTACCTAGGAGGCTGAAATTTGGTACACTGATTCTTTAGGCATTAAATAGGAAAACTAAGTAGTTTTTTATTCTGATCGGACTCTCGGGCTCCGCCCCAGTGGCTCTGGAGTTTCCCATGTTAACCTAATGAGTACTCATATTTAAATGGAATTAATGAATCTTAACAGCTGTTTCAATTAAACAAGTTGGTTCTGTTCTATGATGTTCAATAGCATTAAAACTACAAGGATTACCAACAGAGTGCAGCACTATTATTATTTTTTTTTTTACAACAGCTAATTTGCAACCAAAAGGTGAGTGAGCATAGCGAACGAACTTCAACCCGGAGGCGAGTTAGCGTAGCGAACGAGCTAACCTGAAGGCAAGTGAGCGCAGCGAACGAGCTCCAACCTAAAGGTGAGTGAGCGTAACGAACGAACTTCAACCAGGACGTGATTGAGCCATGCGAACGAGCTCACTTATAAAGTTAAACGGGGCAAAGCCCGCGGGTACAGCTAGTAATAATATATAAGGTAATTATTTTTAAAACATATAAATTACTATATGTCCAATCGAGAAGCACGATGTGCACACAGAGAAAAATAAAACAAAATTTCACACAAAATAGAAGTTAAAATTTTTTCATTTACTTTCAAAGAAAATATTTCCTATTACTTAGCTAAATTTATAGGATGTCTACTTTAGTCTTCAATGTTAATGTTACTTCCAAACTAATTAATTCACAATAGGCCTATTAGAAAAATCTAGGTAATTCGCTTATATGGTGTAAAAAAGTTAAGCGGGAAGATTAAAACATCCAATAATATCCAAATATAAATTTATCTTTAATTAAGGATGATCTTTTGTAACGAAAAGAATGTAAGAATAATCATGGTTGAATATTGTAAAGTTAACAACGGATTCAGGAGAAGTAGTTGCCTACTTCAGCTCCACAAGAAATCCACGGGCTCAACTCTATCGCTTTTACACTTCTCTCCCTTGTCTTCTACGTGTAAAAAGTGCTTGTCACAAAACAAAAATTTCTTTTAGTAACCGCTTTTCCTCGTTATCTCATTGCGATTCTTTTTTATGTCTGTATTTTATTTTATTTATTGATCAATGTTAACGACCTTCGAATGAATTTATTACCTGACACCTTAAAGCATGAAGAACTGAAAATAGTTGCCAAAACAGCAACAAATGATTCCTATATGTAGGCATTGTAAACCATTTAAAGTAAAATACAGTAGTCTGGAGGCTAAACAACTATTTTAAATTGTATTTATATTGTCATGGATTTAAGTAAAATATGCATTTAAAGTACAAAAAGGTTATCAGGTACCCTTTTTAATAGAAAATTTCGCCAATCACACTAACTGAATAAAAATTGTATTACAAATTTTGCCTTACTAAAGCAGTCGAGAAGACGCATGTTGAACAAAAAAAGGACACAAAATGCATGGAACAATGGTGAGATTTTACAAGGTTCAAAGTTAGTATTTGGTCAAAGACTCTACTGATTATGTTTATTCATATCAGTAAAACTAGAATTTTCTCACACAAATAAGTTTCACAGCGACTAAGATTTCGTAAAACCTGTTACACTCTACAGTTTTTAAAGGAAAATCTACATTAAGATCAAAGAAATTAATGAACTGAAAATATAAATCACCTAAATTGTTCTTTGGAAATTCATTTAAGTGCCATTGATTCGTAGAACAATCGCAAGCTTTCTGGTACATTAGGTTTTAATCTAGATGAAATAATTTCAATGCCTGACCCCCTTAGCATCAATCTTTGTAAAACTCTTCTTTTAGTTGCAATAATTTATTGAATTTAAATTCAGTGACACGTTTCGCTTTCAACTATTGAAATTGGCATTTGGACCACTTTCAAGTATTTAAAATATTTTATTAATAAGAAACTTAAATCTCCACAACTGTGCTCTTCAATTTCATGCTATTATTTCCTTTTATTTATTATACTTAACATTATTAATCATGGTATGACAGTAAAAGTATAATACAGTTTCATACAGGATTATATTAACTTTATTTACAAACGTTGAATGGTTATATGATGACAGCTCAACTTGTATGATAAAATATAAAATAGTTTATACACGTATACCTACAGAGAACATTTAAATTGTAGAATTACATTAATTACTCGGAGTTTTACAAATCCCAAGGGGTTACGCTTACTCTTAAAGATAGATAGTGAATACCTTATGAACTGTATCGAAGATGGATTTCAAAGTTTTATTTCGTAGGTAAGAAAACGATATCGTAAAATACTACTACCCTTGTCAAATATACGAATGTTTGTTGTGTTAAAAAGATACAAATTACAAATTCCACAAACTAATACGTTTAAGGGATTGTTAAAATCATGCCGCATGAACGATTTTGCACTTAATTATTAAATTTTTTTTGTATTGCCACACATGTTATAAACTTATATTTTATCACAAGAAGATTAAACTAAAAGCTTCGAAACAGTAATATTTTTTATCAATTCTAATATTCTAGTGTCCTTAAGTTTTCATTAACAAACACTAACACCAGTTGTTAGTACAGTACATACTAGTTTACAACGATAATTCGAACGAATACGACCAAAAGGAAAACCCTGTTAATACTAACAACAGCTTATGATTACGAGAATAAAAGTGAATGGTTAAAGTTAAACAAGAAAAGTTTTATGCCTACTATGGGAATAACGGTTATAACACATAAGCATTTTAAATCACGCTCATGTTTTAGCTCGGTACTAAACTGCATTGTTTTCAGTATCAAAGAGGAAAGAATAGCAAGAGACATGAAAACCTAATAGCATTCAAGGTGAGTCAATTAACAATATACAATTTGGTAATATATATTCAAAATAATATTGGATTTTGTTCGCTATTGATTGAATAAAATAAAGTTTAAAGGGCAAAAGAATTAGTTAAGAGGCAAAACAACAATAAACCATATACAGAGTGTCCGGTCGTAGTTGACAGTTTTATATGAATATGTAAGAATTACATGTATTGTTAATATGAATGTTAGTTTTAAAATGCTCACAAAACTGGCAATCAGAAAAATACATAAACATTGGAGTATTGATTCGTATTCTTTTTAAGTTTCATCGTAAAAGTTAAAATGTATAACAAAGCCAAAAATTTAATAAATATTAATAAAATTATTTATAGATTGCAGAGTTCCGTTGAAGGTATCTAGTATTATCAAAAACGTCTTCATCAAATAAGCTTAAAAAATTATATATAATAACCTTTAATTCCCGTCACATTGCATCATTGTGAAAAAAACATGGCAATAAAAGAAACAGGAATTTCGAAGAATAATGGATTTAGTATACTATATTAAAGTGCAAATGACTAATAATTATGTTTTTATATGATATTTGAATACTGTTAGCGTAATAATAGTGATAAAAGTACCCAGGCATCCCTTTACACCCCATAGATATATTGGAAAATGTAAATAAACTTACAAATGCACCAACAGTTTTGAAGCCTGGTCATAAAAGGTCCATTTTTATTAGATGTGATACTACATTCCCAAATGTTACATGTACCAAGAAGCACATATCTGCTGGTAATTTTTTGCATGTAAGGTTTTTGGATATAGTTTGAATTTTCTAAATGTTATAGGAACTCCTAGAATTATGCTAAACTGTTTCAGTTAAATCATCATACATCATTCATCACATGTTCATCATTCATCATTTATTAATCATTTAAACGTACAAAGTGGTGCCACAAACTGTTGGGACTGTTACTTACTTCCAATCCTCCTTTTCCAACTCCCGGATTGAGCTAATTGACTTTAATGGAACAGTTTTCCAATTCAATTTCAATTAAATTACCTCTGGTGCGTAAGCAAATCTAGTTGAAACCCGCAGTAAATTAAGACAGGATACGGCTGCTTTAAGCCTTGGACGAGCTAAAATAAAACTAAATTTCTTGTAAAATTATTTATAAGAATACTGTATTAGCAAATTTCCAATACTGCAAATTTCAACATACAGCCTTATTCGATATGAATGCATAACAAACCTTGAAAACTTTCATTAATCAACATAAATTATTATAATAAAATAATAACAAGTGGTTAAAATTATACGTATCTTTGTTAAAACAATATAAACTAACAAACAATATTATTTGATTTCAACGATATTTAACCAATTAATTATTTTTAAAATGGCAAACAAACACTAATTAACGCCATTGCTCAAGTCATATTTTATTGTTGTTCCTATTAACAGATGTACTTTGTAATTAAACATCTCCAGCTGTTACTAACTTCGTTGAACAAGCTATGTCTTTACAATTAATTTACGAACTACAATTCTACATGTTGGTAAAACTAATGAACTGATTTCGACTAAACCCATTCGTATTGCTTCATTGTATTCTAAAACTTAATTTTTAATACTTATAGGTTCTCATAATTTATAACAATACATACTTACAAGTAATTCTAACTTCCAAATTTAGGTACTTGAAGTAATTCCTCTTCAGATATGAAGCTGTATAAACTTAAAAAATATGTATAAACTTGCAATTAATTGATTAATACTAAAGGTCTTTGTTTTTCATGTTCCTCATCGAACTTTTTAGTCGAAGTAACCAAGTCTGAATAATGCATTTGTTTCACTCTATCATTCGAGATTTAATTTACATTTCAAAGTTAGGACTTGATATAATAAAGGTTATTCAATGTAGACTGTTTGTAATGCGCCCCTAATTGATAGGGAACAAAACTTTTTTTCGTTTTTCGGGATTTAATTATATTTTATGTCTAGTTGTTGGAGGAACATTTTTTAATTCGGTTGAAACATGTCAACTGTTGAACTTATATCCTATGTTGACAAATTAAGTTCAATATACAAATTTAACAATAATTTTATTTCTGCTTTAAACTCTGTAAGACATGTAAATTGGTTGAGCTAGCTTTTATGTCCATGGACAAATTTTAAAATTTTTAAATAGACCGGTACAACAACAAGTTTCTGTATACATTTCTATTAAAAGGTTTTGTTTACCTTTTTAGCATTTCTTTTGGTTTTTGTAAAGGAAACGTTTTAATCTTTTGTGTTGTTACGATTTAAAGTAATAACTTACGTTTGCTTACTTAAGGCGATATCCCACCCATAGTCACAAATCATAATAAAAGAAGAATTAGATGTGTGATTCATTCACAGAATGCGCTAGTGTCTAAGATACTATATTTGAACTTTTTTGTAACTGTTGTAGTCTACGTAACCTAAACTATGATAGAGCTTACAAAAGTCATCATCAACCGCACATTTCACATTGCTTATATTAGAAGTTAACATCAGCACAATCTATCGGTGGCTCATTAAACTACGTCCGTTTTGACAAAAACCCTGGCCACAACTTTAACATGGGGATGGAACGTCTACTTATATCAATAGAGGTTGCAGTAAGACCATATTAACTATTTTTATTATACACAATAGTTATTTTCATGTTCTTTCTTGTCTCAGGATTACTGTTTTTAGATTGTAAAAGGTATAATGTTACCTGGATCTGCCAGATTAATCCAAAGGCCTTTGGATTACTCTAGCAGATCCAGGTAACAGTATACCTTTTATAATCTAATAGTTATTTGCATTAAGATCTCGTATTACACACAATAAGTTTCATATTTCCTATCATAATCTTATTATAATACACAGCTTACACAAATAGTTAGCTATACTCAGTTTTAGTTGAATAAAAAATGTCATTTAGGTTGTGTTTGCCTTTTAGCATATGTTCTTTGCTTATCGGATACAGTTCTTACATTACAATACTTACCTAAATTAGCAAACTAACTAAACAGACCACGTGAACTGGTAAGATAAGTCATTGTCTTGGTCATTTCAAGTGAATACTTGTAAAAGTGGATATTGTTCAAAATTGATGCCTAGTGTATTATTAGGTTCAATTAATCTGCATACGCCTTAATGTTTTATGGATTTCACAATTTCGATTGAAATTTTTCCTAATAAACGATTCAAATGGGAAGAGCTCTTAGCAAATATACAACCAGTGTCTTAATGTAAAACTCATCCAAAACAAGTTTATATCTTTCACTTAAAATAATTTCGTTATATAATTTTTCCACAAACTCAACTTGGTAGATGTTTTACAACATAATTGTCTACACAGAGGCTATGGCAATTGCAGCGTGTAATTATAATTAGTATTACATAGGACAGGACACAGTGTGATTATAGCTAATGCACGCATACATAATATTGTACTATATACTAATATCACACAAAATCTATTAATTACTCAAAAATATGTTAATTGTAAAAAGCTTTTATTCTTGTAATAAGCCATTGTCTAACGGGTTTAAAACAGGTAAAAGTTCTGATTATGTTGTTGTTATATTATTTTAGAAACAAGTTATCTCATAATAACGGTATGGGTTTCAAAAGGATCCAATACATTTAAATAAAAAAACCTAATTAATGTAGACTTACTGTGCGAACAGTGATAGCAAATTAATAAATAAATAATAGAAATATCTTTATTTACAAGAGAGTTGCAATATAAATGTTTTTCAAAACAACTCAATTCGCTAAAACTAATCTAGCCTAATATTTTTACATAGTAATATGTGAGTTGTACTAAAGCCACGTAAAACTATCGTATGGTTATTAGAATTTATTTTAATTTAACTAACAATCTATAATAAGATAAATTAAGTTATATATTAAGTTGTAACTTATATGATACATGTATTCAATCATATAATCAGTTGTGTATTCTCATTAGGGCGTCTGTTCAGATGGTTTTTAACTACAAAATAGGGTTTTAAATCAATAAAAGTTTTTAACCTCAGTACTATAACGTAGCAAATTATCATTGAATGCTGAGCGCTGTAACTGAACAATCTCTGCATCATCATCGCAGCGTTTATAACAGAGGCAATAGAGTAGAACTTTTGTCGAGTCGCTGCATTGAACAGAGCTGATCCCTGAATATTGCTTCTGATTGACCGATGACTGTTCAATACTTTTTATTGTAGTGCATGTTAAAGTTTGAAATAAATGTTGAATTGGCTTCCAGAACAATGTTGATAAATTTTAATACCGTTCAATTCATGTTTGAAAACATATCTCATAAACCATTTGATGTAAATATTATTCCAAATTAAAACTCACGCAAATAATATCTTATAGATATTTATGTTTTCTGTAATGGTACTTAGAACATCCGTGGTTGTATTCTAACATCCAATGAAATTTAAAAGTAGGCCTACTCCAATTATATGGTTTTTATTTATTTTGCCTGCTTAAACTGTTTAGTTTAATGTTTTGATTTGTATGTACGCTTTGTAGCGTGCTTTAGTCAACTACACAAAATGCGTTGTTTTACTTCGTTATATCTATAAGAGTTCACGATAAACAAAACATAAGTATATACAAGAACTGAAGACATTTCAATAGCCTCCAGACCATATATACTTAAGATTTGAGCATTTCGGTGAGAGATAAAATGCCTTGCAGTTTATTAAACAAGAGCTTTAAAGCTAAGTCTGTAGTAAAATATAAAATGGTCATGTATTAATTAAAACTTTAAATAATTACATGGTTTTAAATAACTGTTTTTAAATAATATTTTTTTAGTTGTTTATTGGTTGATTATTTAATTTCTATGGCATAAAAAACACTAAACTGTCTTTTGATTAACTATTTATTCCTTATTTGTGGGACAGTTACATTCCGCCGAATTTGTATACCGTACCTGGAACTGTATGAAAGGTACTCAGCCCACGATGAAGTTAAACAGTGTTTTATTTTAGAACAGTGATTCATAAAACAATATATTTTAGTAAAATAACATAAACTCAGGGAATAATGTTTTTAATTTCCTTGACATTTGCGTACAATATATTTGGGCTTCAATTTTACGTAGGACAAAGTTTTTCTCTTAAGGATTAAATTAATTTGACGTCCCCCCATGAAATATTCGTGTTAAAAGCTTGTATATGTGAATGCTCAAATGTACTAAAGGTTCAAAGCCTAGTGGAGTATTTTATTTATTACATGGAGTGGAGTTTCAAGCGATTTTCCCTCTACAACTGTGTTGTAGTTAAAAGCTTAATGTATACTAAATTAAACTATAAAATAACATTTTATTCGGACGATTTAACATAAATGATCTAAATGTTTAGTTATATATCAACATTGATTGAAGAATAATAAGTTCGAAGATTACTTTATGCTGCTATAAAACATATTCCTCTTTAATGTATGTGTAAACAATATTTGTAAATAGTTTTGATATATGTGTTGAAGGTTTATAGATCGTGTATTATAACATACCTTATAGACATTAGTTAAAGCAGTGGGAAAATCAGAAAAAGGTCATTACACAATCAAAACTAAAGCTTTATCACAGAAATATCTTTGACATGTAAATAAGTAATCAGAATATAAAAATTTAGTAAAACTTTGTACAGTATCCAAATTAATCGTATTCGTTAAAAATGCATGACACAAAATGTACACTGGTTATTGCCTATAGAAAAGGAATTTTCGTTGACACAATTTTACAAAGTACTATACCCAATATGCATTTTTCGGCTTAAAACGTAAATAATGATAACTAAGATTGGTCAACCAAATAACAATTAAACCAGTAAAGTTTGGTTAAGATTAATTAAGTTGTGCTCCCACAGTTTTTAAGCATATCTGATGTAGTTTAATAGCATTCAACGGTCTCTTATACAAACTATTCGTATTTATAAGCATTTATTCGTCTAAAAACTATTTTTAGTAAAAAGGAAATCATAAAAAGATTTGTTAATCAGTTAATCGTAACACTAACCCATAAATTATCTTGTATAAGACATACATTTTATTAATAGTGCAAATAATCCACCAATATAATGTATATATATATTTTGCTTTTCGAATTCATTATTATAATATCTTTAGAAATGATTTATTAATGACATGTAAGAGTTAAACATGTCAATTTTCTTTAGTTGTATTTGTTTAAGATTAATGTAAATAGCATTACCATCAGTATTGTATGCTTAATAGCCAGGAGATTTATACAAATTGTATAACCATGTTGTTTGTGAAAAATCAATAAATACATTTTTAAATACAAAATACTGTAAAAAGGTGATAGAGAACTGTGTATTTATGCATCATTAGTAAGTATATGTTGATATGGTAAGTTAACCACCAGCTATATACTAGGTTGTTGTTTAGGAACCAATCAACAATCGGAAATTGGTCGAATAGAAACACATGATAACATACTATGACGGATAGGTGATGCATTGTATGGTAAATACTAAATACGTTCATGGCAAACATACACACATTTTAATTAATTTACAATTACAAATAAATTAATTAATTACTACTACAAATGGTCTGCTGTGGCTTTATTGCATATGGAAAATAAAAATAATTCTTTTTACATAAAACTTATTCGAATACAACTATTGTAAAAAATATACAAAAAACAACGTTTGAAAATATGTTTAGGCATGTCTAAGGTTACATTCCCGAAAAGGCCAATTCATTGGAACTTTGCTCACAATCTCAAATGTATTCAACCACAGATCGCTGTGACGTGACTTGAACCATGAATGCTTCTGTGAGGAAGTTTCAATAAATTGTAAGACAAATTGTTACATTCAGTGTTTATGAAATCGTATGTGTGAACAAATTTTTAAGTTTGTAATTGCTGCGTAACACTTATTTTTTATGTTCATTTTAATTTACTAGCGTTGTAAATATTGTGTAAAATATTGGTAAAACAAAAAAAAAACATATCCGGAATAATGTGTGGTTTTAAAGGTTGACTCTATTTTATTTCAAGGATGTGTGGAGGTCATTTTCTAACTTAAGACACGTTAAAAGGGCAAAAATCAGATTTTTAAATGCCACAAAACTGATTGGCTTATTCACTAATATTTTAAATATCAGTAATTATTCGTAATAATTATTCCAAATATTAACAATAAATTGCTATTACTTAAAATTTTAAATTAAACATTATTTTTTTACATTACTTTTAACATATTTTAACAATACTTTCTAATGAAATCGAATTATACTTATATTCCTTAATTGAGCACGCTGTCAATAGAGGATTGTATCAATAAGCTGACAATAAGTTGACAAAATTGTTAGTACAGTATTGTTGTGTACAAAATATTGTAAGTAAAATAGCGTTTAGTCTTCCATAAAAAGAAAACCATTTTAAAGTGACAAAGGAGTTAAAAACAATACAAAATAAATAAATGACCAATAACCAAAAATGTTTTTTTTTTATTGCAGCTGATTGCAACGCAAGTAATGTAATTTATTGGGTTTAAACATTATAAAAAAATAAATTCCAAATGCTATGCTATCTATGTGGACCTGATTAAATGATTTCGAATTAAGTTGTTTCCCTTTTGTAACATATATCAATAAACATGCTACAACAATGGTTACGCAAGATGTATTTAAGATAATTCTGCCTTAAATGTGTACAAGAATATAGTTCACAGTCCAACTGTTGCACATAAACCAGATCCCAGGGGTAGTTATATTATATTACCAGGATCTTGGTCCAAGTAGGACATCGTTTCCCGGGTTCACATAGTTATAGCCTTAATACGCCCTGAGTTAACTTTATGTAATTGAACCTGGTCCTTTTGCTAAAACATACGGTCATTTTTGGTCCTAAACATTAGGTCCAAGCCATATAGATTTCAACGCTTTTAAAATAATAATAATAAATTGGTCCAGGTTATAGGTCTGCTGAGCCACATGCTTTATAGCTTCTTCCTTATAGGGGTTTGTTCAGTTGATAAAATGTCTTTACGTTAATGAGTGATTAAAACGTCTTGCACTGGTGTAATTTTACAAGTTCGTATGAATAAATAGAAGTTTTTATTTAGTATGTAAGAAAAATTTTGTTTTTCGGACAAAGTCCATTCACACGTTACTTTTACTGTAAGATTTTACAAAAAATAAAAAAAATATTAATTGAGAGTTTAAGTTAGCTATACTAACTACTAGAAGAGAAACGCGCTATTTTGAATATTAAATAAAACCTACAAACCTCTACAAAGTTCAAAATACAATTAATTAAATCTATTTTATTGTATAGTCCTAAATATTTTGAGAACATATCATTTACACACCTTATGATTTGACTTCAATAATTACTATAGTTGAAACCTAATAAAAGATGAATGTTCATATCAAATGTAATCAAGAAATTTACTACGATTGTAAATTTTAGCTACTTTACTGAATGACACTATTGTGTTGTTATACTTAATTAAACATGTACACACTTAGTTTTAGGCTACATAGGTATGAAAAACTATGCATATTTGTTCATTTTTAAATTATTGTCATACATAATTAAATTTATTGTTTACAACACATCTTATTTATTTTGATGTAATATTTGTAAGGTATGCGTACATCTTCCAAATCTTAAGAAAGAAAAATCTCTGTACAACATAAAATTGTACAATATTGAAAAGTAATAGTGCTATTCCAATTTACTAAAAGGAAATTAATATAATTTAGCAATGTTATAAAAAATTAATAAAATAATTCTAATTATAAAATTTGTTAAAGAAAGAGACAATTCTGAAAAAACTTAACAAATATCAGTAATATTCAACAATGCTTAATCGTGCTTAAGTCTTGTTCTTTTATCTGTAGGCTTGAAATATCATGATAAGTGGTTATAATCGTAAATATGATTCCTTTCATGATATTAACGTGTTGTACAACAATGCATAACAAACCGGAATGGTTCGTTGCGTGGTTATGATCACACACAAAGCTACTTGTTCACTTGCTCATCTGCAAACAATTGAATTTGGACACAAACAGTGACTAAGAGCAGTGCAATTCTAATTCTGGATTGATCGTCAGCCCACACTGACAATAACAAAAAGAAACAAAAAGAGATTAATTAAAATCCAACCCTGTCTGTTGGTATGAGTGTGATTTTTGAGTTTTGTGATTTTTGTTGTTTTGTAAAAATTTTCATTTTTCCTCCGCATTGTTTTACAGTTTTTTTTTACTTATTTATTTTGCATATTGAGCTTTTTGGAATTTCTGGTGTGATTTCTGGACTATAGCTTGTAAGTCAAGAAAGAATGCAACTATTTTTTGTTAGTTTTTGTGCCTTGGCCAATTAAAAAAATTGAACGACTCAAAAATTCTTGAATCTACACACTTCAGTAGGTATTTACATTGTTAATTTTAAATTTGTGTCTGCGAAATTATGGCAGCTGTTCATCATTGCTAAATTGTAATTAATATAGGTTTTAATAAATTTACATGAATTTATGGATCATAATTACGAAATTCGCATTTGTTGACAATGTTACATTTGTGTACAGTAATTAAAAAGTAGCTTTATTACAGTAAAAGTTTAATGTTTACATCATGGGCATATTTACTCATTAAATAAGTTTCTTGTTGTTAAGTAAGTTACGTTTTATGAATTTATATTTGTAAAATTTGATAATTCGTGCAAGCTTAGCTTTAATTTTATTTAGCTACTTTGGTTGTGTAGCACTAAGAATTTTTATGTAATGAACCCCGAAAAAACATTTAAACAAACGAAAAAGAAACTAACGTTGAATAAACTGTTTATTTGTTATAATATTATTGTGTAGGTAAATTGTTTATTTTTTCAGTTAAAAACATTTAGCGTTGTTTAAGTAATATAATTATAGAAACCGTGTGAATAATAAAAGGGTGATGATATACACTTGCATAATGATAACATCTAGGATGTAGTTAGTCTTCAATTAGCTTACACATATGAGTGGAACATACTATGACAATAACTACAGTGCCGTATAAACAACAAAGGCCAATGTCCAGCTGGGGAATAGCCCCATTGTAGTTTAAGACCAGTCAAAGTCACTAATTGTCAACGTGGTTAAAAGGTTGGTTAAACTCAACGGACATTAAGCTACTCTAGGGACCACTCTAGTGCACGCTTATAAACAGAGATTGTCCTAGATCTTTACGGTTCAAAAATAATAAATACTATATATAAACACTTTTTTAACTAAAGCGTAACCCAAAGTGGGTGACCTTGAGGCCCAGCTACGGGCAGAAATCAGTTATATTGCAGGTTCCCCTTTTTGTATTGTCTAAATTCTAGTTTTTTTTATGCCGACTAACACCTTATGCACCATAGTAAAATAAATTGTAAAATATGTATTACAGAAAAAAGTGATGATAACACCATAAGTACGTCCCAGTCAACTTAAACTGATTGTTAACTGATCGTCAACTTAAACTGATTGTTGTTAAACTCTCAATAAACAGCATTTAAAGTTTTAAAATTGAATACCAATATTGTAATTGGGCTGTGTAATTTTAGCCTAGATGACAACTGAAACCAATTCAACGAATCTGCCTTTGCAATAACAATCAATTGTGAAAATACAATTAGATTAAATGGTCTACGGTTCCTACTGTTTTAATGGAATTTCAGGTAGTTTTATTTCTGGTAGTTTTTATACATTCACGTCCACTATTTTGAAAACTATTTGTTAGAAAAATATTTTACCTTAGATACCGTTTACATACAATTTATTTTTTATTTTAATAATAAATATATTGTGTTCATTAATTTAGGTATAAACGTGTGTTATCGCATGTAATTAGAATATAAGTAACATCAAAGTAAATTTCCTTTCAAAATGCATAATTTTTAAGACTCAACTATGTGATAGTGAAAGAAATACTTTTATAAATCAACTAACAATGTTCATGAGCCAATTTTCATTGGGAATATTTATAGTCTTGTAGTTTTTTATTCAGATTATAACTACACTAAGAATAAATTAATTTGATGTTATTTTATGTAGAGTGATCAAATAAATACTCAGCTAACATAGTAAACATATTTTTACTTGACATATATAAAAAAAATAAAAAAAATAATACGTATGATAAATAGTCATCTTTTAAGATACTACGAATAATTGTTTCGACGTAAAGAAGTAAAATCCTTTTTAAAATAACGTTTGACAGAATTTTATCACTTTATATATTATACTTCGTGTCAAAACAATAACTATTACATTATTTATATTATTAAAAAGGTAACTTTAAATTATACATATTATTTGTTTACTTGTTTTTCTATAAGTCTAGTAAAGATGTTTTTACTATGTTTACTGAATATTTATTTGATCCCCCTCATAAAACTAAACTATTCTTCCTGTTATCATTATTATTTAAACAGTTAAATATTTAATATAATATTATGTTTATATTATTATTCAATATATTAGTGTGATTATTGGTTTTATTCACGTTTTATAAAAATATCATAAAATTGTAATTTTAGATTTGGATTCTGCCCAGGTCCGGTCAATTGGAGTTTAATGGGTTGCCTTACGTGAAACGGTCTGCTTAAATGTATGTGATCTTTGAAGAAGTACATACTTTACAAAATTAGCTTTCATTATTTGACTTAGTTTAACTGAATACATTCCTTGTTATTACAACTACCCAATTAAGTAGAAACGTTTTCTTGATAATCAGAAAAGAAACAATATTTGGAAGGGGTTCAACTAACTTTACGTTCTTATATTTTTTACTCTTTGATAAACGGTACTTTCAATATCACTAAAATTCCTCTTCAAACCTCTCAGTAAAATCTAGTAATGGAATTAAAATATTTCTATAGTTATATTTCTCGCTTTTTATTTGAAATAATACTTTTTCCAATGTTTGGTGAACGGGGAGATATAATAGAACATATGGTTTGATCGAATCGTGCTATCAGTCAGGACTCAAGGATTATTGTCAAATTTCTCACAAACTAAAACGATCAGACTGCTATGATTTTAACATATGTTTTCTAACATTTGTGGTAGCTTATTTAATATCAGTTTATTCAAATTTTAAATTTTCTAAGAAATGTTGAACTAATATACCTTGTTTATGTTTAATACATTTAAAACTACACCACTTAAACCATGAAATTCAATAAACAAAAACTGCAAAACTAAAAGAATAATGTGTTTCTTGTTGTAAAAGCATATCAACAACAGCAACCGTAATATTATATTGCATATTTAATATTAAATATAAAATAGTTTATGTTAATTATTAAATATACAGAGTGAGTCTTCTAAGCTGTCCTAAAGAGAGTACATACGACCGGTTTGACGTACAGAGATGAAACAAAACTTTCCCCCACTATTTCATACCCAATGAACAACGTAAACATATTTTTACCATTTTTAAAATAGAGGGTGTTCTAGAAACTGGGGGTCATGGGTTCGAATCTCAGAGATTTAAGATGCTAAGATATGCTAAGTTATGCACCATTTGAAAGCTCTAGACTAGACGAACAATTTAGTGAAAACAGAACTCCTTTATCTTGTCCGTTTCAAAATGGCGGCCATTTTTTTGGAAAATATTGATATTTACAGAATACCCTGTATCTTGGAAAGCACTAAACTTATTTTCGTCCTGTTTGAAAATTCTTAATCCTCTTGAGTTCAGCTTTAATTTGATATACGACAAGTCAACAATTTAAAAACTAAAGATTTGTTTAATGATTTTATTTTTTTTATGTTGGTAGCCTTGTAAATGCAAAAATTTTAAATGTTAACATATTAAAATTTTGTATCGTTTTGAAGGTCTTGCAAAAACGAACAACTTTTACTCCTAAACCCACCATCTATCTATGATAGTTTTCTAGTAATTAACCAAAAACTCCAATTAATTGCCCATATAAAACCTATGTTAAATGTGCAGTACTGGAGATAAGTGGATGCAGATACACTATTCCTATAGTTATGTGTTAATTTACTATATGTTAATTTAAATATGTTCTGTATACCTATGTGTTTAGCATTTGTTAAAAAATGCAACTTTTTCATTAACCAAAAATAAACATATGTTTTTAGATTATAAACCTATATTTGGCATTTATTGTTAATTTAAAGTTTAGTTAGTTTCCTTTTCAAAACTCCCTTTCTAACACAACGACAAACCCAGTTCCCTTGGTAAACCCAGTTGGCATTTCTAATTAGCATTTCATATAGTTTTAAATAACCTACCCAATATCTCTAAATTTCGCTAGTAGTAAACCAAACTATAAACCGTTACATACTGTATCCAAGACCTGCTTCTCGACACATTTAGTCTTTCAGAGTATCGTCTAGTTTACTACCACAATCACTTTCTGGTATGTTCTATAAAATATCAAATAAAGGTATGGGTATTCCCAAAATTATATATTTTTGGAAAGTTAGTTAACAAACCATGTCTCTGACACTGAATGAGTAACTAGCATTCCAATTCAAGTCAACAGAACTTAGTCGGCCTGGAAATTCATAACTAGGATGGGACGTGATCGTCTTACAGAATATGCGAAATTGAGTTTGTCTCTTTGATTTGAAGTTGCAAAACTACAGATTTAACAAATCACGCTGTGTCGGATAATGTGGCTTACTAGAACACAGACTTATATCTTAAACGTATATGAAAACCTCATATACCCAAGAGATCCCACTTAAAAATATGCATCAATATCACCTATAAACATCTTACCGGGTTGTTCCAGGAAAGCTCATTCAATATCAGCTTCGTAAGGAGTAAAAGAGGTTATTTAGTTAGTACCACAATCTCACCTGGGACCTCAAAATGGAGCATTTTATGGGCAGGTTGAAAATGTTAGATGTAAAGTCTTGTAAATAAAAATTGTCACCATTTTATACTGGGTTGAGATAAGGACTTGTACTTTAGGCCGACATTCTTTTTATTTTAATTGATCACCTTCAAAATGAAATTTCACGGCTATATATTTTACCATTTTGAGCTTCCCCCCAAAATACCCCATTATACCAAATAACCCAAAATACCATCCTTGGGCAAAAGTGCCATACCGACTAACAAACACTTTTTAGATTCTTGTTAGCGTAATACCGTAATACCGAATTTAGTTTTCCTTGTATAGGGGAGATAGATGTATATTTTTAAATATAATCCCTAAGGCTGATTTCATTTAAAAAGGATAGACATTCAGTAGTGTGTTGAGATAGCCATACCTAGTTTTCACTTAATTTTTTTCTCTCTTTTAAATAATAGAAATGTGTTAACATTTCAGTGTTTAACATTCATATAGGGGATAAAAAAAACTTTGAAAGACGCGAAGAAACCGCCACGACACAACGCTGATATCTAGAACACACGAGATATTTCCCAAGGGCTCAGTATGGACATCTGTCACTGAAGTCTTTTGTTCTGGCTTATCACAGACCTGTCAAGTTAAACAAATCTAAAACCATATCATGTGAACCCATTTTGTATGGGATGCTTTATATGGTACGAATAATAAAAATATTGATAAACCACGGCAGTTATAATATGGAAAATCTTGTTTACATTTTTGTTCTAGTCGTGTTCGCTATCATAGTTATTTGAAAACTGGCCAGGTGGCTGTTAGTTTGGTATGTTTCAATGTTTCGTTAGGTAATTTAATAAAAAAAAAAACATTTGAAGTATTCAGTATCCATCTTAGTACAATATAATATCGCTATCTTTGTATTGTTTGTGAATGTACATGGTATACATATACGTGGTAAGTACCATGATAAAAACTGTTTACTAAGGAAAGACTCTTTGAGCTAATCGAGTTAAGTCAACACAGGGACTTAGATGTGGTATTTTAAAGTAAGTATAGCATTTATGTAAACTGTATATGATATACATATTTTAACAAAATATTAACTAATTATTTATATAGATATATAATAGACATGTAGATCCCATGAATAATATCAACATTTAGTAGTAGTACATTACGAATAGAAGAGGATATGTGATGCATGTTCCTGGGGATGATTCCTAAGTAGTTCACTTACTGGTTATAAATGAGTTCTCTTTGTTGGTTACGTCTTGGTAGTTTGTCATAGCTAGTCCTAAGTGTGTCCATGCGTTTGGAGAAGGTTTGTATTCTTTTGTGAACAAATATGTACTAGTCGTAATTGGAATAATTATAGAATAACTTACACATTTTGCATATTTGGGTAAAGATTGTATGCTGTATTTTTAGACTTACCAGCTGTGTTAGCTGTGCAGTACCAATACGGGAATTATCTCCCTTTAAGCGAACTTTCCCTTTAGCAAATAATATATCTATATAGGTTATTGAATATTATAGAATAAATAATATTTTTAATTTAAGCGAATAATATTAGATTTTTATATATAAACACGGCCGTGAACGCGATAACTTAAGCCATTTTATCAGATTTTTATTAAATTTGGTTTGATGGAGTAACGTAGGTTAAACTTGAATGAGCGACCCAGCATGGTCGGACCGTGGTAACGGGGTTTTATGGAGTAAAAATGGGTTTTCTCATTTTTGACCCTCAAAACACAAAATTTCCTAATTTCCTTATATACTCTTTCAAAGGGCTTAAAAAAGTAAAATAATTTAGTATAGTGTTTTTGTATGGTTATTGGTAACGAAGAATATTCAACAAATTGTAAATTTAAAATTCCCATGTTATTTTTATGGAGAATTTTGTTAAATGTTGTAGTTTGCTTGTTTATTGATATATTTAGACCAAACTTGGCAATTTTTTTTACTTAGCTAATAATATTTTACTAAAAAACACACTTTACTAGTTTCCTTGTAGCAGCAAACCTTGGTATTCGTTAAATCTAATGTTATTTAAATAGATTTGATTGCAAATCAATTCAGACAAATGGAAATTCGATTAGTCGGTAGGTTGCTGCGGCGGGGGTATGTCTTTTACTGGGGGTTTGAGGTCGAGTTATTATGCTTTCCTATAAACTTGTAAATATATGGTTACAAGCGGGTATAAATTATTGTCCTTTACATTTCATTAAATACGAGGAAAAGTCAATATTTTAGTAAGGCATTTAAGCGAGGACATTATATTTTTTACATCTATACATAT
The DNA here is from genome assembly GCF_028750875.1 of Macrosteles quadrilineatus. NCBI lineage: Eukaryota > Metazoa > Arthropoda > Insecta > Hemiptera > Cicadellidae > Macrosteles > Macrosteles quadrilineatus. The sequence continues at coordinate 3,517,753 of NW_026542602.1, forward strand.
AGTTGAGCATGGAAAAGATGTGGGAATAAAACAAAATGAAATTCCAGCGAACGATAAAAGAATAACGATACCACTTAAGTTTTCCAGATTGACATTTTCAAAGTGTCGATTTCGTTATTGGTTGGCAGACGTCAGTTAGTTTTTATAAAAGTGCACATTTTCACTTCAGTAATGTACGCCATTAGCAAATAATATAAAAGATATATTTTTGTCCGTAAAATAAAAAAATACACGAGTCATTTTAATAGGTTTTCTGGGAAACAGTGTAAGTTGGTTTCATGGAAAATTAAAACATTTGATAGAATGTGTACCCTAATAGTTCCATTTTTGGACTGTATTTTTACTTTAATGTACAAAGATAATACAAATGTGATAATACAAAGAACAAACATTCAATCTTATCAAAGAAATGGTAACATATCATATTAACACATGAAAAACCCTACAAAATACAAATAAATTAAATATTGGATAAGTTTTAATTTTAAATTTTAACAAATATTAGAACAAATATTAGCCCCTCAGTAATAGGCTGTTACTAACGCACGGTAGTTCATTAGCTAGTTTTGTATTTGAATAAACAAAATTATAATTATTACAAATGAATCTAACGTGTTTCTATTGGAATAATGTTTTTATTGTAGAACTGGCATAAGCTTGCCATGCACTGAATATATAAGCGTATATGAGCTTTGTTATCTTTTCTCCGAACCATTGTTTAGTTTAATTAATATTAAAAGTGTGGTAAGAGAGGTAAGCTATTGTGAAGAGGAAGTGTGTGGCAATATTGTGTGAGTAGGCTTGAAGTGTTTTTAAACAACAGCTTGTAGTGCTGACCTATAATAGAAGATCAGTGCTTTTGATCAGGGGGTCAGTTTTGTGTGTAGTGGTAGGTGGTGTACTGGAGGACAGGGTCATTGGTCTTGGGTCCAGGTAGGACAATCTCAAGGGTTTCCAAAATAATTGTGGTTTAGAGTATTTTTCCAAATTGGGGGTTCTGTTCAAACTCAATTATTTACAAGTCTACTCTAACTTTTTATTTGATATTAATCTTGGCATGTTTTGTGGGATAATAATAAAATTGGGTTTTGTGAGTGAGTTCTGAGTATTTAATTCCTTATCTACATCACCCAAAGTATCAGTTAGCAGGAGGATTACTACCGTTACAAAAGTATATTAAATTTCCTTTCATACAGTCAAGAGATTGAATCTATTGACTGCGATTGTAAAGGATGAAGTTAATTAGTAATAGTAGGATTAAATAGTGCTGTATAACAAAGCAAACAATTGCTAACAAATCAAAGAAACAAATTTAGTTGTTTCGACATTGTAGTTCAGCATTTGGCTACTTCAGAATGTCCACAACGGTTTTGGAATGAGCCACAGATATCGACGATTACTGCTCCCCGGAGAGTCCAGAAACTAAATCATACAATCTTCCGTCCCCTTACTCGATAATCTGCAATGGTCTCGTAACGAAAACCCTAGATTGACAATAATTACAAATTTTAGCTTTTATGTGACCAGCTTAATAAAACCCCAAAACCAGAAATTTAAATGGGTACAAACAATTAAGTGTAACCCCTAAATCTGAAAGAAAAACACCAACGCATATATTCGATACCTCAGGGAAATATGCACCTTGTTCGATATTCTGTTTTGTGTTACTTTTGCATTATATAATGCGCAACCAATGCTACGCAACATTTCCTGGAATATGAAAATGTCTCTATCTTTAAGAAAATTCGAAAAATGATTAAGTAGCATCAAAAATATAAATTGACAAAGTTAAGTATCAATGTTAAGCTGTTGTAAACATAAATCAAGTTGGAGAAGAAAAACATACGTAAGGAAACTTGTATAACAATTTTTGAAATACTTTTAATGACAGATAAATTATAGTCTTATGAATATGAAAACAAAGCATAGTTTATTTTGAAATTGAATCATGAACAAATTCATATATCTAATAACAATTATTTGAACTTAAAGTATAATAAATGTATATATTTTCTGTATCGACAAAGATACAAATTTTGTTTAAACAGTTAAAATATTTCTTTAAGATTATGTTTCTATATCTCTTGGAAAACCACCATACCTGACTAGCAAATACATGGTTCAACAAATCATAGTTAAACAGTTCTTTATATCCAAAGAAGACTGTGGAACCGTTCAACTACTATTTAAAGTGTACGTTGTAAAATGGTTTTAATGAAAAATGCTTCAGAATCATTAGGAAATAATTTGTGTTAATCAGTTATTTAATTAAAAGGTACTGTTATAATTTTTTTATAATGAGGTTAATTGTAAGAAAGGACCATGTGGTCATAAATATGCCTCACATAAATAAAGTAAGTGAAAACCATTTAATTCAATTTTAAAAATCTCCGTTTCAAATAGCTATGACATATATTGGAAATTTCCCCCCTTTATTTAAATCTATTTACCATTGCTAAAAAGGATAATTGTTTTAAACTAAAGTTTAAAACAATTATTATTATAAGATTTTATAAGATTTTATAGAATGTTATAATATAAAACAATATTAATTGTGGTTATGTCTATATATAAGATTTTATAGAGATTTTATAAGTTTTTAATTCTTATTAAAATATTGCGTTTGAAATTATATTTTTAATCTCTAGGAGACATGCTTGTTTCCTTAAGTAATACAAAAAATCTTGTGCTAATCCATAAATAACCTACGTTGGATTTTACAGATGTTAAGCGTTAATATTTTCCAAAGCAAAACGTTTTGCCACTTCTTATTTGGCTACTATCCTTGAAGTAGCCTACAGTATTGCTTGGTTCTATAGATAATATAATATTCTATTTCAGCTAGGACTGGAGTAAGTTTTACAGTACATTAGGATACATAATGATTACAAGAATGGTTTCCATTCCCTTTGGCGTAAGTTGCATTTTAACTAGACCGGAATGACAAAACATTACAAACAATATTTAGTAAATCGTATGAAAGTTTTCTTATAAATTTCAAATATAAAACCCATTATTTTATGACAAATCAGATAAAAAGGTATTCTAAGTCCCATTATTTGTCACCCGGTTTTTGGTCCTTATTAACAAACAGGGACAGCTGTGTTCAGCAGGTATGGAAAAATACTTTGTGAGAAGTTCTCCTAGCAAATAGAGTCGTTGCATTCTGTGCAAGAAGTAAATATTTGTCAAGTTCATAAGTCCTAAATCAGTCCACCGCCGTTTATTTACCTGCGACTGTTCCTACTGCACTCTGGGGACTTCTGTGGCAACCAACTTGGCGTTGTATCTCACTAAAGTCCTCTCTTACCTTTGTGCTAACGATATAATGTCTACAACACCAAGCAGAGTGTGAACTCTTGCCATTAAGATACAAGTTTGTTTCAAGTGTAAAATATTTTAGAATCATGTTATATTTGAAATAAGTCGTAAATACCTTTAAGTATATAACTCTTTACTTCCTCTTTACCCTGTCTTTATCCTCTATTTCTTCTTTCTTAATATGGTATGTAACGTATCAAGAAATATGTGGATATAATTTGTATGGCAATGCTTTATGTGCGTATATAAATTTTATGTGTCTTCATGGGGTTTTAGTTCTAATGCTACCTTTTTATCAACACAAACAAGGTACTTCTTATACAGAGTAGTAAAGTCAAAACATCTTACATTCAACTTTTCTAAAACCATTACTATTCAGTTTTATGATATTGAACTCAGTTGAAGTTATGTAAGGTCTGAGTTATCCTATAAATATGTAACAAACTGAATATCTTTCTTTTTTCACATTGTAAACATTTCGACTAATGATGTAAATTTAATTTAATTGATTAACACATTTATGTCAGAAATAAATTATAAACAATATATCTGCATTCCATAAGACCTTCAAAGCTAACTAATAGTATAACAACATCTTATTGTTATACAATAAGATAATTAATGCAAGATAATTAGGTTTTATTTTCTTTTGTAATGTAAAACGTGATAGTATTAAACAACATTATTGTATACATTGACATGTCTATGTATATTTAAGTTTGCTTGGATATGCATGAATTTATTTTTGGAATTCGATGTAATATTTTTGATTGAAGTTGGAGTCAGATAGGAAATTAAGAGACACCCAACTACCACTAGTTGCAGTCCCTAGAGGTCACAAACAATGAATCGGAGGTATACAACTAATACGAAACAGATCTTTATACCCATTGTTTTAGATCTGGTTAACCCATAACATTACACATAGGCCTACTATTGTACAATTCAATTCAGATTTTTACAGCTAGGTAGAGCTACCAACTTAACATCACTGAATACAAAATACTCGACAAAAAGATTTTTATTGCTGAACAATCGTGAACTTAGCACTGAATCAATGGAATTATACATGAATTGTTTGAAGAAGTAACAAATATTGTATTCTTAACATGCAAATGATTTAACACGAATTAAAATAGCAAATCAAACCAGTTATACAAATTCTAGCATGATATAAAATCGAAATACAACATACTTTACCAAATATTAATACTTTGCTAAACAAAATATATATTTATAAAAGATGAAGCTTAATACAATTGAATATTTTGGATGGAATCAAAGTAAGTCACTATAGCTGTACGTTCGATTTGTCAGGAATTATATATACAATTACAGTTGTGTGTTTGTTTTTAATTACTGAAGCGACGTTGCCAGATGTGAGCAATAATACGTTTAACTACCCGAACCAAGTGATATTGCCGAGATTGTCTTGTAACCTTTTTCATGAGCTTTTACCAAAATTATAAATGAATGGTTACAAAGCTTAAAAGTAAAAAATGTGTTATACATGTTGAAAGATTAGGTTTAATCTTTAATTACTATATTTTCCACAAATAGTTAAATATTATTTATATGGATTATAGAAAAAACTTTCAATGTTTAAGAGCTTGGTTTTGGGTTTTTGAAAACTTACTGTTTTAAATTTATATTATATTATGTATCCTATATTAAATTATTCCCAAATTAATATACAATTTATCACTAAAACATTGCATAGTTTCTCGAGCTTAGTACTCTTTTCGCCAAAACCCCTTTCGTACCAAGTAAGGTTTATTGATATTTCAACTTGTAAAAGTTTTTAATAATCCCTAGTAGCACAAATATATATTAAATACATATGAATAAATGTATTTAAAATCTATTTTATATATCTCAAGTGGTTATTAATGTCAATTTTATATAATATTTAAAATATATTAAATATATAAAAAATGTGTTTTTGAATCTATTAAATATTAAAAAAATATATTCCAATAATATATTTTAATGAATAAAATTTAAATAAAAAATGTATTTAATATCTCTTCCAAACATCCCATGGGGCCTAAACATAAAAACACAAAATAATAAAGATTTAGTATGATAAACACAATTATCAGTTGAGTAAATTGATTAAATAGTTCATAAAAACAAATTTTGAAAAAATTACTGGATAAAATTTTTTCATCCCGGGTGGGTCTCGAACCTGGGTCCTCCGACTTATGAACCTCCTACCTTACCTCTGAGCTACTTGTGACTGTTGTTAGCCTTAGTTTTCAAATGGTGAAAGAGTGGCCCTCAGTTGCAATGGTTGCAATACTTGAAATATTTTTGATACTACAGTATAATATGATTCTGTTAATATGTTTTGGCATCAAGTAGTTGAGTTGAATAGTGCTGTAGTGAATAGTGAGTAGTCTCCACGAATACAAATACAGTAAACTACAAAAATTAATTTAAATACTATGACAAATATTATGTAATTTATGGCATATGTAAATCAAATAATTATTTTTAGAACATCATCTACAACCGTAATTAGTTTCTTAAAAGGTCGCCAGTCACTAGCACCCTTTTCTAGCCAATCATTCGAGATTTTTATGATCACATTCATTGTCACATATTGCAATAAAAAAAACCCCATCAACGCTTTTTTCGTTTGACCCGAATGTAGCTGTCAAACATGTATACTGCCTCTTAACTATATGCTATTTTTTTCTTTACGTGTATGATAGAGTGACACCATTCAGAGTACTTATTATTATTAACTTAATTTTAACGCTTTCACAATAGCAATTATCATACAAAAAAATGCATGTATAAATTGATAGACACTATGAAAAACAAAAAGATGCAAATTATTTATTTGTTAATTATAAAAGATTATAGGATATATATTCTACAAATATAATATTATTTTATTAATAAAAAATATCTGACGTGTTTCAAAATATATTTATAAATAATTTAAATATATAATATAGTTTCAAAAATATTTTATATATATATTTAAAATATTCTCAACACATAATTTTTTTAAATATTTAATAGGAAAAATATACATATAAAATATGTATATTATAGATTCTATACTTGTTTTATCAATATATATTATGAATATATTTTATATATTCAAAACTTATATTTAATTTATATTTTGCATTGCTTTTTGGTAATATTTTAAATATATATTTGAATATATCAAACTATTATTAAAGATATATTATATTTATATTTTATTCGAGGTTCTATCAAATACAACTTTAAATATATAAAATATTTATAAAATACATATTTGTGCTACTAGGGATGATGTTTTTCTTCTAATAACTAAATGTAATTTTTCACGTATGACAAAAATAATTTAAAATGTTGGAGGTGCTTTAGATATTGTTGACTAAACAAAATAACTGCCCATTTTCCCAACCGCAAAAAATGTAGTAAGGAATTTGTAAAAAAAACAGAAGGCAAGATTAAATGTTTTTGCATGTAACCACACAACCATTTTCACTACGGGTCATTTAAACAAAAAATTAAAATACCGGATAAAACCCCGTTGTGTTTCGAACACATTAGGCCTACGTCTAAAGCTCAAAAGATCCCAAAAAGCCTACTTCGATTTCAAAGAATAGCATTAACAAAATGAACGGTTTTATAAGTTTTACACGCAATCCGGAAATTGGATTCTGTCCCGATATCAACTAGTTTATGGACCGGAAGTGTGTTGAATTCGGAAACAATACTACGATTTCAGATTGAGGTTATACACCTATTATTCAAATGTTAAATGTAATTATAGTTATGAAGTTAAGCAATTTTGTTCTGTAGATGGGTTATTGCTACGGAATTTTTAGATGAAAACAGAAAAACTTAATGAAGTAATAATTATACCTTTTAGTGAAATAAAACTGATAGCCAAAAACTATTGACAAACACAATGATAGCCATGACTTTAAATAGTTATAGACACATATTTTAAAAGTCCACCCATAAATTTATTTTGTATCGACCGACTACAAAAAAACAATTTATATATTACATTTTCTTTGCATTACATCCATGTCAATTTAACGAAATAACGAGGCCTTTAAGTCTGTAAAATTGACAATTTCCGAAGTATTGATGTCGTTAACAGTTAACCAACGTCAGCGACTTTACGAAACGAATCGGGGACCAATAAAATCATTTATAAAACTCTGAGAAACTCAACAGTTGGAAACGTAAGTCAAACTAAACTAGGCTGTAATATTATTATATGAACCATAATGTCTGACTTAATATACAATATAACAAATAAACATGTTGAATCGAGTAACATTAATCTTTTCCATACCAAAAAATGCGATGTTTAAGGATTAAGAAAATTACATCACTAGACGATTAGAATTATAATAAAATTGTGATTTTTAAACTCATCACAACAACATTCCGTAGCCCAAAAATTTTAACAAAGCCACTAAACTTGTTTGGTTATTTACTTTCATAAAATGTTGTTGTTTTTACTTTTTTTTACTAATCACAATGTTGCTCAACATTAAATTACTTTGCTGTCCAGTTTTTTTTTTTTTTTTTTTTATTAAATAGGCAGAATCACGGTTACACTAATAATAGGTCTTTAATAGTCTCACCAGTCTACACGACAGACTTCCCAATTCACTGACGATAAGTTTCAATCTTGATTACAATTCACGCGTATTTCTAAAACGTGTCTGCAAAGTTAACAGTTATCAACAAAGCGTACACAACTTTGCACGTGCTGCTAATTGTAGTTACCCTACCAATGGAGAAAGTATCGTGAATTATTTCTACATTATATTTTGTGTAATTCAGTAAAGGAATTTCTCACCGGTACTCATTGGTGGATCACGAGTTATGAAGAAGAGATTTATGGTTTATCAAGGGGTTCTTGTCGATGTAAAGAAATCTACAGTTTTAAAGAGCCAATGTGAGACACAAAAGTAAAGCTTCATGAAATTTTAAGTTCATTTTACATTTTTACTTTGACAGTAATAAAATATCACATTCAATTTTCAAAGTGCATCATAGTTAAAACACCGGTTACCTTACTTTTCTCCCATTACATAGTTTGAAAAGGCCATAATCTAAACAAGCGAGTGATGTAATACATCTCAGCACAAAATGTTTTGCTTACGTGTTATTTTCCATATTTATCTGGGCTTGTGCAGATTTTTGGGTTTTACTTTTTGTAATGGGGAGCGAGCTGGCCTAGTGGTAGAGCGCATGGCTTCGGTGCCAGAGGTCCCGGGTTCAAATCCCGCCAATCACCAATGGATTTTATCCATGGGATAATGCTGAAACCCACTAGGACTAGTCTGAAGTAATAATATGTAAAACGGTTTCGGGCTAGAACTAGCGTCCAAGGATGTAAAACTGGGACATAAAACACTGTTTTGTAATAAAACTGACGGGTTCTAAGGGAATCAAAACTGACAGATTGCCTTAAGAAACTTATTGAGAGTCAGCTTGTAGTCCAGATTTAGATGTACTCTAACAATAACCCAAGCAGTTAAATTCATTTAAAACACGGCATTGCAATTTCTACAAGATTCTATTGCTATAGTATTCTAGTACAATGTTCCAAAAACAATTTGTAAAAATACTAATTTCATTTAAAATCTTTGAGCTTATATCGGTCTTGGAATATCTATAAATACACCAAGGTTATGATTGGATATCCAATGGCAAATTTACAGTTCAAAGCAGATTAAACGTTATCGTTGTGAGTTGTTGCTATGTTTTACGAAGCGATAAATTAACGAACAAGCATCTAAAACAAAGCCAAACAATTAGTTGCAACATGGAACAACGATGTTAGTCAGTTTGTACGGGTCTTTGTGGTTGTTAATACAATGTGTTTGGTTGAGTATTCCAAATTCTAAACATAAGGAACTTGTAATTTTTCCATTATTTTACTATCCTTAGGCCTAATAATATATAAAAGGGTCTGACTAAAACTAACAAAATACATTGATAAACTAATTACGACTTTTTAAAAGTTGAAAATCTTGTTAGTAATTACTCACCTATATTATAAAGCAGTACGCGTAATCATAAAGTAGTAATTTGTAGACAAACATAAAAGCATTACATTTGTAGGTTTGTTTTTAACTACCAAAGTGATGGCACCAGATGTATGTTATATCACCTTTAACTGCTGAGAACCCTGAAAACGGGGTATATTGTCCGTGTAAATATGTTTACTGCTTGTAACCAACGTTTCAAATAAAAGTATAAATAATTAGAGTCATTATTTTAAACGCAAAACAATTAATAATAATTTCGTAACAAAGCAAAGTAGAGGTTGTAAAAGCATCATCGTCAGCCTTTATAATGATGTTTCTCTTTTATATTTGTAATGTCTATAGAAGATTTAAAAAACACACTTGGGGATTAGTTATTAGTTCCTTAATAGCTATGTTTATTTTATTTTTCAAATAATTCAAGATTTTGCTGTAATCAGATCATAGGAAATAAAGCGACATAAGAAATCATTCTGTTTTACAAAAATAAGAAAATAATAAGTTATGCAACGTTTGTTTTATTCATCCAATTTACAATAGGTATGACCTTAAGGTTTTTCAGAGAATTTGTCATAATACTAAAATTTTGCTACAAATTCAAAATAATTTTATTGGTTGAATGAGCCTACTTTGAATACAGTACTAGGAAATTTATTTACAACAGATTTTAAAATCCTTTATTTTAGCAACAAATTTATACTAACAAAAGCCAAGAAGTGTTGTTTCAATGATGATTTATTGAACACAAGAAGTGGGGCTCATACTTCAGATAGTATTATAATGAAGCATACCACGAACTGAGTACTTTGTTTCACATTCTTGAAATCAACGTAAATGACAGCCTTCAGCATTCCTATTTGAAGAAAACTTGTATTAAAACTTTGTTGTTTCTCGTTAATAAAATTTCCTAAAAAGGTAGTTTTTGCAGAATCAACAAACATTCGTATACATCATACTTTACTCACTTTAATGTTTACAAATTCCATTAAAACAGGTCTCAATGTATGTATTGTTGCAGCTTAGGGACAAATTTAATTACTATACGTGATACTACTTGAGAAATACCAAAGTTTGAAGCACCTTTAGGAAGCAATATCGAAGTCATATCAAGTTACAACTCGCGTTACCAAACATGCGTTATAACGATCTTGTGACAAAAAGGTTAGGGTCAACATATGTTCAAGAGATAATTAGTAAAGCAATACAAAGACACCTTAGGAGATTTGACAGGCTTTTGAGAAATAATTTATATTTGAACTCCCAATAAAATATGAAATAATAAAGAAACTGCCATAGAATGAGGTAATCTTACTATTTAATTGTACATTTTACTTGATGTTTGAGGTTAAGTAATTAAACTAATTTCAGCTAAATGTTTGGTTCGTCGTGTGTTGCACCGTTTAATGGCAACAACAACTGTATTTGACTCACAGTCGTTTACGTTAGGTAGAACCGTAAACCTACCTACATTAGCACATCAAAGTAACTGCGAGAAACCCATCGTGTGTTTACATACGACATGTAATTACTGACAAACAGTCTACATCTGCACGCTCAGACGTGGCTACATCAATACATTGAAGCGTGTTGTAGTTAAGAATGTAAAGTAAAACGTAGCGTTATTGCTTAGTGTTAAATATAATTTATACTCACGGAATCTATGTTGTGATCCATATATATGTAAACGTTTATGTAAAGCTAAATATCTATGTACGCGTAATTGTTACAAAGTAAAAATATAAAATGTATGCTTTCAATCCCAAATTACGTTTTAATGACTTGTTCTATTGGCTTAATACACATCTTAAGTTTTTTTTTTTATTTAATTGTACAATTTCTTATAATAACCACAGCATATCACTCTTTTAATTAAAATTATTAACATTTCAGATTAAATTAATATTATGGTCATGGAATTTTAGAATAGTAATTGCGTAATGAATAGGGACAAACTTGTGACAGTTTAGCCCCTTTCAGGAATATTTAGATGCGTTGATTTGCAAATTTAACGAACCGAAATGCCCAAGAGACACAATCAGGAGCTATGTGACATTCTTGGGCATTGCAGGAGATAAAATATACGTTTATTGAGTAATCAAGAAAAGGTGACAGTCCAATTTTTTAGAAAGTATAGTGACCCAGTACGCTTAAGAGCTAATACAATAAATTAATACATTTAATGATTTATAGAGAATTGTGATAAAAGAGGGCATTTATAATTTTGTTAATTCATACAGTAGAATCTAATGTTCAGGCAAGGTAATTCCTTTTGGGTACATAGCGAACATCTTAACATGTGTCATATCTTACAGTTATCTAAGCAAATTTTACTGAATTTATATTAGACGTACAAGTTGAAATACCTTATCACAAATATATACACTTTTAGCTATAAAAATATATGGGTGAAAACAGCAATGAATTGTACAATGTTTCTTTGTCTGGCTATATTAATAATTATATTCTCGCCTCATATATTAAAACGCATGTAATACATCGGCACTACATCTTAAATTTTTTACTCCTTGTTAATATACCGAACTACAGCGAGAGCATGAAGAAAAGCGTGAAAAAGTATTTTTCCATATATAAATTGCTTGCTTTGATTATAAACCGTTTTTGTCAGTGATACAATTAATGTTTCTAAAAAGGTTCAGTAAAAAATACAAACGTTCAGATACAAGTGTTCTAGTGTGATTTATTTAGGAAGGGTGTCGCTATCTTCGTGAGAAAAGTAGGACACACATGGCATTATGTTGTGATAACACAATGTCTTGGACTGTAAACCGTAATACTATAATATATTACTAGTATGATACCTATATCCATCAAATTGTATTAAACTTTTATTTCTTGATATTTAATCACAAATAGTTAATTGAATGTGTTATAAAGTTAAATATAGAAGCTTAACATATGATTAATTACATTCAATAGTAAGTCTAAAAGATTTTATTGTGCTTTTAATCTTAAAACATTAGAAAAGAAACGTCCTGTGGTACTTTTTTGATAGTTGTTTGGAAAATCATTTCGCATTATTTTAACAACTAAAAGAACTTGTCATTTAACAGTTCAATTTAAACATTTTAAATATATGTTAGTTCACTCGATGGCTGTTTTGAATTACTATTGTTTCTGCACTATTTAAACCTATAAATTGATATTATTTATATTTTCTATCGTTCGTCAGCCTTAGTGTAGCTCTAGAAAGCTACCGTTAAAATTAAAATAACTCTTTTGTAGGTTTTACTACTATATAAATGTAGCAACGCTTATTAGAAAACATGACAATTCCTCGAAAATAATAGGCCTATTTTGCTGACTACATTAATTATTAATTCACTTAAATTTAAAAAAAATAACTTTACATTTGGCTAGTTGTCGTACTGTTCAACGTAACCTAGTTATTTAGTGACACAAAAATGCAATTTACTTTAAAAACCAAACAAGGTGTTAAAAACAGCTATTAGTATATCTTAATTCCAATCATTTTATTGAAATAGTTGTTGTAGTTGTAATATTATTGTAAGAAATGATACTGAATATTGCTGTAAAGAACGAAAGCATATACGATAAACAAGAATATTCAAGAATATTTGCTGATCCACTGCATGTTTCAGGCTTTAAGTGGGCTCAAAAGTCTTCTACTGATCTCAAAATCCTAAGCTATAAATAGCGTTGTTCTATAACAAAACACTGGGTATATCATTTTAAATTGGCAATTCGGTATTTGTATATTCCAGTATATTCTCATATTTATCTGAAATCAAATACTATAGAAGCATAAATGTATTGAACATTTTTCAACACATTTAGGGATTAAAATGGTTAGAACATACATTCAACTTGATTAAAAAATAATTTTCTTTTGGATATCGAAGGTTCATATTTTTTTAAAGGGTTTAATTAACTTTGCTACAGATAATCAATCCAAATTTGTAATAATATTTCAAATACTTTCAATTGTATATGTAAGTTTATTTGTTGAAAACAGCGTGGGCCTATTATTCAACATAAAACTCACAACTACTTTTTGAAGGCATGAATATACTTTATGGATGCATGTATCATTTTTGTCTGAATATAAACATGTATCGCCTATCTACCAAAAGATTTCTACAAATCGTAAAAACGAAGTCTACGTTATCCGAAAGCATGCCTTAAAACCAGCATTACGTTTATACATTTCCTTTAGTACACAATGTAAAATTTGAACATTTCAAGTGAGATAATGGTGATTTAAGTAAAAAAAAATCAAGATTGCAGGTGGAGAATTTTTATTTACGAATTGGTAGTTTTAAACATAGAGATGTAGTTTTAAACATAGTGGATGTAGCGTCTGGACTTTAAGTCTTGGAACTATTGAAATACATAGAAGCAGGTATTTAAGAAAATTGATATTCAACGTAATCCGGAGGCTAACATCAAAAATGTAACCTTAATAGTTGCCAGAACCTGTGTTTGGGTCCCTAACCAAACCTTACCTCCGAATACTGCATTCCGGGGGAAAATTGTTTAATTTTCCTGTCACTACTAACCAACAGAACAACCAATATGATAAATATGGGAAAACTGAAGTTGACTGATCCAGTCTTGACTCAAAATTACCCCGAGTTAAATATAGAGTGGCTAAAGGTAATTTTCTGCTCGGACGGTTATGATTTCCCCTCAAACTAATAGTACGCTACAAAAAAGTGAACAGTTTATCCATCATAGGTGGGGCGAAATGTCTCCCTATTCCAAAAATGCCCCTTTGAAAAAGCAATAAAACTACTGTAGAGTATTAAATTAAAAATTAGAAGTTTATAATATTCGTTATCTATAATTTTATTTGATATGGATAAAATGCATGCAGATGTATGCACTTACATTTGTTTTATAAGCACTTTATTGTTTTTATAAAAAATACTTTATTTTTATAGCCTTTAAAAGTTAGTTATTTTGGAAATGTTTATTAAATATTTCATAGTTAGGTGAGTACAAAAGTAAGATAAGGGCGAAAATGTGTAAACCAATAACTAACCCCTACATGATTTACAGAGTAAATATTCGTACATACATAGAATTTTTTCATAAGTCAATAGACATAAACACGAAAAACCATTCAGAGATTAATATGTTTTTCATGAATGGAATTAACGGTGAAATATCAGATAAAAGTTATTAATTTGATCCATGTGAAGGTACATTTTATTATTTGAGATAATAGGATTTTGCAGTTGAAATATGCAAAAGCTCTTTGTAGCACTGGTGTAATTTGATATTTCAATCCAAGTTTGCGTTTGTATAAAGTACGAAAATACGTTCATATATCGTCGATTATTTTGTAAGATCATCCATTGACATTTTGATTCTGAAGTAGACATTAAATCTGCATGGATCTGTAGCCAGATTTTGTTGACGTTGAACTCTAATAAAGTTAAAAATATCATTAACAGAGGGTGCTACTAACACAAATACACCTTCTAGTTTGTTTGTATTTGATGCTGCAATGTGAATAACCCTTATTATACCTTGCAACAAAGTTACTTTTCTGTTTGATTTTGTTTAAATTTTGTCTTGGAAAATACAAATTAGTAAGTGACCCGTGCGCGTTATATCAGAGACACAATTAAATACATTATTTTTAGTTTTCTACTGGTTACAACTTCAATACTAAAATATGTATTGTTATCAAAATTAATACAGGCAAGATAAAAGATGAAAGAAATGTAGAACACAGTGCTGACTATAATTGGGTGGAGCAAACAATATTTCCTTTGTTTTTTTTTTATTGAGCACTAAATAACATTGTTTCTGACACTTACGAAATTTGAGAGAGTTTTAAGTGAGGGGGAAATGCGGCAGATTTTAAGGGTTGGTGATTCAGTTTCCCGACCCTCTGAGAAGCAGAAATGGCAGATGTATGTGGCTGATTTAAACCTACCAGTGGCCGGTTAAATTAACTTGATAATTCTAAAAATATATTAGTTTGTTATGTAGCATACATACTGGGCACATTTTTTAAACGTGTAATTGAAGGCCTTTGGGTGATTTTTCTTTTAAAACGTTTCTGTAGTATAGTAATAATACAACGACAGCCAGAGATAAATTAAACGTAATATTACGAGGAAACATTAGCTAAACAGATTTTGGTGTTAGTTCACCTACAGGACAGGTGAGGACTATATAACAAACATTTTACTGGCCTAATGGGTTTATTAAGTAAAACACTGTACATTGATGTCTTACCATCACTTGTCAAAGTATGTTTGATTGTGATTACTGTTTCAATAATCATACAAGCCATTCCACTTTCACTTGTAAAAAGTATTTTGTATTAAACATTTTAAAAAGATTTTACATATATAAAATGGTCATCTGATAGACTCGATACGAAGATAATCCGGCCATCAACTCATCAACTCGCACCCTTGTACAACAAATTAACAATATTTAAATCACTTGATTTGATTGATGATTGATTTAGCTATTAGGCAGTCGTTTGGTACTCCTTTGGTGTATTCATAGTATGTTATGAATACATTATGAAAGTAATTTCCTTTAGTTTTGCAGTTGTGCATGAACCCCTTGGTTGCACGTTATGTTTAGGATCGAATGCAAAATATAATATCGGGAAAATATTTCAGCATAAATATTTGTCTGGGGATTCCAATGTTGATAACTTTAGAATATTTCGGGTTTTAGTTTTTTAAATACATTATTGGGAGACAATCATATAAATGTTATGTAATGGAATACCTACCTTTTTAGCTTAATTAATTGCCAAAAGTTCTTGATGCTTTAACACTTCAATTAAAATCATAAAATCGTTTTATTCCAAGATAAAAAAAATAAGCTGCAATTATTAAAACAAAACCATTATTTTTTAACGATAAGTTTTTATAAAAATAAAGGTTTTAATGAAATAGTTATAAAGGATAATCATATTTGGATTCAGCATACTTAAAAAAAAAAACTTGCAATAAAACTAACTTGCTAGATAAAACGGGTATTTTTGCATGATACCGACCTCACCGATAAATCGCCTTCCAAATAAGATTTCAATTAGTTTAAATAACAAAATCTTACTAACCTAATCTACAACATAGTCCACCCATAGGTTAGGTTAGGTTATAATTATTAGGTGTGGTCGATATAATAAAAAAGTACCATATAATGAAAACGTCAAACTGAAATAAATTCACTTACAATATTACTACAAATATTATTTTTAATTTGTAGGTTACATACTAAAACTCATAGAAGGTACTTAAAAAAATTAAAATGTGAATCAGTGACTTTTCTATAACAACATTTTTAGTTGTGTAGAACACAGTATTTCTATAAGGGGTTGATAAAGAGGGGGAAATGCTTTTGGTTCGGTGAGTTTGATGATTTAGTTCTCGGGCCCTCTGGGGAGCGGTAATAGTGGGTATCTGCTACTGATCTCAAACCTATCAACAGCTCTTTGAAGTAACCAGATGTTGATAGATGCGTCTTTTTTTACTGAAAATGAAAAACATTTTTACTAAACATAGTTTTTAATAATATATTTTAACTCGTTTTTTTGTCATCTTATTTTTCAATTTAATACAGGAAAACTGCAGATTACTGCTGATAAAAAAACATTATGTGAAACGTAATTATTTTATATTACCTTGTAATTTTGGATATGAAAATGTATTTAAGGGTGTTATTACTTAGATATAAAATCTGTAACTTTATTTGTAATGGTTTTGAACAAAAGTTGTAGTTGTTGGTGGGTTTTTACGTGTATACTTTATAGACATTTCCCTAATTCTATGGCTTTACATAATTATAGAATTATAGGAATATTCTGCAAGTAGGTTTACGGTAATTAAATTACGTGTTGCTGTCCTAATGTATTTATTACGTAAAACACACGATTACTAGAAAAATACCGGTATGGATCATAAACATAAACAAATGAAATTTTTGGCCCAAAAATAAACGTTATTTAACATTGCTTAAAAGGAACTGCCAAAACATATGTTCAATGCTATTAGTATAGGATTCGGGCCAACAACGTCATTTGTTTATGTTTATGATCCATACCGTATTTTTCTAGCATTTGTGGTAACACACTGTATATTGTTATCTTACCCTAACATTTCAAATGTGATAAAACGTGTTTTCTATTTATTATTATTCGTACTAATACAGACTATCTACTACGGTATTTCATTTCAATTGATTCATCAAACCGAGTCAATGATATTACTGTAATGTAAAGACCACAAGGAAGAAGAATTATTCTTATTACTTAAGTATTTGTTTGAATGTTTATTTATAGTTTTAGAAATCCAATAAATATCACAAACACATTTAGTATATTTCCTACATGTACGCATACAATTTTCTCGCACTGATTTAGAATAGTTCACCACCAAAACACCAATAATGTGAGCTAAGCACAGTATATTACGAAGGCTTGTTTTTAGTGGTAAATACAATACTTTAACTTAGTATTTTGAACATACCATTTACATGTGGTTGATTCAATTTTAATTCAGCCAGAAGATTAAAGTTCAGTTAAACATTAAGATTTATACTAAAGTAGACAACCTCTTCCGCGTTATCTAAAATGAACTTAGTTTCCAGAGTATTAAAACGGAGAATTTATTGGCTCTTTGACTGCAAAACTGCCTAAGACAATGAAATTATTGTCTTATATCTTCGACCCTCTCTACCAAATCTTAATTTTTTTTTTGTACCAATTGGGTAATTAACTTATGCTGAGCATCTCTTAAAATGTATTTTATAATGAAGTCTGCCAAATCAGACTCCATTTAATATTTAAATCTTTAGTGATGATTGAATGTTTTTAATTAACGTGCATTATAGTAAGTATAAAAAACGTTCAATACTTTAATTTGAAAAATAGACTAACATAACATAGACGTATACTTTTTGTATGGTTATAACAAAGAATATACTACTATGAAAAATGTTTTTCATAATATGTTGGTGCAGACAAGCCTTGTATGGTTTTTGCACCTATTGTATAATATACATGTATTCATTATAGTTCAATAAATAAATTGATTGATTGATTGACTACATCAGTTCAGTTCGTTAAGTTTTACTCCAACAGGTTTATCTAAGTTTCTTCTATATTTTTTTATGCAATGATAGAAAGATTGTAAACCCCAATACGTCATTCGATATTTTGTAAACTAATAATTATTGAAAACTCAATGACAAAATATGTTAGACAAAAAAAATTGGAATATATAAAAAATCGCCAATTGCGTACTCTGTCAGAGTTGTAATTATACGTTTTAATGCTGTAAATTAAACATGGAAATAAAATGTTTTCTATAATCTTATAGCAACAGATATTTAAATACAATCTACCACTAAAGACATAGTGATTTACTGAATCAAAATACTGTTTCATTTCATTACCTAATGGAATACTATAAAACATATTTCTGTCTCTTTCTAAATGTTTGGAGGTGGTTTTCTGTGAGCGAGAAAAAACAGCTGTTTTGAAGAGTTGGGTGATTTAGCTCCTAGGCCCTCTAGGGAGTATCAGCATATATTTGGGGCTGACCTATCATCAGCCAATGTAAGTAGTTTGATTATACTTGTTATTTTATTATTTCGTTATTTACAAACAAACAAAACACAAACTTTACAGTGTTGTTTGTTAAAATTAAATTTTGTTAGTTTTTAGATTTTATTTCAAATCAATGTTGTGATAGGTTGATATTCAGTATATAACCTAATAGTAACTGTAAAAAACAACAATATAGCGATAAAACGATAGTAACAAGAAGTTGTGTATTAGAATTTCTTCAAGTTTGAAAGTCAAAGTATGAAAAATGGTAGACGGTCTTTTTAGTTAGTAATAAGACTAGTTAAACTTAAAATTAAAAAAAAATCTAGAAATAACTGTATTCCACACATACTGTAACCATACGTATGTAATACAGTACTAAAATAATACAGCCATTGACATTATATCCTTACAAATTTTAATACTCATTAGGGTTGTGTAAAATTTCGACGGTCATTTTATAATCCTTTCGTGCTGATAACATATATTAGACATTACACTAGTGACTAATTATCAAAGAAGAATACCCTCCAGTGCTTCTTTATTTACGATGATAGGATAGTTCAAGGTTTACAAAATTTCGATGCATTCTTTTAGCATAGGAAGTTTTGCAAGACTATTTTTGGTTGCACATTACATATGTAAAGGGTCGGACACAAAATAGAATGTACGAAAAATACGTCAGCGTATATTTCCCTGGGGTATCCAATATTGGCATTTTCTGTCTGTAGCAAATTTTGGATTTTATGCCTACTGTTTGTTCTCTTGGTGTTAGTTTCCCATTGTACATCACGTGGACAATATTGATTATTAAATATAAACTACCTTAATTATTTTTTAGCTGAGTCGTATTTACAGGGTGAGTCGCAAAATATTCTTAAGCACATTTTTAAAAGGAATCTTTCGTAAATAAACTTAAATTTGGTAAAGTGATGAACAGTATTGTTAAATTCTTAAATTTGCTTTAACATAGTATTTTTTGCTAAGGGTTGGTAAAGAGTGGAGAATTTGCTTATAGTTTGGTGAATTTGATGATACATCCCCGAGGATGGGTAAAGTGGATATCTGTGGCTGATCTCAAACCTATGAATGGTTCTTTGCAGAAACTTGATTTAAAAACTGATCTGTTAGTTTTTATGACAAATATTTATTATATCGTTCGTCTGATGAGTTGGATTTTAAACTTTGTTGTTACATATTTATTTCAGTTAAATAAATTACGTGGAATTAAAGCTCCAGACTTTTCCTTAGAATTGTAATAGATGGAAGAAATGAGTGTTTCACGTTATCTCCTGTTAAACCCTTTTAAAGAAAATATCTCTTTATTTGGAGATCACAATAATATGTAATACCTAGCTAGAGGTATCATATGTTCAAATTAAAACTATTTCTGAAGTTTGAACCTGAATCCAAATTTATAGGCCCTAGTAATAAATAATTCTTATATAGTAATAATAAATTGTTATAATGTACTTTCTAAAACATTTACCTGCATTGTTTTCTACCTCAAAATTATAGTTTAGCTTCCTAATGTAAAGTATAAATTCTTCAATACATCAAGATTTACATTTATATGTTTTTGGATTTGTTTAACTTGACAGGTCTGTGATAAGCCAGAACAAAAGACTTCAGTGACAGATGTCCATACTGAGCCCTTGGGAAATATCTTGTGTGTTCTTGATATCAGCGTTGTGTCTTGGCAGATTTTTTTAGTTTTTAGAGTTTGCAGAGGCATATGAGGAACATAGTTAATAGTAAATAAAAAATTGATATTTTCTTGAACATGTTTTTGGGCGAAATATAATACATTTAATGACACAATTATAGTGGTATAATATATAGTGTTTATTCCACAATGTGTAGAGGCTTTCCATTAAACTTGTATGTTAGAATGACAACCACGATTTAGTCTAAGTTATAAGATTGACCAAGTTCTACTGAATTGTTTCGGTACGCTTACAAATTTAAATAAAATGTCAAAACAATAATTTTGTCTTTGAACTCCATGGGTTCTGCGGCCCCTTAACTCTGACAATGTTTGCTACGAAAAAATTGTAACTTTGTTTCAATTTCAAATAATGACTTGTCAAAACAATATGAATTAGTTCGCAAATACACTATGTTAAACATGTTAACTGCCCTGATCACTTATTTTCCATTGCAGTGATGCGATTTTGTAGCCAACCGATCCAAATGTGATACCTGATATTCAACATACGGCTTAGGCTACATCTTTAATGTTTTGTATATTTTTCTAAGTGTTCATTATTTGTTTTAAATCATTAGTCATTTAAGCTACTTTTAGGACTTTTTGATTAGGTCAACATTAGATAACGTACAAAAAGTAACAACCTAAAATATTTTATCAGTTTGGTGGTAGTCAAAATAAAATCAATAGTTATACAGAAATAGATTTTCGTTTTATAAACGTACTATTCAGCGCTTTTGTATTTGCAATAACATCAGTAATACATAGTAAGTTAACAGCTAAACATTTACATTATAAGTAGTACTTCACAAGCTACAGATTCCTTACAAGCTGCAAGCTCTTTACAAAGCTAAATCCAAAATGCTATTCTATTAAATCTCAGCGTCATTGGTTTGCGAAATAAGGTTGTTACACTGATACAATTAGATTTGAAATGTTCAACTAGATTCACTGAATCCACCAAAGCCTTGCAGCATCAACTTGTGACCTAGCAACTCAGAACGCGCATTGCCTTGCTAGTTCAGTAACTTAACCAACATTGCACAGAGACGAACCTGTGTGGAAATGAAATAGTAACATTGTTGGTTTGTATGCTGCCTACAATTAACTTTCTAAAACGACGTCTTCTCTAACATAAATTGAACATATATGACGATTAAATCTATGAGCTTAGTAATAATATGAAAATATCCCCCAGCACTGTAAGAAAAATACCTTCACTATTATATATTTATTGCAATAGGCACTACAGTTATTATTAAATATTTAGTGTAACATTTATAACGTTATATATCAAAGAAAATCCATTTTCTTTTCAAAGTTGTTTCGAGTTAAACTTGTTTGATGAATAAAGGACATCTTTATAACATTTTTAGTTAATATCTGATATAGTGGTTTGTGTTGAGAGTAAGCTAATGTAATAGACCATACAATAAGGAGTTTACAATGTGAACAAAGTTTTTTTTCGGAAATTTATAAGTTCACATTAAATCGACCACACTTTTATATAAATATAATATAACATTATTATATTTGTTATTCTATGAGGGTTTTAAATTATGAATGATTGTCTTTTTTCCTATAAACCTTGATTATATTACAAATATTGAATTTAAATGTGGTAATTATTCGAAACTGATCAAATAACGTAAACTATTGGTTAGTATTTTTAGTTTTTACCAATGATTACATATGGTTTTGATATGCCTACATTACACCTCATACCTCTGATCACAACATAACTTGATATCAGAACTTGTTTACCACATATTTAAAATCGAATATCTTATGTTAATAAAGCAATACACGTTATTCTGTTATACTGCACACTCGAGTGTAACCAACCATATAGTCTATAACGATACCGCGCTGCTTTTATTGCACGTGTGGTTCCCTAGTAGACCCTTTAACGTTGTACTTCTCTCTTTCCAATGCTACGGAAATTCCAGCTTTAAAGGAATATGTTATCCTATACTCTAATACGAGCAATGTTTGCTTGTATGTATGTATGCTTGCTTGCACAAAGATCTCGAAAACGGTTCCGACGATTTTCTTCAAATGTTGTAAATAGTTTAATTCTGGCCTAAAAACGAGTTTACTGCAGTTAGAACTGCCAACAAAAATCTAATTACGTAGAAAAATGAAACTGAAAATCACATTTTTTTAACATTAGTCTTATGGGTTGCTAGGTAACCTTGTTGGCTGAATTAAATAACAAGAAAAAAGTAAACAAAAGACTTGAAGTTGTAGCATGTGTTCATAATAAGCCAACTACCCACAGTATACTAGCAAATTACAAATACAGTACAAAAGGAAAAACATCATTTAGCAAAGATTATACTGAAGATTACTCGATACATTGTAGTCAAGGGTAGCAGTGAGAAGTCTGGGATCTGTTTATGACGATTAGATAAGGGTATGGGCAATCCTAAAATGCTATGGGAAGGGAGGGAAACAGGTCCGTGACGTAGGAAGTGGTGAAGGAAGTAGTCAAGGCGAGTAGTCCGAAGCGTGGGAACTGTTCATGACGATTAGATAAGGGTATGGGCAATCCTAAAATGCTATGGGAAGGGAGGGAAACAGGTCCGTGACGAAGGAAGGTGTTAAGGAAGTAGTCAAGGCGAGCTGTTCGGAGTGTGGGAACTGTTTATGATGATTGGATAAGGGTATGGGCAATCCTAAAATGCTATGGGAAGGGAGGGAAACAGGTCCGTGACGTAGGAAGTGATGAAGGAAGTAGTAAAGGCGAGCAGTCCGGAGTGTGGGGACTGTTTATTACGATAAGATCAGGGTATCTGCAATCCTAAAATGCTATGGGAAGGGAGGAAAACAGGTCCGCGACGTAGGAAGTGGTGAAGGAAGTAGTCAAGGCGAGTAGTCCGGAGTGTGGGAACTGTTTATGACGATTAGATTAAGGTATCTGCAATCCTAAAATGCTATGGAAGGAAGGAAAACAGGTCCGCGACGTAGGAAGGTGTTAAGGAAGTAGTCAAGGCGAGCTGTCCGGAGTGTGGGAACTGTTTATGACGATTAGATAAAGGTATGGGCAATCCTAAAATGCTATGGGAAGGGAGGGAAACAGGTCCGCGACTTAGGAAGTGGTGAAGGATGTAGTCAAAGGCGAGCTGTCCGGAGTGTGGGAACTGTTTATGACGATTAGATTAAGGTATCTGTAATTCTGAAATGCTATGGGAAGGGAGGGAAACAGGTCAATGACGTAGGGAATGGTGTAGGACGTAGTAAAGACGAGCTGTCCGGAGTGTGGGAACTGTTAATAACGATTAGATTAAGGTATCTACAATCCTAAAGTGCTAAGGAAATGGAGGGAAACAGGTCTATGACGTAGGAAATGGTGTAGGACGTAGTAAAGGCGAGCCGTGTGGAGTTTGGGAATGGATCTATGTGTCTCCAATACAGTACTAAGACTGCTTTCAGAGTGGACTAATGATTTTCCCCGAGCAAAGCTCGGTCCCCAGGTACTGTTAATAAAGCAATACACGTTATTCTGTTATACTGCACACTCGAGTGTAACCAACCATATACTCTGAGTGTAGCCGCAAACCTGAGCCCGTCCAGCCGTGCGCACGGTGTTATCACAGTATTTGTTACCTAAATGTTTCGTACGTGTCGTGTTTGTGTGATAAATGTAAAATATGTTTGGACTATTTATTTAATTGAATGAACGAAGTGAATTCTCATACTGGTGTAAAATGCATCTCATGTAAATCCAAAAACTCGAGAATGACTACGTATATGAAGTTGATGTTTTGCACAAAGGTTCTTTATCATATTATCTTGGTTAAGTTCGTTATTGGATTTTATTTGTTCAGTAATAATTATAAAATCCTAAAAAAACCATTTTAATTTTCCCCCATAAGAATAACATTAGGAGCTACCTTCTTCTTTTTTTTTGTTTACATTTTACGACCAACAACTTTGTTGTGAATTCTAGAGACCAAAGTGACCGAAGTGAATTCTATTATTTCTTTCATCCATGGAGTAGACAGTGTAGGTATATTATATTAGCCAATGGTTTTATATGCATAATAAATCTTTAAATTATAATTATTAAAAAAAATATTCATCTGAGGAAATAAATATGGGATTAAAAAATATCCACTCAAATGTATTAAAATCGATAACAATATTTTAGGTATTTACATGTTTTAACTTTTTACATGTGTTTATGACGTTGTTTGTTTAGTAGGCTTGAATTAAAACCTTAGTCCTTGGGCCGAACTTCATCACTTGGGTGGCATGATGGATTTCTAAAAATAAGTGGTGTTAACATTGTCTTGAGCTTTTTATATTATTAATTTTCAATATTATTGTAATAACATACTATTAAATGCCTATGCCAATCAGATTTTTCTTAAAGAGACATTTTTTCTATAACAAGATAACATAGTGCCTTTTTTCTTATCGTCGTCACGTCGTCGTCGTCGGTTCGGTTTCGGTTGTTCGGTTGTGTTTTCTTTTGTTTGTTGTGTTTTCTCTGTTGGTTCTTTCTTGGCTAGGTGTTGTAATATAAAATAGTAGAAGATTTTTGGGGTACAGTTTCTTAACTGGGCTACGCTATTATTGATTGAAACTACCTATCGATTCGATTAGTAAACCTTCTTGCGATTTTGTTCACCCATGTCAATGGAAAACACTAGATCTAGGCTGGCATGGCCATTGATTGGTTAGACTAAGCAAGGAAGTAACTTTAATTAATCACTGTGTCTGGTTAGGCCTATGTGTTTAAAATATCAATCGTCATTGTTGAGATATGATCTTTCAAGTGTTATTTTGAAACTAGGCCTATATAACTTAACGTTATCCGGCAGGGCCTAGGCCTAATTATAAGCTAAGTAAACTTAGATACACTAACAAATTAGGCCTAAAAGTTATCAAGTGTAACTGACAGAGTGTTCCGTATCAAGTTAGAGCCTGCAATCAAAGGTAATAGCCTACCTTGGCCTTTTCTACAGTCTTATTTAATTTAAGTTAAAAGGACCTACCTAGGCCTAAGTTAATAGATAAATTTCTTATAAACTTAAACTTGGAGAAGTAAGCCTATCTGTGGCCTTAAGCCTGGTTTTTCTAGGCGCGGAGTGTGGAAAAGCGATTAGCAACGCTTAATAATTACCTAACAACGATGCACTTCTAGGTAAACAGTTAAGTTAACATTAACTTAAACTTAAATGACTGTAAGAGGCCCACCTAAGGCAAGAGGAGTCTATATATAAGGTTAGGCCTACATTTCTTTACCTTGATCGCCAAGTGATCCATGTACCGTAAGTCCAAAAACAGGATTACGCACGATTCGACATCGTCACAACACGACAAGCGCCATTGTAAAATCGTACAAAAACTTTCTAAACCATATGGTCACAGTCTTTCCGACACACACAATAAACACATTAGGTACCGGTAGGCCTACCAAAATACACTTAAAAGTAACTTAGGCCTACTAACTTAACTAATTTGTGGGAAGGCGACATATCTGTGGAAGCCTCAGCTTGCGAGCAGATCTGTCGTATTACCACAAATTAGTTAGTAACTTAGGCCTACTTTTAAATGTATATTTGTTGCTCGGCAGTCGAGCCTCGGCATGCGAGCTTAGTTAGTAGCCTACTTTTAAATGTATTTTTGTACCGGTAATGTGATTTTTGTGTGTGTCGGAAAGACTGTGACGTGACCATATGGTTTAGAAAGTTTTTGTACGATTTGACAATGACACTTTGACGTCAAAATGCGCGTAATCCTATTTTTGGACTAACATGGATCACTTGGCGATCAAGGTAATGTTTCTAAATTTTAACATCAGTGATTCAGAAAACAACATAGGCCTACAACATGAAGAGGAGTCTATGTATTGCACTCCGTTTCTGTGCCTAACTTAGGAAACTCCGGCTTATCAGTTTGCAGTAAAGTTTCCATAATTACTGTTCTAAAGCCTAAGTTAGGCTTGAAGCATTCATAGCTCAATCAGAATCTATAAATTGATTCATGTGACAGATTGTTCTAAAAGTCAGTTAGGCCCTAACCTCAGAATTTCTCATTTAGTAGGCCTAGGCATGGGTGCAGTGCCAGTAAAACCTGCAATATTTTATCAAATTAATAATATATTGATTATGGTTCGGTTCGATGAATTTTAATAACTTAACTTAAACCACAGAAAATATACTACTATAACCCTGAATGCCAACCGCATGGTAAAAAGGGTTAAGTACTTTGAGAGAGCTTTGCCTGTCAGTTCGTAGGCAGCGCCACCAGCGTTGCAATGCACTCAGCATAGCAACGCTGGTGGCGCTGCCTACGAATTGACAGGCAAAGCTCTCTCAAAGTACTTGACGCTTTTTACCATGTGGTTGGCATTCTGGGTTAGACTATAGTAGTAGGCTATATTTTCTGTGCTTAAACTTACTTAGGCCTCCTAAGGTCTAACATATAACAATAACAAGCAAAAATGATCCAATTTTGATTAAATTTGGTGTAAACGTGTCAACCTAAATTTATTCTAATGGGTTCGCAAACCAGCACGATCAGATTATGGGAACTACAGTATGGGGTTTTTATACTTAAGGTAAAAATAAGTTTTTCCCCTATTTAACCTTACAAACACAAAATTTTAAAACTTCTTTCAAAAACTATTTTGTTGAGCTTAAAAAAACAAATAGGCTACGGTAATTTCTTAATGAAGCGTTATTATTCGCCTAATGGTTACCGTGCATGGAGAAAATTCCAAAAAATTGTAAATTTAAAATTTCTATATTATTCTTACGGAGAATAAACAATCAGGCAAATGGAAATTCGCTTAGTCTGCAGGTTTGATGCGGGGGAGGTATTATTTTAAAATTGAGCGACTAAAAACGGAAGAAATTAGACTAAAAACGGAAGAAATTAAAAATTTTCTATCTGTATGCGGTAATTGACTTAAGTTAGCCTATATTAATAAGGTTTAAGTTGGATTATGATAGTTATTGTTTATTTTGTTTTTAACTTTCATAAAATAAATTTTGATTTTGGTTGAGTTTAAAATCAATACCTAATAACTCAATTCCTCTTTAAACAACAAAAATATATATTGTAGAAACAATAGCTTTATCGAACCGAACCAAAATCGATATAGGCCCTCTGTATTGATATTTAAATCGATAACATATTGCAGGTTCTCTGCGGAACTGTTCTCCTAGGCATACAAGTAGTTTTGAAATTGTTTTGAATTAGCTTAAGTATCATCACCAATAAGTTCATAATAAGCTTGATTCTAATATTACCTACACCGAGTTAGGCCTAGGCTTATACTATTGGTTGACAGAGTGAGAAAATAAGCCATGAGTCAAAGTGGGCAATTTTTTGCTTGGCTGTATCCAAATAAGCAACTCCAATGCAGTGTTTTTTTTTATAATAGCCTATTGTTAACATAATGAAGTTAACACGTTCGCTACTGCAATAGTACGAAATTTTCCATTCACATGGACCAGCGACGCACATATGCGACGGCCGGTTACCACCCATAGACTGCAGTCGCATATATGCGACGGCTAGTCACAATAAAATAGACTGCCGACGCATATTTGCGTCGGGGTTCTAATGTTATTAAAACGCTTATATCTTTGTAGTGGTCTATTTGAAGACACTGAATTCCCTGCAGTGGTCTACAGAGATGTCTGACGTACAACTGCGTCGCTTGGTCTGTGGATATGATGATTGGTGATGTCATATAATAGTTGGAAAAACTGGTCTTTACTTTTCTGCATCACTGTATGTACGTATGCAGTATGTATGCTGCAAATATGTAGCTTTTATATTTGTTCAGTTATAAACTGTTCTTGAATAATCTGTTTATTTTTTTACTTTCACCTTAAAACACAAAAAATGAACTGTCGCATATATGCGACGTTTAGTCTATTTCAAGAATAATTATGATAATTTTCACTATTGTCTTCGCTGTAGACCGAGCGTCGCAAATATGCGACATTACAAAAGGTTATAAAAAATACAAAAAAACAAGAATAATTTATTTACAAACAAGATTGTAGCGTATTACAATGTAAATGATCACTGGTTTACAGGTTTTCGCCCATGGTCTGTGTGTACTGTTATCCAAGTAACCTACCTCAGTCTGTGGCAATGACCGCGGCGTCGCATATATGCGACGCTCAGTAGCGAACGTGTTAAGTCTATGATATTGCGTACGCCAAGGCCATCTTGAATTGTAGAATTTAAATGGTAGGACCTAGATGTTAAATTAATTATGCTTCTAACATAATATGCCTTAGGTAGGCTAAGCAACAATTTAAAAATATTTCATACTTAACTTGTGACCTTTCCTAGCCCACAGGTCACACATTTAAGGCCTAACTAAGGTAAAAGAAATTCCCAACTTAAGTTACCGTTAGGCCTATATTAAGCAAATTAAGGAATAAAATATCTTGGTAATTTACCTTTACATAGCATAGTGGTTGTGGTGGGTATTTAACACATGGGATAATAGGATACTATTACTAAAGTAAAGTGTCACCTATTAAGTTAGGCCTACCATTACCTAAGCTAATACTTATTACTAATAGCATAGTACCATAGATAATACCGGTAGTAGTAGGGCTTTCTTAGATATACCCGTAATAACAACGGAAAATTGATATAACGTTGAATGAAATATTTGAATCAATATTTATATCGAACAAACATTTCATGCGATAATATATTCTAGGTACTCTGTGAGACACTTAGTGGTTTCATGCTTACAGCAAGCATCATAAAATAATTGTCTATAGTGCTTTGGTAATCTGATTATTTTTTAATCTTAGCCTGATCCGTTAAAACTCAAAGGAGTGAAATAAGTCTGATTATGTTTTTCTAGTGACATGTTCGCTACCGATTCCGTTTTGAAATTAAAGAATAACGAGTACAGATACACATGAAAAATATTTATTTTTACAAAATCTACAACTCTTACACTATTTTTCTAGATAACTCCCGCAATATTTGAGACATTTGTCATAGCGTGGTACAAGTTTGAGTACCGTATACCCTCCTCGTAGAATGTTGCGGCCTGTGTAGTCAACCATGATGTAACACGTTCTTTCAGCTCTTTATTTATTTTATTTTATTTTACATTTCAACGGAACACTCCATTTTTACAGTTTTGAACAAAATATGAATTAATTCAAGACAATGATGAACATGCGTTATGTATGAACCAAAATAAATACGTGAGGTATTGATGGCAATTACAAAAAAGGCAAATGAATTTTTTGCGTCCAGTTGATGATAAATTTTGTGCGTGTGAATTGTGGGGTCCCCTTCTACCCTTTTCTTTAGCTTTTTTAATTTCTTGTTTTTGTTTTGCAATATTTATTAAAGGGCAGATAAGGGGATTACAATGGTTTCTATGGGCTACATGCAGTTTAGGATGATGTTGGCATAGAGATACATTAAATGTTGTACAAAAATATTTAATAATTGAAACAGTTTGACAGGTAAGTATGCAGAGCGAAGTGCGGTTTATCTTCATCGCAGATAAACCGCTGACCGCCAAGAAAAGACTTTAGATTGCGAAACAAATGAAAATCGCTTGGATCGAGGTCAGGGCTGTATGGAGGATGGTCAAAAACTTCCCAGCCAAAGCCCTAAAGAAGTGGCTTCGTCATATTTGCTGTGTGTGATCAAGCATTGTCATGAAAGAAAACCACTCCTTTCGTAAGCATTCCTTGGAGCTTATTCTGTATTGCGCGACGCAATTTCCTGAGTGTCTCGCAATAAACATCTTTATTGATTGTTTGGCCTCCTGGCAAAAAATCAGTAAGCCAAATCCTTTTCTGTCCCAGAAAACTGTGCACATGACCTTTTGAGATAGCAAGAATTACTTTGGTTTGATTTTTGCAAAAACGTAAGTCAGTGTGCCTCTATTCCATTGATTGATGCTTGGTTTCAGAGGTATCATAAGCAACCCATAATAAGATTTGTCTCCCATGACTATCTGCAATGAAAATGTATCACCATTCTCGTCATAATGAGTCAAGAAATTAAGTGCACTGCCCATTTAGTGGTTTTTGCCCCGTTCAGAAAGGATGTTAGGCACCCAACGTGAGCAAAGTTTATAAAAGTCAAATTTTTTCAGTAACAATCTCGTAAATTACAATTCTTGAAACTTGAGGAAATTTACGTGCAAGAGCTCATATTGTAAAATTAAAGTTTTCTTTAATCTCACATTGACTAATTGCACTAATCATTTCATTGTTTACCACAGATGGACGTCCACTTTGTTCCTCATCATGCACTGTATCTTGCTCCTCTTTGAACTGTCAAACACATCTTCTCACCATTGAATTACTCATTACATTGTCCCCATAATAGATTTGTCGGTAAATGTCAATTGCTATATAACTTTTTGTACAGTATTAAAAAAAACAAATCACTGATCGAATTTCACAATCGGCTGGATTTTCAATCAACGCAGGCATTACGAACAAGCGTTACGAAGTGTACGACAAAAAAAGTGAGTTCCAAATGGCGTCATTTCCTTTCGGAAGACTCAGAGTAACTACTGCGCATGCGCTAACATGCGATCGCAATGCTCCCCCAGGGAGTAGGGCAATCTTACTTTCCGAACTTACCTCGTATGCAACGCTGCGGTCTTTGTCACAAACCAAGGTATACATTTAATATTACACATCTAGAGCTGGTGTCTTTTGGTTCACAATACCTACTCACAGACCATGAACCAGTGATGCAGCAAAGAAAAAAAACAAGTTTAGCCAACTATTATATGATGCCACTAATCATCATATCCACAGACCAAGTAAACTGCTTAGTCTTTTGTTTACATTCTGACTGTGGCTAAACATTCACCTAAAGTTACAGCTGTTAAAATCAGTGGCGATTCAAAGGGGGGGGGGGGCACAGAGGCTGAAGCCACTCACGGGAGTTTTTATATTGGACCTGGAAGTATAAATTCAAACATAAGTTAATTTTTGTCGTAAATACGTAACTGTTGTGTTTGAACATAGTTTATAGACCGTAAATGTGACGTAAAAAATAGCAAACTGCCCAGGGGACAGCTCTTAGACCCCTACTGGTGAGGAACACCCTGGTAGCCCTCCATAACAAGGCCCCTAGAACCGCCACTGTAAATAACAATTCACATATCAATCTTAATAAAGAAAGTTTCTCAGCATACCAGATATGCTGACCTTAAGGCCGAGGATCTTTGGATGGACTCTAGAAATAAATTAAACTTAGAGGGGGTAAAGCCCTAAAGGAAATTAAGAAAGTGTATATTTAAACCTAAGATGGTTATTGTTTTTTTTTTGTTTTTTTTTTGTAAATGTATCTTTGTGTTTGTACGTTGTATGGAAAAAAATAAAGATTTCTTTATGAAAAATTACTATTTGCAATCATTAGCATTAAAATGACACCTAACTATTAAAAATCCGAGACTTACCTAAGTTTTAAATTTGATAGGCTGGAAAAGGGTTGTTACATGAAATCCCTTTTTGTTTTAAGTTTATGGATTATTTAAAACTATTAATATATAGATAGTTGTAGGCCTATGACTCTTTAGTTTGGTTTCTTAGCTACTATTTAGTGAATTACTCATATATAGAGAATAAGCTATTACTGTCTCAGGTCTGGGTAAGACCTAGACCTGAAACAACTTTAATATTTAATTTTGATGTTCCAGTGGCCAAAAACACCATCTGTTCAGATTAATATTTAAATATATATATATGTGTGTGTGTGTGTTTGTGTCCGTAAGCACGATAACTCGAGTAAAAACCATCCAATTTCAATGAAATTTCATACAAACCTGTTTGGACGAGTTAGCACAGGAGCATGATCGAGCTACGGGAACACAGATTTATGGGTAAAATTTGGTTTTTCTCATTTTGGACTATATAAAAATTAAATATTTTCTCTCTAAACCATTTTGAATAGCTTAAAACAGAAGAAACTTAATACATTGAGATGTTTTCGTACGGTTATTTAAAATAGAAAAAATAAAATATTTTAAAAGAAATTCCCCTGTTATATATATATATTTTTTTGTTATTCTAAGCTATTAAGTATTTTACCAAAAATTACACTTTATTATTACCCTCCTTGTATTAGCAAACCTAGGTACTCGATAAACCTAATGTTATTAAAATACATTTAAGTGAAAATCAAATAAGGCAAGTAGAAATTCGCTTAGTCGGCAGGTTTGCTGCGGTGGAGGTAATTTTTAATGAAAATTGGTATTTACTGAATGTTTGAGATAAAAGAGTCCCATATAAAAAAAAAAAAAAACTTTCATTCGATGTAAAACTTGAAAATGGGGACTCTCTAAAGGTTATTTTAAAGTTAATATTCATAAAAACAAGCAACCAAATAAAAATTTACAAGACATTATTGCATTTAAATCCAAGTTCAATACCGCTTAGAATGTAAAGATAGGCCACACTTTAAGTTTTAAGATTGGTTTCAACTAACTTACAGCATAGCAGAATCCATGACTACAAGTTCTGTATTGAGTACTGAATTCTTCAGGTATTAGTTAGCGACTTGTATCTCAAGTAACAGTCTAATGAACACCAACAAGCTGTAGAAATTATGCAGGAATGCCATCAGGGCTAGGTGCTCTTCCATTTCTAAGGAATGGGACAGTGGAGGAAAGTCCCTCTTCCCGAAAGGCTGGTAACGCGCCCTAATCTCCAAATTCCCTCGCTGGTAGCGGTGGATGCTTTGGAAATAACGCTTCAATGACAGTAGCAACGGTGACAGGTTCCATGACTGTAGTTGGTGATCAAGTCCCTATCATTTGGGTTACAATCTTGTAGCCCATCACTCAAGAATTGTTCTGGATGCCCTGACAGTTGCTTCCAGCACCTGACGTTACTCCAGTTGATAGCACTATATGGGGATCTTGAATTGCGGCCTTGAGCTCTGCCGATCTAGCTTCAGGCCAGTTTCTGGCATGGTGCGCTGCTCGTTGGAGCTCAAGGCATATTCTCCAGGGTTCTACAATCTTGGGTTTCCACCAGTTAACTGGCTTCTTTCTGCGGTGGCAAAAATCCTAGGCATGGAACGATCAAATGCCGGAGATGGGGGAACGCATTGTCAACGTAGCTTGAAATTAGGCACTTCCAATGTCCCCAAGAGGCTAATTTTTTATGTAACCCTGAAATGTGCCCTGGCAAAGACAACTGAGATACATTGAGATGGATGAACTGAGCTGGCATATTGTGTATTTGCCCAGCTCAGGAAAGTTTAGGAATATCCTTGAAGAAAATTGCCAGATAAGTCGCTTGCAGAGTAGTCCTCAGAGACTCTCCTATCAGTGACCGGTGGGCTAGGGCTTCAGATGCCAGAGAGATGTCAGGGACCATCTTTCCATGCCGGGGGTGACGGATGTTGGAAACGTCACCTGTGTTTAGGATATAGAGAGCTAGCCTGGCTGCCCTCTCTAAAACATACCGCCTTCCTGTGTTTGTTTCACATTCCACCACACTAGCATTAAAATCCCTCCAAACAGTCACCTCACCATCGATGTTTAGGATCTCGTCCTCTAGAGAGTCGAACATTTGACAGTACTCTCCAATTGTGTGTGAAGTTGTAGGAGGGAAAAAAATACTTGATATTTAGAAAATATTTACTCCTTCATAGTAATTTTGCATTTAAAACTATTATGATAATGACTTAAAATATGAATCTAAATATGAAGTTTTAAAACTTTAAAACATTTGTTTTATCACTCGCACAACAAAATCAGCAGTTTCTGCTGGTTCAAAATAGTGTTTTCTCCTCCACCTCGCCACACAAGTTTTAAATTTTCATGTATTGTGATATGATTGTAATTCTTCTTATGGGTCATGTGAGAGATGTTCTTACACACTGCTGTACATTACAGCAATGAATCATCACAAATAATAATTGTTGGAGATTTTATTTATTAGATTGACAAACCTATATTGCTTAGCATTTTCTAGCAATATTGCTGGTTTTAGTAATAAATTGAAATACATTCTTTGATTATACATCACGGAATTTGGAAAGATTTACCCGTTCTTTTAGTGGATTTTCTCAAACCTGTCTTATGACCTTGGACCAAAGTTTCCATGCATAAACCATCTCCCTGATTCCTGGTCCTAGCTGCTTTAATGACACAAGCCCAAAGTGCAGTAAAGAAACTGCTTTGGTGAAAAAGTATTGTCATACTGTAGATTTAACATACTCCCTTAGGGAGTTTGTTTCATCTATAGTATTATGGATTTGATAAGTGCCTTAATTAAGTTAAAACTTCTTGAGCAGCTGATCAACTGATATGAATGTGGTTGATCTACTGTTAAATAACATATTTGTATGTATGAAATTGTCTTCGTTCATTCTCATACGCGACTTCGGAGCGTACTCCTAGTATATCGACGCTGTAGCTATAATGCAACATAGAAGCAAATTCAACCTAGTGACAGTGGAGCTGAGGATGACCTGATGGTTGAAACGCGTACTCCACAGCAATTTATGGATTGATGACGTAAGTTATTTAATTATTTGATAACTCAATCCGTTGTGCTACAATCTCAAAATTTTAAAGGAATATGTTATGTTAATAAAGCAATACACGTTATTCTGTTATACTGCACACTCGAGTGTAACCAACCATATATTCTATAACGATACCGCGCTGCTTTTATTGTACGTGTGGTTCCCAAGTAGACCCTTTAACGTTGTACTTCTCTTTTCAATGCTAAGAAAATTCCAGCTTTAAAGAAACAAGACAGAATGTCTCGTGTAATATACAGGGTGGTCGTTAATTATTGTACACATTTTAATATTAAATAGATAAATAACCAAGCAACTTAGAAACATGGGAATTGTTTCTTTAAATAGCAAATTAAAAACAGTTTAATAAAGTAACTGCAAAAAATTAATTTAAAAAAAAATTCAGCAATTATGAATATTAGTTATAAAAAGACTGTAAAAATCACCTAAACTGTTATTGTAAGTTATGTTTCTTTTGGGTTTTTTATCTTTATTTTATGCTTTAGACAATATTTTTGACACTTCCCAGTCGTTTGAACTGCTTGTACCACTATTTTATAGAATTAATACACGTAGAATTACGACCATACTCTGGACGAAGCCTTTTTCGAACAGTTATTAGAGATTTTCTTTCATGAAACCAAAAACTTTGGTTTTTAGTGCACACTAGTAATTGTGTTACTTAAAAGTGTAAGGTTTGATTCGCCAAATGCCATACAGCTGGTGTAGAAAGCTTCATTGTTGACCACCTGACAATTTCACTACAACACAAGTCATTGGGAAAAAATAGCTTACACTCACAGTTTAGGTGATTTTTACACAATTTTTATAATAATTAATACTTTAATAATTGTTTTTCAGTAACTGTATAACACTGTTATAAATTTGCTATTCAATGAAACAATTCCCATTCTTCTAAATTGCATGTTATATTGTAAGTTATTTGTTTATATAATCTTAAAATGTGTCCAGTAATTTATGACCACCCTGTATTATAATGTATAATGTATTCAAATAATGTAACGTCTTATTAGATGGCTTGAGATACATAAATACGAAAATGAAATGTAAAAGTGTGTAACAACTCTGACGAATATTAGGATCAGTTATGTTCAATTCAGCATCACAGTTAGAAATTACCTTATTTCATCCACGTTGACGCACTGAATGACATTGCTTATTTCGTTATAATTAATTTCTTGTTTATATGCCATACTATTGATTCACTCTTTTGAGAATATTTTAAATTAAAACTTCTGTGGCAAAATCACAAATGTAATTCACAAGTTAAACATGTATCTTACATTATTTAATTTGATAGAAGTTAGAATTTAGTTTACGTTATTATGTCTATTATAATTAATTCTCAGGATTGTGAAAAAGCTATTTCAGTTAATTCCGTACTAACTGATGAATATGTTTTTAAAAAGCTACAATTTAAGAGTTGAAACGGTCCTTGACCGATTTATTTTTTAATTGAACAAATAAAACGCTTGGACTAAACATTAAATTTTAATAACGATACCGATGTTCATGTACAACTTTCATTGTAAACATTGTAAATTATAGATAAATCTCCAGGACTATTTTTTCCTTTTTTTCCTTTTTTTATCTTTATTTTGTCTAAGTATGGTTTTCATAGTCAGATGTGCTTAAGTAAAATAAAATAGAATTCGGCGTTATTTGACGTCTAATATACACGTAGTTGAAAATAAATTATATTGTTTTTAACACTATTTTGAAGAACACTACATTATTAGTAAAGCACTGAACAATTTAAACTCAGTTTAGTGAATACCTCTTCTGTTAATCTTCACATTGAGCGATGGTCACTGAATATGATGACGTGTTACAATGTTGTTATTGTGTATCTCATCAGCTCCATCAGTTGTTTCTGCAGTACGGTAGACATTGCTATAGTACGTCTATAATACGTCAATTAATTGTAAGAGTAGTTACGGACCTAAAGCAATCTGGTAGTAAACATTCTGGAAACAGGCAAGCAAGGTGCTTACGTCATTAGATATATTACAATGAAAACTAAGGCTCAAACTGTTATACATATATGTTAACCCCGCTAAAACAGCTATTCTAACAAACCACCTTTTTGTTTATTGGTTAATCATTATTAATATTCAAAAAAATATAATCGATTGAATATGAAACGTATTAAGGCTCTAAACACATATACTTGGCTTTTTGTTGAATTATTCCATGGGTTAAATATTATTAATATGCAAAATACTACCATCGATTGAATATGAAAAGTATTAAGGCTCTAACTACATATACTTGGCTTTTTGTTGAACTACTCCAAGTGTAATATTCGTGTTTGGAGACAAAGCAATTCAAGCCCCATACATCGGTTAACCTAAGGGATATAAAGGTTATAACTATGTAAATATGGGTAAACGATGTCCTACTTGGACCAAGACCGTGGTAATATAATATAACTACCCCTGGGATCTGGTTTATGTGCAACAGTTGAACTGTGCTATATAGTGTTATTTTATTTGTATTAACTCATAAAATGTCTTGCTATGGAACTAACTCACTTAGGTAATCGATTAAATATGTTAGATATACATTTTCGAACATGTGTAGGTACCATGTACATAAAATGAACAGCTAAATGATTAAATAAAAAAGTGGTATTTCAAACCAATTATTACATCTAATGTTAATTAAAATTATATTTTAACATAAATATTTAACAAAAATAAAAAATAAACTCAATGGTTTAACTAAATAATAAACGAATTTTAGATGTTGTTGGTTATTAATAGTGGTATAATTTAAATTTTAACTTATAAGCCTTACATGTTCGAAATACTGAAGTTGATTAATTAATATGTTTGAGGATTTTTTTTTTCACTTTGCACATATTATTGCCCTCTTTCTTTATACGGTAAAATTGTGTAAATGCTTTCTAAAAAATCTTAAAGTCCCAATTTTTTTCACATAAGGAAAATCGGTGTGATTAAATATATTTATTTTTATGTGTTATTATTTTAAGGAGATGTAAATTTGTGTGTCAGGTGTGGTAATGTCATTTAAATTGATCGAAAATGTATACTTATGAATAGTCTTAAAATGGTAAATCAAATTTATGATTCCTATTGTATATTAAATTACGTTCTAAAACAGTATAAGAAGTTTTCACTCGGTTTATCCAGTGAACGTAGTTTTAAACAGAAAACGTGTTACACGGAGTAACACCATAAAAAAGTGGTGTCAATCAGTTTTAATGGGTTTCCCCCTGATTTATTTTACTGAGGGGTTCAGATTTTATATACTCTTAATATGTTTTCAAATTATTGTATCGCAAAAAACTATTCTATGTAAATACGACAGTAATAAGGATAATTGAGTTAATAGTTTTAAAGGAAATTTATATTTTTATAGAATATAAAATGTAGTGTGATAATATTGGATAAAACAGAGCTATTTATTTATGTATAGCAGTTTAAACATTGCAGTTGGACGTTTGTCTTTAATTACCAAAGCGATGTTGCCAGATGGGCTTAATAGGCCATACTGGTTGTTTTTGTTGCGTTGATATTGCAATTACCCTGTCAGTATCAAATATAAAAAAATGTTCTTTCCCGCAGCTTTTCAGTTATTCTTCCCCTTAGTGCATATTATCCTGAATAGTAAACAATACATAAAGCAAAACTGTTTTTCAAAACCACGTCGTCCTTTAACAGCATCGCAATATACGTAAACATTTTTGATTCACAAATCCACGTTTTAATCGTTACATCAAAGTTGCTAAAATAGATATAAAGCCCCTTTATAACTTCTACTGTTGTTCGTTATACATTTATAAAAGAATTAATCAACTATACCCTTATAACTTAATATCATTCAAAATACGACATATATATTTCAATTTGAATTATATATAATATTGAACTTAAAAATAAGTTTTAGTATACAATTATTTTCTTACGGTTATGTTATAAATACGTTTTTTTAATTTTAATTCGTAGTTTTTTTGTGATTTTGTCCTTCAGATGTTTTTTTTATATTTATTTTGATTGTAAATGTCCTTTTTTGTAATTTCCGGTATTGCCAACTCAATAAAAATAAAGCTCGTAACGTTTGGAGAATTATAAGAAACTTGTTGCCATATAAACAATAAATCATAAGTTTTTCCGTTGATTCTTAACTAATGTAAGAAAGATTCAATGTTTTAGGTGTAATCTCCAGTGAAACTTGGTATCGATATCAATTTTATAGCTTGCTACACATAAACACGGACTGAAGGGGGGAGAATAATTGTATTGTTTATTATGTGTACAGATATTATGTTTCTTAAGCTTACCAAGTTAAAAGTAAGATAAAAAACCTATCGAAGACATAACATGTGTTTTACCAAGCTACGAATATAAATTTGTACGCGTTGTAAATTCAACGTTATACATCAACGTTGGCTGAAAGACTTGTGTGGTTAGATTTGGTTGATTCATGTGTGATAAGTAATACATTACTCATTTGAAAGTTAAATATGGCTCAAAATGTTTTTTTAGGATTTAAAGAGTTTTCCATTGTATTTTTAATCAACAAATTTGAAGAAATGCTACCACCTTGATTAACACACGCTCTAACCCATATTCTATTTTATGGAAGCCCCAAAAGTGTAAAGATTACACACTCTAATTTTTACCTTACACTATAATAAAGTATTTGGAGATAAATTATAGCAAACACTAATTTAAAGATTAAAAACGTTCTCAATTAATAGAACAGTGGTTATTCACTGTCATTATTATATTGGGTTAGAAGTTTTTAAATTTTATTGGTCTGATAACTGTAGCCTATGATATGGACATTGTACATGGTTTATCTAGTAAATTCATGTAGTTCCTGGTGAACAGATTCCATCATTTTCGAGAGAGGATGATCTACAAACTGTCAACCTCTTTGTTTTTTAAAATTTTTTTAATCTTTTCAACGCTTTCAGTGTGAAGATTTTATTGAATTGTTTCACATAACTACCCTCATGGTTATTCTAATGAAATTCCAATTCTTACTCATTTAAGACCTTAGTTTATTTGATAAATCCGATAAATGTCTTTGGAAAGAAAACAAATGTTTGTTATACGAAGATATCAAAGTCTATTAATATAAAGTTCCAATCAAGATGAGATTTTACTGCCGAGAGTTAATAAAGTGCGTCTTTTAGTATCCAATAACTAAGTTCACTTTCGATAACAGAAATATAGTTTATTTTATGACTAAATAGCTTTTTCATTCGATTATAAGGTAAGCCCTTGCTGAATCTTACTTGTTTTGTACACTTTGTTGTATAACTTTGTTTCATTGGCGTATAAATTGTGTGGATTGTCATCTGCATATATTTGTTATTTAATATTTATTCGTTATTTGGTATGCAGGTTTTGCTTGGATATAATTTACATGAGTTGCAAAAGAGTAAATAATGATATAGTCTAAATAATTTTTTATTTCGTAAACAGCACTATTTCCTATTATCAATTTCAATTATCATCTTCTGTATCATTTTTAAGGAATAGTTGTAGAAACGCTTTTTATATAACGATCAAGTAGTTTGTATTTTCATTCAGCCGGTAAATATATACATCAAAATTAAATATTTTTAAGAGACTTAAGCAACAAAGCTTAACTATATCATTAATCAAGCTGAATAAATATGCAGGCAAATTGTTTATGTTTATGTACCCTGTAGTTACTTATTTTATTTGATTTAGATAAAGGATATGCGTACACAATATTGTTATAATTAACATTGAATACAAACTGTAACATATGTTAAACTTAAATAAAAGAATTGCATGATATAAATATAAACTTCTTATTGAATAGCACTGCATAAGTAGGAAATGTGGCTTATACCTATTATTATTCGGAACAACAATATTAGTTTTGTCAAAACTGAGACCGACACTATGAATTTCTAAATTGTTTTTAGTTTTTTTCTAAGTAGCTTCGCAAACCAGCAAGGAAAAGTCAAGAAAGTAAATGTACTAGCATAAGAGGTTAAACGAAATATATGAATGTTTAAAACACCCTAGGGCTGTAACTTCTTCAGACGCTCAAATGTGACTTTAAGCCTAACGACCCTCTTGGAAAGCATTTTATTTTTGTTTTCCTGAAATATAAAATATCAGAAAGAAACATTTCTTGTCACCACTTATTTTAAATGTAAAAGTCTGAATTTAGTGTGGCATTTTATGAACGTATACATACCACACACGGATTTATATCTACAAGATCAAATACAATAAAATCATTTGAAATTCAAAAATATCTTGTAATAGTTAAATATGCAAAGTTTTACATATTTATTAGTAGCTATGATAAACATTGTGAACCTTTTAGAGTACATAGCTATTACTTTTAAAATATTGAAACCAGATGAAGGCTACTTACGCTATTTAGTGTACCAAACATTTTTTTATCCAAATTAAAAGTAAATTCCCTAGCCTTTTGTTGCAGTACCATATTTCATCAATAAACTAAAAACTTTTTAAGCAAAGTATGAGTATTCTATTAAGTAAGCTAATAGTAAAGGGCATCTGTCTTCTCAATGAACATTGCATTTGCCTAAACGATGATTGGTGTCTTGTACTAGATGTATAGACAATCATAGATTTAATTAGACGAACCAATAATAATATCGGTCCCTTAATTGGATAATACTTGGTCAATCAATATACCACTTGCAGAACCTTCTACAACATCCTGTTTTGATTATTCTCGGTTAAATTAAAAGTGCATTAATTATAATATTCTCTTGTTTTTATCGTTTACAGATTATTATTACTTTTTCATTCTTCATTGAATTATTTATTGGAATGTCTTAGTTTTTTACATTACCATTCTGAATTAATGAGTTTTAATGCAATGTGAAGTATGATATAATGTCTTAACAAGGTAACACCATAACAACTCTAGTCACAGAAAATGAAAAAAAGTACTGTGCTAAAAAGACTACAATATACTCTTCTAAAGGCACTGTTTAATTTGTTGAACACTAATTAAATTTAGCTTGATTAAGCTTACATATAACATATAACTATAATTTAAAATAAGCTGACACATTTTTCAATATGGAAAAGGATGTGATAAGCTTTTCGTTATAACAAATGTTATGTATTAATTCGTTAAATTAAAGACATTATAATTATAATTATATAACAAAATATATAACTGATACGAAAAAAATGCGTACATTAAGTATGGTCGGAATTCTGTTTATAGAAAACCAGAAAAAGGATTATCACAAGTCTATAAAATGGAAGTGTGTAATTTATTCAGCTATATAAAATATAAGTAATTTTGCTACCGATATGTTTTATGTTTAACTTTTTAAGTTGTGTCTATACTAAAATACTAAACTAATTGATTTAATATTTGATATAACATCCAGCTAGGTTAGTTATATACATTTTTATAGGTTGACATGTGTAGAACTAATTGCAGAATTGTAAGCCATTATTTATTAAATAATAAGCTACAAAAATAAGCTCTAAAATTTATAAAAATCATTAGCATAGTGTCATATTTTTAATCGTCAGCAAGAGTAACCATAATATATTCCATAAATATCGTAAATAAATTACTGTGAAACCTAAACCCCTTCTTTGTTTTGTCTTTCTTTTAAAAAGGAAGATGAGGTATATTCAAAGGACCATAATTGATACAAGAAAGACTTCACTAAGACCTAACCTCGGGCAAACTGTCTTGTTTAAGCCCATGTGAATAAATCGTTTGATCTTTTTGCATAACTATGTCTTTATCAGAAGTTGCCAATTTGTCCAACAAAAAATGCAAAATTACGTATTTATAGGTACTTTGTGTTGAAAGGATTGCTATTACTAGAGAAGAATATACAATGTACACATTACAATCAGTATTTTAAGGCCCCTAGTTAATATTTTGTTTCTGCACTTAAACATACAAATACACACAAAAGAAATGCAACATTTCTAGTTTATATTTCAAACTATACAATGAGCTATGAATCAATTAAGGTCGATTAACACACATAAGTCCAATCACAGTACAGTATCAGTTGCATTAGTAATTCCTCAGTCAGATTCCGTCAGTTGGTTTCAGTCTTCCATCACTACTTACAGCGGTAGTACAGTCAAGATTTTTTCTTTGAAAGCACAATAAACCATAAATTTTCATTGTCCATAATGTGTTTAAACACAATTATTTAAATGACATCACATGACCGCAAGGTGTCCGAACAATCCCAAAAT
Source organism: Macrosteles quadrilineatus (assembly GCF_028750875.1). Classification (NCBI taxonomy): domain Eukaryota; kingdom Metazoa; phylum Arthropoda; class Insecta; order Hemiptera; family Cicadellidae; genus Macrosteles; species Macrosteles quadrilineatus. Next base: position 3,561,136 of record NW_026542602.1, read on the forward strand.
ATTGGTGCAATGAAATCTGGAATTGACTGACGGACGCTGACAAAGCGACTGACCAACCTGCTTCGAATCTGCGACAGGAGTGTAAAATCAAAAAGAAAATCCATTGAAAAACATTTTTTGACTGAATCATGACTGATTCGACGGAACTGTGACGTGTCGGAACCGATGTGTGTGAATCATCGATGCATATACATCGATGGTGTAAATTAAACACTTATGAGGTTAAGGTAGCGTTAGATAGTAAATATACTTAAGTCTTTAATCCACTTATTTTTAAAATAAACTAAATTTAATTGTAACAATTACCAATTTAGAAAACACGTAAGTATTGCACTTAAATCTTGTTTTTGCCAGTTTTCATATGATTGTTTGACTTAAATTTAATATTTAGTCGACAATGGTTTTATATATTTTGCTTTTTACCATTTTGCTGAATAATGTTATAATCTATTTCACGCAATAATTAGCTAAGGTTTGTGAGAAGATATCTAAGAATCATAAAGAAACTGCTAGCTTTAACTCAGTTACAAAAAAAAAAAAAAAAAAAAAAAAAAAAAACACACAACAATTTCTATTGGCGTAAACATATCTTAATAAATGCATACAAAACGTTTTGTTTACAAAAATAATATAAACACTTTGTTTACATTCTTTAGAATAGAACTCTTCTTTTTTGCTGCAAGATAAGTTGACTGCTGGCCTGTATAAAACGACAACAAAAGTGCAGCACTTCACTGATTGCTAGTAAATATTTAAAGTTTACTGCGAAAGTTTACTTGGAAGGACCTATTTTTCTACTTAAAGAAAAGACTTCAAAAAATAAAATAAAATATATCTTAGGAATGTCGTTAAATTTTCGATTAGCTAATTTACATTTTTTTTTTACTAAACTTATCACGAATTTGTTCTTCCAAGCAGGAAGGTGCTTAGGACTTAGAAACTTAATAAAAGTAACGTAATTAACATTTACAAATTGTAATAAAGGGCATTAAAAAAAAAGGTTTTCATAAAGAAGAGTAATATCTAATTAGATCTTAAGGAAAGTGATACTTAATTGTATAAAGTAATAGGAATTGTATGCCTTATTGAAAATACATATTTTTAAAAGTTATTTCAATATGCTGTCATAAAATGTGGTACAGCTGTTTGTGTGTCAGTGTTATTTTTTCAAATATACCTAGTATAAATAATAAATTAATGTTTACAGATGTTTAAGGGTAAAACTGACAAAAAGGGTACACAAAAACTCGTTAGTGTTATTATAATCTATTTGCAGGTTTTAAAGTATCACGTAGTCTATAAATTAAATGATATGTAAGATTAAAACTCATTTATATATACGTTAGACGCCAATCCCCTAACAAAGTTAACGTTTAGTAGCTAACGCAATTTTTCATCAATAAGTATAAAAACCACTTGATTTCTCTCCTGTTTGAACTTTTTTAAATTCAACAGTCTATGAGATAAGAGTTTGGCGTGACAAAAAGCATGCAAATCACAGAACCACAACATTGTTTATCAAAACTGCAACAAGAATCCCCTAAAGTGCTACTCTTCCAGGTTAAAAATGGAGTTCATATTCTTTTACGTACTGTTCATGTTTCTTTGAAAACATGTATTGCATCTTTATGTGGGAAGTGAGCTTTTTTTTAAATTTGGATATAATATATATAATGATATAACTAACGTGTTTCGTAGAGTCTGTTCATGTGCGTAGCTCACGCTAAGGCCACCCGCAACTGTCCTATCATCATGATTAAACATTTCAATAGTAAATATTGATCGATATTATACTAAACAGTTTCTCAGTTTTTCCTACGAACTGAGCCTTATTGTTCATTTTCCCTTGAACTTTTACATAAGCTTTTGCTAAGGCTAACACACTAAAAGATTTGTCTGGATAATGTTACAATTGTTTGAATCTACTTTTTAGGTAGCTGAGTGGAAATAGTGCTCATCCTGAAACCCTAACTTTGCTTGTTTGGATGTAAAAGGTATTGTTGCTAGGCAAGGAAGTAGTTTTTCATTCAATTAATGTTAATTTAATTAATTGGCTATCTATTGATATAGTCATGTAAGAAAAGGCTGTAGCTAAATTGTAACAAAATCACAGCTTGTTTGGTTTGCTTGCAAAATAGTCGTTAATTCGGCTTAAAAAAGTTGGCGATGAGTAGTTTATGTATTCGTATTTTATATTCTATTTGATGATACCTGGGTAACCGATGAAGATACTAGGCGCATGTAAAAATATTCAGGGAGTAATGAAGGCCAGTAATTATGCTATGCATATAGGCCTAAGTAAAGTATATGAATTATTTACATTTACATTTATATTTCTGTAAATACCATTGATTTGCATAGTATATGTGTAGTATATTTGTATTGTATATAAATATTTCCCAACATGAACCATGTCATACAAAATATGTTTGATATTTAAGTATTAATAACAACAATTTATTGTAATATTGTCATATATGGTGTGTTGTTCTCCCCGTTACATTAATTAGGAAAACAGTATAAATACTTTTCTAATAAAAGACAAGAAGTTGAAAAAGTTAGTTGGTTACCGCAGAGATCCCCAGAGTGCCCTACAACTGAACTGCTTCTAAGGTAAACACAATCACAGGTAGAGCTTATTTACTGCTCTTTAAGGGTTGAAAGGTTATGTCGTATTTAATACATACCTAGTAGCGTTAAACTTTCTTAGCAGTCAGCACAGCATACATAAAACTTTAAATGTAGATATTACAAATTAATTTATTTGTGAAGAAACATAACAAAGTTAAAACATTGTATACTATTTGGAGCGTCAAGTGTTATTGGAGTAGCACAAAAACTTAAGTTTTTTTTATTACTTTAATGCTTCAAGACGTTTCTCATGAAAAACATGTTCTACAAAAAATCCTTCTTGTTTAAGTGAGAATAAATAAATCAGCAAAACAGACTGATTATCAACTTTTGCGACGGACGAAAGGTTCAAAATGGTTAAGTGTATTTTGATTGAAAACTTGATCAAAATGTTAACATAAAAGATGTATAAGTGAAAAGAGGGTAGGAGATAAAAAGAGAATATTAGAAAAAAGAATAGATTTAAATATAATAGCATAACCGTATTGAAGAAAATATTAATATTCTGTCTATTAATTTATTTTCGCTCTTTGTAAACGAACTACGATATATACAAACCAACGGAAGTGAATTGTGTATGTGTCTATATCATAATTTGCAAAAAAAAAAAAAACTCTGGAATAAAAATTCTGGTAGGATACTTTGATAACACTTGAAAATCCTGAATCCAAAGGCATAATTAAAATTTAATTTACTTTAGGATTTAACAACGGTACTAACCGGTTTTTTTCATACTTTTCCTTTGGAAAACAACCTAAGATGCAAAAGACCTGTAGTAACCAGTCCATTAATAAGCTGTTAAAAATATAAAAAAACCACTCTTTGTTACTTTTTTTTTCAAACTTGAAGTGGTATCAATATGAAGATTTATATGTATATTTTACAGATTATAAATAACAGGGTTGGCTTTACAAGGGCTGTAGTAGTACCCTTGTTAGGTAATGTGAGTTGTAAGGTGATATGTCTCCCATATTGCTTCCTGAGCATGCTTCAAACTTCGGAATTTCACAAGTAGTCCCATTATTACGTAAATTACACCATTACAAGGTTAAAGAGACCATCTATTGATCTTTCAAGTTGTAAAAACTATCTTCATGGAAATTAGTCAACAATTTTGTGTGATTTTGTGTGACTAAAACTATTTAAATATTTAACAATTGGTATAAACATAATGCGGTAATAGGAACAGTATTGTTGTTCTCAGTCATTATAAATGATATACGTATAAATTACAGTTTAATTTTTTCGCTAGCCACATTTGTTTATTACTTTGAGGGCATATAGTAGCACTTTCGGTAAATAAAAATAACCATCGAGTTTTTGTCACGACCGATATTAAATATGAGACCAGTGCTTGGTTTTATATTTAACCAACTACTATTCTAGATGGTGTGCCCTTATTTAACTTGTTACAATAACAGAAAACAAAATGGAGAAGAACTAATGTCCCCAGAATTTGTAAATCGATATTTGTTTCAAAGCATTTATTCCGTTAGGTATACCTAAGACGTAAACTTATATTTACGATTAATACTGTGCAAAGAAACCATTATGATAAAACCTAGAAGTTTTCAAAAAAATAAATATTTTTAAGTTGGTTCATCATACGAACTATTCTTATTACCAATTATAAGCTTGAAGTATACAAATAAGTCAATAGAGTTAAAGTAACATTAATTGCTCCCCTATCAATTAAAGCTGGAATAGCAACCGTCTTTAGTGGTTGATGCAAGAATTATAATATCAAACGATGTATTTGCAATGTAAATTAGCTTTAGGTTAAGGAGCGATGATGCATTATTCAATTTATACATCAAGAAAGGCAAAACATTTTAACATTCAAGTCTCTAAACTATGGAAATATAAACTTTATTTACCAGGTCAAACTAATTGATATTTTAAAATTAACAGTTTGGGGAACGAGCTGGACTAATGGTATAGCAAAGGCCCGGTCCTGGAGGTCTCAGGTATGCATCCACCCAATTGCCAATGTATTTATCTAATTGATAATGCCGTAATTAATCATGATAACCCTTTGAGCCTAACTTAAAAATTTGTGTAAATAGTTCCGAACTAAAGCCTATACAGTATACATAGAGGGTGAAAGGAGACATACAAATACTTTTAAATTGAAAAGTTTCTTTTCATTGTTATTAATTAAAGTCACAGTATTTTGTCCAATCTTCACATCGTAGGACGCTAAAATCTAGCTTGGAACAGTTTTACACATTACTTTAGGTTAGTTCTAGAGTGTCGCGGCATTATCACATGGATAAAATTCATAAGAGATTGGCAGGATTTGATCCGGTGACCTCTGGCTCCGAAGCCCTGAGAACTACCACTAGACCCGCTCGCTCCCAAACCACACACTAACATACGGTTAAAATATTGATAACGAGAAAATTATAAGCCTATCTGAATATACGGCTACGTATTTTTACATTATTGCCAAGCTAGCACTCAGATGTAACGAGGCCACTTAAGGCTGTCAAATTGACGATTTCCGATGTGTCAATATCGTTAACAGTTAACAAGCATCAGCTACATTCTGAGCCGCTCAACACTCCTTTAACATCATTTCAGAAATAATTGACTCGAAATATTTCTAGAAAAAAATCAAATCAAACCATACTAACTTTGATTAGTACATGCAGTTTCATTTTCTAGGTTTACTATATTGTAACGAAAAGTATCATATTATGTATCAGTTGAGAGTGGCATTTTAAGTACATAGGTATTGATTGATTGAATACTAAGTTCGCATGATAAAACGTTAAATACAACTGGCTACGATTGTGTAACGGGCGATTAAAAATAATACCATAGTTAAAATCTGTAATTCGCCAAATAAAAATAATTTAAACCTTTAAACCTTACTCTTGATTGTAAAGAGATTTTTAAAGTTCTTAACACTGACACATTTTTTTTTATTCCCAAATACCTCTCTCTTGACACCCAAGCAAAACTTACGCGATACTCACACTGGTTCCACATAATTAAGTAAATAGAGCAGAATCGTTTATTTATAAGGTTGTGTTAAGCGATGAAGCAGCTTATAATAATTGTTCTGTCGTGAACGATTTATGTGTTATTTGAGCCTATGGTGGTCCTTTTGGCGAAGATTCTTCTCTGTTGCTTGGCTAGACTATCTGTAAAATATTGGCTGTTTCGTGAAAAAATATTTTAAATTACCTTTGTATGGAATACACTTAGTTAGTAATTTTTAGACTTTATATCACCATGTACATTTCAATTCAGAAGCAAATTATGTTACATGCGGATATTTAAAGATGTACTTAGCAAAGGTGCGTTGATTTTTTGTGGTTTTGAAAGAGTATCTGTAGCAAAATAGGAAATGATAGATTGTAATGTTTGTAATGTTTGATGTTGGGAACGGTAGATGGTATTTAATTAAAAGCTAGTCTGAACTCAGTGTAACACCTGGTAATATATCATTTAAGTTATAACCCAAACCTTCAGCACACTGTAGACGCTAAGTTTCAATAAACATTAACTCCATCTTTCTCTTAGTCGACTTATACATGTTTATTTTGTTTTAAATACAATTAACTTAAATTCGGAAATGTTAAGTTAGGTTAAAAATATGGCAAACATTCGTATAACCAGTTATTTTATTTTTTATATAACACATAAGTAAATGGCATTAAAAGCAAAATGGCATTTGAAGTAGAAAATAAATCTAATATACAGTGGTTAAAGTTAGAACTGCATGTTCAACCTTTTACACTTAACCGCAATCTTTTAACGGATAACGCTGAGTCTATTAGAAAATAGACTCAATGTAGAAACATTGTAATTTACAAAATTACAGATGTTATTTGGCATTACAGATAGCCACCCTATAAAAACGAATGGAGATATTGTGACGAAACTTTGTGAGCTCTCTCTACCTCTTAAAATACACATTTATACCAATTTTTAAATTTCTATCTTAAAGCATGCCCAAGATATAAAATAATTCTTAAAAATCACAAAAAGACCTACTAACAGAAATCTAGGCATTTTAGACCACTACTTATGGCATTTTGTGTTTGTCTTAGCCCAAGGATCAAATTCACAAAATATATCCAGACAATATGGTAACACCCTGTATCAGTGTATCTTTCAGTCTTCCAAAGTGTGCCTTTCACACAAAGAATTAAGAGTTATCTCATAATAACTAATATATCAGTATAAATAATTTGTTATTCCAGAGGGCTTGGGTCTTTAAATTGTTAAAATGGTTTATTAGATTTTTTTTTGTACACAGTTTAATTTAAAGATGTTTGAGGGTTTTAATGACATATATTTAATATTAAATAACATGTAAATGCAGCAACTGTGTAAGCTAGTTACCACGTATGTCCCAAGAGTACCTTTAAACTTCGTCTTAGGTTGACACCGTTAGAGAGAAAACCTGTTTAAAGGTAGTTTATTTAGAAGTGTAACATCGGGAGGAAACTAATGTTACTTAAAATCTGGTTGCCATATGCTTTAATTTTTATTACGTCATTTATTCATATTTTAAGATACCAATTGTCACGCTAAATTAACAGTAACATCTATATGCCATCTATTTAAACTTTTAATTAATTATGAAACCTATACTGGATCCTTGAATTTTCCTCACATACATAACAACAATATCGATATTAAATACTGGGTGAGATCTTTGGTAGAAACATTTGGAGCTAAAAAGGTTATAACTTATAAAAAGGCTTAAGCTTTAAAAGTATATAAAAATAAATTTGATTCTATACTTATAACGATAACGTAAAAACCTTAACAATATTTTTAACACACAATAACAAACATTCAAACTTAGTATATACCTATATACAGGGTTAGTAAAAAGTGTGGAGACCCCCTGTTATTTTTTTAACGGCCTATACTAGAAAAACTAAACTCAGCACATCATTATGGCATGTTATGAAGTATCTTTTGGGCATAACTGCCACTTGGTGTTCATCCCCAAAATGGGGGTTTTTGGGGGAAACTAAAATATTTCAAATACAAAGACCCATCGAGTGACCCCTTATTTTGAAGGTCCTGGTAAAAGAAAACCAACAACGCAAATTAGAGGTCTCTACCTCAGTTCAGTACAAAATGGCAGCCAATTGAAATTCTCATAAGTTCCCAAACCCAAAATGGGGGTTTTTGGAAGAAACTCAAAAATTTTAAATGATAAGCCCCATCGAGTGACCCCTCATTTTGAAGGTCATATTAAAATAAAACGAAAAACACAAACTATGGGTCTCTATCGTAACACAGTAAAATATGGCGGCCAATTGAATATAAAATTGCAAGTTTCCGATTTCTAAAGATTTCAATTAGCTTCCATTTTTTACTGGATTGAGATAGAAACCTCTAGTTTGCGTTGTTAGTTTTCTTTTACCTGGACCTTCAAAATGAGGGGTCACTCAATGGGGCTTATCATCTAAAACTTTTGAGTTTCCCCCAAAATCCCCCATTTTGGGTTTGGTAAGCAAGTGGCTATTAGGCTTAAAAAGTACTTCATAACATGCCAAAAAGGTGTGTAGAGTTTAGTTATCCTAGTGTGAGCCGCTACAAAATTTACAGCGGGTCTCCAGACTTGGAAAGCTGTAAGTTAAATTTAACTTCTGAGAATTTCAATTGGCTGCCATTTTTTACTTAATTGAGATAAAGACCTCTAGTTTGCGTTGTTGGTTTTCTTTTACCAGGACCTTCAAAATGAGTGGTCACTCGATGGGTCTTTGTATTTGAAGTTTTTGAGTTTCCCCCAAAATCCCCCATTTTGGGGATGTACACCAAGTGACGGTTATGTCCAAAAAGTACTTCATAACATGCCATAAAGGTGTGCCGAGTTTAGTTTTTCTAGTATGGGCAGTTAAAAAAATAACAGGGGGTCTCCACACTTTTTACTAACCCTGTATATAAATATATATATGTTTTTTTTAAGACATATGAGAGTACAAATTCACGATAAGGTAATATTCCGAAAGCATTCTATTCTTAAAAACTTTTAGACATTTCTTATGGTTATAGACCTTAAATGATACGGATTATATATTAAAATTATAACAAATTTTTTATGAACCCGTAAATGATTTGTATTTAGGAAAATCAACAGGCAAGCTTTAGTTGGATCCAATTGCCTATGCATTATTTGTTATTGTAATGTTAGATTCAAGTAAACATCATAATACAAATAAAAATGGAATTGCCTATCCAATTCAAAGCATATTGTTATATGTTTGTATTAGTTCATATTCTTTCAATGACAATAGTTTTGAATGAGATTAACCCTCGTTATATAAAAAGAAATAAAAAACAATTAAGTGATAAACTCGGCATAAGGGCAATGATTTATTTTACTATGTTGACGCAATTAATTTGATGCAAATACAATCTATTATATTGTTACCATTTAAAATAATGTATAGCCTACGTATAACAAAATTATCTTCCTTGAAATATGTTTAACATTTGTATAACCAATTAAATTTGATTGGCCTATCTCAGTTTTTTTTTTATATGATAAAAAATATTTAAAATCTGTTTATTTTTGACGAAAAACATTATATAAAAAGCAAGGGTCGTGTAAGAAATACTTTGCGTGTTTTATTCATTGTTTAAACTGAATTATTTGTATTCCAAAAAGCCTTAGCAACAAGAACAGTCAAAAGACGATATTCATATGGGACTACTATTTTACGTAACTTCCATAAACACAAAGAAAGACTAGTCAAACGTAAATAATTGATAAAAGGAAGACCTCATAAAGTGGTTGCCATAGGCATATTCCGCTCTGTTGGAACATATGCGAGTAAATTGTGTTTTGTTCATGACAAATATGGCTTCTCTTTCTAAAAATTAAATATTATGATCATTATAGAATACCTTTTAAGGCTCTCAAGGTTTTGTAATTTCACATACAGTTCCCAAATAAATTGTATCATTAATTATCAATCATTGAGATGGGGACGCTACCTAGGTGCTTATTTTAACCCAAATATGATTGAAGGATGAGTGTAGCTTTGTTACTCACTAAGATCAGCTGTTTAATTAGCTAGGATTATTTATTCATAAAGCCCAGTGATCAGGAACAGCTGGTAAGAGACCATTTTCAAAACATCAAAAAGCTGTTGACTTTTCTCAGGATCTAACCGGTGACCTGTTGATGGTTAGGCGAGAACTACAATGCACTGTATAACCACTCGGCTACCCAGACATTTATACATACATGAAATGATAAAAATTTGAATTTTTTCCTTATTGCTGGTAAAACGTTACAACTGTTTAATTTACTAGGTTTTAGATAAACTGATCAACCAGTTAAGGATGTAGCCTTAAGTAAGTTGGAAGTGTAAAGCCTGAGGTTATTCTTAAACAATTCTCCGATTTCTCGGATCGGCATTTTTAGCATGTTACTTCTGCAAGAGCCTGTGGCAGTTTGGAACAGAATTTATTTTCATACCGTCGAAGATTTCACTTAAAGTTTTTCATGTAAAAACATCAAGTACCATATATTCCTGATTAAATTAGTCACATGCAATCTATAAGGTCCTTCCAATGAGTTGATTAAATTAAGTCACAAAAAATCAATTAGACATAGATAGTACAAATAGTAATAAACTTTAAAAATGTTTAGCTCTTTTTTAAACAGGTAGGCCATCTCGCAGCTGATTACTCCTTGCCGTTAATTTGCTTTAGCTTCGAATCGATTTTAAATTATTTTTTTATATTTTTTAACAATCTTTACTATTTAATACTGACATGTTTAAAACTTATATAGACCCTCCTGAAAAATAAAGATACAAACTGGAATATAAGAGGATTATAATTGTTTCTGTTAACAAAAGCCTTTGTTCATAATTTGTAATGAAATTCAATCGGTTCTTCTTGCTATAACTGTGATTGATTTCACCTTCTTTGTTTTAAAATGATAACTTTTCTTTTGAAAGTATTGAAATATACTTTTAAATCACAATGTTAATAATAATAAAGCAAAGGCATAGTTAAATACCTGGAAGTTGTACAGTGCCACGATTGAAATTGTGACCGGGGGCGTAACCGGGATCGATTTAAATAATAAGAATTCTTTAGTGAGAGGTAAAAGAATGTTTAATCACTATTCAAATAAAGTGGATGGACAATATGATAAAGATAATAATAAAGACAATAATAAAAATGGATGATAAAATAATTACAGGCTCCTTTTATTTAAGTAGGCCTAAGCAAATGAAATTTATATATCAAACTCTAATATTATAATTCTTTTTGACACGTTAATATATTCAAACAGGAATTTAATAGTCACTATATTTATTCACACAAATTATAAATGAAATCAATTATTAGAATAAAATTGATTACGATTAACATCAATCAATCACTGACTTTAAAAGATTAAGTTAGCCTGGACAATCACAAAAATTATAAAGTTAAATATTAATAAAGTAATCGCCTTACCAAAAACCCGGAGACCGGCGAAGTGTCCCCGACAGATAACTGGGGCCAAGTCTCTTCCTTTCGGTCAACTCCGACCTCAGTCTCTCCAAAGTACAATTGCTAAGTCTACGGTTTTTGTGGGTCGGTCGATTGAGCAAGCTACGTGTCATCAAGAATTCTGTCTACTAAATGCCAATGTTCTGACACTGGTATATGCATTGTGAAATCCATTTACCAGGTCTTTTACTTTTGAAATATAATCCCAAAATTTAGAAAATAATTTTTGGTGACTACCCGTCACATCTCCCCTGCCTAGTTAGACATGGTCCCCATGTCTGTTAAAAGGAACCTGTGCAATTGAAAATTAACAATGTCAAATTTAGATTCTTAATTGGTGTTGATGAGAAGACGGTAGAGATGTAGAGCGGCTGTGGATTAGGTTGTGGCCAAGACTGGTGGCGTCAGCGAAGATAGTAGGCTAGTGTCGGGTGTGGCGGCGACCTTGTGGACTATGTGCAACTCAGCGATGTGTTGTTGACTCTCGTTGGCATCTCAGCTCCCATGGATATATGTAAACAGAAAAGAAACAACATGTGTTAGTGGTTGTATGTATGCTATGTAATATAGGAAGGTTTTTAAATAATTTTTTATGGGTTTATGGCAAGGCGAACAAAAAAACAATTAATTATTAGCAACAGTTTTGAAAGTAAAAAGAGATCAAATCATTTGCCAATTATAAACTGTTGCTGTTGTAATTTTCCTACTCATGAAGATCAGTGATTGTGTGATATTAGGGCAAAAACTAAATTAATTTTCTAATTAATGAATAAATGTGTGGATTGTTAACCTATTAGATTACAATGTATTATAATGTATTGCACCTAAATCTACCTACTATTAAATAACCCTTTTTATACTACCTAGTACCCTTTTTTTCAGGAGATTTGCATTATAGTATAACATAAAAACTTTCATTCTACGTATTACATTTACTACACTACCTAAGTAAAAAATCCAAGTACAATAATTTATTTACGCTAAATAATAATCCCTACTTTATTTATATAACTATAATACTCTACAACTGTTCTCTTCTATCATAGAATGGTTTCATCCTATTTACATGGACTACGTCTGTTGTCCATTTTCCCGCCTTTTGAAGATGAATCTCGTAGTTGAGGTCCGAGAGCTTCTTCCTCACTTCAAATGGTCCACGATAGGAGGGGGCCAACTTCCTTGATCCTTCGCCAGAGTGGGGAGTTGCTAGAAGTACCTTGTCACCCGGATCGTAATGCCGTGGTGTGTGTCCTGCATCATGACGGGTCTTCTGGCGCTGCTGGGCTTTGTGGAGGATGTCTGGGATTTTCTCTCGCACATCGTGGATTCTCTTGACTGCTTCTAAGATGTCGTTGTCCGGGATTGTTGGGAGGATGGCCAAATCGATGGGATGAAGAGGCTCATAAGCGTGCAGCAGATAGAATGGTGAGTGTCCGGTGGATTCCTGTATTGACGTGTTGTAGGCGAATGTCACATTGTCCACAAACTTGCTCCAGTTGGTATGCTGGCTGTTGGAGTAGAAATGAAGCATGTCCAACAGCGTCCCGTTGAAGCGCTCCGTGAGACCCTGTGACTGTGGTCGATATGCCGAACTCTTCTTATGCTGGATTCCTAGGGCGTCGAGAAGCTGTTTCAAGATGTCCGCAGTGAAGTGTGTCCCTCGATCAGTCTGGACCTCTTGAACACACCCGAATCTTGGTAGTATTGTTTCCAATATGAATCTTACTGTAGTTTTTGCGTCTGCTTTCTCCACGGCTTTGGTGACTGCGTATCTTGTGGTAACATCCGTTGCCACAATTATATATTGTTTCTTGTTGGATCTAGGAAGGGGACCGAGATAATCTATCTGTATCTTCACAAACGGGATCGTGGAAGGAGAGTTAATAGGCTGCATTAAACCCGCAGGCTTTCGCTTGTCGGTTTTCCTAAGTTGGCAATCTAAACAAGATCGGACGTAGGTAGCGATGTCTTTATTCATTGTCGGCCAATGGTATCGCCTTCCTATTTTGTACGCTGTCTTTGTTATTCCCGAATGTGCACCAGAAGATAAGCTATCATGGAATGCATTTAGTATATCTTTTACTAGAGCAGTTGGGACGGCTAGTAAAAGTTTGTTCCCATCCCTAAAGTAGTATTTGTAGTAAAGAATATCGTCTTTTAAGACATACATTCTAGAGGCTCTCCTAATCTTCCCACGTGCTCCTACAGGATCGTGAAGAGCATTACGAATGCTTAAGAGATACTCGTCTTCTAACTGGAGTTTGTGAATGTTAACTTGAGTGACCAGGTTTATCAGCATCTCCTCAGCAACTGCTTCATTGTCTATTTCCACGTTGATCGGGTTCCTGCTCAGTCCATCCGGGACCCTCATTACCGCACCAGGCCTATGTGTTATCGTGAAATCAAAGTCAATCAGTTTCATAGCCAACCGATTTAGCCTAGAACTCAAATTCTTAATGTTCTTGTAATACTGAAGACTAGCGTGGTCATTGTAAATAGTAAAATGTCTACCTAGTAACAACGAACGGAAATAATTTACTACAAACACTACACTTAAAAGTTCTAATTCAGACACAGTCCAACGATTCTCCGTATTCTTCAACGTTCTGCTGACGTAAGCAACGGGTCGCAATGTTCCGTCCACTTGGTACTGACACAGCACTCCACCGACTCCTACTCGACTTGCGTCACACATAACCACTGTGTCAAGGTTGTCACTAAAATGAGCTAGTAAGGGTGGAGTAGTCAACGCATCTTTTAACGCCTTAAATGCCGTTTCATGCTCTTCTGACCATGGTAAGCTACGCGAATCGCAGTGCTCCTTCTTGGTTAACTGCGTTAACGGATGAGCGATTTCACTGTACTTAGGGATGAATTTCCTATAGTATGACGCAGTACCCAGAAAACTCCGCACGTCTTTGACTTTACGGGGACGGGGGAAATCCTGTATGGCCCGAATATTTTCCTGGAGGGGCCTTATACCATTTGGCTGTACTTCATGCCCCAATATTTCAATTTTAGTGTAGAAAAAATGACATTTAGATGTCTTAAGCTTCAAACGAGCGGTCCTAAGTCTTTTGAATGTCTCTTCTAAACTCTTAAGCTGCGAGTCAAAAGTGTTACCATACACGACCAAGTCGTCAATGTATAAAACTATTCCGTGATACAGCAATCCCGCAAAAACCCTGTTCATTGATCGCTGGAAAGCATTTGGACTAGTTTTCATTCCCTGAGGGAGACGGGTATAGCGATACAACCCCTTGTGGGTTATGAAAGTTGTATAATCCCTATGCTCGGGGGCTATTGGCTGTTGAAAAAATGCCTGATTTACGTCCATTTGAGAGTAGAATGACGCACCTTCCAAAGTCTCAAGGATAGTATCTATTCGGGGGAGAGGATATTTGTCATCCACTATTAGTTCGTTAATTTTCTTATAATTATGTACTAAACGAAACTTCCCCCCAGGTTTCTTCACCATGAAAGTAGGTGCAGCATACTGGCTCTGACAGTGTTCAATAACACCAGCTTCTAATAAACCGTCCACCTGTCTATCCAATTCTTCCCTTTCTTTGGGGCCTAACCGATAGGGAGGTAGGGCTACGGGTTCATCGGACTTAACTCTTATCTCGTACGGGGGAATATTTGCTTCCTCCAAGTCTGTATCGTCCTTAGCAAACACGTCCCTGTAAGAATTTATTAGCTCCTGTGCTAATTTGAATTGAGAAGGCGTTAACTGTGGGTTTATATCTATTTTGTTCCCACCACTATCAGTTATACTTCCTGAGAAGTTAGGAGGCAGAGGGTCCGATTTTGGTACTATCGTTAGAATATCAGATTCTACAACATCAGAGATACCGTTAGAAATAGGGCTTAAAGTCACGTTTTGGGGCTTGGGCTCGTGGAAAAGTGTTTCCAAAGTATGAGTCACGTTGGATGCATCTAGTGTAAAGTTTTGGGAAGCATCGAATACATCGACTGAGACTATTTGTACTGGGGCACTACGTGTAGCGGCTGACTCATCATTGCGCGCTGAAGTGCGTGTCCAGGTACCTAGCATCGGCAACTCTGTACGTTGACCCTGGCACGAGAACGTAACTGTTCGCTTATCATAATCGAGTACTGTACAATACTGAGACAAGAAATCATTTCCTAGCAGTAAAGAACAATTAAGTTCCTCTACTACAAATACATTATGTACAAAACACTTAGAGTCTATGCGAAATTCCACTTCTGCTTCACCTAACACATTTAAATGGGTTTTACCCGCTGTAGTGAGTAGTGCGTTAGTTGGCTTGATAATATATTTTGATTCCCTGAGCTCCTTGCTATTTACACATGAAATATTAGCTCCAGAATCTAAGAGTATAGCTACTTCACCGCCCTCCATTAGTCCGTTCACGTGCAAAGGATATCTTTTCTTGATTCCCCGAGTAACAGCTGAGCTGCAAACACTTTCCGCTTTCATTTGTTTTGTAAAGTCAGAAAGGAACCTTACATGCTTTTGCTGATATTGCTTTTGCACGCATGGATTGTAAATGTTACACTTATCATTATCTATGCTATGTACACTGTCGTTAAACTTCCGAGATATTTGGCCAGCGGGGGGAGGTTCATCATCCCCCGGCCTAATTAGTTTTTTTGATAACGAGGGGCACGACAGTCAACAGTGAAATGTCCCATGTTATGACAATTCCTACAAGGCTGACTGGGGAAGTTAGAGAAATGCACCTGTTTACCAGGTCGGCCCCCATAATGTACATTTTCCCTGCGGGGGTATCGGTCACGATCACTGTACGAATTAAGCTGAGTATAAGACCTTGATTTGTGGTAAGGGCTTTCAGATCGGTAAGGACTACGTCCCCTTTCATCTCGATTATTATAGCTGGTACGGGCGGGGGAATGGCGATAACTTGGTCTCCTATTCTCCTCGCGGTATGGTGATCTGGCAGGTGATCGGTGATACTTTTGGGAACTAGACGACCTATTTTCTTCATGACGTGGTAAACTACGAGAGCTATGTGGAGTATAGGGCGAGATATCCCTACGAGATCGCCTGCTGTCGTCTAAGGATCTGTCGTCGACTCTATCTTTACCATAGCGTTCAACTCTGTCGGTTTTAGCAGAAACATGTATCTCGTGCACCATTTCAGTAAGAGAATTTAATTTGGCTTCAATATCAGCATGACTGGACTGCTTAGGCTCCAATACCCCAAATCTACGCCTTAACAAGTAATTACCATGCTCAAATTTAGCAATGTTCGCCTTTAACAATCCTAGAGTGGTATTATCCAAAATTGAAATTTGCTGCAACATCGCAGGATTTAACCCCTTTAGAATATGACCGCAGATTTTGGACTCGTCCATTGTCGAGTCGACCAGCCGGCAGAGTTTTTCAACGTCAGCAGTATATTCTGCTACCGTTTCATTAGGTTGTTGGACTCGTGAGTTTAGCTCTAGCATAAGCAGTTCTTTGCTTTCAACCGGTGCAAAATTCGATAAGAAAGCAGTTTTGTAAGCTTCATAGGTAGCCTGAGGGTTTTTAACTTCAAGATTTTCAAAAAAACTTAGTGCAGCGTTTTCCAGATACATGGGAAGATATAAGACCTTTTTATTATCATCCCATGCGTTTATCTTGGATGCACGCTCAAATTTGTTAAAAAATATGTGAATATCCTGACCAGCTTTTCCCGTGAAATTTCCAGGTTGATAAAAAGGAGATTTTTCCCTATTCATAGTGACGGCTTCTGAAGGGTCAAGGGCAGGAAGTGAACTGTTGGTCTGGTCGACGGTATGCGATCCCGAGCCTGCACCTAAGGTCTGGATGTCGGTATTTTGATATACGGGGGCGGGGTTAGCGGTAGATGGAAGTTGTCTATTATCTAAAGTTATCTCATTATGATACTCATTAACTGAATCATAAGTTTGAAACTCACTTGGTGAACTATACAAAGTAAGTTTGGAATCTTGATCGTGCTTCAGTTTTAACAATCTAAGATTCCCTCTTAAATAGTCTAGATCAGCGTCTACCGGATAAGTTAGCCCTAAATTTTTATACCAGTTTAATACCTCCTTTCTATTACAGCTTTTAATGTCTGACAAACTTAGTGCGTCCATTACTCGCCATTACACATAGTTGTGTTATATGACATGAAAAATTTATTAAATAAAATAATTTACAGAGCTAATGTAACAAAATCAATCCACACATTCCTACGTTAAAGAAACACATTACTAATTTTTAACTCGCTATAGAAGCCTATCGCATCCTATCAATAGGTACGAAATAAAAGACATAAACAGATATAAAATTCAACTTTAGACAGCGTTAATGTTATCAATCGTCATTTAAATAAAACGGATAAGCAATCTTCAATAATACAAAACAAAAATATTCGTGTAAATAAGCTAATAATAAGAATTATAACCGAGCCCTAATACCTGGTAAAAGATGTATAAAACGAAAGAGTGGCTAAAAACTTTAAAACTAGATTAATACAGAGGCCTAACAACGAGAATTAAGCATGAGCTGCAGCTCACTGTCGTCAAGCTATTTATTCTCAACGAGGGTATATCAAACGGCTTAAATCGCTTATCACGCGCCCAAAATCAAACATAGATAATACCTTTATAACACACAACACTAAATATATATTACTTATTTTCTAGCATGCACAAAAACATACAACGATTGTCCAGGTAATAATAACAAAGGCCTAACAATTATAGACAAATGAGATGTAACTCAAACAAAAGAAATTATTGATGTAAACACAAAAGAACTATTCTTAAGTAAAAACTTAAGACACGGCTGTCTCCACCATTTGCCACGATTGGAATTGTGACCGGGGGCGTAACCGGGATCGATTTAAATAATAAGAATTCTTTAGTGAGAGGTAAAAGAATGTTTAATCACTATTCAAATAAAGTGGATGGACAATATGATAAAGATAATAATAAAGACAATAATAAAAATGGATGATAAAATAATTACAGGCTCCTTTTATTTAAGTAGGCCTAAGCAAATGAAATTTATATATCAAACTCTAATATTATAATTCTTTTTGACACGTTAATATATTCAAACAGGAATTTAATAGTCACTATATTTATTCACACAAATTATAAATGAAATCAATTATTAGAATAAAATTGATTACGATTAACATCAATCAATCACTGACTTTAAAAGATTAAGTTAGCCTGGACAATCACAAAAATTATAAAGTTAAATATTAATAAAGTAATCGCCTTACCAAAAACCCGGAGACCGGCGAAGTGTCCCCGACAGATAACTGGGGCCAAGTCTCTTCCTTTCGGTCAACTCCGACCTCAGTCTCTCCAAAGTACAATTGCTAAGTCTACGGTTTTTGTGGGTCGGTCGATTGAGCAAGCTACGTGTCATCAAGAATTCTGTCTACTAAATGCCAATGTTCTGACACTGGTATATGCATTGTGAAATCCATTTACCAGGTCTTTTACTTTTGAAATATAATCCCAAAATTTAGAAAATAATTTTTGGTGACTACCCGTCACAACAGTATAATTCATGGTCACAAATAATTGTATAATCTCGTGGTTAATGAATGCACTCATCACTGTGGTAACCATCAAATTTTGCAGAGAGGGAAAAGGAATTTCAAATTTGTCATTTGATATTGTAATGTAAGAGGAAACGCCTTATGCTAACTGAATTGAGAACTCTTCACTGTCAGAAGTCAAACGAAACCAGATTTATTCAAGTGAATCTTTAATCTAATAGAATAATTTGATATTAAGGTTCTTGAATATTTTAACCTTGATTCATAAGCAATATAATTTATACTACTCCTTTTATTTTTAATTTGATTAAAATATCCGCAAATGAAGCTCAGAAATATTTTGTTATTAAAAATATGAATAAGTTACAGTTTAATCTATACTCTTTAAAGTACCATGATTAATCATAATCAGAAGGTAGATTTCAAATGCAATTTCTTAATACCACAGTTGATGAAAAATACAGAGGTTAGAGTTTATACAAATCGACAAATACTCTTTAATAAACTGCAGTAGGACGCTCAAAGATCCGTTTCCAAATGCTAATACACTGTTTGATATTGTAATGTGAGGGTTGAGCAAACCTCATAATGTAAATGAGAATGAAAATGTTTGTTTTCTCCACTCTAACAAACCTAGTGCTAGCGTTTCATAAAATAATGCATTACTTTATTTTGTTAACCAAATTTATATTTTGAGGCAAATAAGACTACTATTTTTCAATAATACATCAAATAGGAAATCTCACGAGCAGTAAGGAGGGAATTTCATAAAACTAATTAGATTTATAATAACTTTAATAAAAGAAGCTTTAAAAATGGAAGGTATTTCTATATACTAGTCCGTAGTTCTTCCATCTATTTAAATTACCATTGTACTCTACCAAACTCTAGTTTTATTTTATGACATAAGATGTTATCATAATACATGTCATGGTCTTTATTGTATTTATATAATTGTCGTGGTTGATGACGACCAAACATTTTACATCTTTTATATGAATTTGACCTTATTAAATATACAATGTTCAATGTACAATGTATACAATGTTCCAACAAATCGTTTTATATTATCAACAATTTTTCTTTTAAATATTTCTGGACTAAACAAGATTAGTGATAAAAGGTTTTCTCAGTAGTCCTCTGAAATATGAAGAAGGTCCTGGCATCGACCGCGTGAAAGTCGCTGCATTATACAAGTTTCTCAAGAAGTAGGACTATACTTAGCTAACAGTATAGAAATATAATTAAACCCATATAAATAACATGATTATTTTATTTTTAGTTAATAAATCTTAAGTTACTTGAATCTAAAAAGTTTTGTGATCAAATATTTGAATATCAGAACAAGAAGAACAGATTTTGAAACTACATTAATATTTTTTTTATGATTTAAGACTCGTAACAAGCTAAGATGAGCTAAGTACGTCCCAGGCAAAGGGTCTACCTTGAAACCTATAGAAATTCGCTAAAAAAAAGTACATATTAAACTTGATATGTGATAAAAATCTAATATTTTATACACATGATGGTAATTATGTGTCATAACACACTATGAATTTGTATAATCATTTTAGTGATGCATACATATTTTTTTCACTACGACTACATACTACTATTAATATTAGTAAAAATTGCATTCTGGTAATAACTGAAAATACACTTATTCAAACAATCACCTAAAATATTCCTATTTCATTGACGTATAATTTTGCATGACAACTCATCAGAGTTCATTTGTATTATTTGCTATGCTGATAAAATATAACTACAGTACAAATAATAACACATATTTTCTTAAAATTGTACTTTGTATGGACCGAAATATATTACTAGTTTTTCCTTTTCATTCTTGTTTACAGGACTGTAGAATGCTAATGCGTTCTTTCATTGCACGTTAAACAATTGTATATTCCAACAGAGATGTAAAGACAGGAAGGAAGTAAACAATGTAATGTTCGTAATGTAATCATAATCATTTCCTGTTGTTTGGGTTCAGTTAGTTTATTATGAAAAAATTCTTTGCTAACTATTCGTGTTATATTTTCAGAATCGTCTACAGTAATAAAATATTAATCTGTATTAATATTGTGTTGACATATTTTATAAAATATAGCTTAAACTATGCCACCACAAACGTCAGCCATTATTCCATTTCTTGAAAATGTAAAATTAGTATTAAAAAACTGCATTTGTTAAGTGTTTAAATAAAAATTGTAAAAAATAGCTTTGCTGTAAATAAACAGTCGATGGCAATTACTTATCAACAAGTATAATATAAAGCAGGTATAATATTAACTCATATTGTTATCTGTAGTTGATGTACAATTCACACTTTAACTAATGCTACAAAAGCGCAATAAATAGTCCCATAAACTGCAAAATCAAAATTTATAACAATTTGGCAAAGTACAACACCCTCCACTTGTCATTGATTGGGTCTTTCTTGTACGAATGATTAAATTTTCAGAATGTGAGTCTTCTATTAAAAGTGTAGCTCTACTGTATGTCTATTGATAATTATTTATTATTCATCCGCATTACAAAAATACAACTGGTAAAACAAAACTTGAATAATGCTAACTGTTAAATGAAGCTTGCGTTGTAAAGGCATACTAATGGTGTTTTCATATGTCAAAATAAACATCCTGCAAAGTAAAAAAATCTATTGCATAATAAACCAACTCCTAAAATACACGTTTCAGCTATACATAGTCCTGAATGTTCACGTTCATACTTGTAACTTGTAAAAGTAATTAAGCTTTCACATCTGTTGCCAACTTAACAAGATGTGAAGCTACAATTAATCTTTTTTAAATTAATTTCTACAGTACGCTTTTTATTTAGTTCTGAACATTTGTTTGGTCTAGACAAGTAAATCTTGTTTAAACATAATTTACAATAAACAGGTAAGCTGATTTGCCAGTATACCTTCTAGTAAGGAATTATTTCGGGACGAATTTCAGACTAAAGTTTGGCATTTCAATGTTAAAGTTTGGTTTAGTTTTAGTCCGACGGGAAAATTAGGACGAATCGTGCCTTAACTCTTAATATGGATGCCACTGAACTGAGCTATATTTGCTTGGCAAACCGATTATCGAGTGTTATTTAGACCTATCCATAAATAACTTACAAATGGGTTTCACTGACGATTTATAATAATCAAACAAACAAATACGCAATATTTACAACAGCTGGTTTATTTAAAGCAGCTTATAGAAACATTGTAGCTGTACTTTCATTAGAAAATGACTGGATCTTTGACGGCCTGTGGGACTGAGCAGGAGTAATTTTTGGTACTTGATATTTTTCCCATCGTCCTTGGATCTTAAGCTTTCCTAGCTTGAGTTTTGTGGGTATCAAATTGCTTACGGAATTAAATACAGGGTGAATTTTAAATAAGCTCCCCCCCTACTTTTTTCTACATTTCTAAAGATATTATCTCCGGACCACGTCAGATCATTGTTGAGTAGTAAGTACTTCATTTTGGCTGGGTATACATTTTTGGCCGCCATCTTGGTTCCGCCATATTGGATACAAAGTTTTTTTTTCAAATGTAAAGGTAGGGTTGTGACCCATTATTTCAAACTAGAATTTTACGCCGATTACAATGCCGCAATTAGTTTTTAAAAATCTTGATCCGTTCTAAAGTTATGAGGACTTTTTATAACTTTATTTTTAGCGCATTTTAACATTGTGTATTTACAAACTAAGACCATAATCTCAAAATAGTGCTAGATAAAGATAAGTATATACCACCATTCATTGCCACATATTTTCACTTGGTTATGACGGATGTAGTTTTTTCAGCCGCCATCTTGGATCCGCCATTTTGAAATGTGATCAATTAATTTAAATATGAAGGTGGTGTTGTGACCCATCATTTTGAGTTACCTTTTTATGCTAAACTCAATGCCGCAATCCGTTTTTCATTTGCATCTTTGGTTTTTGAAATATTGAAATTTTGAATAAGACTATTTTAATATTTTATCAAGACAGCTTGATAACCAAAAACGGATTGCAGCATTGAGTCCAGTATAAAAAAGTAGTTCAAAATGATGGGTCACAACACCACCTTCATATTTAAATTAATTGATCACACTTCAAAATGGCGGATCCAAGATGGCGGCTGAAAAAACTAGATCCGTCATAACCAAGTGAAAATATGTCGGTAATGAATGGTGGTGTATACTTATCTTTATCTAGCACTATTTTGAGATTATGGTCTTAGTTTGTAAATGCAAAATGTTAAAATGCTCTAAAAATAAAGTTATAAACAGTCCACATAACTTTAGAACGGATCAAGATTTTAAAAAAATAATTGCAGCATTGTAATCAGCGTAAAATTCTGGTCTGAAATAATGGATCACAACCCTACCTTTACATTTGAAAAAAAAACTTTGTATCCAATATGGCGGATCCAAGATGGCGGCCAAAAATGTATACCCAGTCAAAATGAAGTACTTACTACTCAACAATGATCTGATGGGGTCCGGAGATGATATCTTAAGAAATGCAGAAAAAAGTAGGGGGGGAACTCATTTAAAATTCACCCTAAAGATCTTACCAAAATTTAAACATTTGGATTATTCACATTCCTACTATTATTGTTTGCACACAGATTTGAAATCGGTTGAATTTATTAACAATAGTCCCTTCGAAAACGACATCTGCAAGCGATATACCAATAATAACAATCGAGCAACTACTCAATTTTAATTTTATCTCAGTCTCCTAAAAGCATTAGAAAACCGATGTTGGTAAAAGCTTATATGCATAATATCATTTATAAAGCTAGGCCATTACGCTAAGCCACAAGCGTAACATAAAATCTATGGTTAGTCTTTTGTGGCTTAGTCTTTTCAGCAATTGAAAAAAACAATTATGGTATAAAAAATTCTCTTTATCACTAATTGTTTTATATGTTATGTGGGTTTACCAAATGCTATTACTCTACCTAGGCCTAATATAAAGAAAGCTTTATTAACAACACAAAGGCTGACTAAAGGCTTTAATTTGATAATTGTTATTTTATATTATGCGACTTTGTATTAAATATGATAAAGAGATCTCAGGAGAAATGAGGACAGAGTTTGTTTTCCTATCAATTAAAAAGGAAGAATAACAAGCAGCCTTTAGTGTTTGGTGTAAGAACCATTATAATATCAAATGGTAAATTTGCAATGGAAATCACATTTTGACGAAAGAGCCATAATGCATTATTCATTTTATTATAGAACTGATATCTTAGACTTAATTAGTAGTTTTAATTGAAACTAAAGCTTTTTACTATACTCTCAATCAATTACTGCTATAGCATTTTATTTTACCCTTTTGACTCTTTGACGATAAACTTAAAATGTAAAAAAACTCAAACATAAATATATTAAAGGAACGTAGCCTATAAATTCACTAGTATAGAAAATACATACTCTTGACATTTGAAAAATATATGGATTAAAAGCTTACTAGTCATTGACTAATTGTAGATTAATATTATAGAAAGAGAAACCGCTTTCCTTTAATCTGATGTCCATTTGTCTCATCAAATTATAAATTAATAACAACAATTTAAAGATTATTGAAAATATTAGTTATAAAATCGAAAGGCTTCTAGGAAGGTATTTTAGCTACTTACGAAATACAGTACATTTATTTTATGCCTAGGGATGATAAAATAAATACTTTAGTATCTGCAATATATTACTCCAAATTACACTTTCTGTAAATATCTTGGCTTAAACAGTATGACATTAAACACCATGTATCCGTGTATTTTCACTTTATTTTTTTTCATACACAATCAACCTGTAATCTCCCATCCTAACGAAATTAAAGTGATGGTATCAAGTGGATAGGTCAACATGTTTGCTAATAACTACAGCTATCGTCCGTACGGTGATGCTGCTGTAATTACGGACTTAAATTAACCTTAAATTCAATCAAATTGTTTACTTTTTTAAATAGTTTTCAAATATAGTTTTTTTTCTTTATTATCTTTTCACTAATAAGCGCCTAAAGATGGAAGATTTAGTTAAACACGGTTTAATATCAGTTTACCCCCACGATTTCTAAAATAAGTGTTGTGTATATCCGTCGTAAAAATATCCTGACCAATAGTAAGCTTTTATTATAAGGATTTACCATATAAGGAATTGAGGTTATGCCTAATTGACAGATTTTTGGGATCTTGTGATCCATGGGCTTTTGCCATTAGAATTGTTCATTCCTTCTTCAGACATCGAGCAAAACTGCCTTGGTCTGTAAGTAGTCCCCCATTTCTCCAACTCAGATGGCAATTAATTAACTTTCCAAATTATTACTGTTAGGGACAATACTATCTATTATTAATCGGATTCCACTGCAAACTGTAGGTGCCTTAATTGCCATTGGATGTATGGGCTGTTACGTATTTATCAGCTGTGTCTAAGGAACATGTCGGTTTTAATCATTAACAAGACGACAAGATAACGCCACCCATTCTTCACTCATATTTGGGTTAAAATACGCATCTAGTGGCGTCCCTTTCTTAAGTAATTGATATAATTGATATTATATAAATCCCATTGCCTGGTAGTACTGGTCTTTAAAGTACTGTCAGTACAAGTAAATTTTTTATGCGTGAACTACTTAATAATGAATATAAGAAATAAATAAGGCTTTAAACTTGTTGGGGTTTTAAATCACAAGATTTTACCCTGAAATGCTGGCACACGACTGTACTAGTATGGATTTACTTCCCACTTATGCATTCATTAAATGAATGCAATATATGTAATGCATATACTGTATAATTTGAAATAAATGACGATGTTTACGATAGAAAATAAATACGGTTTTTATAACCTCTGTGCTTAGCAAAGGAAAACGGAATTGCAAATTTGCCATTTGATATTGTAATGTAAGAGGAAACGTCTAATGCGAACTGAATTGAGAGAGCTTTTTCCAACAATCAAACGAAACCCTATTAATTCAAGTGTATCCATAATCTGAAAGAATAAAGGAATTTTGAATTTCATATTGTTTTACTTAATTCCAAGGTTTTTTTCATGAACGCAGTCAAAAGATTACTACATCTATTTTAATCTAGAATATATAATCTTTACAAAACAATATCCTGTCAAGCCTACGTTGGATGTTAATGGAGAATTTAAAACTCATACAAAAAAATAATTATTGTATTATAATCGTAATTTAAGATTATTATCACAATCTTTGGATGTTAATGTCGCATATTGTCACTTAGTCTGCGTTTTACCCACACAGACGCATAACTGCCAATTTCATTTTGTAAGATCTACAACTACCTACGTTAACACCAAATCAATCAAATCCAAAAGATGTTGAGGCGCTCGGCTATCAAAATACGTCTTTAAAAAACATACTATTCGTAAAAAAACAAATGCGTTGAAGCGTTTTTACTAATATTTAAAACCAAAGTTTTTATTTTTCTTCTAAAACACCTTACAAAAACGGCGATATTTGTCTTCTATAAAGGGTTCAAAGTCTGTGCAGCAAATCCAATTCAATTTAATTACATTCACAGATTAAGCGAGATGTGTTTAAGCTTGGAATATACGGATACAAAAAATATTACGGAAAGTAAATAAAAGAAACGTCTTATAACGATTAAACTTAAACTTTAAGTGTTATGAGACGTTTCTTTTATTTACTTTCCGTAAATTTAATAACACGTACAATGCTGATCAAAAAGTTATTTAAAAAAAATATTAGCGTTTATGTATTTTGTTAACGTTGCTTACATTGATCGATGTGCATATTTTAAAGCTAAATACCTAAGTTTTTCCCATAGGTTATCTTAAATTTAGTGGTTATATTATCTTGGAATCAAAAACACTAGGCTTAGCTTCATATCTACCGAACAAAATACATTGATGAATATCGCAATAAAATATAATTAGCTTATTTTTAAATTTGAGTAACTGAAATGAGTTGTCTCGATATAATTACATTTATATCGATGCAGGACGTTATATTCATTAGAGTAGAGTTACTAAAGGAAGTTTCTTATCAAAATAGATTCTTATTAAAATATTAAAATGGTTAGATTTTAAAACCATACTTACAAGTAATAGGTTAGGTGCTTAAAAAATCCTAAAAAAGGTCAAAATGTTTACAAAAATGCATTTACGGGACAAGGCGATGTTCAAATACTATCAGCTTTGTCCACAAACAAACGAAACCAAACATTTTAGTTTTGTGTAAATACAAGAAGTGTTCAAAAGTGTTTGGAGGAAATCCCAGCTAAAAAATAAACAAACTTTCCTACCACTCTAGGGACGTTGTTTGGATGTTATATTTCTTACAGAATATTATTTTTCCTGTTAGGAATACGTTCTGTAGCTATATAATTTATTTCACATATCTCTAATATATTATAAGGTTAAAAATTGAATGGCTACAAATAGAAGATATATGATAAGGACGTTTAAGGTTGTCTTGATCGCAAAAGATACGGTGTGGATTTGAGACGCCAAAGGTTCTAGTAATGCCCGTTTTGTAGCTTAAATCCAATCTTTAGGCCAACTCTTTATAAAATGCTATTCTTAAAGTCACTTATATTCTTAAGTTGTATGGCATATTTAACAATAAGTAACTTTTCGTATTACCTTTTAGCATTATGATTTGGTCTATTACATGTTTGATGTATCTAGTAAGCGTTTGTAAAATGTAATTTATGCTTAATTAACATAATCATAAGATTAATTCAAGTGTTTTCATTTTAGATGGTCAATAGGAAACTTGTATACATATTGAAACCGTTGTAAGGAAACCACATGTTGCTGGTTAAGGTCATCAAAATATAATAGACAGGGGAATTCGGAATAAAGAAACATCTTAAGGATAAGACAGAAGCTGTCTTATGTTGATATCTTCTTATGGAATTACAAGTGATAAATTACAATTAGTAAAAACATACTTAAGTTGTTAGTTGCCCAAATGTGTTTACGAGTTAATGGCCAAAGCTACAATTACGCAAACAGACTAATTCAACAATCTCTCTGATATGGAATATAATCTGTTCATGGCCAATCAATGCTTTTATCCACTCTATTGAGTGTTTTTTAAATCAAATAATTGTATTACTGTTGTAATACAATGGCTAATAATAATACTAGTTTTAGTTATTATTTCTAGTTAATAATATATTTTAATTGTATGTTCCTTGAGTAGAGCTGTTTCTTTCCCCTAAGTCTACAACAGACTGCTAAACATATTTAGCACTCTAATATATAATTTTTTGCGGTATCTAATTTGTGTAAATTTGTCACAAATCCGTATTGTTTTTCATTAGCTCGTCAAAATATTGAATTAAAGTATTAATAATTCATTTATGACAACTCACTGAAGAATCTAACAACTAAGAGTGCTCTTCGCAAACCCTTTATGCGGATCAAAGAAACTTATGACATGAGGCAAGCTACAAACAGTTTCAATTTACATCACAAGTTTATTGTTGTAATAGACTGAACCAGTTTATTAAAACATTTAGACCTTATAACTGAGAAGATTTTATTCACCTAATTAGTGGAAGTGCGAATATAAAAAACGTCATTTACTATTCCTTCAAATATGATTGACCAAGCATAAATAAGAGTGAGAAACGATCCTTCAACGAGCCAATCTCAAGCCAATTTCGATAATAAATTGGATGCTATTGAAACACCTGAGTTCCCCAATGAACGATGACTCAATAAAACTGAGTCTAATGATACCTACGACGCTACTAATACTGAACTAAGTTGATTATGAAATCTGACGTTTTGAAACAGTACTTTCTATGGAAATAATTGAACTATATAATCTTGTATTCTTTATTTATTAATAAGTTACAAATGTTGGTTTTGGACGAAGTTATAGTAAATTTGATATGTATATTCAATGAACTCTTACCGACTGATACCCCTTTGATCTTGATTTTAGCCCATCCAAACCACTATGTAAGGCCAGTCTGTAAAATAACATTCATCTGGTCTGACTGTGTAGTTTGTTTAACGGTTTTACCAATTTTTTTTTGTGGCTTAATTTTGTGTTAGATATACATTATTTTATGTTTATTTATGGTCGCATAAAACAGTTTTTTATCGTACTAGGTTTATACCAATTATATGCAATTTTATTAATACAGATAACATTGACCCTGATCAAAACAGACCAAAGACGTTCTAGATAATTGATCATGGACTCACTGATATAAAAAAATGGACATACAAAAAATTAAGTTTACATAATATTTTACCAAACAAAGTTATAATTAGTAACAGTTTTCTGCTGTTAGTCATTTTTGTTTAAAAAAACATATGGTATTTTAAATTGTTTATATTGATTTTGGGGATAAACCTACTGAATGTTGACTTATGGATAAACTTTACCTAATAAAGCTTTTTTTATAAATATAAAACATAATTAATTTTACGAATGATAAAACTGAAAAAATATTAAAATAAAATTATATATATTTTAGTTAAGAGTAAATATCGTAACATATGGTTCAAAACCAATTATAATCCTTAAAACCCCTTCCTCCAACCAACCAAACCATCTTCCTCCTTGAAATGTATTAGTTTGACATAAAATAATAATTAAAAAAACTATATAACATACTTCAATTAAGTTTTCCTAAAATTATCGTGAGTTTATTTGTACTTATTTATTTGTAAAAAAAAAACAATAAAATACATTTTCCAAAATTTGTTTATCCATCTTCATACAAACTCTACAGATTTATAATGAATGTAGATTTATATAAAATTGGTACACGGTCGAATAATAGTAATTAGTGAAACTGTTAATAATCAGGCTATAATAACCAATAAGTTTCCTAATAATGATGGTGAAGCAGTGTTGTGTCAGTTAAGATAAACATGGAATCACTATTGAATAAAAGTTTCTTCCTAATAGGTTTCCTATGTGTCCTAATTTGCTGAGCGGTTGTAAACATCATTTACATATCAAATCGGTTGATATAATTTCAGTTTATGTAAAACATATACATTCTAAGAAAAAGTACACAATAGACAGTCTAACAAGAGTAGTGAGCCGAAGGTTATACCTAAGTGTCTAAACAAGTTTTTACTCTAGGGTATCTTAAACATTCATACTTTTCTTTCAACGTCCCCTCCTGGTATATTTGCTGTCTTAAAAAATAAATTGTTGTCTCAAATAATACTCCCATATCCCATCCTTATAATATATGCAAAGCAGTTTTTTTATAGTTATTTTAATGTTTAACATATATTTAAACATTTGTCTCTACAATTATAACATTGTTTTATAAACGAAAAACATACTTTTGCATACATCTTAAAGTCAGTATTCTTTAATAGATATATATTTGACGACGGAAAGGAAATATAAAAAATAAAGAAAACTCACTATCCCGAGGCATATATTTACGCTATGTTTTTGTTTAATTATAAAACAGTAATTCAACGTTATGTAATCATGAGAAAAAAAGGAAAATGCCTTACATTCTGTGATTCTGCAAACATATAATATGGTAAACCTTGTAAACCTATGGTGATAATGATTTTGGGATTAATTTTCTGTAACCACTTTTAAGCCTTTGCTTTGGACACACAAAACTAAAATGTTTGATCCCGTTTTGTTTGCGGATAACACCGATTGTATTTGTTTCCTCAAAGCATTTCACGTAAACCTTTTTACCCTACTTGTTAAAAGATAAATCACATTTTGGACATAGTTTCATTATTACGGCAATCTACAAACAAATAAAAACATTTTAAACACTAAAGATTATTTCAGGTTGTAGCCTGTTTTTTTTTTTTTTTTTTATATTGGATTGTGTTAAAAAGAAAATTTTTCAGTGTAAACAATTGATACTTTTCATCAGACAACACAACAACAAGGGATAGATTATACATTCTGAAGAAGCTTTAGTACTACCGCAATTCTTTCAAAAATCTACTCTTTAAGGGGTTCTGTATAGAGGATTTCTATTAATAGTATCTCTCAATTAAGACAGTTAAATTTGTATCTAAATGTGTAAATGCCACTGACTCAAAGACAAAGTTTGCAACGGAGAGGTTAAGGCTTCACATAGCGTGAGTCACGTGACGTAAAAATCTCCAACTCTCTTCAACAAAAGTCTGATTAGTTTTAACTTATTTGTCACATAAGGAAACGTATTTCTAAGTCAGGTTTAATACTGCACATTAGAACTGGATGTCGCAACCGGTGTAATCAGGTGATGATTCTGATTTTGCTGCATTAGTATCAAATGATGTTCGTTACATTACTTGTTTCAATTTATCCTGTAATATGTATGGCACTTTGTATCATACATAGCAAATACATATAAAAACTACTATCTGCATCTCTTGTTATTAAACAATACTACAAAATCCAGGTTTAGTTCTGAACTTAAAAGAATTATATAACATAATAAATCTAACTTGTGTGCAAGGTTATACTTTGGTTTCTTTAACAAATTTAATAGAAACAAAAGGTTTATGACAATAAATTATAAATTATAAAAGAGGCTTTATCAATGTGTTACGTTTGTTGACAAGGTTCGTGGTTTACAACTGACAATAATATTGTTTTGCAGAAATTCATTCACATTATAAACGTCGTAAAAAAATCAATAAAATTTTCTTCGAATAAGGAGTCACGCATTATGTATATGTAAAGTGTATAAATATAAAGTTTTGCTTTTACGTTTTTAATTAAAAGATTATTCTTTTTCGTTTAAAACTGACCAGCACTTATTTATCTTTTCACTTTAATTTACTGTACTTGCAACTGCCATGCTTTTGACGCTGCATTTAGGAAAATAAAAAATATATCAAGAAATATCAATATAGTATCATGTACTAACTAAAAAAGGCAATAAAACTTTCAAACAATAAAGCAAGAATAACTTAACCAATTATTTGTAACAATAATAAGAACGCTATTTTAAAACTATTTTAGAGACTAAGACCCCTGAAAGACTACTAAAACATAACTATGTGTAAATAAGCTACATTTGACCCATCAAGACAGGTTAATTAACTGTTTATTTATTTGCTAAATCTCTCGAAACAGTCATGTTCAGAAGTTAATATGGACATACTCCGAAGGGACCAAAATTTGTCTGCAATTGATCCGTTGATTTTGAAAATGTAACCACTTATATGTAACCATCCGTAATTAACGTAATTAACTTAAACACCTTAGCGGTTGTATTACAGAGTTCATTAAAACTAATTAGTTTCACAAACAGCTGGTTAGGGTCAATTAAATCATCAAAAGCCAGCACTTAGTTTAATTGCTTCTGTTTTCATCTACTGAACCTTTACAATGTAACGTTATCCTATTTCCGGGTGTCGTGTTACTGAAAAACACATGTCGGTCATTACTTAACTCTGTTGGACATTATTTTGCTACGTGAGGAAAATATAACTCTTAATTTTTACACAAACTATATTATAATTTTGTATTAAAATACAATTTAGTTTACGTTTCAAATTGGCCAAGAATTATTTGGGATGATACGGACCTTATACTAAAATACCTGCCTGCCTTCGTGTTAGTATGCAGGTACAATATCTTGTGAACACGTTCCTAAGTGTTAGAGGGGAATTATCAAGGGAAATATAACTTGAGCACAAGGCCAAGTTTCTTGAGCCGCAGCTTAGTTGTAATATTGTTTACTGCAGGTAGGGTTTTTTAATGTGAAAATATTTAAAGTTATCATTTATTAATTTACAATTATCAATTATCAATTATTAATTGCTAATGTCTGTACTAACGCTCAGGAAACCATAAGAAGATCCTCTCTCGCACTCTTTTGCGTCTTTTGAGTTGATTGTTTTTAAAAGTGTATCTAGGCTACACAAATTTAGTTAAAATAAATATCCTATTTACTCATACTAATTAAAAAATATATTTACCATTATAAATTTACTCATACTTTTATCTAAGACAAACCTTCGCAACAGTATGTTTTCCAGCACTATTATTCTTCCAGAATATATTTGCAGGAGTCTTTGATAGCCAACAAGGGTGGTTTAAGTCTAGTAGTTACTCAAAAAAGTATCCCAACCATAGTCACTTCACCAATCACCAACTATAAACTTTTAAACAATATACGTGTTTCTAAGAATATCAATTTCTCTAACTATACAAGTATATGGAGAAAGTGTTGTTTTTCAAAATTTTCACGTTTCAGTTTTGGGTGTATATACTTCTTTTGGGTCCCATCTGAACTAAAACGTGGTTTTCAAAGTGTTGTCTCTGTCTGTGTGTATGTGTCTAGATTAGTACACACACTACACACCACATTTGTAGCCTAAGTGTGGAATTTGGCATTTGGCTACTAATTTAGAATATCTCTAGGGTTTATGTAGTTTTTCTTGGATGTTTTGATCTCTAAGGTGTTCCCACAAAAAACCATAACATAAGGGAAAATGTAATATACTAATGAATTATGTTGTACTATCTATTCTAATATTCAATTTAATTTACTATTTTATGGCTCTTTTAACCTTAAAATGTTAGAACCTCTAAATAAAAAAATACCGTTTAAAAGTATTTACAATTTATTTTTACTTACCTATATGCCTAAGTAAAAGGTAATACAAGGGGTATTGATAAATGTAGGACAAAAAAGATATTTAGATGCACGTTTGTAAAAATTGCCGAACATTTTGTAAATATAAAATTGAATTAAGAGTAAAAAAAAAACACCGTTTATTATCTAGTTTTAAAATGTTTATGTGAGTTACGATCTTTGTTCAATGCGTAACAAATTTTTATTCATGCTATATTCATGGTTTTAATATACATACACGTTGGTAAAGTAACTTTACCAGTCAGTAATGCATGCAAACCACTAAAAGCTACATTACACTATACTAGCTCACGGTAGAATGCACTCAACGGGGAGTTAGGTTACAGTAATGTATAGAGTAAATGTTCGGGGGTATGTAATTTCAACAATTTCCTACTGCTATTAATTTTGTAAGATTGTTCGTCTTAAACCCGAACAACAAACTACTTCTTAGCAAATTTCCCCTATATGGTAGAAGCTATTACCTTACGTGACACAGTAAGTCCTAGACTCGTGACCGAAGCACTTATGAAATCCGCAATATTGGTTAGCAAAAACAAAGTTTTATAGAATAAAATTTTTTTTTAAATATATAATCTTTAAAAATGACAATGCCCGATTTTTATTAGAGTCAATATGTAGAGATACAGCACAAATCGTTTTTTTTTAAGCGTTGTGTATGGGGGGTGGCTGAAAAAAAGCACAAAAAACTCTACATTTAAAATTGTTATGTTATTGTTATTAAAAATTATCATTAGACATTTTATTGACGATCAAATTATTACCAACATAATCGACAAATTAATTTATTTTCTACTGTACTGTTAACTTTATACATTTTTCCTTCCCGGTAGCAGGAAACCTTATTGTTCATAAAAACCGAGTATTGTATAAATTAGTGATTAATCTGACGTAATGTTAAGGGACATGTTTGGGTCAAATCCAATGAGAGGAATTAAATTTATTTTAGTCCGCAGGACGTAATATTTCATAGTTTACCTTATAAGAATATACTAAATTGAAAAGACAATAGAAACTTAAAAACACTCTCAAATTGTTTTCAAAAATTAACCTCAAAAACATATTAGAATAAAAATTAATATTTTACTGCAGTTTTTATTGTTGGACCCTACTTACCACATATCTTAATTTGTTGTAGAATAAATGGTTATGTAGTTCAATTCTTGATCATATCAACCTATCTTGACACTGGTTGTGACATTGACCGTAAGCAAAGATATAGTGGGTTGTATTTTTTTCAAATCATTATGAAGTAACTATCAATAGCGTTTGTTGTTGTTGTTGTTGTTGTTGTTTTTATATACTGTAACTTAAAAAGACTGTTGTTCTTAAAAGCCTAACAACTGCGAAGGGCAGTGCAGTAGTCTATATTACTGTTAAGCCAGTTGCTAAAGAAACTTTACTTTTATTCAAGTTATATTTCCCTTAGGAATCTTGCGCCAAAACATGTGAGAGTGCTTGAGCCAATGGTTATGTAGTACAATTTTTATTCTATAAAATTGTCGTGAGTGTTTAAGTCTGATATGGTGTAAATAATAATTCTAATGAGATACCTACATATCTAGTCAAGAATATCAACTATTTTAACTTCTATTCACAAAAATTTAATAATGAAATATGTGAGAGACCACTGCTCAAATATTATCACTTTATGAGAAAATAGCACTCTAGTAAAAATATAAGTACAAGACGAATACATCTGCTTGAAATAGATATTTAATAAATGTTAATATTATTAAGTTCTTAAAAAAGGTAATGACTGCAACGTAAGATCTATATAAAAGTTTACTCACTTAGTTTCATATTAACAGTTTCAACTTGTGTAAGCTTAGTACTAAAATCTGGACAAAATTAATCAGTCAATTCACATATTGTTAAAAATACATCAATGAAATTAAAATTCAGTGCATACATCTTAAAGAAAATATAGTTTATAAATATTTTCAATAGATTCATGTTATATTGAGTGATGCAATTAATTGGTTAAAAACTAACCAGTTTCGTCCTTTGCCATATGAAATTATTTAACTTGTCAAACTGTGTTTTCAATGGTTTTATTAATGGTATAATAGAATTAGTACGAACTTAGTTGCTTAGTTTGTACATCATTCACGTACAAATTCCTTATAACCCTTGAGATTTTCTAAGTTCCAACAGCTTTTATTTGTATGCTAATTATTTACTCATCGTTAAAATCATACTTCCGCAACCGTACAAAGGGATGAATACCCCTATTCTTTATTTCGAACATGTTTATATAGTACTAGAAGGTAAGTAAGTATTAAAAACTGAATATTAAGACAAGAATTTCAGGAATAAATGCGTATTACTTTGAAGAGCATTTATCAAATTAATGTTTGTAGTATATTAATTTAAAACCAACGGTAAACTGCAATCTCTATGGCCAAAAAAGGTTAAACGTTACCTGTGTATTATCATACAATACACCATAAACAAATTTCCGAACAAGAAATATGATTCATTTGACTTACAACGAAATTATATTTAATTCTTTACTTGTCGAGTACGATATATCTTGAACATAAATTATAACGCAACCGTTTATCCAAACAATAGATATTTTATTGCAATAACAGTTCAACATTAGAATCAGTGTTTTTCAAAGGTTTAAATCAACATAACCAACAATGAATTTCAAACAAAAATAAGAATCAGGTTTGGAATTTTTAAAACGTGTAAAATTTCGTATAATAGTACAGTTAATGTATTGTTTCAGTTTCTTATGATCCTATATAAACATTAAACCTCCCCTTACATACCTATAGTTTGAGGGGAAAGTCTCATTTTATAACCACAAATACATGTAAAATAATAGCATACACAAAAGTTTGGATATCACAAATATTAATCCAAACGCTTTCCTGAAAACTTCTTGTTTTGAGTCTATTTTTTTAGTCTCTATGATTAATATTTTGTGAGATAAGTGGAAAATTTAGCATTAATTTATTTTAATTAAAATAAACACTGTGCATTTGTATCTTAATCTAATATGCTATGTATGCAACAAAAAACTGGCCAAGGAAACTAGCTAAAGAAAAGATTATAGACCACTTGAAATGTATTCTGTAATGATTTTTTTCACATTCAAATACTTGGCAGAACGATTACCCAATACAGAATACACTCAACACAAATCACGTTCAGGTTATTCCTGATGGTCAAAGATTTCGTGACAAAACGGGGACCAAGAACGTGAGGGTTTTACCGAATATTGGTCTCTACCGTCAACGCAACTGACGTATCAATGGAAATCTCTAAACACCTAACCTGCTCAGTATGGACTTTATTTATTTATTATTAACGTACTGCATTCGTTATAAACACAAACATTTATGAATTTATTGTATATAGTTATAATAATAAAATCACCTAATAAAACATTAAATTTTGCAGCTACTTTGGTGACACATGCGAATTAACTCAAGTAATATAAATATTTCGAGACCTTAAGCTTAACAAAACTAATAATATAATCTCTTAAATAAAAACTTTTATTTTAATGCTGTTAGGACAAACGTAACCTCAAATGACTCTAAATAAAAAAAAAAATATATATATCCATGTTTAAAAATGTATTGGGCCTACATTATGTCTTAAAACGAATTTTACGTTGGATTATTTCAAACCAAGATTGATTTAAGTCAGAATTGTTTCGCTACGCAGAAAGTATCGTAAAGATTTTATGACATCAAACAAATGTAAAATTAACATCTCAACTCTTCGAGGGCCACGGCAGTATTATGTGTCTTACAATTGTAAGTAAACAATTACTAGTGTCATATCATTTTTTCACAATACCTACAAAAATGAATATAAGCGTTCTTTAACGGGTTTTGTAGTACCCAGGGGCTATCAGAATGAATAAATACACATAATAATGATCATAATAATGAATAATACATATAGTTGGAATAAGAAACTGACACACGGTAAATTGTCATGAAGTAAATATTACAAACAATCTGTGAAATAGTCTAGCTTTAGTGAACCACAACAGTGGTCCAACGCAGACTAACCTACGACCGTAGAGTTAAGCACGGGTCACACTAGGCTGGCATCAGCGGCGAATTGAAAGAAGCGACTGTCAGCTTAATGTGACCACAAAATTCGCAGCTGACACTGAGCTGACTCAGCCTGGATTGGTGAGCCGGTGATGCTGGTGCCAGCTGCTGATCACCAGCGGCTGGCGAACAGCCTAGTGTGACCCGTGCTTAAGACAGAGAACAACAATGCTACTATCAGCTGACAGCCACTGCCGCCTGGATCTGAGTTTACAGTTGCGTTAGATTTCTTACTAACTAATCATGCGTTTCACTGCATTATGTGACCTTACATGTGTAAACATAACAAATATTAATCTATGTCATATTAGGATTTACTTTTTAACTTCCACTATGTTTGCAAATGTACTTACAAGCAGTATTAATGAAATTTGCAATTTAATAAATATAAAAAACATCTAGTGAGACAATCAACTGGTTAGTTTTACCTGCCAGGTTTACAAAATACTCACACGTTTAAGTTAGTATATACAACCTTATTTCGTTATGTGTTTCAAATACCTAGCAATAAACATGTCTAATAACTATTGGAATTGAAAACAATCTCAAGCATTTTTGTATGACAAATGTAGATGTAAATAATATATACACTAATAAGTTTATAAGAGCAAAGGCTATTTAAATACAAATTAACCACATAAGTAGACAGTATAGTAATTCACCGTATTAGAAATGTTAAAATATTTACCTTTTTCCTAGTGTTGCACCATTCGTAATCTTATATCACTTGACACACGCATGTACCAATCTTAAACACTACACGGTATAGACAATAAAACCTAAACGAACACTTCACAATGTATCAACTAACACTGCATGTAGTAACAGGAAAGTACATCGGACCGCCTAACTACACGAACGCGACAACAATGATCCAAGAAACGCACATCATGCGAGTAAAGACTTATTCTTACTCATCAGCTGTCATCCACGTCAGCATTGGCCTTTGGTTAAGAACATAAACCAGCATTTGTATGTACTGTATATGATGATAATAGTGTACCATATTCTTGAATTCATTATTTAAAACGGGAAATAGTTGTAATGGTATATTCACTTACATTACCATGTTATTGAAGCAGAATTCATAATAAATATCTTTAGTATTACTTTCCCCACATGTAATGTTGTGTTCATCACGTTTTACTGAATATGCAATTGTTATATAATTATTTATCATCCAATTTCATATTGTTTATAATGAGTTAGCATAGTATGTAGCATAATTTAATAAAAAATATACTATTATAAATCACAAGCTAAAGTAAAATTTACAAGGAAGTGAGGTTATTTTGTATGTGTATTTGTGAGAGGGGTATCATGCATTTGTAAACAAAAATAAATTGCCTAAATCTATATCCATCTACATACCAAATATTGACAGTAGATACTATATATTGAATATATATTGACTATATATAAAGACTATTAGCCTTCATTGCTCATATGTAGCCTATCATAAACGTGATAGTCAAGTGAATACACAATTTATGGTGAGTAAAGCCAGATATTTGTTATAATGAACCAAGTTGGATAATTGTTTTAACAAAATTGTTCATTACCAATAGAGTTGAGGGTGGTGAAGAAAGGCGAATCGTAAGAACTGAAGGTTTGCTTTGTGTTGTATAAAGTTTATCCAGTATATAAAATTATCTATGTCACTAATCGTTTATATCTTTATATATGTATATAATATGTGATTCCTATAAAAACTATGGTAAAATATTGATTAACTTTAGAGTGAAACTGGATAAACTTGATTGAGTTTGTGAACTATGTAGATTAGGTCATAGAAACAAGGTGTTTTGGGGATTTGAATTTATCAAACAATGGTTTCTTTCACATTTTTAATAATAAAACATAGCCTATAACTGACCGATTTTCTTTACCACTATAGTGTAGAGCTTAAAAAACTAAACATTTTCTAAAGCATTGACTATTAAAGGTTACGTAAAAATTGAAGAAAACTATACATCATGTAAACTCCCTATCTTCATCTAATAAAATATCTGTTGTAGTATGCTTGTTTCTTTATTTATTTTGAAAAACTTGGAAACTTATTTATTACATCCTATACTTCTAACCCTTAATCAAAAGACACCTTTTTCATTTTCGTAGCAGCAAGTTTAAGTATTTTCACTAATCGAATATCAACGAAACAGAAAATAAATATGACTTTTTAATGGAAAATTGTTAGTAAAAGTCCAACTAGACAAATCGAAGCTCACTTAATCTCCAGATCTGCTGCTGTGGTTTTTTTAACTATGTTTGGTGTATCCGTTTGACCAATAAGCACTTAGTGTGTAGGGTTGAAGTCCACCGTAATTATTAACGGTGATAAAATTATTACATTATTTTTAACTAACGACTCATGCAAACCTTTCTTGAGTTTTGACATTTTGTATTTCATATTAAATGTTACATCCTACAAACGAATTATTTAACTAATCCAATATAAAGGTTCAAGTAATAGCAAACTTATACTGTACGTGCATAAATACAACATAAAACTAACATTAACTAACGCTTATACAGTCAACAATCAGACAATCAACTTTCTATGTTGTAAAAGCACAAAAACTGACAATCCAAAAAGTCGTAAACAAAGAATAAAGTGATGTTCCAGATATCAGAATACACTGTATATTTCCCGAGAGTCTACAACTGAATGGACATTTGTTTCTCGAGACTGTTCTTGTTTGCTTGTCTAAAAAAAAACTACTCCTGATACCATCAGACAATCGTTTGAAGTATACAGTACAAACGACTAAACATAGGTAAAGTGTAAGAAAGATTTGATGGGACAATGATTAAATTATGTCGTATGGTTAGCGTAAAGGAAGTAAAATAAAAGTTGTGTTATTCATACATTTATACATATCTTGTATGAAAAGTTAAATTATTTATCCCTTCTTTGAACGATGGCAACTTTATGGTATTTAATTATATTTTACTAGGACGAAGCTTGATATGGTATCAGTATTTATTGCAAAGGAAAGATTGGTTTATTTTTTAACTAGGCCTATATAACATGCTCAGATTTCTACATATTTCCTTTACTTAATTATTCCGATTGGTTCCAAACCCATTTCCTATTGTGTTGTCAACAGTATTGTAGTACAGGTGAAATTAAATTGACTTGTTAAAACTAATACGCCAGTCAGTATTATATCATTTTACATTACTATAAATATACCACTATTATACCAGTACTAACATACTAAAGCGTTCTTGAGAAAATGAAATACAAAAGGAGGATTACAAGTCAATTATTGATGTTACTAAGATATCAAAGATAAGATTTTACTGCAACGATTTAACTAAGTG
Source organism: Macrosteles quadrilineatus (assembly GCF_028750875.1). Lineage (NCBI taxonomy): Eukaryota > Metazoa > Arthropoda > Insecta > Hemiptera > Cicadellidae > Macrosteles > Macrosteles quadrilineatus. The sequence goes on from NW_026542602.1 coordinate 3,601,800, forward strand.
GGTCTTTATTGAGTTGTATTTAATAAAAGGAGTTGTAGATGGTGCTAGCTACTGGTCCAAATGTTATCGTAGTCTTTTACGTTTACTGGTATTTTACACTACTTAGACTAACTATTACTGATAGTTTAGTAATTTTCATTATTATTACATCCATCTGAATAAGTTACTTAGTTATTATGATGTGTTAAGATCTTCAGCTAAAGCGCTCTGATAGTTTTTAACAATGACGAGGCTAATACAAGTATTTATTTTAGTACCGGTATGTATAATTATTTATATTTTTAAAGTGGTAATATCCATGTAATATTTTTTTTTTATATATTTTCGTGTAGGTAAACTGTAGTAGCTCTATTAAAAAATACGAAAAGTACACAATTTTATTTGAGAAAAGTAGTGTTTTTTTTTTACATTTTGGTAAAATATATTTGCGATATAATAAATCCAAGCGATGTAAAATTATCATCCGAAATGTGTCGGCAGGACAAAGAGATGTTCAAATACAATCAGCCCTGTCCACAAACAAAATCAAACATTTTAGTTTTGTAAACTCGGTGAGGTTTAACACAGCTTACAAATAACTTGAAAATATAAGAGGATAAACACGTTCTTTTACTATTTTATATTCATAAGCCATTATTCGACGGAACTATTTAAGACATGTACTGTAGGCGCTTCTTTATTTTCACCCTATGCTGTAAAAACAAATTTAATTTCTTCCGTTTGTTTTAATTTTCTGTTTATATTTTGTTGTTATTCCGTCACCAGCATTGCAAACCTATAAGGCCCATGTTCATTTGTTTAAAATTTCAAATTCATTTTTTGCATCTTTTTTTGAGCCTATTTTAATTTATAAAAAGATCCTGCACATCTACAAGAAAATATTTTTTTAACAGTATGCATAGATTTTCCCTAGGATGCACACGAGCTGAGAAAAACGGTTTTTGGAAACATACTTGCCTATTATATAGATAAGTGAAAGAAATAAAACTGATTGGCTAACAAGAACAATATTTCAATAATGCTATGCGATAAGAGTAATTAAATTTAAAGTAATTATGACAATGAAAACGAAGGTATCAACAAAATGCACACATTAAAAATCCTTACACGACAACTCATTTGCAAACTTAAAAATAGGAAAATAAATTATTTAATGAAGAATATTAACATACCAATATCTAACAGAGATCCTTTGTGTATGACGCACAACAAAGAAACATATTAGCAAGTTACAACCACATAATCAACAATAACAAAAAAGAAATCCATTCGTTTCATGGAAAGGGAGAAATAATATAAGATTAGTTTTACTAATTTGTCTATAAGGTATCATAAAAATTATGTTTTAAAGAATAAATTAGTACAATAAAACATATTTGTTTCAATACTTTACCTCAGTAATATTTTGTAAGCCTACTAAGAACCATTGTTAAATAACAATGTTGGGTATATTGAAACATATATTAAAAACATACCCATAAAGGATTGAATTTGAATGAAAGTTCAATTCGCACACGTAAAAAAGTGTATAATTTAGTTTACCTTTTATCTTTTATTTATAACTAAAAATTAGGCTTCAAACTTAAAAATAAATTTTTAAATTAATACAAAATGGCAATACTTTTTAAGTATAAACATTAAAACATTACTAGGCCTATAAAATAAGCAAAATAATACAAACACTAGATACAATCTTTGGGATAAACCCTCTTCTATGTTATTAGTATCATATTACATGGGACGGTGGAGTCGTTCTGTAATCCAGCTACTAGGAGGTCACGAATTGTGGATATTTACAGGCATGCATTGTTGATGAGATGCTACCTGGTGTGGATTAACGTCCGCACTAGTGACTACTACGACTATCCACAGTACTATTCTGATAATTAGACTAATTTGTTAATTACAAGGGAAAATTTTTGTTCGGATTCCACTATAAACTGGAGGTCTCTTGGTTGCCATTAGCTCCTGGGTCTAGCCTGAAGTAATAAACAATCCCAGGCTCGTGCCTAGCGTCCTAGGACAAAATAAACTTCACATCTTAAACAAAAATTATTATAAAGCAAAATATTTTATTACAAATTAATATTCAATGTATATCTTCCAAAATAATACGGATTTTAACACGATGCACTTAGTTACAAACTTATTTCGAAATTCGGGCTTAAAGCCTAGGTTTAGTTAACGTAATAAGGGTCATATTACATTTCTCCAATGATCATTTTAATAATCAAAATGTATCTGTTGAATGCCAACAGTTTTGACAAGGTAAATTTCGAATGTTTCGACAAGAGTGGCTCTATGTAAACACTCCTGTGTCAAGTGCCTGAGAGAGCTTTGCTGTGATAATTGTGGCTAATTTGCACACATTTGCGTGTGTTTGTAACATGTACAGCTTCAGTCCGTCCTTTGTAGCGTTTCAAGTAACACATTTAGTCAACTAGTCGTAACATTGCAAGGCATGTGCAAAACACTTATTACAACAAATATAAATGTAATCTTCATCATAAACTGGTAATAATTGGTTAGTATTCAAATATAAATTAAAAACTTTACTAATATTTTAGAATTTTTACTTTCATGAGGCCTTTAGCAAGCTGTGCTGGCATCATCAGAATGTTTAAAAGTTTTTGTGGTGTGTATGATGGTGCCAGTATAGCTGGTGACAGGCCTCATGAAAATACTAATCAAAAAATATTGGTAAAGTATTTATTTTAAATTTAAATATAAAGTGTAATGTTTGAGTGTTCAAATTTCACATTTGTTTATGCAGGTGAAATGGATAATACTCGAACTCAGATGTAAAACAGTAATGCTGTAAAATATAAAGATTTTGTGGACCGCGTGTCTCATGTCTTATAGGGGGGTGGGGTTAAAAAAATATATAACTTTGTATGATACGATAACAAATATTGTGTACTAAATATATTTTTACAAAATGCTAATTAATATGTATATTATAGAAATGATCCAGTAAAACATTTGGCTGCAACGTAATCTTTTAGAAATATGAATATAAATATATTTGTATTTTTTGTATACCATAATTTTAAAAGTTTTAAAATAAGTAATACACTTTTAACGTTACCAACATTTTAGTGTCAAACTTGACTTGTAATTGTAGAAATTTTTCATTTAAGCAGTCAGGTGTTTTCTGTGGCACTCAATTTATTAACTCGATTTGCTTGAGATTGGCTTGGTGAATGATCACTTTCACTTTCATTCATGCTTGGTATATAAAATATACAGTAAAAAAATGTAAATTTTCGCCCACGCCTTTTCGTTGATTTTACTAGCTAATAGACTTGACACATGTATATATATCAAAATGCATTGGTAAAAGAAAGGTCTACAATTATTGTTGGACTAATAAAAGTGGATAACATGTAACGTGTTTACGAACCAACATGATTAAACTACATATATATATATAAAACACAGGTACTTTCCTGTTAAAGGGAACATTCATTATTATCGATGATTTTCAATCGATATATCGATATTAACGAATTCAAACCAATCAGCTGACAACTACGATAAATAAATATTGTTAAGTATAAAAAAAATATTGAAATGAAACCGTTCCAAACCAACCAAACAAAACTAACCAAACTTGCTGTAGCATTTAAAAATTCCGTTTAATATTCCCCACATGACTTTTCGGTAATCAAACGGAATTTTTAAAATAGTACAGCAAGTTTGGTTCGTTGTGTTAGGTTAGCTAAGAACAGTTTTAATCCATAATAGATTTGATTTTAGCCTAAACAAGATAGTTGTCAATTTGTAATGGATCGTAAAGGGAAAGAAAAATATCGATATATCGATTAAAAATCATCGATAATAATGAATGGTCCCTTTAACGGGAAAGTACCCAAAATTCTTTAGATATATTTGACACAATAGGCCTACATATTTAAAAATTCATAAAAACAGAATTCCATCACAGTTGGAAAATCAATTAATCTAAGTGAAAAAATTGAAACTACCGTAATATACGTCCTTGCCAGTATTAGTCAGCCCAGTTAATTACAACCTACATATAGCGTGACAATATGACCATAGCTAGTAGTTTACAACTTTTGGTTTTTTAATCAACTTCAATCTTACCAAACTGGAACATTGAGCTAAAACAACTCAATATTTCCGTCAAAGTACTTATAATGGAAGTAAAAAAGTACGGTTTGAATTAACGGTCGGAAATATACATTCCGTATTCAGTGGCTGAGAAACTTAATGCAATATATTTTTTAATACATATATAACATAGGCTAAGTATAATTTATCTCACAGAAAATGTAAAAAAATGGTAGAAAAAAGGTAAACTTTGCAGTATAAACATAAATATTATGCAAGCCTTATACAGCTAAACTATTAATTTCAGTTTTTTGTTGTAATGTCATCATTATGGGAACATTTGTGTAGCTATTCGTTCAAATAATTGCTAATATTGTTATAAATACTAAAAAACAACCATACGTAACATTGCACGCTTAGTTACTATTGAAAAGGTCATACGAATACCCCTCTTGTAAATATCAAAACTTTTACATTATTCTACTAAGATTCTTAAATCAATACCTTATGTACATAAAATATTATTGGTAGCTTTAATTTTATTACTTATTTACTTATTACTTAAAGTAATATTCATTAAAAATTATTTAAGAGAAACGCAATCGCTGTGATTTGATCACAGCGATTGAGTTTCTCTTAAATAATTTTAACTTTAAACTTAATAACTTAATTAATAACTTAATAATAACTTATAACTTAAACTTTAAACATAATAAAGCGTAAAACGAAAACAAAAACTATTTTTAGTTATTGCTTTTAGTTGGAAATTCCCCGCCTGTTTAATAATTACACAAGGAAAAACTAAAAAAATATATAAATCAAGCAAAATAGTATTAAAATACAATTGGTACTCTACTTGGAGGCTACTACCTGTTGGTCAAACATAATCACGTGTCGTCATGTTGGGGCAAAGTGTTTAGGGGAAGTGTTTCGTCAGCCTAACACATGTTCCATGTCATGTTCCTCATGTCAGTTTGCATATCATGCATACATGCATGCACCGGAGAGCGTGTTCTTTTTAAGTAATTATAGCCTACCGGGGTTGTTTTGTTTTATTTTTCATGACACAGATTCTGATGCTGGGGTAGAATGAAAACGTAATAACTTTAAAACATAATGGCTGATTGATCGATACAAAATACAGTTAGTAACTACTATTGAATTGAAACGAAATGAGTAAGCAGGATTTTATACTGTTTCATACATTTATCATTTTTAATTGTATTTTATTGCATGTATTTAAATTTTGCAATATTAAAAACATTGATATTGTTTTCTTGCTAATTATAACAAGAGCTACACAAGGTAGGTCCACACTTAGTAAGATATCGTAGATATCCAAAGCCTCAGTTTGTCTTGAATTTGTCTCAGCGTTTTGACCATCAGAAATGTGAGCTACAGACGTGATCTGATATATGATTTACTCTTCAGCGATCTCCACTGAAAACATAACCTTCACGATCAGCTGTAGACGATTAGATTATCAGTTGTACGATAATTTTGTTGGTCTTTAAATAATATTTGTATCTTAAAAACTATTAAGAAGAATTTTTCGAAGATATTTCCTTTTTCAACCTTCATCGAGATTAAACTTTAAGTTATTGATTGATACCTGAATTTTACTGCAAATGTGTCTCAGTGTTGTATTCCACACGTTTTATATTTTAGTAGCAACACAATTTTATTAACTGTCTCTAAGCCTATTTATTTTGTGACTTTATCGCATTTCATTAATAAAAATCTACGTTATGCTTATCCAAGCTAAATCATCAGTTTGATTTAAGAAGGATGGCTTAACATGACCATCGCTGAAGGCATCGTAAATCTTTTATGACCAACAAATGTAAAATCGACTCTGCCAGTTATAGAATATTTCTGTACATGAGATGTAAAAAAAACATTGGTTTTTAAGTAAGTATTCTAGAAAATGTCTACTGAGCACAACGTGGATTGGATGAAATGTTTTCGGAGTGTTGATCTCTTGAATGGGACGTCAATTTTACATCTGTGATCAAAGTACATTTCAACACCTCCCGTCCGGTTAAATGAACAATATCCAGAGTGTTAAGCCATTTTGTGCTCAAGTCCGATTTCATATAGTAAGAGCTTTAAAAGTTCATTATTACTTTCTATTTAATGGCTTTATCCCTCTCAAGAAAAAATAGCCTCATCGTGTCAATAATTTAGTTTTAGATAAACGCGAATTAAAAACAAATTCATTAGTTTTTTTTTATGTGGATTTTCTCGATACCATTAAAATTTACAAATTCAAGACAAACACGCATATAAAGTTAAGTTGTATCAGATTCGTCAACTGAGGTTGTTTCTAATGATATTATTATAAACATCCTTTGAGAATGAGATGTGAATATTTCATTCTATATATACCAACTGACACTAGTATTCATGCATGGGGACGTTTGATGAAGCCCGGTTTAAACACTGAATGAATAATTAGCATACCAATAGGCCTACAAGTTGTTGGAACTCTGTAAATTTGGAACTTCTTAACTAGATAAGCGTGAATGTTATACAAAAGAAGTAAATTAGAGCATGGTTTAATTTGACGAATGTATTAGCTAAGTATAAGTTTAGTTCAAAATTTATCGTTATCATCAGATATTATAATAGCATAGCTAAAAGAAGATAAGTTAATGACAACCTTTAGCCACATAAAATATAATTGAGCTGAATTGAAAATGTGTGAACCGTTAATAGCATCCACAAATCCAACATCAAGTTTAACAATATTGTCATAGTACATGGAAAGCTTCTTAATATTGTCATACACACTATTCTCAGATTATTAAACATTTCTAATGTTTTCTTGTCAAGTGTTTGCAAAATAACTCTTCTTACTTCTTCTTGATAAGAGTTACATTATTTATTGATGTAAATTCATAAATTAAATAGTACAAATAAAATATATTTTAACTAAATAAAGCAATTAATAATATTATCAATGAATTAATATTTAAATGAGCACATTTGTTTATATTTAGTACTGTATTGCCCTATTAATGAATAACTACTAGTATAAACTACTGCCACTGATAAATAGTTTAGACTGTTTGTTGGATTGGGAAATGGAACAATTATTTAAATTATTATTAAGAAATTAGAAAAAAAATGTTAACTTGATCAATAAAAACAATGCAATAAAAAGTAAACATAAAGAAATAATAACATATGAAAAATAAATATACACAAATGTTAGATGTAGATCAAGGGGAAAAAGTCTTCAACACTATTTAAATTATTTTTTTTTTGTTATTGCATTTATAAACTTTTAAAGTTAATGTTTTTGTTATAATAATACTAACAGAGTACTTCGTACGGGGTTGGCATATAAGTTTAAAATGCTTATTGCAGTTATACTCAAGCTTTGCGTGTGCAATAGGGGAGGACACAGTTTGATGATATTTACTTCTTCAAATTTACGGTATACTATAGTATTACACATCAACCATAGCCATAATGTTCTACCAATTCACCTAAACAATAGAGAAAAAGTAATAAACATTCACAAAATATCACAAATTATTGTGATATAAATATAAATAAATAAATAAATAAATATATATAAATGGTTAAAGTTTTGAAATTTCTGCATGAGAAAGAGTTTCGATAATTTCCTAAGCAAGCATGCCAGCTGTTTTATTCGAAAACCATTCAAAATTTAACAACTTAAACCATTATTATCTTTGAAACGGTTAGGTTTATGAATAAAATTACAAGAATGAAAACGTCTTAAAATTACATTTTCTACCAGAATACATAATAAAATACAGGGTGTTCTATAAGAAAAATCAAAGTTGGCGGCCATATTGGAAAAATGGTGGCTAAAATATTTTTTTCGACTTTACTACAATGTTTTTAATAAAAAGTCCAAGGCACTTACCATTTAACTTTTTTCGATATCTCTTATGGTTTTCGAATAAAACGGCTGGCACACTTAAATCAATCACCCTGTATAACTGTAAACAATCCTACTTTGACAGTTCACATTGCTTATCACAGTTTTTTGTCGCTGCTTTGGTTCAAATTGACTGTTTTCATAAATGAAAAAAATAATAGTGCTGCACCCTGTTGGGTGCAGCATATCTTATATCTTTTTAACGCTTTTGCATATCATAGAACCCACTTTTTTAGTTGAAACAGCCGACTAAATTCTATACTGTAATTCCCTTTAAATATGAATACTCATAAGGTTAACATGGGGAACTACGGAGCCACAGGGCGGAGCCCGAAAGGATTTTTGAGATAAGAATATGCCTATGTTAATAGGGAATGTGAGGTATCACATGCCAAATTTAAGCCTAATCCGTCCAGTAGTTAATGCGTGATTGAACTTCAAACAAATACACAAACTTTCTCATTTATAATATTAGTAAGATTAGGCCTACAAATATTGCTATATCAAATAGCCTATTTACCATGTTAGTTATTGCAATATTTTATTATAAAGGGACAAGAATATAGCTAAGGCTATAAAGAGTGTAACTACACAACAATTGGCTCAATCACTCTCACCTGCTTTGGCGCAAGATTCCTGAGGGAAATATAACTTGAATAAAGGTAAAGTTTCTTTAGCAACTGGCTGAATCGTAATATAGACTACTGCACTGCTCTTTTGACTGTTAAAACCAGGTTTCGAGGAAGAAAAATATTTTAAAATTGTAATAGTTATATTAGAAAATTTAATCCCGATAGAGTCACATGTTTTAGTTACAAATTTGAATAAGTTTCTTATCCACTTTATGCATTACCGTTAATGGTTTATGATTTAATGGGGTTTTGTTTAAGTAAACTGTTTCAATTTATGACTGTCATTTTTTAATGGTCAATACTTAGTATCCTCTGTGCAAATTATAATACACTTTAAATTACACATCTTAAAAACTAAAATAGGAATTGTAAGATTAAACCATCATCCTCACAGATCATGGTATATGATTATACGGATAAACAATCCATGGACATCAGATTACGTGTACGAGGCCAGAGGTAGCAATGAAAGTATGCGTGTTTAAGGCAACATAGTAATGATTTTACTTGAAAATGTGTGAAAATCTACTAATAAAAGAGAAAAAATCTTAAAATGAAGTAAAACCTATACCGTATTTTTTTTTTTTACATTTCTTAATAACATAAAAATGTATTAATAAGGCTTGAAGAAAATCTAGGCCGAATTTATTTTTATAAACTTGTATAAGACATTAACTAAACGCCAGTAAAAATTTAAAATGAATTAATACAATATTCTTTATATTATACGAAAATACAAACTTAAAACAAGGTTTACACATTGGTACATACATATAATAATTCAACCGCTTTGAAAGTTCTGTGATTAATGAAAGTCACGTGTTATAAAAAGGGTTTTAAAAAAATGATATTTTCACAGAATAAAACGTTATAAAGTCCTGACTTCGTGCGTCACGCTAACTCGCTCCTTATTTCCGGTCTGTTCATCAGCGCTCGACGAGAATGCTATCTCATGCTTGGATCTTAATAATCATCTACTTGGATTGGAAAAAGACTTTTATAATTTGAGGAATCTAATAAAAATATACGAATATGATTATTCAATGTTTACTTACATTGTAAATATGTTAAGTACAGTAGAGTAATTGTACAGTCTTCATAATCCAGGTTTATATAATTAAATTTTGCTAACTTGCATTATCTATCTCTATATTCAGTGGATCTCATTAAGTTGTTTCCTAAAGATAAGTTTCAATCGCTTGAGGAATATTTTGAAAATTTTACCTACAATAAGTTACACAAAATGCAATCAACTACAGCTTTACATTATAACTTTGAATCAATACAGGATGCTGAATATACCAATGTTTATTTATTATATTATTTGTCTCATTGGCATTAGAAATATTAGGTATAAAATTTTGTTATAAAGTTCCCTATCTGAATAAAAAAAGGAAAATGAATAATAGGGAGAATTTTTTCAATTTTACATAGCTTTCTTATGAAAAAAAATTAAGTTTATATTCAATAATCCTTGGTGACTTAAGATATCTCAACTACCCTCAACTTTATCTCATACTCTAAACTCTACACATTACTGTAACTTCACTCCACTTCAAGTGCATTCCATGGTGAGCTAGTGTACAATATGTTGCTTTTAGTGGTTAGCATGCATTACTGTATATTGTAGTCCCTTAACTAACGGGCGCACTTAGTAAATCAATGAAAATCATACAGATACTAAGTGTTGTTTGTTAAAGATTAAACATATAATAGGATTTGTAAACAAAATTTTATAAGTTGTGCAAAGTTGCTAATGCGTAGTGTAGGCTTCGTACAGTGAGGAATATAGTATAAATAAATAATCCATAATAAAAATAAATAGTTTACATTTCCTGTCTGTTGGTGATCCTACTGTCGTCTACGACACCGACTACGAGATTAAAATCTCATCATCAGGCTTCATCAAATGTCATATTACTCAAGTTTAGGTCGTCGGTGAACACAAAAACACGAACATTAAACACAAACCACGGAAGGGCATTCCACGAATATTTATAACTGAATAATACAAGACACTACGACGCGGCACGGGTAGATGCGGTCACGACTGCATAACTATGATCAGCTTAACATCTGTAAGCATTATTAATATACCAAACAAATCTTTAAGCTTAATAGAGCAACAGAATTAATCTTCAGGTGCAATCAGTTTTTAAAGAGTTAATGAGTGTAAAGTAAACTTTCGTTATGTTCATCGTGAGGTTTGAAGAAGATACACATTGTTAACTGTCCAGCGCTGTAAGACAACCTCTAAAGCTTAAATATATGTATTTACTTAATCAAACTTAAATTAAAAGCACTTAGTTAATAACTAACTTAAAGCATTTTCTATATCCGTAACATTTTATGAATTTTAAGAATTTTGTTTGGAGACAAACATTGCAATGGAAATATGTATTTGCTGATACTTGCTTCAAAACAAGTAATATTTGTATACCTATTGTATAAGTATAAATTCTTATAAATAACTCAGGAGGTGTATTTATAGTATTTGATGTATGGAAAACCTATTGTAGAAGCAAACAGACATTTACAGTAATTTAAGTAACTCGGATGCTTTTGGAAACTAGAATTTCGTAAAATGAAGCTTGTATGCTCTGATGCTCCAATGTAATGTAGTTTACCAACTTATGAGATATAGAGTTTCCAAACTTCACTTAATCTGATTTAAATGGATTCCCTGAGGACTTTTATGAACAACGACTCAGAGTAGTATACTCTCTAAGTTTCTGTAAAATAAAGTATTCGCTGTTTTTAGAAGAATTACAAAAACTGTTGATGTTGTTTGCTTTGTCGTATTTTGGTGGGTATGCGAGTTTCATAACAAAATACAAGTTGTATCGTACTATACGTACCAACTATACGTAAAAAATTTATATGCATCGTATGAGTAAGAGACAGTAGAATTAAGGAACATGAAAAGTAACTAGTTAACAATAATGAACATATTAATTATTGAATTTATAAATAATCAAACAAGAACAAACAAAGCTATCAGTAAAAGTTGGTCTTCATTATTACTATTCCAAATGATCATTATTAATATTTTGAAATTGTATTATAGATACCTTACAAAATGGCAATCCATAGGTAATTTTGTACTAACCAAATATTTCATCAGCTACAATTTGTACACACATTAAATTCGTAATGCCATCAACATTTTAAAAATATAAATTTTTAAAATATCATATCAGATTTTCAAAATCATGAATATTACTTATTCAATCCTGATAAAATATACTTTTCTCCCTTAAATTAAAATAAAATGCCAAACAATATTTTCATACAGCTAATGATCAGATAATACGAAGCAAGCAATACATCTAGAATAGAATTAAAAGCATTGAAGGAATAATCCTATATAATCCCTAAGCAAGATGAGATATTAAGAGGATTTAAAGACAATATATTTATCTTTTTTAAAGTTATGATTATCAGAATTAACCGGCATTACATTATATTGCTGACATATCTCTAAGAATATTGATCAAAACCTATCGAAACATCAAAACATATCATTTATTTTTCATTTAAAAATAGAAAAGTATTCAAATCATCGATGGATAAATTTATAATTTTCACATCACGTAAAAGCAAATGGGTTTTTTCAATTAAACCCATTTAAATGTTGAGTAAATTAAAAATACTAGCTAAATATCTAGTTAAAAAACTGTTTACTAAACGTTGCCCTTAAATTTATTTTTCTGTGTTATCACGCATTCATATTTTAACCTATGTAAATTTTGGTGGCAAAATTACTTGAAGATTATTTTTTTTACATTGAAATAATGAAGGCTAAATGCAATCATAAATCTAGATAGTCCTATTTTACTCGAATAAGGTAAGTATATAGATCATAAATAAAAAGGTAATTACCGTTATTAAATTATCGCCAGACGACTCCACTACCAAGTTCCACTATAATCCATTTCAAAGAATCAAACTAAAATTGTTGTTTTTAAATTTGTTTAGTATTATTTGTACACCAAATACTATCTGCTGGTTGATTTATTTTAAGACAAAACTAGTTTAGGTATGTACTGACACATTGACATTATAATTAACTTTTACACGGTAAAAACCGTAAAGGTCTTACGCCTATGTATGCTAAATTAATGTAATTGATTAGATTATATGTTTCTCAAGCTTTTTTCCCCAAAATAAGCTATTTTCAGGGTTATTTACTTATTTAATTATATGAGAGACCCGTTTATAAATTAGGCTACTTACCAAAAAGCCCAATTAATTCACAAGATTAAACCGATTGACAAATTAATTGTCTGATAAATATAAAAGATCAGCTGTCCATATCGTTGCCAACTCATTATTTATTTCAAAGGTTAAGCACCAATTGACAGATATTCAATCCAGCCCTCAGCTGACGTGCCAGACAGCGGAAGTAGTGATATGGGCCTTCGTGAGTCACGTCAAACTGTAGAAGACAAACATTAGAAATTGTTATAAAAATAGGTTCACGTTATTGTATTTTTTAAATAAGCTTTTTATAAATATGTAAACCTCAATTGTTTGTCATATTCTACAAACGTGATGCACTCTATGAAAAAAATATAGGGCAACTTCTATGATAATTATCCCCAAAATGATTGATGTTACCTATGTACAGAGGTCGCTGGAACCTAGGTGTAAGAAGTACGTTGAGGAATAATAAATAGTCCAAACATATTCATTCTGTGGTTTATTTGTGGTTAGATGTAGTACACAGTTATATTATGTTTATAAAAATCATTATCAACTTTAAAACAGAAAAATAGTATAAAGGAGCATAATTGTATCATTAGGAAACCTGTTGTTTAGTTTATTGTAGTTAGCAATATAAATTGCATAATTACTATTAGTGCATATACATCACTAATAATGTTTATTTATAATTTCAAAACTGTCTTATTTAAGATAATAAAAGGAGTTTTTTATAAACGTATGTAGTTTTAACAGAGAGAGAGCAGAGCTATATTCTACCCATATCCTAGTAACGTAACTCTACTCTAAGTGCATTCTCCTTTGAGAGTAGTGTGGTGTGTAATACCTTTCAGCATGCTGCATGCATTGTTCATGTTACGGTCTACAATTGTTCATATTAGTATTACACAAAAATAATAAAGCATTTGGTGACTATTCAGTTGGAGTATTTGTTTTCAATAAACAGTAAATGATTAAAAGTTTTTTGGCAAAATTATATCCTCCCTTTTAAGTTTAAATGTGAGATGTTTCCTTATGAAATAAACTGTAATCAACATGTAAATAATCATTAAAAGACTATTTGAATAGTGCTTATAAGACAAAACCATGTTAAATTACCTCGACTGCATGTCCCTGTACCCTATTGATTTGTGGTAACTGTATTAGTAAGATAGTAAACAACTGGTCTTGGATTAGCGATGTCTACGCCAATAGCCCAATACGACACATGGAGCTAGTGTGTTCAGTATAAAGCATTTCAGTTTTATAAAATTTAATGGAATTAATTTTGTCAATTGGTAAAATTAGAAAATATATAATTTTATATTCAAGCAAACAAAGCTAGTCATGTATGAATAAAATATGAAGCAGCGATTATAAAACATTGAATGTATCAAATGTCAGTATCATGAGAAGATAAAGGTCAATCGTGCGAGTAAAGTCAAGTGTATATTAAATGTTAACTGTCAGTTATATCCCGGTTGTAAAAGGTTTTCCGTAGACAAAACGATTGATATTATTACTAATGGTTTTCGACTCAAAACTATTCATTTACTATACCTAAAGTTACATACAAATGCATATTTTATACAGACGATTTAGCCCAATTATTTAGCATATGAAAAGAGAATTTTTATAGAAACTTTTATAAATCAACGAGTTACTTCATAATACATCTTTGAACCGTATACTTTAACAAAATACTTAAAAAAGTTATTATCGTGTTAAAACATTTTTACTTGTTATGAAAAATACTCTGAGGTAAGTTAGGATAACAGAAAACTAGGGAGTTCGTGCTACATAAGAAAAGTCGTTGTTAGTGAAAGTCCTCAGGGAATCCATTTAAATCAGATGAAGTGAAGTTTGGAAACTCCATATCGCATAAGTTGGTAAACTACGTTACGTTGGATCATCAATGCGTGTAAGCTTCATATTACCGGATTTCCACTTTAAAAGAATTAGTGCAAATAAATAGTTGGCCTCAATCACTTTTATTGCATTTTTGTTCTTAATATTGTGTGTAATGGATACAAGTGGTTTTTAACCAGTTTTGAGGCACGCGAAACGTAAATGATGTGTGACGACAAATTTTACTTTTAAGACTAAGTATGCTTATATAAACACATTATTCACCTGAATCTACTCTACAAACAATTTTTAATAAAATTAACTATCATTTAAATGTAATAAAGCCTGAAATAGACACCTACATAAGATTATTAATTATTAAAATATTAATGTTGATTCCTTAACCATAATTTGATTGTTTAAAGTCAATATTCCTAAGCTAAAAGTAAATTGTATTAAGGTTACGAAACCATTTTTATAGGAAAATCTTTGCAGAATTCATAGGATATCATTATGTTTATTATTATTGTAACCGTAAAACCTGAAGTATAACATTGTCCTCGAGTGCTTGTAGTCAATGCTGCACATCAGATCCAGGTGCTTCATACCATATAATCAGCTGAATTGGTCTGATTTTGCTGCATTAGTATCAAATGGTGTTCGTTATGTATCTAACTGCTTCAACCCCTTTTGTAAACGTGTATTTCCATTACATTGTTAGTTACATATTACATAGTGAGAATAATATTTGAATTTACAAAAGTATAAAAAATACAAAGTTAGACTATATTTTCTAAGTCCCAATGGTCAAAGTGCATTGCCTTGTAAAACTATGTAACTAAAATGTTACATAAAAATATATGTATAAAGACTAATCTAATATAATTGAGAAAGTATTTTGATAATGCAATAAATACAAGGAATGCTTATATTAAATATTTTAGAAACCAATGTTAACAATTCTTCTAGAAGAATACATTTTATATTAGTCCTACTTGGAGTGTTAGTTATGAGCTATACTAACTGCATTGACTTTATCAAAGATGTAGAAAAGAGTTGAATTGTTTTGATATAATGTGTAATAATTTACTCAAAAACCAACGTTTGCTGATATAAAACACTTTATAATGTGTGTTTATCAAATGAAATATTAATAATTTTATATTTTGAAAATTAAAATTCTAAATGATAGTGTCTATACCTATGATTTATCATTTTTATATCTGATGTCTTATTTGATATGGATTGATTTAAAATGTATCACAGTATTTATTGAGTATTATCTTATCATTGGTGACTTTCAACATGAAAACAAATAAATAAATATTTTATTGTTATTTATAGTATAATTACCAAAAATGGGTTATAAAACATCTCTCGTGATTGAAAGTGTTTAAATAAACCAGACACTGTCCCAGGTGTTGTTGGAGACAGGTAATCAATGTGACGTCGCTGATTACCAGAGGATAATCACGGTGGTTGGTTGCCGTAATTTTGACAAACATATTACTGCTTTCACTTTTTACATATTCCGCAGGTATTATTTTTGGTTACAAAAGACAATGACATGTTATTTATTGAAATATAATTTATGTTATTTGTCCTTAGCTTGGTAAAAAATAAAAATAAAAATTCTTGATACATACATTTAAAACTATTTTAAATCACTGGATGTTCCTATACGACCATTGAAATAATTTAAGTCTAAGTATCTTGAAAAACTTTGCCAATCCTAGAAATATATACGGATATTTCTTTTTACTTGTACATGTTTTAATGTTCGAAAAAAAACCTCTTACAATCATTCAAAATCCTAGGTTCTCATACTTTCAACCCACAGTCACTTTAAAAAGTGTTGAGGTTATGTTAAAACTCAAATTTAAAGACTTGTCATGTAATGTAAAAGGTTGAAGCTAAGACAATAGATAAAGTTGAGGACCATCTCACCAAGGGTATATTGGGTTATATATTCATTAAAATCAATGCAGTATCAAAGCAAACAGATGATTGATTTATCACTTGACACAGAATATTGTCATTAGTTAGTAGACTATCTCAATAGATCGCACCATGTTTTTGGATTCAAATTTTTACGTTAGATGGGAAGTCTATTCTGTGTATGATAAGTCAGTCTAATTACGGGTGATTCAATAAGCTAAAATATCACTTGAATTAATAAATGTAACTTTTTAATTATCACCCTTTCTTTGCGATGAGTTTAAACTTCAGCCTTATGGCACCCCGTATTTTAACCACTTATTTTGTCAATTTTAATATCCCGTTTTCATTAGTTTACTTCTGTGTGTGAAACATCAAATAATAGGTAGAATAAAAAATGCCTAGATTTTACGAAATAAAACCCTTCTCAGGAACATACCAATAACTGTATTAACCTTACGATTGAAAGCGAACAAAGGTGTATCATGCTAGCTCTGAAACAGTAATGTCCAGCCACTTTGGCCATATTTACACTTACAATCGACTTTTGGCTATTTAACTAAGCACTACCAATACAAACAGCTCCTTAATGAATGGTACAAGGTAGTGCTGCCATGATGGACATCGTGATAGGTAAATGTTGATTGGCATCTTGTACAGGACAGACGACCATGGGGTTAATTGGATCGACATATCATGTATTTAATGAGGTAATATGTTTGGCATCTCTATCATTCTAACAGTATGATTGTATGGACTTGACCTATATCTTAAATTGAATAGTGTATATTAAAATCACAAAGTGTGACTACTGTAGATGATACATAAACAACATTCATTAACACCAAGAAATCTCGTTGGAGTGTTTTGAACGTATGGGGCAAAAATATAGTGATGTTTTACCATAATCAGGGAAAGCTTTTTGTTTGTACCCATGTAAATAAATTATCAAGTTTTTTTTTAGTTTATTCATGTCTTTTTCCAAACAGGCATCTTTCTCCATGAACTAAAATTAAAAATTTAATTTTTATAAACTACATTGTTTTAAAGATACAATTTAGCTTAACCAGCCATATAATAGCTAATAATATATAATTAATTTAACTTTTTTTAGATCAATAACATGGAAATATTACATGAGATATAATTGTCCAATAGGATTTTAAAGTTACTATTTACATATTAAGTAATAATAATAATACGGAACAAATATTGTAAAGTTTCTGTTTGTTTTCTACCCTAGTGGCGTTTTATAAGTCTAAAAAAGGCAACGATGCTCCCTAGTAATTATAGTAAAGTTCAATGATATGTAATGTTCAAAAAGATTAAAAAAATAAATTGTATGACCATTGTTGAGGGAGATGTCTGGGTATGATGTCTGCAATGTAGGTATTTGGGTTTGTGTTCAGAATGGTATGGTTTTAAGTTCAGAGTCTAAGGTTCAATTTCTAAAATCAAGAGAGTTTGAAATGTTTTGGATTATATTATAGTGTTGTGATTCAAACCACACCATGTTCTAGATCCAAAACTAGGAAAATGGAATGACTCCTAAACGAAGGAGTGCTTATCTAATTTTAAAGAGGTTAATTACATTCACCAAAGCAATAATAAAATCACTTTTACAGGTCAAATGCTCAAATCCTAATAGAAGGGAAAGCTTATATTTTAGATGGAACAGAAGACATAAAATATTGATTTGGAAGAAATACGATAAATCTGTGTTAGAAAAATAGTGTTTAAGTAAAACTATGGAGACTGTTTGACATTTAATTTCAAGCAATGCGTTTTACATGAATTAAACCAGACCTTTAGGACAAGAGTAGTTATGTGCGAACACACTCCTGTGTACAGTGCGCAAAATGGATTCGCTGTGATAATTGTGGCTAATTTGCACACATTTACGTGTGTTTGTAATATGCTCTCTTTGAACTTGTCCTTTGCAGCATTCTGAACATCTAATCAGCCTACGAGTCAACAACATAATTTAATTTTAAAGAATATTAAAGTAACTCTCAACGAATATTTGGTGTTTCTTTTGTTTAATATTATTTGCAGTGACGTGTATTTTTGACTCATTTGAGTTACCAATTGGTTTTCAATTAAATGAAATGCTGATTTAGATTTATTTATATAGTGTATCCATTTGTGATTTGGTATAACTATTGCATGAGAAAATAAACAGTTTGTGAATTATTTCCTCGCAGATATCTTGGAAAAACAAAGACGCATTAGTAGTCATTAATTCAGGGTAGATATGTAAGAAAACAATATGTACATCATAAAAAAATCTTATATTTGTTGACAAACATAAGTGGTTATTGGTCTATGAATATTTGGTGAAAACCATTTGCGATCATGGCAAGATGTGACCAACGTGGAACCATCAAAGGCTACTGATTGTTCCTGGGGTTAAACTGATGACCTAATTACTGGACCAGCTATATACCAACGTAGCTACTATATGCTGGTTTAGCATTTCAGCTACAGATACGTGATTGTGTTCAATAAAGGTATGCATATTACAATACATTATGGAATTTAACTTATTTTAATAATCTTACAACCAGTAAATATGGCATGGTAAAATACCCCTAATGGTAGAATTGTGTTGTCAAAGGAATATTTTAACCAAATATTTACCTTTATTTTCTAAATGTCAACTATACTCCGCGCCAAAGCTGGTGGCGGCTGAGGGATTAGGACGGCCAGGTCGGTGAGCATGTCCGACCTATGTAGTCCTACCTGGCGGTCCTAATCCCTCAGCCGCCACCAGCTTTGGCGCGGAATATAGTCATGTTTAGTCATTGTCATCATTTTCATTTCATTGTATAAAACGTGTGTAGTCATATTTCAATTAGTGTAGCAGGTGTATTCTACTGATTTGGGTTCTTTACCTGGATTTTCCAAATTATTCTCGTTGAAGGGCATTTCTTCATCACTACTCATACTTACTTATACAAGTATTATAATATACTGTGTACAACAACTTGTATAGTTTTGGTATATCATGTGGTCAAAAAACATTTAAAATGCATTATAGCTTTTCATTGGGGTCTGTCTTGTGGTAAAACATTTTATTATTTTCATCATTTTAGGCCTTACGGTTTTTCTGAAACTAATACTGGACTCCTTGCGAGACTTAGCCAGTATGTTTGTCTATAATTGTAATAACTCATGGAATTACAATTTATTTCAAACAATAATATTGTATTGACTTTTTTGTAGCTACAGTATTGATTATATTTATAATTTCCATACATTATTTTTCCAACATTAAACGAAGCTTACAAGAACCTAATTTACGTGTTGACTACATTACGTTGTTATATTATGCATACTATACTTTTGAAGGTTAAAAAAAAATTAAAAAATATTATCTACATGTTGTTTTGGAATGTATATCATCCTAGAAAAAAATCATTATCCTAAACCGTTTCTCTACATTCAGAACAGTCGAATTTGGGAAATTGCGTAGATTTAGAGTTTTTTATATCAATGTATTCAATATATTTGTTGGTCAATTTGTGATAAAGATCAGGAACCTCACTCTGAGGGTGTTTAGTATTCGGTTGCTGGTTTTCAGGGTTGAAGCCAGGGGAGTATATATCTGAATATTTAACATTTCCAAGTAATATTCAATGCACTAGTGTTGGGGTTTGCTTGGTTGTTTTGCTGCGTTTTCTTCACAAATGACTTGTAAAGTTAAGAAACGTTTCAACCTCTTGAATTGTATTCATTTCACTTTTACTTTTTGTTGTAATTGATATTTGAATGATTTGTCATTCAACTTATGAGTCATCAGGTTATAAAACAATCCCAGTTTAGTGATAGAACCGGCAGACCTTCCACTTAACTTGAGCCTTTACTCAACTGAACCCAAGGTAAACACCAAAACCAACAAACTGTGTTCTTCGGTTGAACAACATTCACAATAATAAATAACTTCCTGATTAGAATTATACGTACTATAAATGTTACATGAATATAGCAAATTAAATACGTCTTCCCACATTATTCGATATACCTACACTTTTACTTTGTACATTGACAAAAGTTTATTAAAAAAAATACCAATGGCAAATGTTTAACTCCAATATAAAATGTTAAGAGAGTAGAGCTGGTCTAGTGGTTAGAACACTGGACTTCGATCCCTGTGGCCCCAGGATCAAATGACACCAATTGGTATTATCTAAGTGATAATTCCGTAACTCCTAGATCTAGCCTAAAATAACGTGAAAAACTATCTCAGGCCCCTTCCTAGTACCCTAGAACAAAACTTTACCTTTTTTATATGTACTTACCACCTTGTAAATATTTTCAGTAAAAGTGTAAGGATATCAAGTAGTTTTGGAAAACCAAATATTATATTTTCTTATTTTACTTTCGTAATAATGTTAGACTATTGCAATATGCCTTTTTAGTGTTTTAAATTTATTTTTCTTATATTTCTCATCTTCAAAAACACAAGATGTTTACAACAGTAACAAACTACAATGGTACTTTATACCAAAACACAAAGCAGTCATGGCTGTGTCATCTGTTGCTAAGACAGGAGGATATGTCATGTGTCTTACTTACTGTTGATAAGGACTTACGTTTCCCATGACGAAGTAAGAAAACATATCACCATACAAGCTTTTGTTTGTTTCTTTGAGAAAAAACCTTTGTGTATTAGAACTTTTCTAACATTATGCTAAGTGCAGTTACCACACGTTAACGTCATAATAAACTTGTATTAAATGTATAAATATCATGCTAAATTAAATGAACAAAGTCATTTTGCATTAAAGAGACGACTGTAATTATACAGATTTCATATTTAATTTAGTGAACAACTAGAATTGGATTAATTAAACTATTATTTGTTATAAATACACGTACAAATTTGTGCTAGTTTGTGTTATTACCGTACGGGAACTTCTAACGATGCTTATACAACCCTTCTCTCCGCAATAAGTATGATATAAAAGGTATGATTAGTTACAGTACCATCTAAATTCATTTAATTGTATTGTCTTGACACTTATAATTATGAATAATTAGTTTTAAGATCCCACAAAAATGGATAGCTTCTTTTTGGTAACGTCAACTCAATTTTTAAACCGTCTTAAAAATGTATCAATGTTGAAAATATATCTCTAAGGTTGATTAAATTGCCTAGTTTTTAAGTAAAAGCTGTGTATGAAACTTTGATTAGTATAATTGCAACAGTAAACGAATTTATAACTTCTAAAGAAACACAGCTACTTTTCAAATATCTTGATATCAATATATGCAATAATTATTCTAAAAGTACAAATAAGTTGTATAGTTATTGATTATAACAAAACTCTAGTTAATCTCTACAAACATAACAATCGATATTTCACATTTCACAGCCCTTTTCAAAGTAGCATTTATCTAGGTGACTTACAACGTGACTTACACTTCGTTTTGATTTATATCCAAGTTATTCTTTTAAATTTCAGATTAGATTATTCGTTAAAACAAATATTTCCGTTTTCATTAAATTTGTATTTTTGTTTGGTAAAATATAATAATTTAGCAAGTGAAATAATAATAATAATAATTTAGCGTGTTTTTTCCCTTTTATTTTGGCTTACCTTTTTATCTGTTTATATTGCTTGATCTATTTGATTTAGTATTGATTTTGAAGAACAAGAGACATAAAATATTACGGTTATTTTACGTACTCGGTGAAATGTAATCCAAACTTATCTGTATGTTTCCCATTTTACAATGGATTGTAGAAAAACTCAAAAAAATTAAACAAAAGAAATTTTGATTATTTAAAAACACATACAAAGTTTGTAATAAAGCCTTAAATGAAGGAATTGTGAAAGCAAAATCTAGGTTTACATTGTTTTGTAGAAATAAACCTTTATATCTCCGAGAGGTGGTAAGTGCTAGGCCTTCGGCCAAATGTAAGTGTTAAGCCCCAGGCAGTTTTAGACAATACCTCGTTTACTAAAATAACACTTTTCACAATAGCTACCTAGTAGAGTGTTTATACTTCTGTTAACAATTCCTTTACAGTGTCGTTTAGGATTTTATTCTGCGACCTAAACCGTTTTACAAATATTTTATATTCACAATATAATAGGTAATTAAAATACGAGCACTTTACCTACGAAGAAATTATTATATAAGTGTTAAAACTGGGAGCTTTTACAACATTTGAATTTGAACAAAGTCATCAAACTCGTTTTGATAAAAAAAAGAATCACAACACAAACTATAACCAACGCTTGAGACTGTAATAATGATTGTGTTGAACTACATATATCGTTAACATATGTGAAGAGGTATTCATATAGTATTTTCAACTCACAGATACAAATATTTACTATAGTAAGTAGGCTATGTAGTTACATACTGTCAAGGTTTCGTTTAAAACAAAAGAATAAGTATGTTTGGCTCAGATATTTCAGCTTAATTTGTTAACAAAATTTCGAAAAACATTTAAATAAATAAATTAATTGGTAGTTTAGTTTGATTGGCTAAGTTATTATTTGGTTTTATTTTATAACAAGTGACTTTAATGATTGATTTCATGTCACTTCCACTATAACTAATTTACGTTATTTCGAAAAGTTATGATTTGACAGCGTGATATTCATGTACAGTTAATTACAGGGCTGAATATAGCGTGCCACCGACCCGTGGCTTATAATTTACAACTTTGGATTTTTATCTGCTTCAATCTCACAATGTTAGAGGGGTGACCACGGAAAGATCGATATTTTAGTCAAAAATTTTAGTATACAAAGATGTTTTTAACACATTACTAGGCAAATGAATAATAAACCAACAATGACAAAATTAATTTATTATTCATAACAGATAAACCATCCAATTACGCAGTAAAGCTAAAGAAAGATACAGAGGCTTTGCAGAAGCATTTACACATCATCTAAAGTGAGGCCGATTATTTTGCTTAATATGTTATCCGACATCTTAAAAGTAACAAATTGTATAATTATGTGTATAATACATAAAAGAATGTGCTTTTTAAAGTAACTTATCGACATAGTAACGGACAAAAATCGCTATACCTTTAATAATTAAAGGCATTTTTCCACACTAAGGTATTTGTTAAAATATCTATAGGCTAAAAGGATTACTTTATTGGAAGAAACATTTTTTAACTGTTTTACACCTCAATTATCATTTGTTGAATATGATTTCCTTCTATTTATTTTCATCAATTTTTGACACAGTTTAGTGTCAATAATTTAGTAGTTACAAGTGTCATAGCATGTATAATTGTAGCGTCGAAGGAATTATTATATACCTTATTTTAGACCTTATTATATTTTTACGCTAAATGATTTCACTTTATCAATAACATTACATTTAATAAAATTTGACAAGTAATAGCTACATTAAGGCCTATGTATGAATTATAAAAGTTCATTATGCCCAACGAAATGTTAATTTGTTATATAGGTAATGCTGGCAGTTTTACCAGACGTATAATAAACAATTAGAAAACACAGAAGTACTGAAATTATTTGAGTTTAATATAGATTTTGGATACACAGTATTTTTATTTAGACTATTTATTCAATAATTTCCCCCCATTCATTGATTATTTAAATATTTAATGATTATTACAATTTTTAATATTCATGCCATAAATATTCAATGATTGAATTTATACTTTTTTCAATGCAGTTAGTTGCAGCCTACTTGGTTTTTAATATTAGATATTTTGTCCCTTAATAATAGTAGGATTGTAATACTTACTGACAGTAAATTTAACGGACTTTGGAGATTAGTTTGGGGACATTAAAATGAACATATTGAATCCGAACGTCTTAAATATTTTACAAAGCTTTGTATGAACTTAAAATGCTTTATGTTTTAAAATGTTACTGTACCTCCTACTAAATAATGTTTTTTAAAGTATAGCAATAGTGGGCTGCTTAGTACTTTCAATGAAATTTGTCATTGTACAAAAAAAAATATTTATATACAAGATCATTGACTCAATAAACCACTTATAAATCTACTCTAACTAAGCTAAGAGCAAGTACATATTTATATATTTTACAGTTATTATTTACAGCTTTATTAAGTCTTTAAGATTCGCCATTGTAAAATGTTAACCAGTTAAATAGATCGATAGCTTTTGCATATTTTAGCTGAAACCAATCATTACTTATTTAGTACAAGGGAACCAATTTACATAAGCTACGTAACAAGTTCTAATCACGTGACCAGTAGAAAGAATGACGTCACCATGAGCAGAAATGTCACACTCGACCTTGTAGTGCTGGAGACTCCTTTCACTAAAACATAAAGTGTCATTAAGAATAATACTATATAGGTAAACAAATAGTTCATCAAAGCTGTATGGAGATACCTAATAAATTATGTTTTATGTAAATTATGATTTGTTTTAAAGCAAAGATCTTTCCTTTTTTTCCGTGTCCGGAAATCAGACTTCGCTTTTCCAAAAATTAGCTACCGGCTTTGTCATTCGCATGTAAAATATCATCTAATGTGCAAGACTGGTCTAGGCGTAGGGCAGTCTTGCACATTAGATGATCTTTTACATACGATTGACAAAGCCATATCGGAGCAAAGCCATATGACAAATCAAAGATACAGGGATAGTATAATTTAATACTACTACTATTGAGGTAAATACTAATACCTATTAGTATTTTGTTAAAGTTACAATATATTAGTTTTAGAAATTGTAAGCGCTAATGCGTTGTCAATATCATTGAAAGTTTCTGAGTTTACGACCCTACACACAAAATAATTTCTTATGGGTTTAATTCGACTCTAAGAATTAGTTTTAGGAGTCCTTGGAGCCTAGATTTTTTAAACTCGTAAAACATTTAAGAAACTACAAAGACAATTTATAAACCCAGAGTGCCCTAGCTATTTATATCACAATGACTTTTGTATTTAAAAAATATGTTGAGATAATAAATAACTCTTCAGCAGATGTTTGAAGTTAACAAAACTAATATTGTTCTTTAGGTAGGCAAATCCAAGATAAATTTAGCCCCCATGGACTCCCATAAACTACAAAGAAAATGTTTAACCACATACTGCCCTAGATATTCAAATTGCAATCACTTTGGTGGTACTACAAAATATTTTGGGGTGATAAAGAGCTCTTAGAAGCCGTTTTAAATGATTCCAAGAAAGCCGCTAGCCTACAAGGACTCTATACTAGATTGTCAAATAACTTGTAGCAACTGATTTCATTTGAAATAGTTTGTAATTTACGCAACCTTATTGATTAGGTTATTTAAATACTATATACAACATGACACACAGTGTAACACATTTTAACTATCGTAAGGCAAGCTTTTTTTGTTTTGAATAGTAACAAACAACAAATGCATAAGGCAAAAACGTTAAAATTGTTGGTGTTCAAGCAATTGAATTATGAAGACCAATTAATACTAGGTCAAAAGACTAACTTAACTCAAAACCTACCGAAAAACAGAGCCTCCCTGTTGTAGTCCAGAGCTGGCGGAGGCCCGGAGGCGGATAGACGCTGATGTTGTAGCACGGGGGCGGGTGCCGGGACCGTGGGGGTGGCGGTGGAGGTGGAGATGGTCGCTACACATCTGACCTGGAGGCGGCCCTTGTGGAAGTGTTCAGGTCCCACCTGGAACCTCAGACCTGCGGTGGAAGTCATCAGCCCGTGCTGCTGCACCACCGCCTCGTAGTCTGGCCCCACCTGAGGACATCGGATGACAAGCTTAACACGTAAGTAATAGAAGGACAGAATAATATTTGGGTAATATTTAAGTTCAAATTTCCGACTCAAATAGGTTCAATCTTTTATAGGCTAACTCTATCAAGAATTCTTTCTTTGTTTAAGAGTGTATTGTGGTAAATGGGAGGATTTAATTTGGAAACTTCACCGTTTGGATCTACTAATTACAATGTTAAACTCAATGGATCATGTTTTGATGAAAGGTTTCTTGGGCTTTTATTATATTTTATCCCAAACGTGCGGTTAAGAGGGTTGACACAACTTTATAACGCTGCCGTTATGTAACATCAGAACATTTTATCAGTACTTTATTTCTGAAATATATGAAAAATATCCAAGTGTAAAGCCAATTTCTCAATTCACATAGTATTTTTTATAATATATTTTAAAACTTGTGGTTGTGATTCTGCATTATTATCTAAGTCTAAAAAATTACGAAGTTTTTTATTAGCTAAAGAATTGCAGTAAAACATAATTTCATTATTAAATATACTGAAAATGTACAACATTTGGTCTTTAAATCTATTGTACAACATTAAATGTTTGGCCTATGCTTGATTTATACCGTAAGTCCTTTACGGTAAATACATGGACAATATATTTTATATACAAGATACTAAAGCTAAATCTCCAACACAAATCTCCAACGTGGTGTCCTATATTTATTCTACAAACTATCTCCAGGCTAAGCAAACTCTAACGAATAATTTGTTAACTAAATCCTCTGAAAATTTTAAGTAATAATTACCCAAATTTGCAGTGTGGAAGATATAATTTCTCATACAAATCCAACTCAACTTTTGTCCGAAACCAAAGCTGTTATGAGGCGTATACTAAGCGTACTATTTTCCTTATTAGGATTTAGCAACCGTTCAAAGTGTTTGGTGTACATATAGATTTTTCTGTTTATATTTAATAACATTGTTACTGTTTATAAAAATATCATAATTTCGGATATTAAATAATGGCTCTTAAGTAAAAAAGAAATTACAAAATGTTAGTAAAAGTAAACCCATTTAGTTTGACAAAACGTGTGCGAGAAAATTTTTATTTACAATTTTTATAAGAAAATAAAGTTGTTTTTTCATACCTTGGAAATAATGATTACTGGTGGGTATACTAAGAGTGTGGTGAGTAAAAAAGCGCAGAAATAATGTTATTTTGATACAAAAACACTTGTTTAAAACAAAAACCAAATAGTTAAGAGCTAACCACTCACCAGCTCGTCATTGACATACCAGCGCAGTCTAGCGGGAGGAAATGACTTGGCAGAAGTACAGTTGAGGTTGATCTCGTCTCCGATTTGATAGTTGCGCTCTTCTCCTGTGATCTCAGGACCGTCCTGGGGCAGAGCTGTGGGAAATACAGTAAATATATGAAATAGATACAGCTTAGGAACAAAACAAGTCAATGTTATTGCATTAACAATTTTTTTAAATTAGTAAATTTGAAAGAGTTTAGAAGTTTCTGAAGTGATTATAAAGTTAGGACAATGTACTTGTCAAACCTTTTTTGACTAGACAATGTGTACAGAACATTGTTCAAGTTGCAGAACTAAGAAACAATGGCCAATCAAAAATAGGAAAAATTATCTCTAAGACATTATACTTAAATTCAATCTACATTTCGGAATATACTACCTTTAATATAATGGTAAGGCTGTAAATCATCCCAGAATCCAATTCACACAATGAGATATATTATTTGAGATTATTGACAAAACTAAAACCTAAGAACGCGTAGAAATATGGAACCTGTTTGCTGTTGTTGGAAATGTAAATGTCTATCAATCAAGTGGTTCAATGATAATTGGCCAAAAAAGGATTTTTTTTTGTAAATTAAAGATGTGTGGGTGTGTATATAAAACTACGAGGAACTTCTAAAATATCTATAAATAATGCTAATAAGGATCAAAAACGTTTGAGAAAACCGCAAGCCGCACATCCATCAACCACATACTTTAACACATACGAAAAATATAATTCAATATTTAATTCTAGTTAATTCTACACAAAAATCAATAAACATGGTATTTTATATAAATCCTCACCTAAAGGCACAAACTTCAATTGAAGGCCTGCAATTGATCATAATTAAAATACTGAAGATGAATCAGCTCTTAGATTTGTTTTTATTTATAGATTCATTGATTACTTTTCCCCGACTTAATCTTTCGATTCTCATAATAGATGTTTTAAATAATATATAATAGAAAATATTAGTTTCGATCGTTAATGCTTAATGCAAATACACAAGAAATTTGTATAAAGATTAGCAATTAGTATGATTGAGATTCGCCTGTATAAAGTTCATGTTAAATGTGTGTTAAATAATTTTGCTTAAAATACATTTATAGACCCAAGTTATTTTCTTATGTATCCTTGCCAGGTATCAAAGCACGCGCACATCAATTATACTATGTTATCCTAAACACCTCTAGCTTCTGTTGGACAAACATAATCACGTGTCGTCATGTTGAGGCAAAGTGTTTAGGGGAAGTGTTTCATCAGCGTAACACATGTTCCTCATGTCAGTTTGCATATCATGCATACATGCATGCACAGTTGAGCGTGTTCTCAGTAGGTAATTAAATCCGTTTGCATGTTTTACTTATTCCAACACTAACTTAAAACAGCAAGATTGTGTTCGATACTGAACGAACTGACATTGTATAGACATTTCTTGTAAAAGTGATTTAATACCCACCCCAGCACAGTATATATAAAAAAAATTCAAAGGGAAAATAATAATTAACGGATAAATAATCTTCCTCCATGGAGCGTTTTTGGAGGAAATTAATTCCAGTAAAGGGTCAAAGTTGTTTTGCTCATTTTATTCAAATTTGTTGTTGTAATTTAATGATTTAGAGAATAAATTAGGTAGTAATAGTTAACATTATGTTAATACACTTAAAATATAGTTCCAAGCCGAAAACAACTAAGATTCGCCAACTAAGCCTCTAGGTAATGCTATTTGAAAAGAGTTAAGCTAATGATACAATGAAAGATCAGATGTTTCATCGGTAGCAATAATGAGGAATATACATAATTGGTTAGTATTATGTATTACAATTGCCCCTATAAATTACCATTTAATAGTCCAAGCAGTAAGTGAAATAAGTATTGTACTGTATACGTAAAAACTGCATCATTATAGTGTTTATTATTATTATTATTCAAACAAATACAAAACAATTCCCACTTACCTACTACATTCATCCTGGACTCGCCATGCACAGAGGAGAAAGCTGGGGCTTCTGCAGACACTTCACATCTGTACATACCACTGGACCTCAGGGGCACGTTCCTTATCACTACCTTCTGGGCATCCGACTTGTGGTGCTGTAATGGAAGAGTTCTTAAATACATGCACAAAATTGAAATACAACATTATGCATAACATGTTTAGGCTTGTAATGTGGAATAAAAGATTACTAGAAACAATTTCTTATTTTATGCGGAGGTAATTCCTTGTATTCGTAGATGAGATGAATTTATGTTTTTTTTAAGTTCACTTTCATATTGGTAGGTTTTATTTTAATATGCAACTAAAAAAAAAAAAAATTGATCTTAAAATAACACAGAAAAAGATAAAACTAGATTTTAATTACATTTGCCCTCTCTAACAGCAAGACAGTTATTTAACATACGATATATATTTTATTTTATGGCCACCCGTTGAACCTAATTTGCAAAGCTCAAAAAAACCATTCGAGAAAGATAAAAACCCGTAATCAGACAAATAGGACTGACAAAATAAACCAAAACGACGACTTAATTCTTGTAAAAGCCTCAAATCCCTGTAAAATTATTATTAGTATTATAAAACGTAATGTGTTAAACTGTTTATGTTATTCCAGATTCATAAATTTGAATTATATCCCCAAGACCCCCCCCCCCCCCCTAGAGATTCCACACAAGATGGCAAAATGTACATAGAGTGAGTACGAACATTCATTTCAAGAACAAATCAGTCAGAAAAGGTTATTTTGTTAAATGTTAGTATACTCTTAACAGAATCTCCTTAACTCGTCATTATTTCAAAACCATTTTTGTTGTTAGTTTCTAATCTGTTAAAAATGCCAAATAAATATATTTCCCTACAATGCATTGTACGAGTTTAAAACTTCCCTGCCACAGTATCTATTACTTACATCGACATTTATTCCGTCTATATAGTACGTGTGTTGGGGAGGATTGCCTCTCGGAACGTATCTGTAGAACTCATCATGGTCCTTGTACCAGGACACAGAGTATAGTCTGTCTCCTTGAAGATCAAACTCACAGAGCAACTCCACAGGGTCTCCTCTCAGAGTGTACTGTGGCACCGACACTCGGACCATCTTGAGACTTATACCTCCTGTAACATTGAACGTATCTGTAGAACTCATCATGGTCCTTGTACCAGGACACAGAGTATAGTCTGTCTCCTTGAAGATCAAACTCACAGAGCAACTCCACAGGGTCTTCTCTCAGAGTGTACTGCGGCACCGACACTCGCACCATCTTGAGACTTATACCTCCTGTAACATTGAACGTATCTGTAGAACTCATCATGGTCCTTGTACCAAGACACAGAGTATAGTCTGTCTCCTTGAAGATCAAACTCACAGAGCAACTCCACAGGGTCTCCTCTCAGAGTGTACTGTGGCACTGACACTCGCACCATCTTGAGACTTATACCTCCTGTAACATTGAACGTATCTGTAGAACTCATCATGGTCCTTGTACCAGGACACAGAGTATAGTCTGTCTAATTGAAGATCAAACTCACAGAGCAACTCCACAGGGTCTCCTCTCAGAGTGTACTGTGGCACTGACACTCGCACCATCTTGAGACTTATACCTCCTGTAACATTGAACGTATCTGTAGAACTCATCATGGTCCTTGTACCAGGACACAGAGTATAGTCTGTCTCCTTGAAGATCAAACTCACAGAGCAACTCCACAGGGTCTCCTCTCAGAGTGTACTGTGGCACTGACACTCGCACCATCTTGAGACTTATACCTCCTGTAACATTGAACGTATCTGTAGAACTCATCATGGTCCTTGTACCAGGACACAGAGTATAGTCTGTCTCCTTGAAGATCAAACTCACAGAGCAACTCCACAGGGTCTCCTCTCAGAGTGTACTGTGGCACTGACACTCGCACCATCTTGAGACTTATACCTCCTGTAACATTGAACGTATCTGTAGAACTCATCATGGTCCTTGTACCAGGACACAGAGTATAGTCTGTCTCCTTGAAGATCAAACTCACAGAGCAACTCCACAGGGTCTCCTCTTAGGGTGTACTGCGGCACTGACACTCGCACCATCTTGAGACTTATACCTCCTGTAACATTGAACGTATCTGTAGAACTCATCATGGTCCTTGTACCAGGACACAGAGTATAGTCTGTCTCCTTGAAGATCAAACTCACAGAGCAACTCCACAGGGTCTCCTCTCAGAGTGTACTGTGGCACCGACACTCGGACCATCTTGAGACTTATACCTCCTGTAACATTGAACGTATCTGTAGAACTCATCATGGTCCTTGTACCAGGACACAGAGTATAGTCTGTCTCCTTGAAGATCAAACTCACAGAGCAACTCCACAGGATCTCCTCTCAGAGTGTACTGCGGCACTGACACTCGTACCATCTTGAGACTTATACCTCCTGTAACATTGAACGTATCTGTAGAACTCATCATGGTCCTTGTACCAAGACACAGAGTATAGTCTGTCTCCTTGAAGATCAAACTCACAGAGCAACTCCACTGGGTCTCCTCTCAGAGTGTACTGTGGCACCGACACTCGCACCATCTTGAGACTTATACCTCCTGTAACATTGAACGTATCTGTAGAACTCATCATGGTCCTTGTACCAGGACACAGAGTATAGTCTGTCTCCTTGAAGATCAAACTCACAGAGCAACTCCACAGGGTCTCCTCTCAGAGTGTACTGTGGCACTGACACTCGCACCATCTTGAGACTTATACCTCCTGTAACATTGAACGTATCTGTAGAACTCATCATGGTCCTTGTACCAGGACACAGAGTATAGTCTGTCTCCTTGAAGATCAAACTCACAGAGCAACTCCACAGGGTCTCCTCTCAGAGTGTACTGTGGCACCGACACTCGTACCATCTTGAGACCTATACCTCCTGTAACATTGAACGTATCTATAGAACTCATCATGGTCCTTGTACCAGGACACAGAGTATAGCCTGTCTCCTTGAAGATCAAACTCACAGAGCAACTCCACAGGGTCTCCTCTCAGAGTGTACTGCGGCACTGACACTCACACCATCTTGAGACTTATACCTCCTGTAACATTGAACGTATCTGTAGAACTCATCATGGTCCTTGTACCAGGACACAGAGTATAGTCTGTCTCCTTGAAGATCAAACTCACAGAGCAACTCCACAGGGTCTCCTCTCAGAGTGTACTGCGGCACCGACACTCGGACCATCTTGAGACTTATACCTCCTGTAACATTGAACGTATCTGTAGAACTCATCATGGTCCTTGTACCAGGACACAGAGTATAGTCTGTCTCCTTGAAGATCAAACTCACAGAGCAACTCCACAGGGTCTCCTCTCAGAGTGTACTGTGGCACTGACACTCGCACCATCTTGAGACTTATACCTCCTGTAACATTGAACGTATCTGTAGAACTCATCATGGTCCTTGTACCAGGACACAGAGTATAGTCTGTCTCCTTGAAGATCAAACTCACAGAGCAACTCCACAGGGTCTCCTCTCAGAGTGTACTGTGGCACTGACACTAACACCATCTTGAGACTTATACCTCCTGTAACATTGAAACATGGCAAAGTTGTTTGACCCTTTTCCATGAATCTATGAATATACGTTATTAGACCAAAAACTGCTGATTCCTAACTCGTATTTCATTCATGATTTGGTCAAAGTTTACCTTTCCAGCTTTATCATTTCACATTGAAATATGACTTATGACTACATATGTCATCGTATACAATATTACTGATGGTTTTATAAGCTTGAGACTCATAACTCCTGTGATATTCTCACTATTGCATTGTAATACACTCTTTGAATGAATCGCAGTGTGTATACTACCTTTTTACCAACACTTAAAAAAGGAATCGTTATATTTCCTGTAACATACAAATTGAAAATGGATTACTGTAAACACATACACTGTCATACACATATTGTTGCTACAATTATATATTTTAAAATTAGACCTATTTACTACTCTTTAATATTCTCTACAAGTAAAAGTCTGTTTCAGTTTACAATACGTTTTTATACCTCCAACACTTTGCGACTTATACTATTAGACATTGTATTCACACCTCGTTGAGAGAGTACTGAATGCTACGCAAACAGCAACACTTAAACTTAACTTACAGTCTAAACTAAAAGTACAGTATCTCGGAGTATTATTAATGAGCAGTGAATAAAATATATCGACGAATGACTTTTATTGAGGTGAGAAGACTGATGTTTTTAATTAGAACTATACTAGTATGTGAGCTAGACTTCATTGTCATTTTTATTAAGAATTGCACACACTTTAAGAAATAAAAAACTGTAGTAAGTCACTTAACTAAAATTCTTAAAACTAAATTATATTAGTCCCTATACTCAGGAATTTATGATGTGCAAAACCTAAGCTGTAATAAATCCAAAGATACATAACTTGTGTACAAAATTGTCAAATATCATTCATCCAATGCAACGTTAGACCAATCCAAGCTAACATCTGGATGATTAAAGTCAGAATTGTTTTGCCCGACCGACGCAGAAAGCACCGTAAAGTTTTTACGACGACAAACAAATGTAAAATTGACACCTCAACCCTCCAGAGCCACGGTAATATACGCGTCTTAAAATTGTGAATGCAAAATTAATCCCATCTTGTTTTCCGTAGTTACAAAACATGGCAATGAATTACAAAAACATTAATTAAACAACAGTTGCAATTAATTAATTAAATAGCTTCAATAATATTTACTTTAAACCTGTATATACACTAAATATTTCCTTCCTTCTCTATTCATCAACCACAATTATTAAAAACACATTTTCGTCCGTTTAAATACATATACTGTTTGTGAAGCTACCGAACTATAAACATGAAATACATTTTCTTATTTTCACCTTTTTCAGGGAAATAGGGCCACCAAAATTATTCATATGGTACCGTTATAGCAGTTAGTTCTATTTTTTGCTTAAAACGATTCTCTTTTACGAAATCATGGCAATACAAATCACGTTCCGATAATTCCTGATGGCCGAAGATTTCAGACAAAATGTCGAGCAGATACGTGTTGGTTTTACCAAATATTGGTGGAAACCTCTCCTACTCCTTGTATGCAATTCGTCAATGATGTTGAATGATTACAAACAGTTTTCACTTAACCAATTTTAACTACTGATTATGGTAATTGATTTATTTAACAGGTTAATGCTAAATATTAAAGTCGTGTTTTTATTTGATCAATTATATCAAGTTAGTTTTAGACCATTAAAGGTCAAATTATGAAAATAATTTGCTCAAAGTAAAGAATCACGTGTACAGAGTAATCTATGCTTCTCAGCTAACGTGTCAGAGACCGGAAGTGGAAGTATGGGTCTGCGTGGAGCACGCGAGTAAGGGTAAAGATTTTAGAAATAATTGAGGAATTTTATTACAAAAAGCCAAGCAATTCATCCTGGCTAAGATAAAAATTTTGAGGTACATAATTTATAGCATACGGAAAAAAGTTCCAGTTTATTCAGTTAAAATAAGCATTACATGATAAGAAAACCTACTAAATAGTTTAGACTTGTTTGGATAAATTAAATGCAGTTTAGGAATCGAGTCTTGAATATTATAAATAAGGACTTCGAACCATTTTATTTTTAGCCAAGTTAATTCCTTATACGGAACCAAATATTGTATGTTTTTCAGCTTTAATAATAATAATGTGTCAAAAGTTATATAAAAATCATTATTACAGCAATATCATAGTTCTCGTAAAGGTTTGCTGATACAAATTTTAATATACGATTACGGAAAAACTATTTATCCATCATCAATTTTAACGGAAAAATACCAAACACAGAATAACTTTAAAGATACTGTTACGCTAAAAATAATGTGTTTATTTATCATCACTTTTAACGGATAAATAATGAAAAAAAATAAACGGTTACGGTAAAAACATATTTATTCGTCATTAATTTTAACGGATAGAAACAAAACACAATAAAACTAGTCACATTATGAACCAAAAGATTAAAAAATGAGTTTTTGAAATAAATTAAGCTATCCGCGGATACAGGATTTGAATTGTTATGGTTATTTAACAACATTCGTCTAAAGTTACTAAATTGATTAATTATATAGATAGCCTAAAGTATAAATAAAATAATATAAATATAGCATGGACTTTAATATAAAATAAATATGTTATTAAATAATACATGATTTCGGTTGTAACAACATGAGAATGATATCTGAAAATCTAAAATTAAGGTTGAGCAGTTTTTTGTAAAACTGCTCTGAGAGGGTCAAGTTAAATAAGCACGAATTTCACCTAGACTTGTTCTATTGCCATGGACTCACAGGACATATCTTATGATTTCAAGCAACTAAAAAATAAAACTAATACTTTTTTTAAAAAAAAAATAATAAACGAGCTAAGCAAACTAACACGTACTTTCTCTTATTACCTTGTTAACAATCCTAATAATAGTTAAGTGATGGGATTACTTACACATTTTTATGGATAAAAACACGTTGCAAAAACCGTTGAATATTGTTTACAGTTTTAGGCTTATTTTAGCTCATTTTGTTTTAAGTTAAAAGGACAATTATATCCTTAATCTTGATTTAAGGCACGATAGCAGATTTTGTAAATTCCATTTTTTTCTAGAGATACTATGGTTTAATACGCACATACCAAATGTCATCAAAATAGGACCATATGTGAAGTCTGTAACTGTGTACATATCTATACACGGAAACATACACACATACACACAAAAAACAAACACAGTGTTACACACACATGAAATACTTCGAAAACCACTTTTTGGAGTTCCAAGACACCCGAGACAATTAAAACCTGACTGAAAAATGTTGATGAAACTAATACCTCCCCCCTTAACTCGTATATATAGGGGGATAGTAAAAGGATCTGTAACAAGAATATGTGTTATATTATATATGTGAACAACGATAAAAGTTATATTTCCTTAAAAGAAATATTTTAATTCTCAAATTCGTGCGCCACGCTAAGTCACACCTCATTTCCGGTCTGTTCATCAGCGCTCGACAAATACATCTCAAGCTGGATATTAATAATCATAAATCTTGGATTATATTTATATATTTTCTTCAAATATTCTAAAATAATAATTATAACACATTCTTTACTTCAAACCTGTAAATCAATGTTGTGTTTATACTCCATATTATAAGGATCATTCTGACAACTCTTTATTGAAAGGTATATTAATAACTCGGATTCAATAATTCGTTACTGCATTGGTAACATAATTTAAGAATGAACCTGGTTAATGACCCTTACGATTTTTTTATGAATAAAACTTTATAATGTTAGGTTTGGTACAAAATAGCAAATACGCAGTATATAAATGCATAGCCTTCAAATGTAAATAGAGGATAGCCTTCAAATGGATAAAATAATCAAATTGACTACAGTCAAACTAGCCATTATAATAATAAAATTCCAGCTATTTTTATAATAAAATAGCATAACCTTAGGTCCAAAACGTTATTTTAGCAATAACCTGCGCCTAGACGTTTTAGGATCTTAGAACAGTCGGTACTGTATGTTAATGATTATTTTATCGTATTGCAGCAGATCTCATTGTATTAACCATCTTGCACACATTTAGCAAAGTACTTACAAATCTATACACGGTATTGGTTGTTGCGTTTGTTAAATAAATAAAATGCAAATTCCAGGAACTGACTGCAAAACTTGTTGGTAAGCCTTGAATTTTCCAATTCTACGAATATTTTATGTTATTTGTTTATTAATTTGCAAATCTCCTATGAAACTTGCTGGTTCCTATAACAGTATTTGAGTATTATAAATATAACTTTAATCAAAACAAAATATAAAGAAACAGATCATTTATTTATTTTCTTCTTAATAAATTTTGTTCCGACTTATATTATATGATTAACAGTTGGCATTACAACACAACGTAACTACGGCACAGTTCATGGTTGTTTATTGATCGCTAACTAAATAAATTTGGAGCTTCAATCAAACCATCAAAACATGGAAATATTTTGAAATTGTAATTACATGTTCTGTAGTTGTATTCATACAAAAAGGTGTTGTAATCTAGAGTAATTCAATTAAAATCTGCATAGTTCCAAAATTCCCTGACCAAGCGGGGTTTATCTTTATGTACTCAGTGTTCCTGGTTACATGAGTTGCCAAGCGAAAATAATCATCATATCGTTAGTATTATAAAATACGTTAATTTAATTAATTAAGCTAGTAAGTTGATTGTATTACAAAATAAGACAAACTTCCTTAGCTAGTTTTTTTTTACTTATTTGTGTTGAAAGATATTTACAGATTGTTTACTTATTACTGAATTTTAAGTAGTAAATTTCGAGAATGATTACATTATTTTACGATAGCGAAACATCGGCAGTGATAGAGGAATTCTACCCCCGGAAATAGGTCAGGTTACCAATTATAAGGTCAACTACAACAATGAATCTTGGCCGATACGTAGCCGACCACGGGGGGTAGAATTCTGGCGGTAAAACTCCAGTGTCGGGTTTATTTTGATTAATTACAAATGTTAAGAAAACCATGAAATTTGATTAGAATGAAATAAATAATAATTTATCCGTCCTAAAATTCCGCGTCGCGTCTACCCCCATCTGTACCATCAAAATGGCGCAGGCTCTATTTCATGTGGCTGAATTTCCGGGGGTAGAATTCCGGCGACCCCATTGACATATTATTACAAAAATAATTTACCACCACAAAATTGACGTGTAGTAAAGTGAGCTATACAACATAAGCTGAGGGCTCATGAAACTTTGGCCTTGTGCTCAAGTTATATTTCCCTTGATAATTCCCCTCTGACACTTAGGAACGTGTTCACAAGATATTGTACCTGCATACTAACACGAAGGCAGGTATTTTAGTACAAGGGTAGTTTCAGTACACGAGACAAAAATATTATTATTAAAACAACGACTAATATTTTTACACATTCTTGACTAGGCTTTCCCGAAAATGTTTAATTTTTAATTTTATATTACTTTCAGTTTGGCCAAGGGATTGCGATGTATAAAACATACTGCCTTAGATAAAATCCTTTAGTGATTGAACAGTGTTTGAACTCAGGACTGGATAACCACTGTACCAGGTCGCTCCCCGTATAACTACTATATTGATTGCTGATTTATTAAGGAAACGATGTATATAATTTCCAATATCTCCATTTGAATAAAAAATACGTCTTATTACTTTAAATAAAATTGAACGCTAAGGGTATCACTCAAATATTAAAACATTGCATTTTTAGCAATCTCTAACGCCGGAGTGTTTAATTGTAGGGTATAAAAGGATGTATAATAATGTAAAATACACTTTTAATTAAAACCCATTATCACCATTATTTATATAATTGGTATATCACTAAATTAATAAATTACTGAATTAATTAAATAAATGGCATGATTAAATACCGGCAATATTTACAATGTTAAAACTTAAGTAATGTATAAACAAAAGTGCAAATAATGGTAAATCTATGCAATATATAACATAGTACAAGTCAATGTTTTGAGTATTCAAGTCACAAATTCGGAACTTATTTGTGGAAAAGATCTTGCATACGTCATATGATGATTGAAAGAAATTCTGTAAACTACTCTGCATATTTACCAAGTTTTGACATGATGATACGTCCATGCCTAAAGTTTACATTTCAGTTGTTAATCAGTACAAATCTAACGAAAAATCGTTAAAAGTGTAAATTAAATATTTACATTTTGTCCAACAAAATATATTAAGTTCGCACAAAAACATAGACGTCTTAATATAAATAGTATGAATATATTTATTTATTTATAAGAAACCAACGTGTATTTTCTTTTATCAGAGTTTCAAGTAACAAATTAGAGCATGGCAAATGTATATAAATTAATTGTATCTTCGAAATAAGTCTTTATAACAGAATGGGTAAGGTTACTTAGAATTAAAAAAACTCTATCATAAAATAAGTAACACGAAATATATTTTAAAATATACATTGAACTGTTAATTTGTAAATTTTTATTAATGTTATTTCTGTGCTCTTATACTACATATTTTGGAATAGGCTCATGCTCTATTGGTTAGTATTGCAATTATTTTATTTATAAACAGAAACTCATTTTAAATAAGCTTACAAGGATATCACTCAAGGCTAGACATAGTTTTATTTTTTATTTTGAATGAAGTAATTACAAATTTTGAATCAGTCAAAATATAATATGCACTATGACATATTGGTAAGTATGT
This sequence comes from Macrosteles quadrilineatus, assembly GCF_028750875.1. Taxonomy (NCBI): domain Eukaryota; kingdom Metazoa; phylum Arthropoda; class Insecta; order Hemiptera; family Cicadellidae; genus Macrosteles; species Macrosteles quadrilineatus. Next base: position 3,641,690 of record NW_026542602.1, read on the forward strand.
TTTAAATATAGACTACTCAAAAAAGTTATTGATTATTGTAATACGTTTCCTCAATTAAAATAAACGACATGAAACAAAACATGGGCCCAGCCCCATTTAGTGAATTATTTATTCCTACATTAGTATGATTATATAAATACTAGGGAAATTTGTAAATGTTCAAAAAGTCAACAATAATAATATTAATTCATTTGCGGTTGTAATATTTTGCCATCTCGATGTGCAATTAAAATAATTGATCCAAATACATACAATTAAGATTAATAAGACTTTTCTTATTGTTAAGGTTTTACTCGCAGAAGAGAGTTGTGAAATCCTAATATTACACTGGGAAAAGCGAGTGTCAGTTATTTGGCTTCTGTGCGGCTGAAGTATAAAGTTACATTGTAAAGTGATAAACACATGATCAATCAATTAAACCAAGTGGTGTTTAGAAGGGACAAATCAACCTTATTAAAGCGATGACACTAATTAGTTTTAATCCAATTTGTAACATAAACTCTAAGCTACTTAAACTAATTATGTAGGGATCGGACTGTTATGTAAATTGATCTCGCTTCAAAAATGTGTACATTTCAGATCTATCATTTCCATAGGGTCTAAACCCGGTATACCGGTACAACAGTTACCTCAGTTAATAACTAGTTACTTTGCTTCATGAGTTAAGCTATGTAATCAGTCGTTATTAACAGAAACAAACACAAACAAACTGAATACAAACAAAATTTTTCCTTAATTTTAACTAACTTAATACAGTTTATTTTTATCTTAAAATGACGAAATAAAAAAGTGTATTGTTTGGATTACCTAAAGAGAAAACAGTTCTTCGCTTAAAGTATTTATATTTATCAATTTACTATCAATATTTATGCAAGTAGTGCATGTAGCAAGTAGTGTATGAAATTATTGACCATATGATTTTTTTATGTAAAGTAAAATGATCAAATCAACCTAGTCTTACTGTTAATATAGTAAACGCTTTCTCATTAAATCTTTATAATTCTTTGCAAAAGCTAACTTGGCATATTAAATACTACTTATAGCACAGAACTTGTTTTCAAATTTCCATTTTCAGTTTAATATATAACACAATATATGGATAATGTTTGGATTTAATGATAAATAATTTGCTCTGTATTATATAACATTCGTTTAAAAATATTAACCATACATGGAAAACACAGTGTATTATTTATGTATGTATGTACATTTATTTATTTATTTATTTATTAAATTATTAATTAATTTATTTGTTTGTTTGTTTATTTATTTATTACAATGGGTTCTGTATTATGAATAACTTTTTGTATAAAACTAGATTTATAAGATGGCAGAGGCTGAAAATTGTTAATAAGTAATGCTAATTTAAACTATGAATTAAAACTAATAAATTTATTATCAAATTTACTAGAATGGATTTGAACTTTCAGAACCTTAAGGTTAATCAAGGAAAACTTTCAAGGAATGTAGCAAAAAACTTGACTATAAAAATAAATGGTCTTTGATCATTAGAACTTAGAAGTACCGCAGGGCCTATCATTAAAATTCATCCTATAGGTGTAACTATTTGCTGGATTTCTAGTAACCAACCACCATGATCATCCCCTGATAATTAGTGACGTCACGTTAATTACCTGTCTCTACACCACCTGGGACTGACCTGTTTATAAAATTGCTTGTGTGAAAGCGGGGTTATTTATCCTCTAAGCAAAGTTGACTAATGTTACAATACAACAATGTTATAAATAAAAGTAATGCAAAATCTTTTATCGTTTTAACTAACGTATGTGTTATTTTTTCATATTCTAAACTGTTATCTGTTTAACAATTTTTTTACGTTTTTCCTGGATATCATAATACATGTTCTTCTTATTTGAATACAAATAGGTGAAAAAAATAAAGGATCTGAAATGAAAATTTTATTATTTCTATAATCCAAATAATTATCGCTCTTTAAACAGATTCATTTTACTTAGAGGAGATGAAATAATAAATTTCCTAGATTGATCTTAGTGCATTTGTTACAAGTATTTATACAACGTCCTTTAGATTTTCTAACTTGTCTGTATTATAGTATGTTTTGATAAATAATAATAAATAAATTATAATAAACAAATACATTAATTAAATGATAAATAAGTAAATAATTTAATAATTAATTTTTTTTAGGAGTGATCTGGTCCCATTGAGACACGGAACAGATAAAGTTTGGAGGAAACAAAATCTTTCATAAAACCAAATAAAAAACTAACATACAATTTTAACAAACTGTAAACACAAATGATTCACTAGCAATCAATAAATTATAAACATATATTTTTACTTACAATTATTTATGGATTTATAACTTTGATTATTATAATTACACAAACCTTAGGTTTTGAGTTTGGTAGGTTGGTCGAAATAAAACAGTTTCAAAAGTATGTAAGCTTTTAATTGCTACAGTGTTATCTCAAAACACGAACAGTGGCATGTGGAACCTCAACTGACTTTTACAGTCTCGTTTAACGATGCCTATTGTATTTTAAACAACAAAAATCGAATATGTCAAATGACGTAAGCAGAATAGGAGGAAATAATATTTTGCCACAAATATACTAGTTTAAAATTTAATTCCTGGAACTACTTTGACGAGTCAAATAGGCCTATTTTTATTGGACAACATGTTTATCTTCCCAATAATTACCTGAGTAATTTGACAGATCTCTTCACTCCACAGGTGTCCGTTGTTGTTGGCTACATTATTGATTACTTCATTGTAAAATATACTTTACCAATGTAAACTTTTTATTAAATGTAAAAGAATCAGTAGTAGTATTAATTAGTTTAAAAGCAGTATAACGATAAATATAGTTCATAACACTTACGTAAAATGTCTTTTCAGCCCTAACTCATTTTTCGACCTCGATTTAAACTTTGGTCGTTAAACTTGAGCCAAAAAAATTTTAGTCAAGCCCTTGTCACAAATTTATTTTTCATAGATCAATATTTGTACATTGGATAAATGTCGAGGTTATAATTTATAAAAGATCTTTTCTTATACCGTCGTGTAAATAATTGTCATGCACTTACTTGCCAGAAGGTATGCTATCTTAAAATAACAAATATATCCTTTAAGTATTAAAATTACTATCCTTGGAATTATTTGCAGTTTGTAAATCTAACGGGTTAAGCTTTGGTACCGCTATATTGTATATTCAATATATTCTATATTCAATTCTACCCTCAATTTAAGTGATAGACACGAGAATTAGTGATAGATCTCCGTACATCACGAAGTCTGGTGTGTAGCATAACTGTCTGGTGAACATAAAAACTGTGGTATGGAACATTCAGGCATTCAATATTTTAAAAATACTTTAATTTTGGTCTAACTGTGTTAAATACTTGCCTAAATTTACTAGCATCTCTATAAATGACAACTTAATTATTCGTAAAATTAAAATGTAATTAATTGCTAACTAAAATACAACCTAAACTATCAACTCTAATAAATTACAATTATAACAAATATATTAATTAGTTACAAGCATTGGATCATTTGTGTCAAATGTGATGACTAGATCTATTTTGAACACACATACATTAAAAGTTTGCAAGATTAATGATGCGTTGCTGTTAAATTAAAGTTTGTATACGCTACTTAATATTGTTAATCTACTTGGTATTTTCAACTAAGAGAACCATTTGATATACACATTGTGTAACTCAACTCCAGTTTTAGTGTAGAGTGTTGAGAGGGTAGATCGTAGTGGTGTATTATACTATTCATTACTTTTCATGTATTACTAAGTATAGGATTGCTGTTTTCTCATTGTAGTACAAGCGTACAAGATATCCAGACTGTCCCAAAAGACCCTGACCAGTTTAATATTTTCCGAAATATACTAAATGACTGGACTTGAAAATACATTTTATCACATACAGTATTCAGTGATCCACTAATTCCTGGGGGGACGGCCCGCTAGTGGTCAGAAGAAAATCTTAAGTGTAAGCATAGGTTCATGCATGTCAAATAAAAGGTCTTCTTTAGTAAAATACGATGCCGCAAATTTGATCACAATCGGACTACCGGGTAAAAAATTACCGCCGTTCAAATATCTCCAAATCTTCCATTTGAATCTTTGAACGTTTGCAATTTTTACTCGAGCTAAGGTTTGCATTGTATTCTACTAATAAAAATATTAAAACGGTTCATCATCCACTTTGCACAAACACCTTTGCACGTAATGTCAAACGTCACTTCGGACGTGGTAAGGCAATCGTTCGTGCAAACTGTCAATTGAAAGCTTGAAATTTTTAGCATAACTAAATGTATTTTTTAAGAACATACAATAAAAGGCTACTATACGTATCCTATGTGCTTATAAACATTATAATTAATTACTTGCTATACATACATTGGGCAAAAAAATTTTTGAATGTAAAACGTAGCTAATAAATCAGACCTACTTTCAATTATTACATTTCAATCTTTTTATAGTATAGTTATAGAAATTGCTGAAACATATAAGTTGTTGTGTTTGAAATATAAATTTAAATACTATTTGCTAAAACTGCAAGTTTGGTTATAATTGAAGTGGTTAGGTCGACATTAACTTGACTGTAAGAGATCTTATGTCAGAGAAGGTCGTAATTCTACTAAGTTTACTGAAAAGTTCCTTACTTCTCTGTTGTTGCTTTTCTAGTATAGTTCACAATTTTCTTTATTAAAAGACGTCTTACAAACATAATTAAAACATTAAAACAGGTATACATTATATTTATAACATATTTCATACATTATAAGGAAACCAAATAACATTAAATATAATTATAAGGTATATGATATTGATAACAAAGAAAGCAAATTATTATTGGATACTTTTCCGCTTTCATAAATAATACCAGTTATTTATGGTGCCACAAACCACCTTAGAACATGTATAATATTTTTTTGTACTTAAAAAACCCAAACGAAAAAAACATTTAAACTTTTTTTGTTATAGTTTTTATATTATTGGTCCTAGCCGACAAGTTTTGTAAACTTTTCGAGGCCATACATGTAATATATTGAATAAAATATATTAGAATTTTTGAGTTTTTTGAATTTCTGAATGCGTGTTTTAGTTATAGAATGACTGGTAAAATTATAGTTCTGTACATAATCTTTTCGCTCTTTATTCCAATATAACGACCTTTATAAAATATTGAACACATCGGATAATACAGCACAAGCAATAAAGTAGGATAGAATGAACAGTATTGCTGGAATAAGCCATTATAATCCCAGTACAAGTGCTGAGATTTCAGAGGATTGAAATACAATATGTGTCAGATTTGTTATTGTCAGATTCGTTATGTTTTATCGTCATTTTATTATCACTGGCCTTACTTTACGTTAGTAGTGGAGAACTGCCGGTTTTACCTCACTTTAGACACGTTTTTCCCATGTTATTCTTATGGGGATCATTTTTTGGCCACCAATTCCAAAAATCCTGATCTTTGCCCAAATATCCCTATAAAATTGTCAAACCTTATTTCTTAGTTATTCCCTATAAATATATTCGATATTAAGCAAAAAATAAAAAAAAACTAATTATTTCATTTATTGACCCATGCATGTGTATATGTATAGTAGTATAGTTTGTCGGTGCCGTTTTTTGCGCATCGGCATTTTTGGGCCAACTCCCCGCCCATGCCTAATTGCTAGTACATTTACCATTCCCCTTTCTAGTTGATGTATTATATTTCTGTCTTATCTTATCTATATATTAGACGTATGAGTTGTTTAATATTGTTAGTATAGTTTGTCGCCGCCGTTTTTTGAGGTTCGACATTTTTGGGCCAACTCCCCCCCTCACCCCTCACCCCCTCACCACTCCCCTCTGCCCCATGCACAATTGCTAGTACATCTACCATTCCCCTTTCCAGTTGATATATTATATTTCTATTTCAAAATCATGTATGTGCGAACTCGGCTCATGGCGTGGGTGCGATCCTGACTCATGGTTGTTTCTTGCCTCTAGTGGTGACGTGGTGAAAACGTCACTCACTTGGGCTTGTTCCTTGCTAGTCTTGGATCTGTTGAAGTAATTTTTAAAAATTTTTAATTTCTAGCTGAAAATTATTAAAATTTCCAAAATTTTGAAATTTTCGAAAAGTCTATAAATAGAAGTGACACAAATTTTTTTTTTATATATAAAAATGAGGCCCACCTGTCAACACTGCTCCGTGTCGCTCTCCACCAAAAGTAATATGATTCGTCACTACAAGGTAATTCATCAAATGAAGGTGAAACTGTGCAAAGTTTGTAATTTAATCTGTGATAGTAACATTGCTCTAAAATCGCATATATTACAAAGTCACAAGAGTTGTAATTTCTGTAAAACGAATATTGTTGGACATTTTAAAAGACATGTTAATTCTTGCATGAAATGTCCATACACAATGATTAAATTTGTTGGTGAATCGATTAGAACTGACCTTGAAAATACTCTGAAGTCTTGTCCTCTACCGATAAAATGGACTTTAGTTAGGAGAATCAAATTTATAAAATATTCAATGGATCAAAATGGTAAATTAGTTAATGAAAAAGAATGTATAGCAGATTTTCGAAGTCTTACTACCTTAACTATTGAGAAGAGAGATTTAAAGCCTCAAATTGAAAATGCACTTTCAAAGATTGATGCTTCCATACACAAATATCAAGCCCAAGGCAGTGGATGGATATATGACCATACTAAATATTGGCAGTTGCATGTTTACAAGTATAAACCCCTAACTCCAAAGTCATATATCCCCACACCAAAAAGTATTCAATCAAAACATGCTGTTTTAAATATAAAGAATTCTGACAATAGATGCTTTCTTTGGTCGATTTTAGCAGCTTTACATCCAAGGTATGCAAACAATGCTGAAAGGGTTTCTAATTATGTACCCTATGAAAGTCAGTTGAATATGACAAACATAAAGTATCCTGTGAAAATATCTGATATAGATAAATTTGAAACACAGAATGATATAAGTATTAATGTATTTGGGGTTGAATATGATAAATTTATATATCCATTAAGAACGACTAAACTAAATAGTAATACTCACATAGATTTATTATTATTACAAGAAGGTCGTAAATCACATTATTGTTTAATTCGTGATTTTGATAGGTTAATGTTCCACTCTACAAAACATGGCCATAAGCAGCATTTTTGCAAGTTGTGTTTACAACATTTTTACACTAATGATATATTAGAACGTCATGTAACATATTGTAAAAACTTTGATGCTCAACGAGTGGAAATGTCTAAACAAGATACATTACAATTTAAAAACTATAAATATCAACTTAAAGCCCCATATGTAATTTATGCAGATTTTGAATGCTTTATAAACTCTAATATACATATTCCATCGGGATTTGCATTTGTCGTAGTAAAAGATTCAAAAATTATTTCTGAAGAGTTGTACAGTGGCACAAATGTTATGGATGTGTTTTTTGAAAGATTATTTCAGGCTTATGATTATATTAAAAATCAAATGTCAATATATATTCCTCTTCAAATGACCCCTGAGCAAGAGGTATCTTTCCAAAACTCAACACATTGTCACATTTGTGAAAAGCCCCTATATTTTGATAGGGTGAAAGATCATTGCCATTCCTCTGGACAATACCGTGGAGCTGCCCACAATGATTGTAATTTAAACTATAAAGTAACAAAGAAAATACCAGTATTCTTCCATAACTTGAAAAATTATGATGGTCACATAATAATGCAACATTTGGGAAAATTTAATAATCGTAAAATTAATTGTATAGCTAAAGATATGGAAAAATATATATCATTCTCTGTTGATGATTTAGTATTTTTAGATTCATACAACTTTCTGTCCTTTCCATTATATAAATTGGCTTCCAATTTGAACACATTTAGATTCATACAAAATCCACTACTACAACGTAAAGGTGTATATCCCTATGAATATATGACGGGACCAGATAAGTTTGCAGAGTCTCTACCCCCAATTGAAACATTTTACAGTTCTATAACTAAAGAACATATCTCTCCCAATGAATATGAACATGCTAAAAATGTATGGACCCATTTTAATATAAATAATTTACAAGAATATCATGATTTATATCTTAAAATAGATGTATTGCTACTGGCTGATGTGTTCGAGACATTTAGAGACCTATGTTTAAAGGATTACAAACTTGACCCTGTACATATGTATTCACTTCCTGGACTTACATGGGAGGCCTGTCTTAGAATGACAGGAATAAAATTACAAATATTCAAAGATGTTGACATGCATTTGTTCATAGAAAGTGCGATCAGAGGAGGAGTCAGTATGATTTCTACACGTTACGCTAAAGCAAATAATAGATATATGGGTGAACACTATGATCCCAATCAAGAGAGTGTCTATTTAATATATTTAGATTGTAACTCACTATACTCTACAGCAATGTGCGAGCCACTGCCTGTGGATGGATTCAGTTGGACTAATGAGATAGACTACAAATATAATCAAAATGATGAGTTTGGATACATTTTAGAAGTTGATTTAAAATATGATAAAAGCTTACATGATTTACATAATGACTATCCATTAGCACCAGAGAAAATGAATGGCAAATTAATACCTAATTTAAATGACAAAACTAAATATATTTTACATTATAAAGCATTACAAAAATATGAGGAATTGGGTTTGATTGTAACAAAATACCATAGAATTTTAAAATTTAGACAGTCTAAATGGCTTGCGCCCTATATTAATTTTAATATTGAAAAACGCAAATGTGCTAAAACTGATTTTGAAAAAGACTTTTATAAATTGTTAAATAATAGTCTCTTTGGTCGAACAATCATGAATCAACGCAAGTTTCGTGATATATATCTCAAGGATGAGTCACTATTAACAAAATATGTCACTAATCCAAGGTTTGACTGTAGCAAAAAGTTTGATAACAATTTACATGCTATACATTTAAATAAATTAGTTGTAAAGTTTAATAAACCAATATATTTAGGAATGACCATTTTGGATATCAGTAAAGTAATAATGTATGATTTCCACTATAATTATATGTCAAAATTTAAGAACAAAAGATTTCTAATGACAGATACAGATTCATTAATGTATGCTATAGTTACAGAGGACTTTTACAAGGAAATAGAATGTGACTTACACTATTTTGATACCTCTGGATATAGTAAAGACCATTTCTTATACTCTGATAAAAATAAAAAAGTCACTGGAAAGTTTAAAGATGAATTAGGTGGTCATATTATGTATGAATATTGTGGTTTAAGACCAAAGTTATATTCTTACATTCCTCTAAAATGGTTATATGAAGAAGACAAGCAAGCTTTAGAGGTGAAGAAAGCTAAAGGAGCTGATGGTGCCACTGTTAAACATCTCCTCAGACATCAACATTATTTGAACTGCCTTGCAACTGGGCAAGATTACTATGAGAATGTGACAAGAATTAAATCTATAAATCATCATCTTCAAACCTTAACCATGAATAAAAAAGTACTATCCTTTGACGATGACAAGAGGTTTATTCTAGAAGATGGCATCAATACTCTTGCGTTCGGTCATTATAAAATCGATGTTCAAAATGTGTAGATGTATAATAAATGCAAATGTTAAAAAAAATCTTTCATTTATTTACCCTTACCATCCTCTTGATAGAATTGGTCAAACATAAATCTATATTTGCCATTATTCTTTGACCTTTCTTTGTCTATTACGAAAAAGCCATATTTAGTTTTATCCCAACATTGGTGACAGAGATTTTTAAATTGGTCAAATGAAAAGTCATTACCAACATGATTGTGATATACATGTTTTAAATTTAAATCATCTTGTTTGAATAATATTAGGAAATTTACATTATCACGTAAATGTTTGTGTACTTTGCTGTAAGATTGACACAAGTAAAAACAGTTAATATTTTTATGTCGACCCATTGAGAAAAATTGTGTAATATTTGGACTATTTATGTCATCAAATACAACAACTGACTGTGATTTTACATCATTTGGTGTGATTTCACAGTCAGTAAACGTGTGTAATTTCACTTCATCACACAAACTAAATATTTCAATTATTTTTTTATATTTTTCTTGTTCTAACGATTTGGATATTAAATATAAGTTTGTAAATTTTAATCCTTCCTTTCTTACAATTAGGTTATAAATTACAACCGTCTTCCCACTTCCACTTGGACCGCAAATAACACATCGAATATTGGTAGGAAATAGACCCAACTTCTTTGGTATATTTTCCTTAGTATGTACTATTTTAAATTTGTATTTTTGTTGAATAAAAGACATTTTTTATATAATAAAAATGGTAAAAAATGTTAATAAGAAAACATGTAAAAAGGGCAAAGGTTTATTCCTAAAGCCTTACAGGGGTCGAGGGTTATTGAATACTCTTATAAATAACCTTCCATTTCCACTTCACATACCAACATATCAATACTGTGGACCTGGGACGAATGTACGTGAGAATTTAGCTAAAAATGTACCTCCAAAAAATAAACTAGACTCTTATTGTAAAGAGCATGACATATTCTACATGAATAATCCCGATACTGCTGCTCGGAACAAAGCAGACATGAGATTAGCAGACTTAGCTTGGACTAGAGTAACGGCCAATGATGCAAATCTTGCTGAAAGAGCAGCTGCTTATGCCGTGACAAATTTGATGAAGGCAAAAGCAAAGATGGGAATGGGATTAAAATTTAATAAAAAAGATGGACAACTACCAGCTGTTAGAGGCCGCAAAAGACGTGCCTCACTTCAGGGGAGTGTACCTAAAAAGCGAGCTAAAAAATCTAACACCAAGAGTAAAAGAGTGCGGAATAGTTAATTTAGATAGCTCATCTGGCACACATTGGACAGCATATCGTAAAAATAAAGATATTGTAATTTATTTTGACCCATTTGGAATCCAACCTCCAAAAGAAGTAATTAAATATTTTGAGGGATATAAAATATTCTATACAACTGATCAAATACAAGATTTAAATAGTTCTATTTGTGGAATTTTATGTTTATCATTCATAAAAAATATTTCTTTATAAAAATGGATTCATTTACTATAACATTTTCGGGTACAGAGCCAGAGCTAAAGTCAGTGTTCTTTCCTCCCATAGAATTAAATGATGATTATGTTATTGGATTGGTAGATTTTCAAAGTTATAATTCAATATTTAATGTTAAAAAACCACTAAATACTTTAACATATTACAAAGTAGAGAAAATGACATTACCAAAAGGAGATATCTCAGTTGATGATTTAAACCGGTTATTAAATGGAAAACTTAAAGTTATAGTAGATAAAAATGGAGAAGCATTAATTAATACTAAATCTAAACTTTTATTCAAAGGGCTTATTCCAAAATTAAATCAACTTAAAGGAAAAAAATTAACCATTAGTGAAGGTGATGATGTTTTCTATTATGACCACAATGCTCCAGTTACAATAGAAATTTCTGAAGGAACATATGAGGTGGTTGAGCTTGCAAAGGAAATTCAAAAGCAAGTCCCAGACTTTTTCCTTACAGCTAATAATAAAACTATGAAAGCGACACTACTTTCTAGCCACGTGTTTGATTTTACAAAACCATGTTTAGGGTCTATTTTATTAGGATTTAAAGGTGTTTCTACTCCTGGTGTTCAGTTTGAATCTACAAATAAAATAAACATTAATAATGTAAATGTGATTAGAGTAAAATGTAATATTGCAAACGGGTCCTATTTAAATGGCAACAAATCACACACCATACATAGCTTTTATCCAGAAGCTCCTCCTGGCTACAAAATTATTGAAGTTCCAAGAAATATTATATATTTTCCTGTAAATAAGAGAAGTTTAGATGTTGTCAGTATTACATTTGCCGATCAACATGACAAGGCAATTGACTTTAACGGAGAAGAAACTACAATTACTTGTCATATAAAAAAGATATGAGAATTTATAAGAATTTATCTATAAGTGTACAAAATGCTAGGTTCCTAAAGTCAATAGGACTAAAGTTAAAATTTTCTATTAATAAAAATGGAAGATTTTCTAGACGTTACAGGGAAATCCCAATTCGACGATAGTGTGGTTAAAATTACAAATCACTCCTATGTTCCCCACAACACTTTAGCAATAAATAATTCTGATGAAATTCGAATATGTATTAATAATCAAGATTTGCTTACTCTCCCATGTAGGAGTTATCTGTATATTAAGGGAGAAATTGAAAATCATGATAAAGGTCATTTTATAAATAATGCATTTGCGTTCTTATTTGATGAAATTAGATACGAAGTTGCAGGTAAAGAAATAGATATTGTAAGAAACCCAGGAATTTCTAGTCTTATGAAAATATTGAGCTCTTATAATAAAACAACTAAATTGTCAAATGTAGCATTTGATTCTGACACGAATTTAAAAGAGTTCCATAAAGGTGGCAAGTTTAGTACATGTTTACCATTAGAGTTGTTAATGGGTGTATTCGAGGATTTTAATAAGGTATTAGTAAATGTCAAACAAGAATTGGTGTTGAAAAGATCCAAAAATGATTTGAATTGTATATTAACAACCGCTAGTGCTCCAGCCAGTGGCACTGCTGATTTGATTCCCAAAATTACACTTAACTCAATTCAATGGGTCATGCCACATGTGATACCATCAGATGGGGAGAAGTTACAATTACAAAAGATGTTATTGCAAAATAAAAATTTGCAAATTGCATTTAGAAGTTTAGAGCTGCATGAACTTCCTTCATATCCTAATACCACAAGACATACATGGTCAGTAAAGACATCTTCAAGTTTGGAGAAGCCTAGGTATATTATATTTGGTTTCCAAACAGCTAGGGATAATAGTGCACGAAAAAGAACTGATGAATTTGATCACTGTAAATTAAAAAATCTCAAAGTATTTCTAAACTCTGAATATTATCCTTATAGTGATTTAAATCTCGACTTTGAAAATGGAGATGTCTCTAAAGCTTATGAGATGTTTATGAGGTTTAGAGAGACTTACTATAATACTATCCCAGATCCTATGATTAGTAGGGCCGAGTTTATGAAGAAATATCCACTAATCGTAATAGACTGTTCTAGACAGAACGAAACAGTGAAGGAAGGAATTGTTGATATTAAATTAGAGATTGAAACTGCAGAAAATGTACCAGCAAATACATCTGCATATTGTTTGATAATACATGATAAAGTGTTTGAGTATAATCCTTTGTCAAATGAGATAAATAAAATGTAAATAAAAGATGAAAAACATTCAACAAGAATTGGTTGACTCTGCAAATCAAATACGAGAGAAATATAGAGCTTTAAAACGTGGCAAGTTTCTAGAGGCTGAAGAGAGGTTCCAAACATTCCAACCTTTAATAGAGCCATTACAAGAATTAAGAAAAATCGCCAAAACAGAGAGACCTCGAATGGAGATTCTGCCAATGACTCCATCTAGAATACCAATAATACCAAGATTACAACCATTACAACAATCCACTCCACAGAAATTAGATTTTGGTCTTTTAGCATCAGACTATTTAGGAAATTACCTCAGTAAAAGTAGTATGACAGACACTACATATGGTATTAGACGAGAAGCAAATAAATTTTTTATTGGAAATAAGGAAGTTGATATTGCCAATGATGATGTTACAGTTGCAAATAAAACCTACAAGGGGACAAAAGGCTTGTGGCAGTTGTTAACTTTAAAAGAACCTGAGGATTATACTCCGGCTGATTTGCAAAATTATAAAGAAATTTTGGAAGCCACAAATGGACATTTAAAGAGTTACAAAGATGGTGCACCAATTTCAAGTAATAGACATACTAAATATCTTAATATAATTAAACCTCTATTTAAATCTGTTGGTGAAGGTTTGAGACAAGTGACTGGTAATAAAATAGACTATATTTATTGGGATGATCCTAATGAGCTTGTAGATAGGTTAAGACTTCTTTGGCTAAGTCGCCAAGCCGGTAACTCAGGAGTGGATAATGAAATAGATTCCATTATTGAGGAATTAAGAGAAAGTGGAATTATTTATTAAATAAAAATATGTTTATAGATAAATTTTATCGTTTATATAATCCATATAATAAGCCTACAGAACCCAGGGCTAGTCATGAACCTACTTTAAATTTAAAAGACGATAGTTGGAATTGTTTAAACCGTAAAATTGGTAATGTTAAAGATGGGGAGATTGTAGATGATGTATCAACTTTGGGACAGACATTAACTAGAAAAGGTGATGTCTTTTTACAAGGTAAAACTAAATATGAGTTTTTAGAATCTAAGAATAAAAATTGGAATGCTAAAAAACAGAAAATTACTAATGTGGAAAAGGGTGAAAGTTTAGATGATGTGCCCACTTTACAACAGACTTTAATACGTAAAGACGGTGGTACATTTGTACAAGACAATAATAATTATGAATTTTTAGAATCAGAGAATGGTGTTTGGAATGCTAAGAAACGGAAAATTACTAATGTGGAAAAGGGTGAAAGTTTAGATGATGTGCCCACTTTACAACAGACTTTAATACGAAAAGAAGATGGTAAATTTGTACAAGACGATAATAATTATGAATTTTTAGAATCAGAGAATGGTGTTTGGAATGCTAAGAAACAGAAACTTAGCGATTTAATGGAAGGTACAGATAGTAAAGATGCTGTGAATGTTTCACAAGTTCCAAAAATGGAAGCAGGCTATTGGGATTTTAATAATAAAAGGTTAGTATGTGTTAAACCTGCCATTGATGACACTGACTGTGTTACAAAAGAACAGACTATAACTTTTGATAAAAAAGAAAAATGTTGGGATGCCAAAAAACAATATATAAGAAATCTACCAATGGGGGAATATTTAGATGATATTTGTTTAATGTCACAAGCTATGTATTATGACGGATCAAAATTTGTATATGCAGGAAGAAAATTTAATTTGATGGAATACAATCCTGATTTATTAGTTGCCGACCCTACATCTTTGAGCGGATTTAAGTATATAGATAATAGACCATATATACCAGAAAACTATGTATTTAAAAGAATGGAAGATAATCTATTGATTGGGGCTAATGGTAATATATTTACAGTACAAGGAAAGAATGATGTTATAAAAAATGAATGAAATTGCATACGAACTTCATAAGCCTGCAAGAAAGAATTTCATTAGAAGGTCTTTTAAAGTATTAGGTATAAACGAAACTGTACAAATAGATTTAATTGATATGCAAAACTATGCTAGAGAGAATTCTGGCAATAAATATATTTTAACTTTAATAGATACATTTTCTAAAAAAGCTTATGCTGCTCCGCTAAAAAATAAGACAGGGTTGGTGGTTACAGAAGCCATTAAAACCATTCTACCCAAGGGGGTTAAAAACATTCAATCCGACAATGGAAAAGAATTTTTTAATCAATATTTTAGCAAACTAATGAAAAAATTAAATATTAATCACTATCACACATTTTCTACAACTAAGGCTGCAATTGTAGAGAGGTTTCAGAGAACTTTAAAGAATTGGTTATATAGAGAATTTAGTGCTCAGGGGAGTTATAAATGGTTGGATTTACTTCCAAAGTTAATTCGAAAATATAATAATAAGGTGCATAGATCTATAGGAATGAAGCCTAACCAAGTGAATATTAAGAACAGTAAATATGTGCATGAGAGGTTGACTTCTAAAGTAGTGCAAGTTAAAAAGGCAAGATATAAGGTAGGTGATAGTGTGAGAATTTCCAAGTATAAACATGTTTTTAGTAAAGGATATACCCCAAATTGGACAGGGGAGCTATTTACAATAGCAGAAGTAAAGAATACAAAGCCCGTGACTTATATCTTGAAAGATGAAAATGGTAATATAATCAGGGGAGGCTTCTATACAGAGGAGTTGTTAAAAACCAAGTATAAAGACATGTATTTGATAGAAAAGGTTATTAGGAGAAAAGGTGATTTATTATATGTCAAATGGCTTGGGTTCCCAAGTAGCCAGAATTCATGGATTTCCACTAAGGATGTCCAAGGGAGCGCGCCCACGCCATGAGCCGAGTTCGCACATACATGATTTTGAAATAGAAATATAATATATCAACTGGAAAGGGGAATGGTAGATGTACTAGCAATTGTGCATGGGGCAGAGGGGAGTGGTGAGGGGGTGAGGGGTGAGGGGGGGAGTTGGCCCAAAAATGTCGAACCTCAAAAAACGGCGGCGACAAACTATACTAACAATATTAAACAACTCATACGTCTAATATATAGATAAGATAAGACAGAAATATAATACATCAACTAGAAAGGGGAATGGTAAATGTACTAGCAATTAGGCATGGGCGGGGAGTTGGCCCAAAAATGCCGATGCGCAAAAAACGGCACCGACAAACTATACTACTTACGTTAGACAAAATAGCTCATAAATTTAGCTTAAATACAAAACTATATTTTTCAAAATATGATATTTCTAAACTGTTACACGGTCCTTGAATTATTGAAATGAATAAAATTACAAGTGTGCAAGTAAGTAAGTGATTAATTGTTAAATGGGGTTTTCAAACAACTAGTATTATTTGCAGTTATCTTTTAGCTACTTTAGATGTTCTAACCAAAACATGACGTGTGTATTAGCTTTTTAAATATGCGTAATAAGGCTCTGATTATGCAGAGCGTATACCATCACTGCTAGCCTTATGAAGCCAAGATAATGTCACTAGAGTTAGGTATTTATCACATGATTTGTGGTATTTCGTCAAACTTTCGGTAGTAATTTCCTTATGAATCAAACAAGGTAAGCAAAAGGTAATTTCTTCTCTTTTTGTGATATTTTTAAATACAATTTTTTTAGGCACGCAACATTAAGTGATCTTAATTAACAGGACTAAACCCACGATCAATCTTGCTTTTCTAAATCCAGACCTCATTCCCGACCCAGCTAACGTTACAGATATCTAGGTTTTGTTGCTAACAAAATGTATTACAAAAGAACTATCATAAAAATAATTATATATTGTTAGGGAAGTATAACTTTAAAATGTAAAAGTAGTACATTAGATTAATAAAAATAAAAAATGAACTAATGTAAACAAAATCTATGAAATATAAATTATAATACAAAATGTTAACATTCAATGCATTGAGTTTCTTCCAATTAGAGCCAATTAATATGATTATCACAGTCGTTATATATCAAAACTACAGTTTGTATAAAAATAAAACTACAGAAATTGTCAAACTAATCTTAATAAAGTAATACATGTTTATTGAAGGTATAACGGCGAGGTACATAACGAACACCATTTGATACTAATGCAGCAAAATCAGGACCATTCACCTGATTGCATGGTGTAGCACCTGGTTCTGATGTAACATCACCTACATACAAACACGGAAAAGATCTATACATTGAGAATTACAGAATAACAATCATTTATAATAATTTTTAGCTATTCATAACAACTTCCATGTACAAGTATTCTACTAGCAATAATGTATTAACTAAGGCGTATATACGTAGGCTTAAAATAGTAAAATCGTAGCCTATGATGTGCCAATATAAATCACAATAATCTGTTGTTAAACAAAAATTTTATTTACATAGTAAAAAGAAAACATATTCATACTCTTATAAAAAGTATATTTGTAAGCTGTTTACATAAACGAAAATTGTTATTTTAACGCTCGTGACAATCACTATATTCACTATAGTAATTAAAAATAACAGAAAATCGATCGATTAACGTATAACATCAGATTGTGGATTCCTTCATTGTAACTTTTAGGCATGCAAAGGTATTTATACATCTAATGTACCTACTTAAT
Organism: Macrosteles quadrilineatus; assembly: GCF_028750875.1. NCBI lineage: Eukaryota > Metazoa > Arthropoda > Insecta > Hemiptera > Cicadellidae > Macrosteles > Macrosteles quadrilineatus. The sequence continues at coordinate 3,659,531 of NW_026542602.1, forward strand.
GAAATTGCATTGATTTAATATTAGATAAAATGTAGTTAGTTTGAATGTATAAAAAGGTAAAACAATATTTTTTCAAAATTTATTCAATAAATCTAAAAGAAAGCATTAACTACTAATTGGCAATTGGGGTTATAATATCGCGGACCTGTCTTCATGCGAAAGGTCAAGAGAACCCAAAAATACGAGATATCTATGTTTTTTTCCTTTTACTGACGACAACTATCCAGTTATCTGTGAGGGTTTTCCTGAAAGATTTTTCATGTATTGACATTAAGTGGGTAGTAGTAGATTACATATTTTAAAGGGGTTTAAAGTGGGTTTACAATATTTATCCTACTATTACCCACTCAACACTAATGTATAAAAATTTTAAGGGAAAGACTCATACAGAACTGTATCGTCGTCAATACAAGGGAAAAAATAAATGCCTCGTATTTTTGGGCTCAAAAGGACAATATCTGATTCCAAACTCAAAAAACAAACCAAAGTATAAGGAACACCTTTTTCGTTCGTTATGTAATATGTTTGCAATATCACCTTCAATAAAATAATAAGTAATAAACTGCACGTTTTTTACAGTCCAGCTCCGTGATGTGCTTCGCTCTAATCCAAGTTGTAAAATGCTATTGCCGTTATTAAACGGGACTGCAACAGTGGGTTCCACATGCAACGGTTCGTGTTTATGAGATTACTGTGGAGTAATTAAAAATATACAAGCTTTAGACGCAGTGATATGCATCTAAACTCAACACTGTAAAACGTATTATATTGTCTGATAAGTAGCTTACAATTACTCCAAATGAAAATAAAATTTGTAGTAAACTTGTTAGGTGAGTCGGTGGCTCAGTTGGTAGCGTCACGGACTTCGGGTCCAAGGCAGAGATGTCGTAGGTTCGGATCCTGGTCACTGCCGAAATGGTCACAGGTATCAGTACAGTTCACCTTCGTATTGTACCGGCTCACCTCTTAGTAAATGAAGATTAAAAGAGGCCACCAACCACTAAGAAAAGTTTGTCTGTAACTGTATGGAATTCCGATACAGAATTTTGTAGTATGAGGTTTTAGGGGAAAAATATCAATCAATAAATTAACGCATTTACATAAGATATACCTTTGAATTACTTATGACAAAACACTAGGAATATTGCATGGACTATAATAAGCCCGTACTCGTTCTCATTTATTCGTATAGAAAAAATTGATCAAAAAGGTCTGAGAAATTTATACCGGTAATTATTAGACTGTGGGCTATATAGCTTTTATAACCAAGTAAAAAAGAGTTTTTGTATAGATTTAACAAAAACTAATCAGTACTTTAAACAAATAACGTTGATAGAGATTAACATTTTAAACTAAAACCATCACTTAACTGAACCCACCTTATCATCAACCTCTCCTTTACAATGTAGTTCTACACTTGGGCCGCACGGACGCCATATAACCGAACAACGCACTTCGCCCAGACTAATATCCGGTTTAACATTAACTTCCTCCTGAGTGTTAAACATTTATGACAAGGCAAAGTGTTTCTTTGAATACGAGGAAAGTAAAGTATTTATTTTTGATTTAGAACTTGGTTTTGGTTGGAAAAGATATGTTTATAAAATGATAACGACTTGTTCGTAAGTGATCCCTTACATCCACGGATTTATTCCAAAAATGTCTGCGAATGTACTGCACATGTATCATAGTTAAACTTGAGACGTAATTAAATACACAAAAAGTGATCTCTTTAAGTGTAATCATTTCGATTACGATGTAAAAAAAACAAAAAAAATTTAAGAATCAGTATTGAACAGCTGATAAAGAATTGAAATCATACCCTTTAATCGCATGTTCAAATTATTATTGTGTTGTAAGAAAATAGTGAGATGCATGACTTTAACCTGAAGAATCATCTATAAACACCCTGAAAGTCGTATAGAAATGGGGTATTGGACTAAAACGCACAGTCAATACGCTAAGATGTTAAAGGATGGATATTCAATCACCACGTACGTAGGATATTTTCCACAAAACGTTTCTGAATTTGTGACTTGAATACTCAAAGCTTTGGAGTCCCTTACGTGATCTCTTACAAATCGTTACCAAAAATCCCAAATATATCTGTCAAAGGTCTTATGTTATATTATTCTGCAAATATAGATGTATTTATTACATCTACAGTTTCATTTAGTAATGTTATTATGAATAAATGAATATTGAATACAGTACCTTGATTCGTGAAAATAAACATAGTTAACATGGATGTATAATTTCGGTCGTGAACAGTTTGCTGGCACAAGTAATAAAAGGGAGATTTTAAGATGTAATTATATTTTTTTACATATTGTTTAAATTTACAGTACATATAAGCACTTAAAAAACGCACATTCCATTAGGAAAAACTAATTCTAATGAACCTGTTTGAAAAAAAAAACATTCAGCTGTAGTTTATGAGATGGGTACAAAAGTATTATACGAATTAATATTAAAATTAATATTAAGTCCATGAAAACCCATGTTTGTTTAGTGTATACACTTTCAGTAGCATAAATACTATTTCAGTACTATAAAACTATCTTACAGAAGTAACCTAACTAGGAAAGGTAGTTAACCCTTTGAGAACGCAAAGATATGATAAAAAAACCGATTTCATATGATTGTTTAAATGATATTGCCACAAAGTCAAATAAAAGAATGTATACTTTGAATTTCAGACCAACGTCACGTTTCTACGATCAGACTGGAAAATGGATTTAGACTTGTGACATGAATGCTAAAGGAATCAGATATTCCTAAAGGAATTACGTGGCAGAATTCACAGTAAATAAAGCTTTTTATTTAAATTCACTGGTTATCCAGATTCTTGTGCTCTTGATAAAATGTTTTATTTGGTTAAGCATGCTGAAATAACAATGATAAAACTAGTAATACACAATACATATTTTTATAAGGTTAGTTTGTATTAACATTTCCATATGATTGAGTGTTTGGAAACAAACTTATCAAGAATTAAATATTAAATACGTAATACAATTGTATATGCAGAGTGACATAAAATTCTCGTAAAAAAAACTGTTAAGACAGAGCTACAAATCATTTAACAAGGTTACTCTACCTAAAAAACATAATGACATTATGATATGCTGATGATAATATAATTTATGATGTTAGTGCTACCTGCCAGGGGCGCAGTACGTGAATTGGAAGAATATTTATTTAAATTGTTAAACACAAGCATGATGTTGGCGTAACATCGAGATAGCTCTATTGTAAAATTGTTTTTAAAGATCCAACTTATTGTAATGCAGTAGGACTTTTTATTGCAACTTGTTTGGACACGATAATAATCCATTAATTAATTAATGTTTTATTGCATGAAATACACAATTATATTTAAATTGAAAACAAGGAACGCAACTAAAACCGTATGCCTCAACACCAACCCAGCGGATGCAAAGCCAGTATATACTTGACATCACGTGACTCACGCCATGTATCTGCTAGTGTCAGCGGTCTTGTCAGCTGTCAGTGGGGTGGAATTTAACACAAAATAGGCCACCGCAGTATCAGGCCATCATGTGACTTCATTGACAAGATTCTCCATGTAATAAGGTAGGGTCTTCATAGCAATGTCTGCTGCCAAATACGATTGCTAAGTTGTGAATGACATGTGGGTCTTATACTTTTCCTGAAAAGTCTTATATCTTCTGAAACCCCTATTTTAAATTCCTATCTTCGAGTTTTTCATTTTTTTTTTCGATTTTGTAAAGGTTATCCCAAATTTTCTGCACCAAATTTGAATTATTTATAAGTATGAATGAAATCTATTTCTAACTCCAGATTTACATTTTTACAGCTGAAATTGAAGTTTAATCTAATTTAATGACCTATTACATAATTCTAAAGTAAAAATAATTGAATAAATTTTACACAAAACGTGTAAAATAACTACTGTATTTTTGTAGTTTAAACTAAACTAGTGTTGACCTACTGATTACATTAAAAATAGTTGTAGCTTAGAAAATAAATTATAAATTACAGCACAACTATTATATTTATCAAGGAACGTGCAGAATGTTACTAAATATTTAAGTATTACTTTTTATAGTTAGTTTCACATCTGAAACCCCTTAACAATTTGTAACCATAGCTTTATTTTGTCTAAAAAATGTAAACCAGACTATTCCGAATAAATATGCCTCAGGAATAAATTAATACATTCAAAATATACATCGTATAAACTATAAGTTATGCTGTTCTGCTTCACAGCGCTCGTCTCTCTTACAACCGCTGTAAATGTAAAACGACCCCTACTTTTATGTTCAAATGTTTTAATATTTAGACCAATCTGCATGTTGAGTGAATACATAAAATACACTGTATTTCATTAATAAAACAAGGTTGTTTTAGTTGTGTGCTGTTCTTTTTATGGTCTCTTAAGGAAGGTTTTTGTAAAATAACTTTATTTTTATTAATTCTAACAATCTGGAACAATTATTTTGACCAAGAATATTTCGTTGACTATAAAAAATAATATCATGTGGTATATATTTTTTGGCAATTTTTTGAATTTTTACAATGTTTCAAGTGATTTTTTTTTATTTTCAAAAGAGGTCAAAGCAATCAATTTTGTTATGATAATTATTGTAAAAATGGCGCAATCGATGCAAAATATTTAACGCTGACTTAAAATAAGAAACGCACTATATTTCTCAATATATTTGTTTTTTTTAGAGTACCACATGGCTTTTGGTTTTTTCCAAACAAAAAAAAATATTATTTTGCAATTACCTCAAAAACATAGTCTTTGTAGTACAAATAACTTATGTTTTTTTGAGAATAATTAGTTGAAAATATTTAACATCTTAGTATTTTCCTTTGAAAAAATTATACATAACTTTTACTTCATCCATCTCATTCTCATATATTACGTCGTTAAAAAAAAATTTTACAGTTACATTTGGATTTTTATATACTCAAATAGTTGTAACCAATGATTACCAAACCAGCAAATGTATACACTATGCAGTGTGTATATTCTGAAGAAAAAATTGCTTTCCTTAGGTCATATATGTTTTTAAAGCCCTTATCTGAGATGGCTTAGCGTAAAATATCCCAATGTTTGTCCTACAATATTGTACGTCGTAAACAAGAATGTTTTCTCAAGAGGTAATAACTTGACTTGAGCACGACATCAGCTTCAAAAGGATACCGTTATAAAATTTTACTACTTAACAACGGTCTTTCAGAATATTCTAGGTACAAATTTGTTTAGTGTTTGTATAACAGAAGCGTAGTATTATATGATATAGTGTACAAAGTAGTATTTTGGTAATTATTAGTTACGATTTAAAATGAAGAAGCTTGTAAAAGGAAATATTTTATAAATAAAAATAATTATTCTCAATCATTAGGAAATCTACATTTGGTGCTTTTTAAACGGAACCTAAATTAATATTACACATAATAGGACACATAGTAAGTTCTACGGTAATGGTTTTTCCATTGCAGGATTCATGAACTCATTATTGTACAAAAAGGGGAATCGATAAGGACTGTTTCAGACCCTAAAAGCTGTTTATATTCTGTTGATAGCGTCAGATACATAATGCATAGGTAGGTTAACGGAGATAGAAGCTAAGCATGGGTAATATATGATCCTTTGCAAGGGATCTACAAAAGTTATAGATTCGTTTTTATTACTTGTTATAATTAGTTTTTATTGCTTGTAAATCCTCGCTATGACTATTATCATAATTCATCGTATTGCTATGGCTTGAGCAGAAATTAAAGAGGAAGGAAAGGTAGCCATAATGAAATTTTAACAACTTCACCAGATGCAATCTAATTAAAAACTTTCTTGAAATCCAATAACTTAAACGAGTTTTATTACCACCACTTGAAACATAAATCGTTGTAAAATAATGTCAGCCATTTTCTTTTTGGTTTTATAGCTTCCTTTACAAAAAAAAACGACAGATAGTTTATAATTGAGGGATTTATTTTGCGGAAAAGAAGTATATAAACAGCAAAATAATAGGAATAATTAATTGTTTAATAATTAATTGTATGTGTTGAATAATTAAAAATTATATATAGGCTATACCTATTTAAGTATATTTCTTCACTTTAAATTATTGTATATTACCCAAAAGATTTCTAACACTGTATACGATTTAAATATTTCAACTGAGATTTTTTAGTATAACATAATTATTTTTTTTATTCATTAAACAGATTTTTACCTTAGATACATTTATTAAGTTTGTGCTGTCTCAACTTAATACAAATATTATAGTTTGCCGTATGAATGCTAACTGATCGTCAGAGGTACCATCCTTTTAATACTTTTGTACAATTTGAGTATTATTAATTAACAAAAGATTTTTTAGTGACAATGAGTTCATAGAGTTAAAACAAGAAGTATTGTGGTTTATAGATGAACTTTTCACCGCCTACTCTAAAGGATTGGATCGAGTTTGTTTCACGGTAGTTTCTTCTAAAGCGGGATTACCGTCTCGATACGGATTTGAAAAACCGTATCTCTTTGTCTAGAAAGAAATTGTCGCATGAGGTTTGTGCACTTTTCAAGTTTTTACATTTATGTCAATAATACGAAGTGACACTAGTTTTTTTTTCATAATATATGTGTGGTTTTTAATCCATCAAGAGTGCATATGTTAAATTGTGTAACATAACTAACGTCATGAAAGTCATTAAATATTAATAAAATAAAAAATATACTCAACTGAAATGTTTATTCATGTACTATGCCACGATAGTAATTTATGCGTTACTCATAATGTAATCTGCATTTGATTCAAATAGTCGTTAGTAAACAGAAACATACATTTTATGTATTAGTTCCTCCATACGATAATGTATATTCAATATAAGTATATCAATAAAAACATTTCTTATACAGGGAAGTCAAAAGATACATTGTCGCAAAAATACTACATTTATCCTTTTGTTAAACAATCCAAAAACAATACCCAACAAACTTGTCTCCACTAATCGTTAATGTAATTTAACCAATTACATAGTATTTTGTAATTTTTAAAACATGAAACACAAACAAGTTTGAAATTGTATTAGAAACGATTTTTCAATCAAATACATTGATACAATAAAAATTACGCTTTTCAATCAAATACATTGATACGATAATGATTCTTCATAAATAATTGTTTAACTTAACGTATATCTTCAAACAAATATAGTTTGCACACAACTAAGAGCCCTTTTGTTATTCCTTTGGAGACTTAAAATGTTTTTTAGTTTTGTTTTAAGGAACGACGTTCATCAACAATAATCTGTTAATGGTGCAAATGTTAATTGATAAAGCCACACATTTTTTAATGATCTCAAAAGTAAATGTAACAACATTATCCAACGCTAAGGGTCAACTACTCAGCAGTAGGTTCGTCAGCAAATTTATAATTCAATGAGAACTACTCAGAATCAGAGCGAGGGAAGAGCATGCTTTACTTCTTAGTAGACTTACCCTACACACAAAGGTGCCGAGAAATGGGTAAACATTTAAAAGTATAGCTAACTCAGGATGGGTGGGGATTAGTTTAGAAATATATTATACATAGAGTTTTATTTGATGATTTTATCTCTTTAAACCTTTTTAACATTGATATATAACATACTATCAATTTCAGAGTCATTATTCAAATACAATTTATGGTAATAATTTTAAATTACTTAAATGGGTTTATAGTTAGTATAAATATTAATTGTAATTGATCCTAAATTATATTTTCGTGTATAAGATCCGAGAGGCTAGCTCATGATTAGTTCAAGAATAAAGTTGTTTGTTATCATACCGTATTTTGATTTCATAATTGTTTAAAAATCTTGTTTCAATGATTCTCAAAAAATGAAAATTAAAGAGTCAGATTGAAAACACAGATCTTGCGATTAGAGGTTAAGCTGAAGTAATACATGTTTTCCTGATAGCAAAATTAAAGCTATCCATTTCTTATTTTTGTGTTATGTCTTGTCCTGTTAGATGAAACAATTTATTATTAGATAACGAATAAAATATAGTTTATTTACGAATAAATGCATATTTGGTATAATCGCTGTTTCGTTGAACAGTCTAGATAAAGAATTAAATGTATCGTTAAAAGAAGGGCTCTCGCAGTTGGTGTTGTACACTTTAAGCTTCAGACGACAGTTTTTGTGGTTTCGTGTGGAGGATAACTTGAACTTTCTTGTTGATGTTTGTAGTTCGTGTTCCTCTAAAATCTAACCTTATTTCCGGATACTGCAGGTATGTAGTAGACCATTTTTAGTAAATCCAAGACTACCTACTATTAAAAGAGACTTTCCTAATTTTATTTTGATATGAAATTAATCATACTAAGATCAAAAGACAAGTGTTTAAATTGTAATAAAACTAAAATGTATTTTAGGGTATCCCCTAGGTTACAGCTGTTTTATTTTTTATTTTTTATTTAAGTAGGCCTACTTATAATAAAATTAAAGTAAATTTTAGAATTTGTTCTATTAAAAAAAAACTTTGCTCATCAATACTACAATATACATAAACTTGACATCCATTACATATTTTAAAATGTATTTATTACTTGAACATAATTTATAATTAACATTACATTTTATCACTGTTGGTGATTGCAACTAAGTTCATTAACGAATCTTTTGTTATAGCATAGTTAGTTTAAAAAGATTATTTTTATATTATATTTTTAATTCAAGAATAATCAACGCCTGTGAAAAAGAATTATAACATATTATTTAGTGTGCAAATAGTCCGTTTAAATTTGTCACTATCTATTTTTTACCCAAAGTTAAGTGTTCTTGGCAAGTCATGCCATAGAATATTTACATATTATTATTTTTTGATTATTTCAGTAGCTTAGATGTGTATTTAGTATCGAGATCTAAATGGGGTTTAAATTTAACTGATATTATACATTTGTTTAACTATGTACATGAGAAATTTAAACTGTCAAAATAAACTAAGTGTTATCGAAGACATCTTAGCATTTAATGTTGATCTTACAGGAGTAGTTGTATGTAAAATTCACCAGGATCTGTTAAAAGCTTGGGCGCATGTAACACATGATTTATAAACTACTGTCTGCGAGTTTATACTCCAAACCGATAAATTTACCTAGGTATGTGTTTGTTTTATCATGTCTTAGATGGTGATGTTTTATCAATGTTATGGTAAACACCCGTTTTAATTTTGATTATCAGCTGTTTGATTACTCTTATTTAGCGGTGACTCGGTCGTCCGAGGCTGAGTGAATAAGGTTTCTGCCTAAGATTCAGAGGACTTAATTTTCGATCTTGAAAAGAATCACCTTTGGAGACAGTCAAAACCGTTTTGACCTAAAGTCTATGGTAATATCTAACGAAATATAAAATACTTAATGGTAAAATCAACCGTTTGAACTTATAAAGTAACTTAAGTAATGGAATTTAGTTTCAGTAAAAAAAAACCAGTGAAATAAAAACAATATGTCTTTTAGCTATAGGCCTAATATAATCTACCTTGTGCGTGATTTCGTTAAAAAATACAACATGTCTGGATGTTTTCAATGGCCCAATAGTGAATTCAATTTATTTTCAATTCTAATAAAGTGTGATTAATCTCAATTAATATATCACTTTGATAGGGATTTTTATTTCTTCATTAGCCAAGCTACTGTTTTTAAGGTTGTAGGGACGACTTAATGGGATCAACTTTGGGTTTATTTGTTATTGAGACAATCAATTGACGATAGTATCCAACAAAAGTTATTTTTGCCATACTACAAAAACCTGCTTGTTTAGATACTTCATAAAACCACACTCTTGATGTTAAAGAAATGCTTATAAAGTCAGATGGAGTTCGGTAAGTCTTCCAATCACCCTTACAAGTTGGTGCTGATTGTATGATGAAAAGTACCATACACTTCTCATTGGAGAGTTGTTTACGGTAGTGGCATAAAGTCTCGTGTTTGGTAAGCTCTTCTTGACAACTATTACTTGGCTTTTTATCAAAATATACCATAAACAGACTAAAGTTTGTATCTTTATGTGAAGGGAAACCTCCAATCAGGTGTTAACCAAAGCGAACCACTAGGGCAAATAACTGTTTACTAAGCAAGCTATTTACTATACAGGGTGATTGATATAAGTGTGCCAGCCGTTTTATTCGAAAACTATAAGATACATCAAAAAAAGTTAAATCGTAAGTGCCTTGGATTTTTTATTTAAAAAATTATAGTCAAGTCCAAAAAATTATTTTAGCCGCCATTTTTCCAATATGGCCACCAACTTTGATTTTTCTTATGGAACACCCTGTATTTTATGATGTATTCTGGTAGAAAAAGAAATTTTAAGTTGATTTTATTCTTGTCGTTTTTTTCATAACCCTAACCGTTTCAAAGATAATAATGGTTTAAGTTGTGAAATTTTGAATGGTTTTCGAACAAAACAGCTGGCATGCTTGCTTAGGCTTTTATCGAAATTCTTTCTCATGCAGAAATTTCAAAACTTTAACCATTATTATCTTTGAAACGGTTAGGTTTATGAAAAGAATTACAAGAATAAAATCGTCTTAAAATTACATTTTCTACCAGAATACATCATAAAATACAGGGTGTTCCGTAAGAAAAATCAATGTTGGCGGCCATATTGGAAAAATGGCGGCTAAAATAATTTTTTTGACTTGACAACAATTTTTTTAATAAAAAATCCAAGGCACTTATCATTTAACTTTTATTAATATCTCTTATAGTTTTCGAATAAAACGGCTGGCACACTTATATCAATCACCCTGTATACCCTATTGTTTGATTTAATGCATTCAAACGTCAAGTTAAAATGTCCAAACACAGTTTATAAGTACTATTATCAAAATGCAGCAAGGCAGGTAAGTCGCGTTAGAGATATTTAGAATCGCTAACGTAAAATCGCATGCATAATGTACGAAGGGGGTAAGCATGGGTTATGTATGATTTATGGCCTTCCGTTCTGCACGAAAACACGACTTAAACCCCCTTAGTTAACATAATTTGTAAGCTTGAAAGGTCAATAATATTTATGTTTGATTAATGTAATTATTCACCATTTGTAGAAAACAAACTTTTTAAAATCAAACATGTTTGGACGATACAGCTACTTAAAGTCGTTGGCTTGAAGTAGTACATCGTGTTAATAGATCTATCTATAAAATTTATTTACAATTGTAAGCTAGTTTGGGTTTCTAGTTAATTTATTGTATATATTTCGAAACAAATATCAGTTAGAGATAACGTTTTTCGATTCATGCATCTGATGTGTTAACATCTAATTTTATCTACATATATTTTTGCAGCTCAGTAAATGTAGTAAGTTTAGTAAGTAAGCTCTCAAATTTGGGGCTAAAAAGAAGTAGGAAAAGAACCAACTTGTGTCAAGGACATCTGCTGCACATTTTCTGACATTGAATTGTTTCAATTGCATTTGCTAATTTTGCGGAATAATATTCCCTATTCATAAAAGATTTTATTGCATAGTTAACAGTATAGTTTTGTGTTAACTATCATTTCGATTTCATATTTCAATACAATTACAACATAACTACGTTTACCTTGTGGAAATATTGCAGCCAGCAACACCATACAGGAAGACAGCAGCGTGATGCCAGCCATGTCGTCACACAACATGATCACGTGATTGGCTTACATCACTGCCACCGCTGTAACAGAACAGTGTGTTTTTAATATATTATGATTTTATCAGATCACTAATACTCCGACACACAGGGGGATGAAATATGGTGGGAAAACGTGCGAGAATAATTAGTGTTTAAAGGATAAGAGAAAGAAATTGTATTGGACGTGATTGGCTCTTTAGCTGGGGTGATTTATTAAGAAGACACTTATCAAAAACAGCTGGGTCTAACTTAGATATCTTATTAGGGTTTTTAATTTGCTTGGGATTCGACCAACAACCTAATAATTATTAGGCCAATACTATATCTCTTAATTTACCAACCTGCTATAGTTTGAAATAAACAGTTACATTTTAGATGCACCGTAACAGATATAATTGTTTATTATGCACCTACATAATTATCGCAAATAGGTAAATTTCATAAATTATCTTAAAGTAAAGTCATAATAACAGTAAAAACATTTATATTTGCAACAAAACATGTATATAGTTGCATATTTGGTATGATGATGATTGGAGTTTGGCGTTTTGTGAGTAACAGTATAAGCGTAAATATATGTTTCAAGTGTTATAAGACGTTTATTTTATTTACTTTCCGTAACAGTAAAAACAGTCATACATATGTAAAAAATGTGTTGCGTTGAAACTTAGGAAACTGTTCTTGTATAAACTCTGTTTTATATTGACTCACGTTAAATTATGGTTCCCTCTGAGTTAAAAAAAAGTTTGAGAATGCTCCTGAAAATAAAATTAGGTTTTTAAAATATTTAACAAAAATATTTTTGTACATTGGCGTGTAAACTACACGTAACATGCAATATTCGTTTGAACAAATCTTTTATATTAAATAAAAAAAATAAAAATTTGGGATGATTTTAAATTTTACATAGTAATTAAGCACAAATTGAAGTAAACAAAAAAGTCCCATTATGTTAATACTGATTATATACATTTTACAACTATAATTAACATGTAAAATGCAATCAGTGATCAATATTTCGTCAAAAATAACTCAAAATTAAATTCAGAAAATCTGCTAAACACATATATTAGATACTTAACAGCTGTAGGGACTACAGCCATGAGTTTCATTTGTTCTGTTTTAAATGGTTGTAAATGTACAAATTCATTAGCAAGTGAAAAAAGAAATGATAAATGATCTTATTTAAATGTCCAAAATGAACGACCAGTGGTTTATTCAATGAGACGCCGTTTTGTGTCTCTTCGTTAGCATAATATTTCAATTCACAACTTAATTGGCTTACGTCTTCTGTCTTTTATCTCTCATTTTTACTTAAACAATACCTTTTACATTTACAACGATAAGACTGAAACTAATATCTCTAACGTTTAATCTACTATGTAGGTACTAAAATTATCAATAATTTATATTACAAAAAGGTAAAATAAGTTTTTTTCAACTCGTTGAAATTACGCGCTATATAAACATACCGTAATTTTGAAGAAGTAATTTTATTTTATTTATTTATTAATTTTTTTTAAAAAGAGACCAATAGTAATTAGACTATTTAAATAGTGGGACAATGTACAGGGTGAACATAAAAGAAGTGAACAACTTTGAACATCAATTTATCGAAAACTACGGATCTGACATCGCTGCGGTTGGTACCAGTAAGTCGGAAAACACCTTAAGTTCTGTCTCAAACGGCTGATTGCTGTCAACAATACAAACATGTGACAAAAGATGTTATTTATTGATTTGTTTGAAAATGGTCAATACGCTCTCAGAAAAGTCTTTTTGTGTGTTAGAATTAGAGATAACTCAGTCTGCCACCCATGTCCACTTGAGACTTTTTTGTGGGAAATGTGAAAGACAAAGTTTTTGTTCCTCCTTTGCCATTGAACCTTATGGAGCTCCGAAATCGCATTACTACTGCAGTACAAAGTGTCAATGAGGCCATTCTTGAAAAAGTTTGGGCAGAATTTAGTTTTAGAATAGATGTGTGTAAAATAAGCCGAGGATCCCATATTGAGCACTTGTAATATATGGGAGAAAACTTGAGAATATTATTTTTCTAATGGTGTATTTCACGTTCTCCTAGGTAGTGTCACTTTCCTGTAACCTTTTATTAAAGTTGTTCACTTCTTTTGTGTTCACCCTGTATTTTGACGTAAAATGTAGAAATCAGTAATTAACGTGAAGTGTTCAATGTTTTAGGTAATTAAAATTTTAATACTTTTTAGGGAACAAGACATTTGTCATATGTTTGGCTTCGTAAATGTTAACTATAAGTTTTGTATGTATCCTAAAAATTGCGTTAAAAAATAATTGACCATGCGTTTGACATTATTAGTGCCAACCATGTGTAGCACTGAAGGTAAAAAGATCAACCATTTTCGAAACCTCGAAAGTAAAATGTACGAGTATAACGAGTTGTATTAGTAAACTTGCATAATGAAGTTTAAGTACGTATAGTATCACTTAATGAAAATCTGTGTATTTTGTCATTGATTTATTTAAAACAATAGAATTTTGTCCTTTCATTAGACATATTTAAAATCAAAGCTGTTTACTGTATTGTTGCACGTCCGAATGACGTGTTCTTTATCTTCGAACAATATGAAATTATCTACCCTACAGCGTATTTTAGTCGTACCTAAACCTATAAGATATTTAACGTTGTTATTTTAGGTTATAAAGGCTTTTACACCTAATATTTCGTGAAAACAAAACACTATGTAGATAATTAGTTAGTACAAGTGATTATAGAAATGCAGATTAGGTCATCACTTATAAGAGTTAAGAAAATCGCAAAAGGAGGTTTTCGTCCTGCCAGAATCACAAAAAGCCTTGATGAAGTGGTGGCCAAATGAAGCCGTTTTCACACCGTATTTACATAATCTTTACATTTCTTTACGTTTCTCAGATTGCCAGTTAAACTTCTTTAACATTTCTTCTTCGAAAAAAAAATTAAAATAACAAAATACATGTTATGAAAAAGGGTGCATCTGAACTATGGCAGGATACATATTTTTTATTACAAAATAGTTGAAATAAATAAATTGTTTTTCATTGTTCGTTTTACATTTTTTGGTCTTGATTTTCTTTAGTAGTTTTCGTTACTATTCCCTAAAGTAGGCTTTGGGATGATATCGTGTTTAACGGACGAGGCTTCGCCGAGTCCAGAAATTCGATTAAGTCACAAAAAAACATTTTAGGGCGAGTTACGCACAAATATATTTCATTATATTGTCATAATATTGTAGCAGAAAGTATAAAATATAGCCAAAAAGCATTTTTAAGGACCAGAACAGCTGATTTGTTTTTGAGATAGGCTTTGACATAACCACATGATTCGAATCCGTAAAATTTTACGGACTAGTCCACAAAAAGCTATCTTAAGGGACTCAAAACGATCTGTAAGACAGCTGTTTTTGATACAGTGAAATAAATAAATATATTTAATGGATTTATGTTTTAAGTTGGTAATTGAAAAGTATGAAGTACACCTTATGGCGTCCCCTTCGTCGGTTAAGTGGACAGACTGTGTTTGTTTAATATAATAACTTAATAACCCGATTATGATATGATTTAATTAAACTTAAATTATTCCCAAAGTACCATGTTTTACCCAAGACTTAAACTTAAATTTACCATAAGTGTCAGTTAGACTATCAAATTTATTAAATAAACAACCTTTACTTATAGCTACTGTGCTAATTGTAAATTATACATTTAATAACGAGATTATTGCAAAGTAATTTATAAGAGCTTTGTAAAAATATCCATAAAATTTAAAGGAATAAAATGACAACTCTCGTGCTAAGGCGAAAAGAAAGCGAAAGGTCACAGTTAATTCACGAAACACAGAAAACCTTTTTAGTGATATTGTTTTACACTCAATTGTGAACTACACCCCCAGGGCTTGTGGTTGATGCCGTATATTCAATAAGGGTTGAGCTTTTTTTTACAAGGTTAGGAAATTAAAAATTTCTGACACACAGGTCTTGAGAAACAAATTATAAAATACACATTACAGTTGTTGTTTTGGGGGGATCTACATAGCTTTTGAAAGATCTGCTGTCCAAATTAAACCAAATTATGTTGATTAAATCTATATTTCTTTGATGAAGTGCAATTATAAAAAAAAATTAATAACGAGTCTCAATTTACTAAAAGGTGTTGACTGATGAGGTTCATGAATAAAAAATAATTATTTAAACTTTGTTATATATGTTTTCAGGAGTAAACATTACACACAAATATGTAACGAGCTTGGAACTAACAACTATATATAATTAGTTTAACGTTTTTTGTATAATATTAACTACAGCCAAATAAAAAAAAAAATACCATATTCTATTACGGTAATTTTAGTTGTTTTACTTAATATATTTTATTTGACTAAAAACCGGTAAATTGACATTAATTCAACTGTAACTGTTGTAGGCTATTCTGGATAGTTCAATAGATTTACATAAATCAATTATCATTATTAATGGACATAATAGATAAGTGTCGTAATATAGTAAATACAAAACAAACATATATCACGGAAATTAAATAATACACCGATATAGATTGTAAAACTTTGTTTTGATTACTAAATCTCTTTAATTATAAATAAATTGCAATTTATTTCATTTATATTCTTATACTTAATTTTCTACTGCGAAGTATTTACCAAAATATATTCTGTCCTTTCTACTGCCTATATTGATAGATTTAAAAGCACATAGAATTTAGTGAACTTTATTCACAATTCTTTTCGGAGAAAACAAAACCTAAAAGGTTTTCCGCGTTCTTTTTATACTTGGGCTGATTGTAATACTTGAATTGATTTGAATCTAGGTATAACTTTTCGGGTCTAAACAATATTTTTAAGTATTAGTTTACAATATTCCAAATTGCTAACAAATCACCAAATCAACACAAAATAAAATAAAAAAACCTACGTAATGTTTCAGTTTAAAAACTTTTCTCTGAAAATGGCATTATAATTTTGCTTATAATTATAAAAATTTACTTTTCCTAGCCGTACTGTTTTCTTGTCTAGCTTTCATGTTTTTGAAAAATGACATTTGGTTTTATTGGTTAATTGATCTCCAAAGGTTAGGTTCCGTCCCGTTTTGAACGACTCAGTTTATATTTATATCTAATATGTTAATGACATATTAGTTGTTACCTTTTGATTGCAAATCAAATATTATTATTAACTATAACCCCCTTTTTATTATTCAGTTCATTTAAGTATTCCATTTTTTTCATTCGTGTATTAAACCTAAAATTAGAATCCGTAAAACTACTGTCTTAAATGTCTGAAATGCCATTGCAGTTATAATATTCAAAATTAATAATCAATATTTCTATCAATCCTTTTTTTCAAGTTTCTAAAATGTACAAATACAAATCCACAAAAAGGATTGAAAAGCAGCAGACCATAAAATGTCAAAGAACACGAAAACACTTTTAGGGAATGGATTTAAACGGTTGGTATAAAGAAACGAGTTTGCCGGATATATTTTTATATTACGAAGTACTTAGTAATTGTATTGTTTAAATTGTTAGGTCTTCAATATTAAGTATTTTTACAGTTAAATAAATATTTATTTTATAATTTAATGATTATAATTTAAGGCTGTAATACTTATTCTTAAACATTGCCTAATACGTACTGTATTTTAAATCCTTACATTTCTTTTGGTTTTCGCATATTATATTTATCGGTTACCGTATACAAGGCTAGTATAAAATATTACTCTCTTTGTTGAATATAGTTAAATAGTCTCAAGCTATAAAATTAAAAGCTACGTTAAAACGTTTATAAGACTAACTTGGGCTCCATAAATCTTAAAGTATCCATAATTATATAAATATGTAAGATTGATTATAGGAAGCGTATTACATGTAATAGCTACACAAACATTATAACTATACGTCCTGAATGGGTTCGTCAGTCTGACAAAATACTCGTATTTACAATACGAATTTAATACTGATAATTAAGATTACAAATGTACATTAGAAACGTTATTCTAACTATGTTCGGACAAAAATTTCTGTTTGTCCTCGAAATGTTTACGTTTTTTGATTCATATAGCCAAAAACACTTATAAAACACATCTAATAAGCGTGCCAAATTATGTATTCATAAAATAATCTAAATATATTGAGTTGCAAAATTTATCATTTTGTTTAGTGCATACAGTTATTATTACATAGATACAAATGAAACGAAAATCTTACAAAACAAAAAAAAAATAGTGTATAAAAAATAATGACAATCATCAACATGCAAAATCTTTAAATTCACTTTAATAATTTACACGTGACAATAAATTACTGTTTTTACAAACTTTCATGTATGAAATTTGATTGGATCAAAGTAATTCTATGTGAGCAACAAAACGATGAATTGGTTTAAAGGGTTTCCCAGAGAAAATTCCCAGAACTTTACCTAAATTTACGTTCTCCGGTTGGTTTTAATATTGAAAGACATATATTCTAGAATAGAATCCCACAGTTGGACTGGCTCAGCGTCAGAGAAATATTCTTGTGTGATCTTCAAACTGCAAAACTTCTGCTCATACACGTTCTCTAAATTAAATTTGATACTGTGACGTCACACAAGGGAGGATTTTCTTTATTAAATCTATGGCTTGAAATTCTTGAACATGAAATAATTCTTTTTTATGTGTTTTCTAAGCCAACAAAATTCTTTACGTTTTGAAAAGGAACGTTTTAGACTCCGGTCCTGGTATTATCTATCATCCATTTTATAGATAGGATCATTCATTAATGGCCCAATTAACTAAATTAAATCAGCATTCGTTATTTCATTTTATACCAGCTGTGCAGTAAAAACCACCAATAAAATAATCCGAAGAATATTAAATTAATACGTATGCATCATCTATCAATTTGGAAACACCAATGGAAATCACCAATTGGTCATACTTCCATTAGTTTAACAAATCTACAATAAAAGAAATAGAACAAATAATCACATATTTTTTATACAAAAATTTTAAAGAATGTGTGAATTAATACATGTTTATGTTGGTAAGTCTTCATGTAGCCGGATGATGTTGCTTTCATAATAATTAACTGTGCAAATTAAAATAAACATACTCTGTCCGATCAACATCACATAGTTGTTGAACTACAAGTCATCCTACATTTAAAACTGTACTGACTTATCATTATGAAATTACTTTTATAGATACTGAGGGCCTCGTATTACAGAGTTATTTTGTTAAAAATGAATACCTGGCAATTATCTAGTAAATATGATTACGAAAACACTGCAAGTGTTAGTCGTAGTTGATAAATAAAACTCCTTGTATATGAAAAAGGTAGTTCCCATATCATAACAAGGGTTCCATATATATTTAATAATGGTCTTTTTCACGAGTATTTAAACGAATATCCATTTTCATCCTGACGCTCATTATTAAGGTAACACATAGACTTATTACACCAAAGAAATATGAAATATTATAGTGTTATTGCAATGACAACAATTGGTTTTATTTTACGAAAATAGCTTGAATCCAGAACATTCAACTCTGAGAGATTCAATCACAGAGATTACTATGAATCTCATAGGTGTAAGATTGCGTTGTGAATCAGTTGAGATCAACGTGACACTATGCTATGTGGGGTCATTTATAACATGCCATAGTCCTTGTTAGGTGTCAGTCATAAGATGTATGAAGAACTTGAATGGATGATGTTGATGGATCATTAATATAAAAAAATACATTATACCTATAAATCGATTTAAACTTTAAATTTGACAAGTTTTTTTAATTTTATGTTTAAGATGTAACTAAGAAAAACTAATGTAATGTGGATGTATATAAGGAAAACTATTTCTTTACTAGCTTTATCTGTTATATATTTTTAATCTTTATCTATTACTTTACATAAATTTACTTTATATTAATTTTAGAATAAGTATAGGCTTTTTTTTTGTTATTTACGCTTTGTATATACAAACAGAAAAATTTGTTGTTGGCTAGTTTTGAATAACTGATGTAAACAACTACTGAAGTCGATTTTATCATAATTTATTATAATTAAGTTGTTCACCATAAAGATTGTCTGTGTAAATAATATCATAGAGGTAATAATCAGATCACATGAAAATAAATCACCATTTCTCCTCAAACTAATATTTGAAACTACTTCTTTGCAGGGAAAAACTAAGCAAAGTATGATTTAGGTAAATGATTTAGAACCCAAATTTATC
The DNA here is from genome assembly GCF_028750875.1 of Macrosteles quadrilineatus. Lineage (NCBI taxonomy): Eukaryota > Metazoa > Arthropoda > Insecta > Hemiptera > Cicadellidae > Macrosteles > Macrosteles quadrilineatus. The sequence goes on from NW_026542602.1 coordinate 3,679,414, forward strand.
TGTAACAGATTGAGGGATTTGGATTCTTTTTCTCAAAAAATGTTTAGATAAGTCGAATGTTATTCTGTGTATGGTAAAAAAACGCATTTTATAGCTTGAATCCAAAACGTTCAACGTTCAACCCTGACAGATTCAATCAAAGAGATTACTATGAATCTCATAGGTGTAAGATTAAAGCAGTTGAGATCAACACGACTCTATGCTATGTGGAGTCATTTACAAAGTGTATTAGCCTTTGTTTCTGAAGATGGATGAAGAACTTGAATAGATCATTAAATTTCTATCCATCATTAATAAAAAATAAAAATAAACATTACCACTTATATAACAATTCAAAACCTTTAATCAGAGAGATGTATATATTTTATGTTTAAGATGTATTTAAATAAGGAAAACTATTTTTAAGCAATCTTTTTTCCGTTACCTATTTTTAATCTTTATCTATTTGTAGTTTACTATATATTTATATTAGAATAAGTATACGCTTTTTTGATACGTTATTTTCACTTTGTATACACACAACAATTTTGTTGGCTAGTTTCAAATACCTGACGTAAACAACTACTGAAGTTGATTTAATTATATTTAGTACCTACTACAAAGTTGTTCACTGAAACATTTTCCGTGTAATTAGTATTATTGAGATTATGTCATAATCAGATCACATGAAAATAAATTATCATTAGCCCTCAAACAAGTGTTTGGGGCTTCTGCGACTTCTTTTCAAGGGAAGAACTAAACAAAGTATAACTAAACTTTTATTTAATTCAAAAAAAAAAAATCTTTGCCAACTTGTGATACCTTTATTACGTAAAACCATTCTCAATACAATTTCAATTATTATTTACTATTTCAATATAGTTTAAAAAATATCAGTAGGATTGGTATTCAACCAAAAAGTGTAAGCATTTCGATTAATTGTGACTATACCTTAATCCTCAAATATTACTATGCAATCTAAGTTAAATATTCGATTTTTTTTAAAACATTGTTGATCGTAAGGAAAATACTATAAACTGGTAATATAGGATAATTTATGCCATAATTTCGCTTTCGCTAGAGATTTCTCATGAATATTACATGATTTTATGTTATCAGAACAATATGTTATTCTTGTGACTAATGTTGGTTTGTATGTCTAGGGTCTTTCTTATTTAAGTGTCTCCATTTTATTATTGTAACCGTCGGTCGTTACTGCCATATTAATTTGTATATAGCTTACCGTTGCAAGAAACCTATATTGCTTATATAAATATCATCATACGCTCAGAAACTGTTTTATGTATTTTAGAGTAGTTTATAAATGGTAAATATGAAATAATTCCTTAATTGTTCTAGGGTTTTTTTTGCGTTTAGATAGAAACTCTTCCAATATCATGGTATGTTGGAATTAGTTACAGGGTAATTGAAGTAAAGGGAAATGATTTAAAACCCAAGTTTATCTGTAACAGTTTGAGGGATATGGATTTTTTTTTTCTCAAAAAATGTTTAGATAAGTCGAATGTTATTCTGTGTATGGTAAAAGCGCATTTCTCTTCTATGAATGTTTATTGTTACATCCAAAGGAAATCAACAATTCAACAAAGTATAGAAACTTTTTTTCTTTTAATTGTATTCCAGACTTTATCTTAATTACATATGTCTATATCACTAGACTAAATTACGTATATATGTAAGGGAGCTAACATATATTTATCAGGCGTTTGCAAAATTACTTAATACTCTTACTGAATACTCTTAATTTGTCGTACGAATAGCAGACATAACTTGCTTCAATTGTTTGTAGATTGTTGTATATTGTGAATAGTCTTCCTTAATTACGTTTTCTAAATGTTAAACGACGGGGTTCCCTTGAATTAGTTTATTTAACATAGGTATTTACGAATGTGTTGCAAAATATTTCTTTTATAACCATGAGCAAATAGAAATACTTATGCGTTCACCGATAGAAGTTTTAGTTACAAGTATCAAAACAATCTTCGAACGAAACTAGCAAAGGAATATCTAGCATGCGTTAAGAGGCAATGAAAAGAGGAAGAAACTTAAATTAAATAATTACCACGACTCTTCAAAGACGTTAATTGGGTTTTTTGAGGCGTCTAAAGTTTTCTGCCTGAAAACAATTTCTCGCAATTTAAGCTGCCAGGAACCCTAGACATAGTGAATGGGAAAATTATACCAATTCAAATCACTGAAGAAACAATCAGGCAATACGAATCAGAATTAAATAGTATTCATAAATAACAAGAAGTTAAAAAAATATTTTTATCGTAACATTTTTATACAAGGCCTACAATTGTATTATAACATAACGTGTTTGATCATTAATGCAAGTTTCGAGTTTCTTTGCGTATAAAAGATTATTGAGTCAATTAAGCAATAATTCACCAGCTACAAGTAATTCTCTAACGAAAATGTATAAGAGTTTTGTTATTATTTAAAATATATGAATAACGAAACATAAAGTATAAATAAATATTAATAGACTATTTTAAAAGTTTGCTTTAATCATCTTGTACACTTGTATGAACTAATTCATCAGCTGTATTTTTTAATTATATGACCACTAGGTTTTATTACTAGCAAAAAAAAAACATGAAACATAACAAATTTTAGTCAATAAAAAAATATATAAAATCTTTTTGTAACCTTAAGTATTTAACCACTTAAATTGAATGATACAAAGGAACTTCTTTTAACACAAACCGATTTCAATAAAATTTCTCACTTAAATTGAAAGGGCATGAAGCTTGTGATATTCTTATTCACTTGTTGTGATTTTCCAAGTCAAATAAGGTAATTTACCATTATCGACCTGGTTTATTCTTCAGGTAGGAACGTATCTCAACTGTCATTAGTCGCTCGTTTTACTTTATTTTTTTTTGCAATTTTGGAAAATCTAAATAAATATTTTATACTATACTTCTTTATCAATTTTTACAGCGTCCACATGTACATTTATTTAAACTAAAGGTTTCAGCGTGAGGGCTAGGTTTTATAACACTTCTACACATTCAATACGAATGTTTTAGTATTGAAATAGTATATACTAAAAAACACTGTTAATGATTTGTTTATATCGTAGGTTTATTGAATCGAATATATTTTAGGTGGTAAAAACTATATTTTAGTGTCAAAATACGCTCAAGATATAAAGTCTGCAATCGCAGGATAAAACAAGAACATTGACATAAGCAGCTACTTTTGCTAACGTGGCAAATATATCTTCACAAGAGAAAAGTTTGGTTCTTTATGCCGTATTCTTTAATTCTGGTCATCCTAGACCGGAAGTATGTATTTGTATATTTGTTTGTTTTTAACCTTCACAAGAGGCCCATTCGGTGCTTAAATAGTCGTATTCTTAGATTCCGGTAATCTTCTCAACGACCAAGGCAGATAGAAAGTGTTTTATACCTTATAATATTGGTTTGTTTGTAGTCGATTGGTTATTGTTGTGCGTTTAAATTTGATTTGATCAATCAGCCTTTAGGTGTAAATAAACCGACTTTACAATTATTTTATAAGGAAATTAAAAAAATAACTCATGAATTAGTAGTTTACAAGCTCATTATTATTCACAAGCTTATTTACAATATTATAAACATACAAACATTACAAGCTCATAATCATGGCCACACATTGAAAGATCAATACGATTGCCACGTGAATTCAGAAGATGGTCAGATACTGGGAATAGAATTAAGGTTCAATTCAATTTAAAACTTGTTTATTCTGTAACATATAAATTGTTTACAAAGAATAGAGTCAGATCTAACCTAAATTATACATATTATTAACATCTAAAAATACATCTTAAAGTTGAGTTTTCAGCTCTTAGGATATTATTTACAACGTACGTTCCACACGTCACTTCAAAAAGTTATGGAAAAAAATAAAATAACTACGACTGAGTCTTAAAAATTAATAAAAGCAATACTTAAAATAAGGATTATATGCAAACAGTAATTACTATATCCTAGAATAACCACGTCCAGCAAAGATTTTTCTAATTATAATTTTCAGGTATGTATGTTCCGGTTTACGATTAGTTTTAAAAAATACATTAAATAAATCTTTGATGTTTTTCAAACAATAATATATTAGTAAATACAGGTTAGCCAAAACAAAATCCAAAATCTCTTAATCGCAAATTTCCAATGATATTAAACGATACTCTCTTTTTCATTGGTTTGAAGAATTTTGGTAAATAAATCATACCTAAGATAAATAAAAGGTCTGGAGTGGTGTTATCCATACTTTTGAAATAATTTATAAGTTTCAATACGAAAATATCAAGGATGCTTGATTTTACATACGAATAGTATCTTTTGATACCAATGTATAAATTAAAACAATTTTGGTTTAGTAAAATATAGATTTTTTAAATGTCGAAGTAATCAAAAATGTAAAGGACATCCATGAGAAACCAGAATTGGTAAACACCTTCTTTGATATGCATTCTATATTATTTTTACAACGAAAACACAACACAAAGAGAATTTCGATTGTATTTTAAAAGGAATTCCAACGCGCGTATTTGATTTATTTAAATCAATCAGTTACACAGAAGTCCTTTTAAAACCGAAGCTGTTCACACAAAAGCACTATCCTTTACGTAAATACTCATCAAGTGGTTGACGTATCAATCGTTTCATCCTCTTTCAACATTTTCCCATTTGATTGAAAAGTTTACCCCTTTGTAGGTGTAGATTTTGTAAATGTAATTTAACTGACAAAAAAAATACTTTAAATATACAGTTTGGTTAAAATTAGTTTCTGCAAACTGGTTTAAGTTATTTGATCTAATTTGAAATTAAAATACAAGTTACTAATCAAAGTAGATTATTCAAATATAAAAAAAAATAAATAAAAAACCCATAGTTGTAGCCCCGGAACTGTAATATATGGAACATGATATTAAATGTAATGTAAAGCCTAATGTTTTAGGAAATTAAAATTTTTTTTTGTCATAAAAGTCAAATGTGTCAAAGCGATTTGAGGCAAAATCCTGCATTCGGTACCGTAAAAACCAAGACACTGACAAAAGCTTCCACTTTAGGTAACGTGGAAAATCCGTCTTCACAAGAAAGGTGATTCTACTAACTTCTTCGATCGTTTCTTTCGCACAAATAGTTTTTACCTTTGTAAGCGTTTTCTCAGGACCTTGTAAATTCAAATAAATGTATTAAATACATTTTTGTTAGTAAAGTGATTAAGAAATATTACTAATAGTGTCAAAACGATTTATTGATGAAAAAGTTTTACGGTATTTTACTTTTTTTGCTTGTGTGTCCTACTTACTGTACATTTATAGGCTATATGAGATCACATACAAATGAATGCGTTTGACGAATGTAAGATGTGATAGTTGTGACGAATAGTTGTGTAATATTTGAAGAATGAACAGTTTGACGAATGTAAGATGTGATAGTTGTGATGAATAGCTGTGTAATATGTGAAGAATGAACAGTTTGACGAATGTAAGATGTGATAGTTGTGATGAATAGTTGTGTAATATGTGAAGAATGAACAGTTTGACGAATGTAAGATGTGAGAGTTGTGATGAATAGCTGTGTAATATGTGAAGAATGAACAGTTTGACGAATGTAAGATGTGATAGTTGTGATAAATAGTTGTGTAATATGTGAAGAATGAACAGTTTGAGGGTTCAACTGTTAATTATGTGCATTGCAGAAACAACTCTAGTGTGAAGTAAAAACAAGCTTCTAGGCCATGAGTAAGGTGAAGATAGTCCGACCAGATAATGCCTACTTAGTATTCAATCGATGGCTACACAACACCCCTGTCCATGGTGTAAACAAAGTTTGTAGAGCGCCTCAGCTAAAGCAGAGGAGACAAAGTTCTAAATAATTGTGTTAATGTTCTAAATAATATTCAATTATATACAATGAAAGACCTAAAAATCTTGTACTGCATTCATTTTGTTAGATTTTAACTTATAGTAAAACTTTTTTTGTATTATACATGTTATTAACAACAGTTACAGTAAATCAGTATATCAGTATAATTTTGTATAAATGTTACATTAGAAATTAAATACAGATGTCCTAAGCCAGAAAAAAAAACTTTTATCCTCAATGCACTGAAGGTAAAAAAAAACTTTAAGTTTTATACATTGGTAATTATATTATGACCTATAATTGCTTCCCTAAATAATAAAATTACTTAAATAACAACATAAATAATAACCCTAAAAAATAATAATAACCCCTCGTTAATTATTGCACAAATAAACATTTAAATTGAAACATGCTTTTGTCAATATATATTTTTTTTATTACACATAAAATGCATACAGAGAAATATATTTATATTTAATATGTTGACTGAAAATGAAAATTTAATAATTTCAATTGAATGCATAATTACCAATTAATGCAGCTTTTTTAATAAAAGTTTGTGTTTTTATTTACTTTTCCATATTGTTTTATGCATTTTCAATATGATTTGGCTGAGACTGAAAATACTCAAGTAAAACTATTGAGTTCTGATTTGATTTTGATAGAAATTAACTTATTTTAATTTTGTACTATTTATTTCATAACTATTTCTTACTCCTTAATATAATTGCTGTGTTTTATTCTTATAACATGTGCTAATACAAGACTATTAAAGCTTGATTTATTCTATAAAGTAAACAATAAAATGCACAGTAGTCATTCTACAAATATAGTTTTGTACGTTTTCGATTAAATTAATTGAATGCCATATTTTTAGACGATAAGTTTATTAAATAGAAAACATGCTGTATAAAGCTGAAAGTTACGACTAGAACAAGCAGGAACAGCAGGGGAAACTTTATTTGGAGGATCACCTGTTAATATTTTATTCAAGTTAACCCGAAAACAGTTTCAACTTTGAAATTCACGTGAAAACCTCTAATTTTTGTAGAATCACTGATTTATTCTTATTTTGTTTACATTTAAAGATTATTAGCTCATTGTTTGAAACACATTGTCTTTTTCACCAGTGCACGGTTTTGGTGTTTCACGTTTACGTAGAAAATGCAACTAAAGACAGAGCAACAGGAACAACAAGCAATTCCTCATATATATTACAAATAGGTTATGAGCAATTCAAAAACGATAGTTATCTTTACACTAGAATGTGCATGTTTATTATTTTCATAAGTTGAGATCCAATTGGAACTTAGGTAACCGTACCAAAACATCACGGTGATTATCCGAGGTACCACATCAGTCTTTGCGAGCTAGATAATTTTATGCTTTACAAAAACTTTCTTTACTTGACAGTTCAGTTAAGTTAATATGTAATAAACCATGAATTGGTGTTCAGCATTATCTACGGACGAATTTCTTATGTTTATTTTGTAAAATGTGTACATTCTGATACCTTTGGTTTATAACACTAACATGAAAAGTTCTGGTTTGATCTTTTAACTTAACAAGAAGAAAATCAACTTCGTCAAAGCAGACTCACCAGAGTTCTAACTCACTAAACCCAAAGCCTTAGGTAACATAATTAGTGAAATGTACTGATTGCCTAACATACAATAAACTCCTCAAACATATCTCTGGAAATTTTATCATTGAGTATTTGTATGTACCTTTATTATGGTGTCAAATCAAAATTATGATACTTTATTATGCAATAAGACAATTAGTTTTACTACATCATTCTTGCTCGTTCAAATTAAAAATAAAATATTCGTTGAAATAAAATGTGAATAATTTATATTATTTCGTAGTAAAAAATATACTTATTGGGTCGTTAAGCGTTTGTCTGTTTTAACGAAAAATATTCGTAATTAATTAAAATTCTTTACATGCTTAAAATGTCTTCTTGTCTCAACCAACTAGCTAAACATAGTTAGACAAGTAGCTACGCTTTTACTAGGAATTATTTATTTTGATACTATTGTATGGAAACGAATTTTGAGGAATTTTCCAATCATTGAAACCGAGCCGGTTGTTAGACACTCGATTCCAATAGAATATGATACACCGAACTCAAGAAAATCCATAATACATCATGATTTTATGTAGTTTGATTTTCCATTGTAGTTTACAGTCCGTTTTTATTAATTCCTGACAAATTATTATGTAAATTAAGTTATGTCGTCTTTTAAATATTATACATGCCGACACCTAAATATTTAAATAACTTTACATTTACTGTCAGCACTTTAGTTTTGATTCTCAGTATTTAAAAGAAGAAAAATACCATATAAAGAAAACGTATTATTGCTATTTGACTGCATAATACACAATGTGTTTATCTTTCACTATAAAAATCCTAAATACACTTGCATGGAACATTTACGTATAAATTTAATAACCGAAATCAAAGGAATACACCAAATCTCTTCGAAAACCAAAGCTTCATATAAAGCATTCACTTTCATTTGAATACTTTTAAAGTGTTTGAGAGCTTAAACCCTTCAATCCTTTTAAATGTGGGCTAAAAACACATATTTTTTACGTTTCTGGTAACCTTTAAAGTAAGAAATATCCATACACCATCAAAAGATAAATTAAGAAAAACTTGCATTACCAATTAAGATTACTTTTTATTAAATCTTGTATTATTATCCAACTTCTATTTTCATAGAAAATTCGTTATGCTTTATCTTTGATCAAAAAATATGACAGCAATGTAGTTGTACTTTAACTATTTAATTCTAATGTAAGTAGTATTTTCTAACGAATTATTGTATTTAGTTTTAGGCTATTCCTCTAAATAGATTTTCATCTACTGACAGAATTGTTTCTTCTTTTTTATAAGGTTTAATGATTAGTACTTGTAATGATAAAGTAGTAAACCTTATAAAATACTAAAGAATTCTTTAATAGTAAAAATACCTTGGATATTTTAACTAAATAATAACTCTCTCAATCTTTCATGAAGTATAACGTATTTTATGTCACTAAGAGTAACGTGACATTTATAAATGAGCTCTTCCTTGAAATATTTCATTTCTTGATTTAAGTGAGTTGAAGCTGACAAAGAGAATAATTTATTCAATGTCACTGGTTACTCAAGATGTAATTGTTTTAGTTACAACACGACTCAGTATTCAAGATATTTACTCAGGGAGTATTTGTATTGGTTAGCTCTACACATTTAACGTAACATTTCTTATACTTTTACATTTATTATTTAATACTTTAGATTTTTATCTACTCAAACATTTATTTGTTTATTTTCTTTACCCCTACATTACAAAATACCCTAGTTCATAAAGTAGTGATAGCAGCTGGTTTGTATACGGATAAGTGATATGAGAAAGTATCTAATTATGCTTTTACTGGTCCTCAAGAGACATTTCTAAATAATTTTAAAGTATGCAATTTCAAAATTACCCTCTGACGACCTCAATGTCACTAGAGTGATTAATTTGGAAACCTAATTAATTAAAAGTCTTGATCGGGGATTTACGTGCAAAAATCTATTAACCATTGTAGAACACCTGGAGAACTTCAAACACGCAATGAGCTCATCAGAACTCTGAGTTTAATATAGTTATGAAAATGAGTTATAAAAGTGGGCATAAATAGCATGTGTAGAAAATGCATGGTAATATCAATACCATTTCAGTCTTTGTAATAAGAAATATTATTTGTCAATTTCTTATAGCTTCATAACCGTTGGTCATTGGAATAAAACGGGTGTTCTAATTAACATGGGAAACTGATTATTTCTCGACTGATTAAATAAATACGATCAAGATGTCTATGTAACACAATATATATTTTTATTTTATTATTACTTAATCTTTCTTGTTTTATATTAATACAATTTTTGTCCTTAAATATTTTTTAAGAAAACGTACTGTTATATCTATTTTATTTTTCATACTATTTTATGCCACCTTGTTCTATATTTATGTTATTTGAATACAAACAATTATTGTTTTATGATCTAAAGATATCTGTATGAAATAAAAATTTACCAAAACATACCTTACATCCGCTTTTTACAGTACTGTAATGCTAGAAGTTAAGTCTAATTATTTACAGTTCACCTTTTTGTGTTTTTATTTTTATACATATATTTATACATATTATATTTTTATACTGACTTTTGTTCTACTATTTTTCCGTCATTGGAACGATTTAAAGATAAACGCGTATTTGCCATTTAAGACAAATACGTTTACAATGTGGTATACGATTGTTAAATAGTAAATAAACTATTTGAATGCTGAAAAAAATTATGTCAATTCAGTGCGCAGTTGAAGTGTACAAATTGTAAAAATATACCAAAAAAACTATTGATCTGGAACCGTTTCTTTTCTTAAAATTAAAATGTATCTCAATAATATTATTTTAAAATTAAGCAGGCCTAATATTCGTATACTCTTTAATAGATATAGATATTTAAGAATGCCTACTTTAAGCTTCATATTCCGTGACTGAACTACAAACTTGACCTTGACCTACTTTGCTATAACTTTGTCGATAACTATTCTTTCTTATCACAGACTCGGAAATCGTTGTCACACTAAAGTTATCCTAGCGTATAAATCTTGAATACATTTTTAAATATTAGCAGTGGTTTTCTAAATGATTAGAGTTAGCTAAATTCCTGGAATTACAATAGTTGTAATATATTCTATTTGATTGTGAATTTATTGCAGTTATAATTATTATAAACAGCAGATTGAAGTTGTGTTTTGATACACTTTTATTTAATATATATATATTGTTATTAAAACATAGCTTTATAACATACAATTAATTGTCTTCAAATTATGTAAACATATAACAAGGTGGCATAGAAAGAGATGTTTAAAAATCTAAAAATAACTGCACGTTTTCTCAGAACATTTAACAGACGGAAATCTTGTTATTATAAGACAAGAAACATAAACAGTTTTAAATTAGGATTTCTCCGTAGCATTAACGACATTTGCACGGAAAATGTGTAATTGGACGTTTTGTAAAACTCTTTAAAATGAAGTATTCTTGGAAATTTATTTTTCCCTCTATTTGGATGTTTATCCGTACTGTTCATCACTTAAGCATTAAAATGTTTTCCATTATTAAATGTCTGAGTTTTTTTCAATGCAGTAATAATGTCATTAACATTGGGGTTTTACAGAAATACTGTATACATTATTGACAATAATAAATCATTGCCAAACGTTATACATTAACTAATAAATTTCAATACCAATAACATTTTACAACATTTTTAAATGAAAATAAAATACGACTAATAAAAAATGTTTAGTAATAGCTTGATAGTTAGACACTAAAAACGTGTAATTTGACAACTATAATTACGCACTACATACACGTACCTGTAGAATAAGTAATGTTATTTTTTTCAGTGCTTTTAAAACTGCAATTGTTCATGTAAAAAAAGAAATCTCGTAGTTTAATATCTTACTCTAGTTATTGTCAATACCAATTCGTCAAAAACTGCATTTATACAAAAAGTTTTTTACACCATTTTAATCAGTATTATAACGAGTTTTTTTTTTTTTTTTTTTATACCGAGGAAGGACATGTTTAATTACTTTTGGTCTACTGAAAGCGGACTTCGTAGTCCTTTAAGACCTTACTGACCTCAATAATATGATTTGAGAAGGCAATATCTGTCAGCAGGTGTATGTGAACCGAAGTTATTAAATCATTAAACGATTACTGAGAATAAAAGTAACGTAAACAAATTAAGAAAATGGATGTGTAATTATTCTACTAATGCTACTAATTTATTATACTGGATTTTGGTTTAAACAATGCTCAGCAATACATATAATGTATAGGTGAACTAGTTGTACGCATAGTTTATCACATATTACAAATGTATCAAGCCCTAATATGTGTTAATGTAATAATATGTAAATCATTATATTCAGGGATTAACGAGAGTTTGGTTTGTTTGGTAGGTTTACAAATTGAAATGTTTAATGAAGTTCAAAACAGATTAACATTTAATTATTTCACCAATAAAGTGCCATTATGTAATTGTTAGTAGGCCTGATTGACTGAATACTTTAAGGCTATTGGCCTTTCCGCTCTTAAGAAAATGGTACAATCGTCATTGATTTATTAAATGTTCTGTACTTTTAAAGTCTTTTCCTCTGGTACCTATACCGTAAAATCTTTTTTTCCTTTTAATCATTAAATTATATGATTGCTACTTGAGTAGCAAATTATCCGTAGCAATTATTCATTCACATTTCACATACTCCGTATTTTTAACCAAAGTACGAAGCTGTTAATATACTTTATACGATCGGTTAAGACAAATTATACATTGGTCTTTAAGTTTATATCATGGACAGGTTAACGATATGATTCGTTTCTCGCGTGCATGATAAAACTCGCCTTCCTCACGAGGAAACAATACTGTAGAAAACGTAGCAGCCAATATTTGTAAATACAAATCCGGATTTACCTTTACAAAACATCAATAATGACAATACATGACAAGTTCAAGGTGGCATTAGTTACGTTCAATGCTAGTGAATATTCTATTGCTAAGTCAAGGTTTACAATTGTTGAGAATATCTTAACCTGCCTGTAATTTTTGACTATTGTGTAAGAACACTACAATTAAGAAATTATAAACTTAGGGATTATAATATAAGAACACTTTTTGAAAATACAAAGTTCAAATACATATGGTTGTAAAAATTAAATTTTAAACATTTCATATACTTCACTGAATACAACGAATACCTCCGAGGATTAATTTCTGTTATATAAATCATAATTGGTACATAATCTTAGTTGCCAAAAATATACTATATTACAGAGTTCTTATAGAACCTATATATTTCCACCAGCCTTTCTTTGGAAGTGAGTTGGTTTAGTTGTGGAGCTTGAGGCTTCGGGGCCTGAGGTCCCAGGTTAAAATCCCACAAATCACCAATAGATTTTATCCAAGTAATAATGCTGCTACCCTCTATGAATAGCCTGAAGTAATGTGTAAAACAGTTTGGGCTAGAACCTAGCGTCCTAGGATGTGAATGTGAAACATAAAAAGGAGAAAAAACTTTATTTTAGGTTCACTCATAGTTCTTAAAGTTAATGCTGCATTAAAATACTGAAATATTTCATAATTATGTTACAATGTTTTATATTACAAGCAACAGGTATAATTACACGACTGCTATGGTTCTTGTTAAATTAGTTACTTCTGCTCGTTTATTTTTATTAAATACTTAAAATATCTCTTAATTTAAATTATTTAAACTTCTCATCCCTATTCTATTTTTATTGGATTGTATGTACGTACGATATATGAGGTGTACAATCGACAAAACATAACACATAAAATCTTTTAAATTCAAGTACATGGTAGCAATTATATCTGATTATGGTATAATACAAATTATAATAACGTCAAACCTAAAACAAATAATAGGGCATCACATAACACTATTGTAGAATCTAGGTTAAACTTTTTTATTGGATGTTATACTAAAAATCCTAAGAGATAAAACCTAAATCTGCCACCTCTAAGAAAACATATAAGACATTGACAAAACGTCCTGCTTTCGCTAACGTGGCAAATATATCTTCACAAGTGAGGTGATTTTGAACATTCTAAAAGTTAGTTTCTTTTGGTAGGTTCCAACTTTTCTCTCGTATGAACAACCTATAACATGAATATAGAGCTATTCTTTTACCTTTCCTCTCGTTGATTTATTTTACGTATTAAATAATTTCTTCGCATCAATTCTAAAAAAAAATAATCTTTTAAACTTTTCTCTTGCTTCATTTTCAGTAATATTTACCTGTTCATATAACCTTATTATATAACAAAATAAACTAGAATTATTATATATTAGAAACCTTATCATTACCTATATCAAATGATTAAATATACGTATTGATACACTAGAAACATTACCTTTAATTTGAAATGCTTACCAGGAATATGTTTCATCCAAGACCAATAAAATATACCTGTTTATTATAAGCAAGAATGATTGTATCGTTATTTGAGTGATGGATACAAGATTATAAATAATCAATTTTCTTAATCAGAATGTGAGTTTTTGTTTGCCTTTCAAAACTTTATTTCCTAACAAGTTTACTATATGTTTTAAAATAATCTAAATTAATACAATTAATAAAATGAAATTATTATATCGGCTTGCTCTACGATTTAAAACAATACTTACCACAAATATAATATTAAAATGCTACAATTATGAATATTGTATAAAGAGTATTTTTGAGAAAGATGTTTAATTTGTTCAGGTCAGTCGTTAACGCTTAATTCCTTTTAAAACCCTAAATATTTACATGAATTAATTTTTCCTCTTTTGATTTGTAAAAAAAGTAGTTGATGCATCAATAGTTTACATAAACAAGTATTTTATTTCAAATAAGGTAGAGCTATGAATACGTTAAAGAACTATAAGGTACATACTTACATTACAAATTGAATAAGTCTAGAACCAGATTGTTTTTCTTTCCTTAAGAAAAATGGAATATATCATATATATAAAATAATCATATGGTGGTGCTTTGAAAATAAAAAGGTACAACACGGAAGCCAATATGGAATATTTATAAATTATTCAGGTCGACCCGAAAGTTTTAGCTTCACAGAGAAAGTTGGAATATTGGATTTGTACGGTTGCTAACCAACTGGCAAAACACTTGTATATTTTATGATGTATCGTATTGCTTCAGGATTGAATTTTCACTTTTGAATATAAATTTACGTTTTATATGTGTTTGTCAAATGTATATATATCGTGAAATCACTAACAAACAAAATTGTTTATATTTAAAATGCTGATTTAGTATATGTATATTATTATTTATATTTGCAGATTTATTATATAATAAATATACAGGGAGACAAAAAAGTCTGGAAACGGCTTAATATCTTTTTAACTAAATCCGTTAGAAAATTTAAACCTTTCACATCGACTTACATGTATGAAAACTAATTATTCCAATCATTACCATTTTTAACCTTCACCAGGGTACGATCCATAAGAAGTAGGTACATAATCTTTAATGTAAGCCTAGGTTGATATGCTGTTCAAAGTTCTTGTGGAAAATGTAGTTTAGTACACAGGCCTTAGTATTGGTAAATACTCGTATTAAACATTAGCATGAGATCTGAAATTGTATTTTAAAGTCAACTAGCTCATAGACTAAGTTTATTCAATCTTCAAAACAAATTTAACCGGGTTTCAGATTTCCCGGCTAATGTTGACTATGAGTATTTACCAATACTAAGGCCTGTGCAGGTATATACCGCAAGAACTTTGGACTGCCGCCATTTTGTAACGGATGAGTCTTTCTTGACGCGGTTCTAGCAATGAACTCCAATTGACCAGACCTTTAAAATTATATGCATATCTACCTAGGCTTACATTAAAGATTATGTACCTTCTCCTCATGGGCCATCCCCTGGTGAAAGGAAAATGGTAATGCTTGCAAAAATTAGTTATATAAGTTGATGTTAAAGGTTTGAATTTTCTAACGAATTTAGTTAAAAAGATATCAAGCCGTTTCCAGACTTTTTTGTCACCCTGTATAAATATGGATATATTTATTATATATTAACATTAGCTAACTTTTTTTCGTCTCAATTACAAAACTAGTAATAAGAAAACGTTTTTAAAAGTTTTTTTTTATTTTTTAAACATCATATCAAATTGCTAATACATATAACGAAAGTTGCTGTCGCATTGTTTAAAAATGTATATGTCCGGACTCAATTAATTTAGATTTTAACTAACCTAGTGCTCGAACCATAAAGGACGATATATAATGTAATGTTTCAAATCGTTTTCATTGTACAGTATTACCCAAACGATTCATGCACTGTATTCTGGTGCTTTCGTACTGTTTTACAAAAGTAAGAAACTTTCCAAAAAGGTCTATACATTCAATTTGGATATACAGTATAGGTTTAAAATGGCAAAATGGCAGTTTGCTTAATGACACAGATTCATAAATAACCCCCTTGTAATACCTGGCAACAAGGGTTAGGTCCAGATTGCCGTAGGTTATAATTAGAGCATAAATAACATAAATGGCAAATCTAATTTATGAGATTATAATCAAATAAGGCTTTATTGAAGTTAAAATGTTTGTTTAAGCTTGTCTTAATCTTATAAAGATAAAAGTTATACTAAAAATAGATTAACAAAAAGGTGAATGTATAAATTCATATTTTATAGTATATTTCCAAAGGTGTTTTGTCAGTATTTTAAACAATATTATTAAAAACTTGTTTTAAAATTATTGGGACCCTTGTTGGTATGGGTCATGATGTGAGTTTTTTTTTTTTTGTACTTTATATTGCGTAAATAAGTTGTTAAGATTCGCTATGCGATGTGCTATTTACATTTTATAAAACAATTTATATTTCGCACCACAAAAACGTAAGCTTATGAGCTTATAATTTTTAAAAATTATTTTGTCATGCATATCCAATACTATTGCATCAAATAACTAAATGTGGTACACCTACTAATACGTTTTTATTTTCTCTTTAGGTTAAAATGACTCAAAACTTTGCGGTAGAACCTGGAATAAAGAAAGAAAGAAAGTTGTAGAACTTTGATGTACGGTTGTACCTCTAAGTCAAGAAGTTAGAAGGACGTGGATTCATCTACTTAAGTGAGTTGTTTCTTTTGTGCTGTGGTGTTTCAGAGCTTGAGATCCGTTTTGTTTTGTAGGATTGTTACTCTAATGTTAAATAATTTAATTTCATACATAATCGAGGCAAAATGTTACAGAATTAAACGAAATATTTGAAATATTACTAAGGAATGAAACATAATGCAAAATACAGGAGCAAAAGACATTCATGTTTAAGGTTCGTTGTGTGCATCAATATTTTAAGAGTTGAAATCAATTTACAACCACTCTCATAATGGCATAACACTTATCTAATCATTTGTTTATAACTCTGTGTCCTTAAATACGAATGTTTGTATACGTAATAACACATTTGTATACAAATTGTTCATATAACGTAAAATTTACGTAAATAAAGTCTACAATTAGGAAAGTTTCATGTCATAGGAGTAGTGTTTTATAGGGTATAAAGCGATGAAACTCTATCTAAAAAAACCTAAATAGTTTTCTAAAGAAATACATTTTTAAATACAACTTTAAGTCTATTAAGATTTTCGAAACAAATATTTATACAACTAGCTTTATTCTTAACGCAGTAAGTTTACAAATTTTGGCTGTTTAACATTATGTTATTTGTTACATTTTAAATCATTATATCATCATTGTTCAGTTCATGGTTGAATCATCACGATTGTTTAAAACATACTCCTCTTTAAGTTAAACGTTTAAAGGTTTTACACGGGTATCAACAAACAGGTGGAGCCTAATGTGATTCTTTTACAACCCATTAAGCCTTAATTTCCATACTGCGCGTTAAAAAATAATAATTCTGAGAAAGAGTAAACAACACAACAATTTAGCTCTTTTATAAGTTAAATGAAAACAATTTCTAGGGACTGTGACGGTTAAAGTTTACGAAACGCCTAAAGCTCCTCAAAATCTGTCAGAAAAAGTTTATAATGTTCCATACATATTCACGTTTGCGTTGTTTCCCTTAGGGAGTGTGTGGGGAATATTTAATAAAATTCCAACATTACAACAACGAAACAAGAGGTGAAGTTATTAGTTATCAGAGTAACATGACAAAATACCACATTTGTTTGTATATTTAAAGCGAGTTTTATATAAATTAATTGTCTTTATAGCAAACGTGTACTCTTTCGAAAAATAAATGTTTATATATTTCCAGAAATTACTTTATTTAGTGGAACTTGACGTTCTCGTAACTATTTAAGTGCTAAAGATTATTGACACACCACGATGACATCTTGCGATTTCCTATGTTAATTTTATTTAATGTACTTAATTTATATTCCCTAGGTCTGTAGTAAAAAATATAATTTAATGTGATCAAAGTTATGTTATGCCTGACATGGCCGAATATATAGTGTGATAACTGAACATCAGGATTTATAGAAAAGAACGAGAATTTTCTTTCATACTTTTAATTGTTCACAAAATAAAATATGACAAATACATTGCAATAAAAACTGAGTTACAAAAACTTAAGATTTAAATCTAAGCAAGTGAATTCATCTCTAAAAGGATAGAAATTTTACAAGTCTCAAAATTAAACAAGAGAGAGAATGATTGGAGAGTTTGGAGAGAGAACTACTTACTAGATTGAAGTCTGATGTGAGAATGACATGTTAAACTCATCTAGGAGAGTCCGTCGATGGGATCCCCCACTACAATTATTTTATTAATAAAATATGCCTTATAAGGAGAATCCTTGAAAAGGGTTGCTCTGATTGGTCATGGCTTTCCCAAACAGTGGGGAGGCCTCACAGGAAACTGGACTTCCTCTGTACTAGCGCGTGTCATGAGATAACTGAATCTAGGCTTAAAATAATTTTGTCAAAACAAAGAAAAACTCAAATATACGAGGCATGTTTTTTAAGTAAGTACCGTTTTTAAACTTCTCCGTTCCAGCGCTGCGATTGGCCATTTGCACTGTATATGTGCATCTATTGGCAAGCCCTAGCCGGAAATTCGACAACAATCGGCCGTGTTTACATCCGATATCGAGCATTCAAAATGGTGCCGCCAATTGAGACTGCCGCCGACTGTGAAGTGCGCGCTGTAATTAGATTTTTAAGTGCTAAAGGTGTGAAAGCCATTGAAATTTATCGACAGATTAGTGAGGTGTATGGCGAGAACATTTATGAGTGACGGAATGGTACAAAAGTGGGTAAGGGCATCTAAAGACGGCCCCACCAACGTTCATGATGAGCAACGCACTGGGTACTGGGGACAGTGACGCTGCCCAGTGCGTTGCTCATAATGGACGTTGGTGGGGCCGTCTTTAGATGCCCTTACCCACTTGCGTACCATTCCGTCACTCATAAATGTTCTCGCCATACACCTCACTAATCCGTCGATAAATTTCAATGGCTTTTACACCCTTAGCACTTAAAAATCTAATTACAGCGCGCACTTCACAGTCGGCGGCAGTCTCAATTGGCGGCACCATTTTGAATGCTCGATACCGGATGTAAACACGGCCGATTGTTGTCGAATTTCCGGCTAGGGCTTGCCAATAGATGCACATATACAGCGAAAGTGTCCAAAATGCCAATCGCAGCACTGCAACGGAGAAATTTAAAAACGGTACTTACTTAAAAAACATGCCTCGTACTTATGGCAATTTTGAAATTAAAATCAATTTTGAATTATTAAAAATAATAATTTAGTTACTCAAATACAATTATAATTAAGGTACTATTGCTCATCATTACAGTTAATTTAAGTATTTAAATTCATTTCAATTCGTTATAAAGCTTTAAAACAATTTATAAGTATTTACTTAACACACAACGGCACAGCATGACATCATATTAGTTGTACTTTTCTCACAATTAAATTGCAAGTACTAGTCATTATTTTTAACAAATTGTGGTCCTTATTTTTTAAAGACATTTTTTTAGGCAAGGTTTAGTATTTTGATCAGCTTGTAGGCTTCACTTACCTTAATTTGTTAATCCAGGACTTGACAAAATGTAGCACAACGAAGGCACAATTACACAACATTCACGCTCATAAAAAGTTTTCACGTCGTTTCGCGGGACCAAAAATAACGTCCCGCTTCCTCAGGGAATTAACCTTATTTTTAATTTTATTTTTTCAAAAATAAAAAGGAAAAATTATGTTTTTATTCTTCATATTTTTTAAGAAGTATTTAAACATATTTTTTTACGTCAGGTAAGATTTAGAGTACGTTTAATGACCATGAAGAATTAAGACAATTAATATACATTATGTGTATTAAAGAGAATGAATGATGGCAGTACAAAAAATGCAAGTTACTATATTTCTTTCAAACTAGAACAATGACAAGAAAATGTATATCGTATGTTTAGCATCGGGAAGTGTTGTATTGTGAAACAACATAATTATTTCTAAGCTAACAAATTGTGCTTGTTTGAGAAGTAAACAATTTTCTGCTTCAAGGGTTCACAAAGGCAGTCAATTATCTCACTCACATAAGCCTTTACATATTGTTATCTTTTATGTTGAAACTGATGTCATTGTAGTTATTATATTTTACACACTTTTTTCAAAATTAATATAAATAAAATTGATAGGGAAACTTTGTTTGTGTTGTAGACTAATCCAGAGAAAAAGCACATATTTGCTTTCAGTGAAAAATGTATCAAACACAATGTTATACATACGTTGATTAACATAAAATCTAAACTTTTTAAGCAGATAAAACTTAGTTTATATAACACTAAATTGTATAATCCCTAATAGTTAAGTTTTGTTATAAAATAGAACCATACAATCGGATCAACTTAATTATATCCGTCTCTAATTCCTTGTTACAATTGACAACGGATTATAACGATGGCAGGATCAATTAGTCTATAGGATAATAACGTAAACATAATGTGATTTGACAGATGGAAAGTGTTTATCTGTTTTCATTAGTTAATTATTCCACATAATGACTAGATTTATCACCGAATAGAAAATGTGGTATAGGCAAGCATTATAAAAAACCTGTACTAACAAGCAATGTTCAACTTAAATCATGATTGTCAGGTTAATTGACTTTGTTACCGAAGAATGCACGACTCGTACAAATTGGTAAGTAAAAACTGTTTTGTATAATCTTCCTTTTTAACTTCATTTGGCAATGTCCCACAAAAGATTATTTAAACATTTCCTAGGTATTGCATGGATTAATTGAACGAGTAAAAAGGTTTCCTATGAAGAACTGAATAATTTTAGTAGTTATATATGTTAAATTTGCTAAGGAAAACTTATCGAAACTTAGATAAAACTACGCCAACACGTAATATACACCTATACTTAATTACAATATGTCTGGTGGTAGATGCACCTTCTTTAAACATACTTTTTTTTCAAGCGGGTTTTAAATGAAAGTGTAGTCAGTTTCTTAACTTTGAACTAAAACGTAAAAGACCAAAAATTATTAACTGTACCTATGTAATAGGTTGTAAAAAACTACATTACATTTTTTACAAATTAAAATATATATTTACATGTATATTTTTCTAAAACAATGTGGTTGTTAAGCTAATTTTTCACACGTGGCTTGGTCACAAGTTCAATGACTTGACCACAGTTTTATTAATTTCTTGCGTGTGACCTTTCAACCTTCAGAGCCCGTGTCACACAAGCATTAGTCATGTAAACTATTGACCCAAGGTGTGTTGTAAAAACTAAATGCCCCCCTTATCTCTTTCATTTACCTTCAGATTTTGCTTTTCTTTTTAAACGTATATAATATTACTTTTTTATAACATCATAAATGTTATTAGGTTATACGTATTATAAATAATGGGCTGTTATTTTTTTATAAATGCAACAGACTAGTATTACCATTTCTTTTTATAAAGGTAGGTTAGGTTGTGCAAAGGTTATCTGTATCTCCAATCTAACTTCTACGTTTGACAAAAAAGTCTATCCATATAATTTGAGTTGATTTTAAAAATTATCAAATTGTTGATTAGTTAAAATAAATTATAAATATTGGTGACTTTTATTCACAAAGGAATACTAGTAATCGGGCTTTCCCCAATTTACACAACACTTTTTCACAACATGGTAAGTCGTTACTACAAGGTGTTTTTCATTAAATGCAGTGCTTTGAAAAGTAATAGTTTAAAAAAAATAAACGTGTGATTGTAATTTTTGTTTTGAACTATTTATCTTACTGAGATTTCTTTAGTCCAGTTTCAGTAAATCCTCAATTTACTCGATAACCTCACAAATAAATGTGAGAATACCGTGTTGTGATTTAAATTTATATTTTAAAAACCAACTGATATTAAGCAACTAATTCTTTTTCAACTACTTGTAAAACTGTTTTTTTCTTTACAATCAAACTATAGTATTTATAGTAAAAGTTTTATCAATTACAGAATAGTTATTTTGTAGTAAAATCAATGGATAGTCTACTTCGATATAGATTGGGTAAGAGGAAAAATCGGAAAACCGATTGAAAGACTGTCAAATCGTAAAGGCTATGAACCGTTTGAACTTGAATTAAAATTGCCATTAGCTCTCTCAAAGCACTTCCGCACACAAGCGGTCCGGTGAAATAGCCTTTTACATTTATGTGCCACGCTTAATGCTTCAGTCCTCAGTTGTTTGATTAAATTCAATGGTATCCTTTTAAATTTTAATTCACATTAAATTCATAGCTTTTGAACATGCTTGCGTTATATTTGATATACAATATGCATTAATTCCACTGTAAATAAATATGTATGCTAATCTACATGCTAATATACAGAAAATAAAAACGTGCGCAAATAATATGAGTGGATAACAAAACTTTAATATATAAATTATACGATTCTAGTTTCTAAGTTCAACGTAAAAAATATAAAATAGTTCGATCTAAAACAAAGTTTACATTATAGTATTCAAAAGTTGGTTATTTTTATAGCACAAAGATGTGTTATTTGGCATGCTTATAATTATAAGTAAACTGTTTAACTGTATCAAAGATTACCAAATGTAATTAAAGGAAAGATAAGTTTATCATTCTAACCAAGTATAATTGAAATGTTTTCACCTAACTCTTAGTAACTCTAGTATACTTAATTAGTTTTGGTATCAATTGTACTTAAATGACTTAAATCTATGATAAAATAAAATAATTACCTTATCCAACCATAGTAGTTGTATAACGACTAGTTTTGTTCCTTAGATATTTGTCCAGTCATTAGTATGCAACCACATCACAAATGTATTAATACGTTGTGGTGTGTCAATAGATGCTTTAAAATACTGTCCCAATTACAATATTTGAAGCGTGTCATGTTGAAAAAATAATTATGATGGAATCAAAATTATAAACTAATTTAAACTGTACAAGCTGGCTAGCACTGTCCTAACACTGCCACTGACTAAATAAAACTGACTGAATCATCATCTTTCTTCTTCTCTCCAGTGCCTCCTGTATTTCAGTTTGTTTTGTTCTTCTTATTTTACACTTATTTGATTTGTAACTTGTCAATATGTATCGAATACAATATTTGACTGGAAAGAGTACTGATCACTTAAAATGTTACACAGTTTGCGGTTTTTAGCTTTGTAGATGGTGAATTCTTCTTCGGCATCAAGCTATAACTTTTTGGTAATACTTCAAGTATTTCCATGTTCTTATCAATAGATAAGAATAAAATTTAAATGCATTTAGTCACCTCAATAGTGTTTTTATATGCTAATGCCTGATTAGCTCTACGTTTATTTCAAAGTTATAGACCCAACTTTTTAACAAAATACCCCCGCCACAGCAAACCTGCCGTCTATGCGAATTTCCATTAGGCTGAATTGATTTTCAATCAATCTATTTAGATAACATTAGGTTTAACGAGTACCTAGGTTTGCTGCTACAAGGAAACTAATAAAGTGTGTATTTTAAGTAAAATAATTATTGCTTAGTAGAAAATGAATATATTTGCCAAGTTTGATCAAAAGATATCCATAAACAAGCAAACTACAACATTTTACAATATTCTCCATGAGAATAACATGGGAATTTTAAATTTACAATTTTTTTAGTTTTCTCCGTAACCAATAACCGTACAAAAACACTTTGATATACTGAATTGTTTGTTTTTTTAAGCTCTTTAAGAAGGTTTAGAGAAAAATTGGGAAATTTTGTGTTTTGAGGATCAAAAGTGAAAAAACCCAATTTTTACCCCATAAAACCCCCCATAAAACCCTGTTCCCATGGTCCGATCATGCTGGATCGCGAACTCATTCAAGTTAATCCCGCCTTACACCTTCAAACGAAATTTCATCAAAATCGGATAAAAATTACTCAAGTTATCGTGTTCACGGACACATATATATATAAATCTATATATATATATATACATATATAAAAATTTTAACGAATGGTGTTTTTGGCCTCTGGGGACATCAAAATGAAAAAGTAAATCGGTCCCGGGCCTAAGTCTTACCATGAGACCTACGGTAATAGCTACTTCCCTATAGGGAAATTCGCTAAAAGGATATTTACAAGAAAACAAATTTGTCCCCGTTGAAAATCTTCCTCTACGCAAAGCCGGAAGAATAAATTGCTTTAAAATGCATAACAAATTTTCAAAGCAACACCTTACATAGCCACTAGAACGTTGTAATAAAAAAACAGTTTCATTTTAAACCTTTTTTTATCAAATACGTGTAGCACATTTCGGTGGAATGTGACGTATATTAAATTACCAGGTAACCAAAGCAATTTCTCCCCCTTGAGAGCCGAAGGGGTTCACGCTTTGAAGAGCAATGCTCCTGCTTATACCCTTGACTTCCTCGTATCATATGGTTGGAAAACTGGTTTCAAATTCACTGTTCCTAAATGAATTAATTCACGTTACATCCATTCTTCACATCATGTTCAACATTTAACTTATAAACTTCATTACATAAATAACTTGAGTTAAAATATTCATACAATTAAAATCCCTCAAAAGTTGTTGTATGAATAATTACACTATGTTACGTAGATATATGAAAGAATAACTTTGCCAGAGGGACCAAAACATTTGTGTTATCTTTTTAGCTATTTGCCCCAGAAGTGGTCTATTTATTAGGATGCTTCAGAAATATGAATGTGATTTAAATAAATGTCATAACATTTATTTAAAGATGGTGTTTATCTTTTGTTCCATATGAATTGTCTTGCTTTATTTTGTTTTGTCTTTTAGGATATATACAAGAAATATTAAGTAAGACAATATTCCGTAGCTTTTAAATATCAAGCCGTAGCCTATACGTTAAGTAAATAAATTATGAAATATCTATTATATCCATTCAACATAGCACTTCTTCTGTATCTCTTATTTGTTTATTATATTTAATTCCAAAAATGTCTATTAGTATGAATATTTATATTTTGCATACATTTTACACACTAAAAGAGTATAAAATCAACGAAGTCAGCAGTTATTAAAATTTGAACGTGAACGGAGGATGGATAAGCTTTCACGTTTTAATGGTCACCATGTAATACTAACTTCTCAGCAACTTCATTATTTATCCTAACAACCACCGTACAGTAATTATCAAAACTTTGTCCACAGTGCATTCACTACTGTATTTTTTATTTTCATTTTCTCCTGTGGGAAATAGCAACTTTTAATAATATTAAATCAAGCAAATTTATCACTCATACGAAAAAATATTTAAACATGCAAAATCATAAAGATTTTAGATTATGTTATTTTGAAAAAAAAACTCAATATTATTTTACAAAAACGTTTCAGCTATGTAAATAGTTTCAGTGTGAAACATGAATGGAGTATTTAAAATTAAATGCTCACTGCTTGTACTTTATAGGTATTATATTTTTTATTTTTTGTTATAAGCATTTAGAACGTTTAGATTGTTTTGCCTCTGTTTCTGTCATGTAAGGTAACGTGCTTAGTTATAGTTCTTCTTTACAACACTACTGAGCCAAAACAATGGAGCCTGCAAAGTCGTAAGTAAAAGGGCACAATACTTCCATACTGATAGTAATCATAAGTACAACAATATTTCTTTAACGTTGGTAATATTTCGCTTCCTAATTATTTTAAACACTACAAATAACATTTTACATAAATTTGTTCGTCATTTTATTTTCTCTCATACTAATACAAGGTAATAATAAATAACAGTATCACAGTATTTGTACTTTTATTTAATTTTGTTATATGTCAATAAACCTAATCAATGAGTGTCGGAATTACCTAATTATATGCAACTCTGCCCTTGTTACATGTTGATGAAGGATAATAGAAGTGTTAGGATTGGTCTGTCAATTACTACCGATAATAATAACACTATTTGGTCAACTGATTGAACGGTTTATCAGTTATAGTCACTTAATATAATACAATAATATCTTGAGTTATATCTTAACATATATCAATCATATATCGTATATATCATGTATATCGTATATATCATATTTATCGTATACATCATATATATTGTATATATCATATATATCGTATATATCATATATATTGTATCGTATATATCAATAATACCTTAACATATATATTCGGGTTAGCTAATTTTACATTATGAAAGTATTGACTTCATATTGTACTTTTATTTGAATGCAACATGGTTTAATATATTATTTTACAATGCTTACCATGAAAAAATAATAATTTTTGAATAAAAAAATATATGTACCACTTTCAATAATGAATAGCTAATTACAGTTTAGGTACTAAAAATTAACTTACTAACAGAAAGTTTAGTTTTTCAATTAAATATAGTCTTAACATAACAGGCACATCTTAAAGGAAACTAAAGGAAATATTTAATTGGATCCACATCTATTATAAAAAACAAGAATGTAAGAATAATTATGATATAAAAAAGAGAAGTTTACATAAATCTGTCAATCTCTGTTTGGAATTATAAAAGAGAAATTAATATAAGTATTAAATACCATGCTATTCAAATCAAAACAATAATTATGTCAAACAACTTGTCAGCCTGTCTTCTTAAATATTCATAGTAATTTTTATAGTTTTCATTATGCGTAAACCTTTTAAATTATAATAATTAAAAAAATAAAATAATAAAAGTTATGTAAACAATATTATGAAAAAGGAATTTTTTTAGTTTTGTTGACAATGGATGTAAAATTGTATGTAAATTTGTGTATGTTAGTAAGTGTATTTTGTTTCAACTTAATTTTCATAAATGTGTTTTCCAGGTGTGCCAACCAAACAGACGGTCGTAGAACATTGTTTAATTAAGTGTATGCTTATGTTATGAGAGGAATGTTTATGTTAAAATAAAGCACTTTATTCATTCATTCTTTATTCATTCGTTCATTCATAAATACCATTCTATTCAATGTCTAAGGTTCGAATATACAGTGTGGCAGGTATTAACCTATAAAATCTTATAATTGGGGTCAGTTGGGACTTAAACGACTATTTCAACAGGTTCTATCTAGGTTAACTGAGTTAGGGGTCATTAATTTGGTCATTGAAGTGCTGGTCAAATCTCATATGGTAAATATTAATCTTGGCAAATATTTGATGACAACTTACTGCATAGTTTCAATAAAGGTTTTTTATTTGAAATAGTGTTGGTATTGTAATAACTTCCTAACAACAAACCTTTAACTACTCTTAAATCCATAAAATTAAATATTTTAACGATAAAAAGTAATTTTTATAGCCTTGCGTCAGTTTTGAATTGGTAACCATTATGTTTGTGAAATTTAAACGTCAGTTTGTAAATTATTTGGACTTTCATGATTGATTTTAAATTGTGTAAAAGAGGCATAATTTCTGTCTTTGAAAAAGCTTGACATTCTATAAAAATATTGTAAAATGGATTCGGACGTTGTGCTACCAGAAACATTTTATTAAACGCGCAAGTACATAATGTTTACGAACATTTTTTACTTTTAAGATAAAATACAGATGTGAAACTACCTATTTGATTATTTATAGTAGTTATATTGAATTTATTTTTCAAGATTGTGGCACTTATGTTATTTTTGAGCATGTAATATCAACCAAATAAGGAGGTTTTTAAAAAGAAGTAGGGCCTAGTTTCTAGATTTGTTAGACAAAACAACTACTTGTAGAGTGTTACAAATTATTCTTTTGTTTGAAAATAAATACAACTTAAAAATACGACCTTTTTGTTGGTTTTTAGAAATTAATAAGGTAAAACATTAAAAAAATATAACTAAAGTGATAAATATACACGTTGTAAATACGTTATTACACGTCTTTAGCAATAAAATGTAAACTAATTCTAAACTTTGTCACAAAATAATTCTATATCTGCATGTTTTAACATGTTTTTTACTATTAACAATTTACGTCAAATGAAATCAAATCAATCTTTAATGTGCAGTAATAGCAGAATTACAGTATAATATAGAAATATAAATATTACCATATGGGTTTTTGCCTATACGTGATGAGCGACAAGAAGTTAATTGTCTAAAAGAAAAATACGTCATTAATACAAGTGAAAATAGTCTGTAGGTTTCATCAGTCATATGTATTCTATTCAATAGTTCAATAGTTCTTTTCAATAAAAATTGGAACAGTAAAACTTTTAAGTTTGGCCAAAAGTATAACTTTTTCAAGCAATAAAATAAGAGGGACTCATAATGAGACAAAATAATCGTTAGGAAAATTTGAGAGCCCAATATTATTAATCTTTATGCATGTACACATTACTTTGTATAAGCCTCCATCTACACGTCAAAGCAGGTGAAATTATGAGAGTGCCACACTTTTACTTATCACACATCTTTAATAATTTGTTTACATGACTAATGCTTGTGTGACACGGGGGTCGAAGGTCGAAAGGTCACACGCAAGAAATTAATAAAACTGTGGTCAAGTCATTGAACTCGTGACCAGCCACGTGTTAATTGTTTGGAGACACGAGGTTTTACGTGGTTTCCAATAGAAAATCATTTTTGTAAGTATAATATGTTGTAAATTTAACATATTTTCAAAAATATCTGATAGTACTCTAACTATGTCCATAACCTTATTGTTTCTTGAAAGGAACTCAAATGACTGCTAAAACATTTGTAATAACATCTAGTTTTCTAATTTAATGAAAGTATATTGACTTGTTGAGGAAATATTATGTAAAATTCAAAAGACTGAATGATATCAAAATTGAGTTAAAGTTCCGTGTTATTTGAGAACGACGAAGTGTTAAATTTGATGAAGCAACTCAACAGGTTGACGAGACTGTGTTTCATCTGGTGTAACCAGCTGAGCTTTAGTTACGTCATTTAAAACTATTGTCATCTCAAAACATAAAAAAATATTATTCATATTTTTTACATATTTGTATTACTAAGCTATTGATTTTTAGAAATTTAAGTCTTAAATTATCAGTTAAAATGTTCAAGTTCAATGATTCAAATATGACTGTTGGAAAAATACTTTATATTTTGTATTCGTTTCTAATACATTTGTACAGTAAAATATAATTTGGTCGAGGGAAGTTATTTTATAATAATAAATATAATAAAATATTTCACCTTACTTGACTGGTTAAAGACTATTATTTTTTTGTTGGTTATTACAACTAAACGCAAAACCCAGAACGAACTAAACAGTACCGGCCATAAGCTTTAAAATTTACAAAAGAAACAAACATTTACTTACAGCTGTACCCAAATGTTTTAGGTCTTTTTAAATACCTGCAACAAACCGAACATATCATTAGTTTCTGCAGTAAGTAAATGAAATCCCACATTATTCATCATTCGAACCAAACATATTTTTAGCTAGGATGAAACATAAAACATTGAATACAAGATACGAAATTCATTACAATAATTTTTCTTTAAACAACCCTGACATTTGTATACACTAATTGTTAATACTATATTGAATAAAAATTTTAATGTAGGAAAATATAATACTTAGACGTTGTGTATAATTACAATTCTTTACCGAGTAAATACCATTGTATTTTTGAAAGTTCTTGGGTAGGTAGCTTGAAATTAACAGAAGTAATTTATTTAAAGTTCAATTATTTTCCTTTATTATTCTGTATTTCCAAAATTTATACCGACGATATTACAGTTGAGACTGCATTATGTCAAATAATTGTATTTTTTAGAAACCTAAAGCACCTATACACAATACACCTGATCTGTTTCGATAAAGCCAAGATTGCAACACGAAGACATCAAACAACAAAGCCAGATTCTCTAATCAAGTAAGACATTGTAATCTCTCATCACCCTACCTTAAGCAACTTGTCTTTGAATATTAAACAGCTTCAATAGAAACAGTAGTGTAATGTGTTTGTGATTTGGGTTTATATAGAAATATAAAACTAAGGTTGATATTTAAGGTTGATATTAGTTATGAGGGTAGTTCTATACCTTGAAATTATTATGTCCAAGGTACTTATTACAACGTCATTCAAAACGTTTACGTTTCATAATATTTATAATTTAAAATCAATCCTGCAAAATTTCGTGTATAACTTATGTGAATAGTAAGGTTAGATTAAAATCAAATATTAAAAAAACTAAATTTTTCCACTGAGTCTTCCAGTCAAATTGCAAAAAATATGGAAGCTTTTATATTTTTAGATATGCATAATGAAAGGAATGGTTAGTGCATCGATTACTATGTTCCCTTAAAAAAGACGCAACAATTCTAATGAGTTGAATGATACTAATAAAACGCCAATGTATGTGATAATATAAACTGATACAAGCTACAATAAAACTAGAAACTAAAAATGAAATTTTACAAAATACTTTCTATTTGGAAGAGTGAAAAGTTTAAAAGAAAGGGGATGGTTTATTTTGTAAAAATAATTTTTTACATTATCTTATTGTTATTTAAAAAAATTTTGTTTAGGGTTAAATTTTTGCACTACAGCTAAATTCCTCTAAAACGTATTTGATGTAAACATTAGGAAATCAAGATGCCATAACAAAACACCTTAATAATAAAAAAAAAAAAAAAAACAATTCCTCATTAATATTTATTATTTTTATTTTCTATTTCTTATTGAAACTTAAACGTCACTTTTACATAATTGTTTACGGCAACTTTTGCAAAACACCTATAAAGAGAGAGGGAATTCAATTAAATCAAGGAATGAAAAATGTCAACGAGAAATCCTTATTAAATGTCTGTTTCACTCTTTGTCCTGGAGAGGTAGAAGGCATAAAGTGCCAAATCCTTCTAACATTAAACGTTAAGACCGCAATATTCCTTTTATTTTAATGGTTTGCTGCTCCTTAAATTCATAAAATAATTTTCTAGAATAAAAATTATAGCAAATCGCATAGTTTACCTTTCATGAATTCCGAAACATAATCCAACTATCATAATAAAATGTATATTCTAATTTCATCAACATATCAAGAGTCCTTGGTAAAGATTTCTTATAAGTAGACCTAAGTACTTCATGGTGTTAGCCTCCGGATCACTGGTAGAGTAATAAATATAATAATATAATGCTATAATGGCTTAAATACCTTATGCGTAATTCCAATATGTGTCAGGTGTTTGCCGTTTCTATTAAAATGTTTTCCAAACACTTAATTGCTTAATTGTGATTACACCGCACAATCCTAAATTAAATTATGCGATCATCGGGGTTGTGAAAATGTTTAAAAAAAGTGGATGGTTCAAAAAGTATGTCATGTACTGAAATCACAAAGAATATTGGTGTTTCCGTAAACATTTTAACTTAACAACACTACAACCCGTAATGTTCATGATAAACTGAACCCTTAACCATAAAATAAATCTCCATGGAAAGTTTCACACCTTAACAGAGTTCAACCGCATTATTACAGAGAGGGTATTACAGAGTAAGGAATAATTTTACTAAGTGAATAAGACTTTACACATTTCCTGTAAGTAGCTTCGTAAAATCATACAATTTACAATCGTTTATATTAATATCAACAGATTTTTTGTCAATAATAAAAAAAAAACAGTTTAACAGAGCAAGATTACATTGTTGCGTGTTAACAAGCTCTCCCAACTCACATTTCAGTTCGTAGTTAAAATATTTCCACACGGAAGCCTGTAATTAAGTTATTAAATTCAAACCAGACCCCCAACAGGCTGTAGAAAATCTTTTTGAAACAAAACAATTTTAAGCTACTTTTTTTGCAATCAAACAGGAGCAGAGGCAATTTTAAACATGTTCTAAGTGTGGTGTGAATAATGTTTTGATGGTTATTAACGATCTGTATTTGGATTAGTAATAAACTTGGTTGGTAGTTTGTCGAAGACTGAAGAGGGTTATTCTTGTATGTGAAACGTGTGTATTAAATGCATATTTTAATATTTCTGCCGGTTTAATCTGTTATTTTTGATTGATTTAACATAAGTTATTTTTTTACTAAACATAAGGAATCCGATGCGCAATTCGCACATTTTAACAAAGTTAAAACCGCATTAATAAGGCAAAACGAATTAAATGCAATCTCCTTTTTGCTTTCAAATATTGTTTTTGATAAGTATTGAGTTATTAAGTGAATAAATATAGAACTAATTTACAGTTAATACATTTTTTTTTACTGTAGAGCCATACCGTTAAAAGTTATATACATCGTACATATTTCATCAGGTTACATAACTAAAATAGACTCGGATATTGAAAATTGTCATAAACGGTTATGTATCTTAAGCACTATCTGGCTGTAATATACAACTGAAGGTTATGCTGTGTTATTAAATTACAATTTACATTTAAAACTTGCATGAAGACAGATTGTTCAGCATTACTCGATCTTACATTGTGAAGTCTAGATAACTCGAACACTAGGTGGTTAATACCTAATATGAAGTTACCTCTATATGTTACCAATCGTCTTAAAAAGGTACCTGAGTCAGAAAAATTGTTTTGTAGGACTGGCAAAAAAATAAATGTTGCAGATACACTCCTTATTGGATTAATTATATCGATTTTAGTTCTATTTTAAGTAAAATTCTCAAATAAACCCAAACTGAGTTGGTATTGCGTTATAATATCTACATTTCCAGTGTGAAAGTTGAATAATGTTTTACCAACGAAATTGAATGTTTCGCTGGAATCACATGAGTTGTATTTGACTTTCACTGACACCCTCTGTACTACTTGTATTAAGCACCATGATACAATGTAAATGTTGGATTGGTAACTTCCTTGCTATACAAATAATACAAATCCTCGCCTTTAAAGTGACCTTAATGACCTAGACAACTGTTAATAAACTGTTTGTTTCAAATATTTCTCACTTAAATTTAAAATAGTTATTATAAACATAACCTACAATTTATAGTTAAAACCAATAGTGATAACCAATGAACTGTTTAGAAATTAATAGTGCCTTTCTAAAATTTTGTGAAATCTGTTACGTGTAAGAACAAGAATACATCAAATTACATCAAAATGACTCAGAGTCCATGGAAAGGGGACAAATAAATAATGGGATTTTTTTACAGGGATTTCAATTAGACACTTTTATCAGCAATTTTCTACCTTAAAAATATATCATTTAAATTGAAAAATTATAGCCTTTACTGCAATTAATTAAATACATAAGTAGTTTACTACCCTGGAAATAGTTATTATAAGTATTGATCCTATCATTAAAACGTTTTCATCAGTAAGTTAAATCAAAATATATGGCACTTATGACTTTATATTAACATAAGGCATAGACTTATATTTACCCTCATGTGGCTAGCTTATTTCTTATAATGCTAAACAACACTACACAACTGAGGTCAGTTGAGTCATTAATGCCATTACTGTTAATTCATACATCTTAAACTGGATTTAATGATCTTTTGTAACTATAACAAATAAATACACTTACTATCTTAACAGCACTTACACGCATTCAGGTTGTAATAAAAACAAACTACGCGCGTCAGCCTATAAACAACTATTCATGTTTCAAGATGCTATATCAGTCATAAATAATTATAACTTACATTGCCAAGGTACTAAACTTACTTTTACAGCGTAAAGGTAGTATGATGACAACTTAATTGGGTGATTGATAGCAACTGATGTGAGCGAATTCCTACTCATAAATATTCAGTGGTGTTTTGAAAAGCCTAACTTTGAATAGACTTAATGATACACTATTATAATTGATGGACAATCTAATGAATGTGACATACAAGGATTATTTTTGCTGCAACCTTATGTACACTTGTTGTGAGGAAGTGGGGTTTTACTATGCAGCTTGATCACGCAAGAAACAGATTAAATCGCTACCCTGTCTGTGCTATAAGCTTTGAGACCAATGACCAATTTGTTTATCCTTATCTCAATACGATAATAAAATTGCTTTGTAAAAACCCACATTTATTAAAAAAATAATATATGTAAATGTGTAAATATATCATTTTTTTACTACGTTGCTTTTCTTATATTTAAATGGTTCCCTACCACATGTAAAACCGGTTTATTGTAAATAGTAAATGTATGTGTACCGGTATTTTAATAAAAGATTATCCATAGTAACTACATATAGCATTTCAAATCATTAAGAATTTGAGATTTATATGAAAATAAAGGTCCTGAGATATAAGGTTTCTAGTTAAATAATATTACAACCGTACTGTCCACAGGTTATATCACCGCCTATCTTTGATTAGCAAAAATACGCACGATCTGTTTCGATAAAGACAAGATTGCGTCACGCCAACATCAAACAACAAAGCCAGATTCTCTAATCAAGTAAGACATTGTAATCCCTCGTCACTCTGCCTTAAGCAACTTGTCTTTAAATATTTATTACCTTCGATCGAAGCATAGCAGTTTAACCTGCTTCTCTGTTTCAGTATTTTACGTATAATTCGCTGTCACCTTTAGTAACTTAAAGCAGTTATTTGAAAGTATTTAAATAAAAGAAAATTGTTTTCTTTTATTAAATACCTAAATACTTTCAAATACCTGCTTGAAACGCTGTATAAATACTGTTGTATGCTATAAATTGTTTTATGTTTTTATATTTTAAATATGTAAAATAAATCTTAAACATGTCTTCCTTTATTCCAGTTTATTGTACTAATTGTATGTATTGAGAAACGATGCTGTAATCTTAAAGGTACTGAACATGTTGTACATTACGCCAAACACTTGTAATGCATGTTGTATCTATAATGTCTTAAATGTATTTTTCCTAGATAACAGTTGTGTAGGCTGCGAAACAGTACAATTACAAATCTGAAATCCTTAAGGAAGTAATGTATTTGCCATTAGGCAAAGAAAAAAATTACAATAAAATGACAAATATTTTTAGAAAACTTATAGAATTATTTAACACGCCTGTTATTATCTTAGCAAAAACACCACATTAATAAATATTAATTGTTTTTATTTGTTAGGAATAAAAACTTGTCAACCGATTCACAAGTTGTATTGTGCTGGTTACATAATTTACCTTTTTAAGCCAGTGCAGTAGTTGCACTTCAAATTTTAGGTAGGCCTACATAATTGATGTATGAATATCACATTATTAAAGCGGTTTAAAAATGTAATTGTCTAAATTTGTTCGCAATAATTCATAAAAGTTCTATTATTGTTAGGTTTAAAATTCACTCAAAGCTTTTATTCATAAATAGTAATGGCAAATTTGACCACGATTTAAATAATTCCTAAAAGTAGACAGAGTTCAATTAAATCGGCAATGAAATATGTCAACAAGAAGTCATCATTAAATCTCTTATTTCACTCTTTCTCCTGCAAAATATGAAAAGCCTAAGGGATTTTTTTACATTGAACACTGTGGTATATT
Organism: Macrosteles quadrilineatus; assembly: GCF_028750875.1. Lineage (NCBI taxonomy): Eukaryota > Metazoa > Arthropoda > Insecta > Hemiptera > Cicadellidae > Macrosteles > Macrosteles quadrilineatus. Next base: position 3,714,724 of record NW_026542602.1, read on the forward strand.
TGTTATGTTCATTCTTTTCACATAATTATGAAGATGATAAACATACTCATAAAACATTTTTGAAGAAATTTAAATCTCCGAAACAAAATATTCTCTTATGGGACTAGGTGTGTAAAACAACTTTACCCTATTTTTTACAAACCTGATCTGATGCTTTAGTAAAACCATTTATTTATGTTGGTACAAAGTTGAATAAATTGTGCATTGTTTAATACGCGATTATAGATAATTTTTCTATTTTGTTGTAAATTATGATCCAGATAAACTACATGTAGATATTTTACTTAGGCATGGTAAAATTTAGGTCAATTATTTGTGAGAGCTACTATTAGTCCCATAATTCTTTGTAGTAGGAAAGTACAACGTAGGCATAAAATATAACAGCCTTAGTTTGGGCAGTTAAAAGCCTTATGCGATGCTTAGTGGTGGCCCAAGTCGGTTCTCTGTCCAAGCATGCTCTAAATGCGAACACCATTTAAGCTTTCACCCTTAGTTATAGTTTTGTCCAGGATTTTAGTGTTTTGTCCTAGTTCAGCTCTAATTCTAAGATATTTACTTAAACTTTCAACGGGGTTTTTTATATAACAATGAACATGGAAGTCTGAAAAACCGAGTAGTTATGGCACTCGCCTTTAAAACTGAAGGCTGGACCTATCCCAAACAGGATTAGTTCCGGACGCAGAAGCAATTTTTCAAAGGCGATCAGATAATAACTTAATTTAACAAAAGTTTTACGTTACATTTTAGCCTAGGGGTCAGAGCACACATTAAAAACTTAAATTATCTTAAAAATAAATATTTTTGCAAACCCGATAAAACGATATTTGTTTTCAAACTAATAAGCAAACGATGACATGGAAAGAGCGTTTAATTTATTGTAAAGCATGCCATTAATGTTTTAATCTTAGTGACAAACATGTGGCATTGTATGTTACTCATTATAATGATTAGTACAGTAAAATTTACCAACCTTATGTAATTAATGTTATGACTGTCCCTGTAATCTTTAGATTATTTACAGTAATATGCTCTAGTTATAACATCTCCGGCAAACAATAATATTATGATAGTATATTGTATTACTAGTGCCGAAAATGGCAATTCCCGACGCACGCTCAAGTTTCACGTACGAGGCGAAGCCAAGCATGTGCGAGTTATTTGGACGTACGAAGGAAAGCCGAAGACGGGAATGATGGAGCAAGTGCGGGAAAATGACTTTCGGTACGAGTTAAAAAAATAATTTTCATTACGATGCAAAACTACTCACATTCTACATAATAGACCTCAGTTATGTTAAAAGAATTAAATTTCTCAATAAAAAAAATTGTGTATAATATATAAATGCAAAACAACATAATACCTTAAGAATTAGGGTTTCAATGTTACGTTTATGGTACAGTTTTTTTATAGTGACATTGCCTCCTTTGTTTTTAAGTTATTTTTTATAAATTTTGAAACATCCACATCTTCTTTTATTTTTGACCACTCTTCATAATTGAAAATCTACTTCACAACGTGGATGGTTTGACTATAGATTTATAAATCTATTGATAAATATGCCTACTTCGTCACTTCCTTTATTTTAGTAAATGTTTTTTTATTTTTTTAACAGTCCGTAAACTTTATGTACATCTCTTCATACCTGTCCTGCGATTTCTCTGGTAAACGGTTTTTAGTTATCTCTAAGGACATTTTTCGTCAGATCATCAGGATTGTCAAATATATTTTGAACACCTTCAAACACGCACTATGCTAAAAACACAACAAAACAAGCTAATGCCTCTTAATTTAGATAGTCCAACAATATAACAGCTGATTTAAAACATTAAAATAAACTGCAACAAAACACTGAAGTGCGTTGCAGCCTACGTAAATGGAGAAATAATCAGGAGTACAGAAAAATAACTTTGCAGCGAGGAAAAATCAGGTGATTGTTTTTCTATCGATTTAGAGCTTGAGAAACTACTACTTTCCTTAATATTTACAGTTATCAAAAATAGTTACTTCCAGTTTTAAATATTTATATTTTCGGAAATCATAAAACATATTGTAATCGGTTTTTAAGAACTTTTTAACCAAAAACATTTGCTATCGCCAAAAATAAGACCTTGAGATTGCTACATATCGAACAGAGATTAAACCCCCCTATTGTGCCGTAAAACTACACATTTTAACCACCTAGCCGTGCCTTTTCATTTGAATGGGCTGAGTTTTAAGATTTGTTTTCAAACGACAAAGTAACAGTGTAATTTCGCACGTAAGTACACTACTCAAAGCAACAAATTACCAAGATACAGTCTTGCATTGTGATATTTCACAGCCTTTACGTGTTAATGTGGCTATAACCATAACGCAAGTATAGTCGTCGAGGTCGACCTACATCACTGAGCCTATAAACAATAATCCTTGGGGTTACAATGCTTGTACTTAAAAGTTGTTGAGTTTGTAATCGTAAGTATTAACAGTAGTTGTATTTGAATCAATTACTGTGGTCTTACTTGACGCTTGGTTTGCATAAACATTTCAAATGGCTAGTGTAATTATTTTTATAATTCTTGTGCTTGCACAATGTAAATTCACGTGGGTATTATTTTCGGTCAGTGATTTGAAATTATCTTTATCGTACAAACACACACACTTAATTAATATTTTTTTACAAATTATACACGTATAACATTTTCATTTTGTTGATAAAATTACCAAATTGACTACAAAATAAAGTTGGCATTTTCCAAACAAAGCTAAAACACAATAATGTGTGTAACGAAGATACATTTCGGAAGGATAGGGTGAATTTCAGGGAGAATGGTTATGATGCTGGAAATTAAGTTTTTCACAGTTACCCATAAAGGCACATTTAGGAAAGTGCTGTCAAAATAATGAGTTTCTAGTAGTGTTAATAATGTTGTAAACTTTGTTATTAGATAAGAACCTAAAACTAATTTCCTTCAAGACTATATGTACCTTAAATTTTTACATTTTCTTACACAGTTTGAGTTAAAGTGTTAATATTTATTTTAATTTCAATGTTTCAGTATACACAGTTTTTTTTTAATATGCAGCTTTATCAGGTCTAGTGTGGTCATTCGTCAAGATGTACCTCGTCAAAAATCTGTTGGTACACCATCAATTTGTAGGAGGAACATTTCTGATCTCACAGTGCACTAATTACAATCACTTTGGTATTTGGAAACATATTTTAGGATGATAAAAAACTCAATAACAGCTGTTTGAAATAATCCAAGATGGCCGCGAACCCCTTAGGTTTCTTGCCCAATGAAAAAGCACAGCTGGGATTACTATCAAACAATTAACAACCAAACCTTATCCATCCTTATTACTATATTCATAGTCAGCCACCCAACAATAAAATTTTATTTTTCCAAACATGATTAACTACAAGAACACAATGTGCCTAATTTTTCAATTATCTACATATTATAATGTAACAATAGTCATTTCACATTATCCAAGACTAATATAATTTTTAGTCCTCCATAAGCTTACCGTGTTGTCTTCCTATGTGTATGTTTATGTTTTCCTCAAGACGTGTTTTACACCTTAGACAGAGTCAAGGATGGAATCGATCGCATACTAAGTAGACATTATCAGGCCTAACAATCTGAACTAAGGAGACTAAAGCAGCCTTGTTCAAGAGTAACATTGGTTAACATTAAGCTACGTGTATTTCTCATTGAATTAGTTTACTGTGTAATTTATCAATTGTTTATGCAAATCTTAAAGGTAACATATTAAATGTATATTTGTGATTTGATTAATTACGTGAATTTATGATAATGCTCCAAAACAATAAAAAAATAGAGCAGTATTAAATTGAATCAAACTTAAACTTACACTATAATAATTAACATCCTTTAAAGCTATATGTTGTTCCTATGACGTAATCATAAGTAATAAACAAATATTTGCAAACAACTAATATAATATGAATACAAGAATGTTTTCCAATTATTCCACTGAGATTAATCTGTTTTGAAACAAATTATTCGTTGATGACATTTTTTTTTTTTTAATTCAGTTATTAATAGGATAATAAAGTCTTTTTTCATATACTTTCATGCATTGAGCAAATTCGTATGGTTTTTCATTTTCTATATAAAGCTATGAGGTTGACATTTAACATAATATTTAAAGGTTCATTAAGACAATAAAATGTTTCTTAAGTAACAGTTCAGGGCTTAATTGGCATGATTAATTTTTATTCTATCAAAAGTCGTTTTTATAGTTGGTAGTTTTTTATGTGTAAAAAGGTTCCAAACTAAATCAAACAATTTTTACAGTATTTTCCTTTGAATCTGTAAAAAACGCCCGGAAATGTTTAACATAAAAGTGATAACAATGTTGCGATACATAAACTTACTCTCTTAGACATGACCTGATTTGTGTTATCAAAAAAGGTTTTTGTCATTTGCTTGTAAAACAAATTACATTAGGTCACGTGTTATTTAAAAGGTTAGAGTTCGCACGCAAGGGTTACAATAAAGTGGTAAAGTCAATGACTCTTACTTAAAGCAGGTTTTACTAAGAAATAATGGATAACATAACATCATTGCGTATTAAATTCAAAAAAAGTAATTTATATGTTTTTTTAGTTTATAATTATTTGTTGTTAACCTAATAGCTCATATATAGGAGTTGTCAAAAAATCAGTGTGTCGTTATTATTTGGTAAAACAGTGAACTTTACTATCATATTTCCCAATGATAAATAAAATCAGGTGCAAGAACAATTTTGTTCTAAATTTAACTTAACCGTTCACTTATAACAGACTACTTCAGTCTACTTTTGGTTTGGTAGGCCTATACATACTACAATATTTCTGTAGTGGTTCCTAGCACTGAGTTGCTGGTGTCCTTCCAAAAACAACCATCACAGTGAATGTAAAATAAAGCATAGTAATATTGCAGACATTTTTTTTTAGAAATGTGTTTCCCTTAAGAACTTTTAAGAGATTTAGATATACTTACACAATACATTACTACCAACAAGTAAATCATCAAATGACCTTTGTTATGATGGGTTAGCCAAAACCTCAATCAATAATAGTTATTTGTGCAACTAGTGAGAAAAGTGAGCAATTGACTCACTCGAGAGGAATTCTTACTCACGAGCCGTAGGCGAGTGAGGAATATTTTCTCGAGTGAGGCAATTGTACTTTGAACTCGAGTTGCACATTATACTTTTCCTACAGTTACCATAAAACAAATAAATTTGTGAAGAAACATAACCTATTTTTACACAGAAGTGAACTTTTAATATAACATTTAATGTGAAGTGACAAATACAACAGTACAACAGCTGACCAGCTGATTTACAGCCAGTACTGCCAACGTATTTCGCGCGCATACGACGTTGCCTGCATGTTACGCGCTCACTATTTTGTGCCTTCACGTTGCAAATCTGGAGTGAGACAAAGTAATTAGAGTGAGACAATGTTAACATTGTCTCACTGATGAGCGAATTGGCCAATTTGCTTTCTCAAATCAGTGAGAGAACATGTACATTGTTAGGTAACTGTAGGAAAAATACATTTTTCCATTTCAATAATTATATTATACGATATGTTAACTTTACATTTATACTCACCAAAAAAAATATGTCTAAAAACCTAAATGCAACATTTATGTAATATAAGGTTTATTTTAAGGTTGTTTTTTTGTGTGTTAATTATACTAAAAACAGCTTAAAACAGGGTTAAACAGGTGTGTAGTGCAAGTTTTACAAGAATGGAAGACATTTTTATAAAAAAGTGTAACGTTCTTTTTAAGTCCAATTATTAACCATCATAGTAATTTATTTTGTTAGTATTATCATATAATTGGGAAGTAAAATATAATTTGGAACAACTGAGATATTTTTCACTTTTAACGACTGGATCGTAGTTTAAATTGGCTTTCATCGACTTGTATTCCATTACATAAGATTTATTATTACGTAGTGCCTCACTATCTATCTATTTTCAATGTCAATTGCCAATTCTGGATTGTTTGCTACAGATAAAGTTGTTTCGGTAGCAAGTAATCTAATTTATACGCATTTCATAGGCAAGGGGATCGATACAAAAGCATTTAAATTACTATAAATCTCGTACGAAAAAAGATTGAATAATATATATAAATTGATTTTAATTAAAAATTTCAAGATTTTTTCCTATTTAAAAACAATTGTTTTAATTAACAGTATTTTTGAATTTATTTTCTCCTTAACTAACATAACATGACGAATATCAACACTTTAATATACTAAATTATTATAAGTTTATTATTAGTTTTTTGAGCTCTATTAAAGAAAGTGCAAAATGTTCTGTTTTAGAGACTAAAATGGGGAATAGCAATTTTTATCCAATAAAACCCCCCATAAACCCCTGTTCTAATAGTCCGATCATGCTGGTTCACTAACTCGTTCTAATAAACGTAGGCTTACACGTTTGTACCAAATTTCTTTGAAATTGGATTGTTTCAGGATATATTTTGTTCAAACTTGTAAAATTTTTTTATTTCATACTAGGCTATAACAATTTTATTAAAAACTCACTTTATTACCTTTCCTGTAGCAGCAGACCTACAGTAAGTTCTCATTGAACACACTTATTGCAATTAGGGAATAAATATGATCAAGGAATATTAAGTTCAAGTTAAAGAGAATGGAAATGCTCTTAGTCTGCAAGTTTGCTGTGGTTGGGGTATTTATTAATATTATTTTTGAGACTATTACTCTAATAAGATTTTAGAGTCTTCATTAGGAAGACAATTTCATACCATTAGTACAGGGGTGAGTTAGTACCAATTGCGATGGGGAAATAGTCACAACTCATCTTAAAATGCAGTTTCGTTCGTTTATCGAGATGAGTTATAGTCTCAAGTCACGATTACGAGGGTTACATGCAATGATGCCCCAAATACTATTTACAAATTTGTGTAGGTGATAAGTAATAAATAAAAACATAAAAAAACTCAAATTGACTCAGCGTTATATACCATCAATTATAGTTGTACAATAAAACCCAATTTATATAATGGTCTTTCTATGTTCGGGATATAAGTGTTTAGTACGGACATGATATTCTTTTGAATATTTTCTGTAATGGTTTGTTAGTTAATCGTTTAAGATATGTCTTAATATTCACAAAAGCAAATTACTTTCAATTATATTAATGTTTGTAAGGTATGTTTATTAACACAAGTAGTAAAATAGCTCTAAACAAATTACTAAAGACAATGTAAACACATTTTTTTAGCTTAAACAAATCCTAGAACTTGTGTTAATATATAAAGGACTTGTAACCGTCCATTGTTTGCTAAGGTATTGAATATGATATGTATAAGAAAACCAAGAAAATTTTAAATGCTATTTACAATTGACAGAACAAATCTTTTTAATTAGTCATACGGAAGCTGTATTTTACGGTATTGTCACTGATATTATTCTTTCATAGCATTTAAAAAATACATAATGTTATTTGTTAAGTACAAGATTTCCTAGATGTTTACATTTTACATACTATTTTTGGGTCGTGTTAACTTTAAAGTTTGAATGAGTAACCTATCATCACAAACTAAATGACTATAGTGTCTAGCAATAATTTCCTAACTATTCAGTACGTAATATAACAATACAACTTGTATTAACTCCGTATATTGGTACAATGTATCTATTGTTCGTATGGTCGGATTATCATGTTATATATAGCTTGGCTGACCTGGGCAATACAATCAAGCTTGGCTATGACATACATTGGATAATAATAAGCCGAGGGTAATGGGATAAAGGTAATGCTTATAGATAAAAAAAATGTATATGAAAACTCAAATCTCAGCTTGTGTAAGGCAGGTAATAGCTAGAAATATATATTTTTTATTTTCGTCTGTTATAGGGTTAATGTTTTAATGTATTATCATCATTGAATTCACTTCATGACAGTAGATGAGCTTAGAAACAATTTATTTTAGCGTAAGCTATTTATTTTCAACTTTTAAATTATATATTTCCTACAGAAACTCAAAGTTGTGTAGTAGTTTTAAATAAAGTTATCTATACCTTAAAAATTTTCTTGGCCAGTAATTCATTTGCAAGCTTATTTTTTAAAGGAAAATGTATAATATTCTGAAAGAAATTATGATGATGCTCGGAAGTGTATTAAACTAACCGTACGGTTATTTGAATAAATAAGTATAAACTGCCGGTATACATTCACTACAATCCATAGTTTAAACATACTATTGCACAACCTAAATGCCTTCACAGTTTTATCGAACTAAATCTCCACTTATATTATTATTTTACTCTTATGCTGACATAGTGTTAACCAGTTTATAAGAACCACAGTGTGTAACACCAAGCTATGATGCAAATCATGGTAAGTTGTTCATGTCTAGTTTTATTTCCTATTGTACAATCTATTTCCATTTGCCAGTTATAAGTAGTGTTTTCAATATTTATCTTCCTCGATAAACTAATCCACGTAATCTCGGAGCTGTAAATTCAATTTACAGTGATTATAAGGGATCTTACTAAGCCCCGTAGATCCTTCGGAATTCTGTCTCGACGAAAACAATACATTGTTTACTTACTTGAGTAAAAGCTGTGTGAAAAGGTTTATTCAGTCAGTCTTAGAAAATATTATCATGAAAAAATCCACCATGCAAAAGTGCTGGTAGGATTGAATATGTAGATTGGGATAATCTATGGCATTGTACCTAGTTTCTTATGTCACTATTGAATACGGAGTGGATAGCTACTATTTATATTAGTTTTTGTGTCACACTTCCACAACCTAGTAAGCTAGACTGTTAGTACCATGGGAGTGTTTAAAACCTTCCTAGCTAGGCATATAGGGTTAAAGCAGTACAGCTAAGATTAAATCAACTCTATATTTGCGGGATTTGAACTCGGAACCCCTGGGACCCAAGTCTCACGACGTATCACAAGACAAGTTTATTCTTCTGCAATTAATTGAAATTTACTATCATCAAAAGTGTTGTTCAAAGGTTTATTGCAGACATTTTCCATCACGAATGTAAAAAATAATACACAACGTTTCGGGATCTGGAATCTGATCCCGTCCTCAGGTGAAAAAACTTAACTAACACATTACAACTAACAATACACAAACGCCCAACCTAAGTTAAAATACACTACAGAGGGTAGCAGTCAAAAAATATGCACTGTATAGCAGTCAAGTCATGATACAACATGCAAATAATAACAAATCACAAAACACTATTATCTATAAAAGGTTTAACGTAAAAAGCTCACACAATAAAAACACCAATAGCACCGTTCGCAATGACTCCACTAATGAGACTGTATCACATTTTCACCAATGAGACTGTATCACATTTTAACCAATGAGACTGTATCACATTTTCACCAATGAGACTGTATCACATTTTAACCAATGAGACTGTATCACATTTTCACCAATGAGACTGTATCACATTTTAACCAATGAGACTGTATCACATTTTCACCAATGAGACTGTATCACATTTTAACCAATGAGACTGTATCACATTTTCACCAATGATACTGTATCACATTTTAACCAATGAGACTGTATCACATTTTCACCAATGAGACTGTATCACATTTTAACCAATGAGACTGTATCACATTTTCACCAATGAGACTGTATCACATTTTCATCAAATGTATCACATTAATACGAAAACCTAGGTTTCTAGAATGAAATAATTAGGCCATATAATAGATAAAATAAAACCTGTTTAAAGGCTATCGAGATCATCAATTTGGCAAAGCCTGATTACATTGTTGCGTGCTTAACGTTGATCTTCAAACTCACAATATTCGTAGTTAATAGATTTCAGCACGGAAATCTGCGATTAAGATAGTTATTTATTTTACTGACTTTTATGGGGTTACGTTCAATAGTTTATTTACATTTTATTTAGTAGATATTAATTGGTTAATTTATGTTATTTCATAAAGGTTTATTACGACTATTCACTATTATTCTACACGTTCTCTGCACACATACGAAATTCGTACATAAAATTAAAAAAAGTTACTGTCATGTCATAGGCTTGGTCACAGAAGTTCTATTAAATAACCTTTTAATGATTTGACTTGTATATGTATATAACAACTACATGTCAAGCCTAGTGTTTACAATATGAATCATCCGTATACAATTCCAAATTTATAAATTTTTCTGGTAATATGTTTAATACGTGTATAAATTATAATAAATTGATGTACAAGTTTTCACTGTGAGTTCATTAAAAACTTAACAATAATAGCTGAAAATCTAGCATTCCTTGACTGTAAATAGTAATTTCACTGCCCTACAAAGCTCTAAAATGATAATTGCAAAGATAAAACTATTTCAATTGTTTTAAATGACATATTCGTTTTCAATGTAAGGTGTATGTAATTAAATGGTCATTTATTTTGAGCCAAAAGCAAGTAGGTAGCACACAAACAATCGATCTAAGACGTCCAATAGTCAGGTATCAGAATACCAAGTAGCCAATATAACACCAATACAACTTAGGTACACAGTTCAATACATATTCTAGCCGTAGTATCTGGTTGTATATTACCTGATCGGCCTGAATAGTATAATTACTTTTAGAAGTACTGCAATATGCAACACAATACAACTTGATAGTTACTATAGTTCGATCCGATCGGGTTAATTATTGAATCTGAGTACCCACTTTATAGTATATTTGATTAAGGCTACTAAAACATATTTAGTCATTCTTCTGTTCACCATCCAATGACGGGGATTGTTCTAAGAAAAAACTTAATTTTTAAGACTGTCACTAAATTACCATGCTAACTACATAAGGCAAAATTGTTTGTGTCTTCCATTCTAAATATACATTATAAAACGTGTTTAATAATCAATTAGTAATATAAATACTAGTTTTAAAAATTATTAGAAACGCTTAGCGTTTGAAGCACGCAGAGTTAAATTGTTGTAAATTTACGAAATCATATTACATTTAATACATATGCATGTAATTCAAGTATGTAAAAATGGATATTTATAGGAGTTTGTTGTATAAGGTCAATACAATTGCAATCTTGCTACTTTTTAATTATATTTGAACCTATAATTTTTTTTCGGATGTAACCGTAAAACATTCTACATGTATTTTCATACTATTTAAGAAAAACGTTTAACATATTTAACTACGAACGTTTTTTTAAGTAGCAGTTTTATTTAAGACCTTAGAATTATTGAAAAGTTTCACATAGCAGCATTTTTTACTTTCATAACAGCATAGTTTTACTCATAACAACATGGGCAACGGACCAATGAAGTTTAAGGCTAGGGAGAGAAGAAGTAAGTATGTAATGGATCAAACTTCATCTCATCACTTCATGTTTGATACAATGTTTCGGGTCATCACTGACAGTGTCAATGAGAGGCTTTTAACAAAATCATTAACCTCTATTAGAAGTTATGAGTAGTTGTTTTTAGTAATTAAAACACTGTCGTAGGTAAATTAGTCTACGCAACTTGCGTAAATAGTGTTAGCAAGACGAGTAGTAAATTTAAGGTACGAGCCTTGGTGAGTGGATTGAACTTCTACAAGTGTAGTGAACACAATCGTTGCGATAACTACTAAAAAAGTATATTGATTATCATAAGATGACTCTTATGTTAAATGAAATATTGAGACGGGATTAGTGACATACATCAATCATATTCAACGCATCATAAATTTATTATATGTTTTTCTCCCTTTATAGTTAAATTGGTAATCAAAGTTTCTTAGGAAAAATCCAATTTATTCCTAGACGAGTCAGTATCAGCAATTATTTTCCTGTTACTTTTGTATTTACTTTGAGATGAGACCTTAATTAGCTGAGCTAAGTTTGTTACAAATTTGCTTGTGTAGTCAAAATAAAGATCCCAATCCATTAAAGAACCCTCAGATTATTTTTACGTAGAAAACTACTTTTAACCACAATATAGTATAAATACACAGTTTATGATAAATAAATAAATGTATGTTTATGGAAGTGTTATTTCTCTCTCACATTAATTTTATCAAGACAAAACCAAAATAAAATTGCATCTCTGTACTAAGATTTGGTTGTAAAAAATCATTTTCTTCTGAAACAAGTTGAATGTTTTACACATTATAAACCCAAAGTTGATTTAACCTGAAATGCATTTACTACCATTATGTTCTGCAAAAATTACAAACTTCAGTTAAGTTTGGTAGGAACATTAGACAAATTATGGATCATACTTGATCCTAATCATTTAGTAGACTGCTGAATCAACCTTTATGGCTTCTTAATACTTTTGCACACGAACCTGAAAAAACAAGTAGAGTGATGCAGCTAAAGGTAAGTTAGGCTTTGGTATATTCCTCCCCTACCCTTCCCTAGTATGTGCTCCTGATTACGTGATAATCAATACTTGTTCCTGTTGGCTACTCTTGACCATAACTAGGATAAACAATTTAAAACAATGAAACTGTCAAAGAAATTAATGATAAACAAAATCATGTTACAAATGCATATTGATACAAGTAATTGTAGATAACATCAAAACATTAAATACATATACAGCGTATATAACGTACATTTTAATGACTTCTAACAATACTGTAAACAATCGAAACTAATGCTATGCTATACATATACACGCATGTGATAGAGTAAACTGTTATTTGTTATTTTAAAATAAGCTGATTAGGTTAGGTAATGTTACAGTGGGTCAAGTTAGGTCAATTTAAATTAGAGTAGGTTAGGTTAGGTTAGGCAAAGAACACAAAATACATCTAGGCTGGTGAGGTGAAGATTGACAGTGGTGATTATGTCTACTTTGTATGCGATCAATATTTACCTTCAACTCCGTACAATGTGTAAAATAAGCTTTGCGGGATTTATAAACATAAAAAGGCACTTGTTTATAATTTTAAAAACAGTATTTCAATTCAACGATTTAATACAGTAATATCTTTATTGAGAAATCATAACCTCATTTTAAATCTTACACAATCGTTGAAATACAAAATCCGATTTAAATAATTTGTGTGTATTAAATAAAGTGTTTTTGGACTAAAACTGAATTATTATATTAATATAAGCTAAAAACAAATTAATATAGCTGTAAATGTAGACTATTTCCCTCTAAGTCTATCATTAAATTAATATAATTTTACTTACAATTTACAAAAAAAAAAAAAATACAAATCATGAAAACTTATTTGTTTTATGACAGAAAAAATTTAATATTTACATTGATGGCCCTAAAGAACGTTCAAATAATTAGCAAGGAAAACTATGGCAACTTATGAAGACATAAAATATTTATGATAATCATAAATTTGTGACTAAACTGTAATTTACACAAAACTTTATTTCTTACAGGTATAAATGTTAACAAGTAAAATATATGAAGTGAAAGGTGTTAGTTTCAGAGTAAAACACTTGTCAGAAAACAAAGTTCTAACACAGATTATGACGTCATCAACAGAACGGTTCACGCATCCTAATTCTGAAAACTGTTCCTTCTTTAAATTATTTTTACTTAACATCTTTCTCAGTAATTCTCTTATTTATAAATGAAGTAATTTACTTCTGTTTTTTTTTTAGTAATGCATTACATACCAATTTAGGTTGTAAATGTTTATTAGGCCTTTATAATCAACGGTTTTTATTTTAGGCATATTCAATAATTTAAACAGATTAGAATTTGTACGTTAGTTGAGCTAGTTTCTGTTTTGAATGTAAAAACCCCCAAAGAAATTAATAGTGTGAGGCAGTGTAACTAACAAAAAGAATTATTTCCTAGGTTTGATAGACATCGTTGTTGTCATGGCTAATGCAAGTTTAACCTGATGTATGTTTCATTCATTTGTTCCATTTTTCCTCCTTTACTTATAGTAAAACAGCAATTCTTTCATCTTTAATAGCGACGACAGCCTCTAAACTATTTAAAACTGAAACTATATTAATAATAAAAATAAAATAACATTGTATTTGTACATCTAATCAAGTTGTCCTGACTGTGGTTTATTACATACTATTGCTCACGTAAATAATTTTACATCAGATTAAAATTTTTGGTTGAGGGAACAACCAAAAAGGTAAATCTTATATACTTAAATTTCTTAAACGGGTCAAAAATATACATATTTGATATTATTTCTATTTTTTGACCTACAAAAGCTTATTATTATTTGGATTACCTAATTTCTAGTGAGGTTAGCACAAGCTAAAACTATTATCAAGCCATTTCAATCAAACTTAAACTTTATCCTCAATAAAATACGTGTAAAAATAAAGTAAAAAATTACACTAAAACCTACGAGGATTTGTTTGAAATGTGTTTTGAATAACTTACGAAAACAGTGAACACTCTTTGGGCTCATAATGGTTGGAAAACGTTTGAACTAAAATAAAAGTGTCCATTAACTACATCAAAGCTCTTTATATACAAAGCGGTCCGGTGAATAGCCCTTACGTTTATGTTACTCCCAAAGTGCTTGGGCGGCTGATAAAAGTTAAACTAACATGTTTCTCTTTACGCTAAAAATCTAAACATTTATTCTGCATTGGACTTCACCGAACAATAAATCAGCTTGATTGCATGTAATATGTTGACATAATATCGGTTTTACTGTTATTAGGCCTAAGCAATATTTTGATTGAAAAATACAATGTAAAACAATTAAATTGTCAAACCTGTTTCTACAGTTGATATGAAATTAAATGAAAAATCCTTTTCTTTTATTTTTTTCAGGCAAAGTTAGGGCCACATGGCCCTTTCTTACACCTAACCTGACATTCAAAAAATAACAAAAATAATGTGACATTGGGATAACGTAATCTAATTAAACATAAAATATTTAACAATTCAAGTACCTACATATCTAAAAAAACATACAAATTTAACAAATAGAAAAACACATTCACACACTCTCGCATACACGCATCAGCAAACAATATGAGTTAATATGAGTGGCATAAAATTGAAAAGGCTACAATACACAATCAAATTATAAATTAATGTATGCATTTGTATATTAGGAGTAAAATGTAGAGCTTAAATAGTTATATATTTCCTTTGACTATTAATACACTTTAAGTGTAAATCCCTTTAATACCAAATTTTATACATTATTATTGTTAAATAAAGTAAACATAAATAAGATTTTAAGAACAAATTTTTATGGATTAGTGCTCAATTTTCATTTTCCAGTATGAATGTAGCCTACTGTAATTGCTAGTAATAATGTAATTTAAAGTTTATGAAACATCTCCGTTCCTAAAAATCTGTCCGTGGAAAGTTTGTAATGTCTGCAAACTCAAAATTAAATGAGTACTCCTAAGGGAATATGCTGGAAATGTCCTCAACATTTGTAAATTAGCAACCTTTTTACACAATAACTGTTAAGGTTTTACTCTGTAAGAGGATTTGTTAAGAATGATAAATTATTTAGCAATTTGTTTAATAATATCCCTTTAGGCTAAGGTTTTTTATCTATGTCAATAAAACGAGCAAATGACATTGTAATTTAATTTCAGCCTTATCTGTTTTTTTTTTTTTTTTTTTTTTTTTTTTTTTTTTTTATTAGGATTAAATATATCTAAAAAATAATTAGTACTGCGTGGTGACAGTTTGAATGTCTCATAAAGTTTTCCGAGCTTACCCAACAATCGATAATACTCGTACTTGCCTGAAGGCGACACACTAATTCAGTTAAACCCAACGCGTAGGGTGAGGAGACGGTATTTACTTTACAAACACATTACACAATTTTCTCTCTTCGAACCATACATTTTAAAAAGTGATCCTAATTCATTGTATTTGCTAATTATAATCAACATGGTTAGACTGAATACCCAAACTAAATTGTCATATATTATTTTTTTAACTTTTTTCTTGCTACCATTTATTATAATATTGCACAATGATTTCATTTTTGCTGAATAACTTACGATAAGTATTTAATTTACCTTAATAATAATGATTGGTAAATACAGATTTTTTCGACTAAATAACACGTTAATTTTTTACACTTGGCTTATTATTGAATTTTATAATTAAACTCAATACCATGTTATTGCGTAGGTGAAGCTATTTTTTCTATATTTTGATTCACATGTAACCTCAAAACCATCGACTGATTTCTGTTGTTTTATTTTCTAAAAAAAAAACACGATTAAATAATTTATCAATATACAAATGAAATCTATATAAATAATTAAATAAAAGTCACGTGGATAAAGGACACCACTTGTTACTTTATATCACATACATTCAAATTATTATTGAGTAAGTAGCCACGTCATTATATCATTTGTTAAAAAAAAACATAGGTTGATTCACACAGTTATACTTGACTTTAGATCATAAGTGGCTAGGCTATCGATTCGTTTAATATATTCAGAATTTTATTATGATTAAATCAAACTCGATGTGTTAAATTGATGTTAAAATGTTCCTTTAAACAATTTAAAACAAGAGGGATTATAACACAGAATTGCAAGACATGTTGCGGTCTTTAATATAAAATGCCTTTTTGATCTTTATGCCTCGTCAACGTTCACGGAACAAGTGCTGAATGCTACATTTTAATAAGCCCTTCCTCGAAATGTATCATTTCATCCAAGCCACTTTTGACAAATATTAAATGTTCTTTATTTTCACTTTAATTACGAATAATGTGACAGCTGTATGACTTTTATTAAAATAAATTGCATATGAATGTTTTACTCTTTAAGCGTTTTGAGATTAATTGATTTTGACGATTAGATATAAATTTTCTTTTTACTAAGAATAAATTTGTCAATGTCATCCCTATCTTCTACGGAGGCTTGTATTTTACTTATTTAGTCAATTCTAGCCCTTATTTATTATACATAGCACTGTAATAATGGGAAATAAAAACTTAGTATCGAGTGTATTTCATTTCACGCAAATGTTTTTTGAAATATAAGCTATGTACGTATTTTAGTGACTGATTGTGGTCGTAAATCACTCCCTATAATTGTCTTAGTATCTTGTGAATAAAACTTACACTACCTTCAGATATAAGCTTTAATACATATTAACAATGATTATTCAATTTACATACTTCGTTGTTTGGATGTAACTAAAATAAGTCAAATCATGTTTGAATGAACCATCCATGTTATCATAGTTCATCATCATTAATTACACTACGAAAGTTTCGCAAGGTTTCACAAATTTACTACCCTACAGAGGGTTCGTATCGTAATATATCCGGTGTATATTGTCTTGTGACCGATTAGAAAGATTTATTCTATTTTATTGCCTCACTGTCCGTCTATGTTCTGTGTCAATTGCTAAGTCTAGGATGTTTTCCACAAATAACATTGTTTTGTGCAAGGAATTTAATTTGTTTTCGACCAGAAGCCAGCTAAGTGAATTGTGATTTATGTTTTAAAAATCAAAGAGACATGCCAGTTACTTTGAACAACTGAAAATTGCAGTAAAAAGGTACTGAAAGAGTTGTCCTTTAATTTTAAAAATTTCTTAAGACAAAATATAAGTTTAATGAAGTATTTGAAATAACGTCTTATATTACATTCAGGTTTATTTACAATATAAATAATCACTATCAATTTCATTGCAATTCAGTTTATATTACGATTTATCAGTATGCACAAAATCGGCTGTGCATAGTAAATAATTAATTTACAGTTGGAAATCGTGTATTCTGAGAAAAGTGTAAAACATAATATTCAAATAAAGTCCAATATGGTCAAGCTTACATTGAATCTAGTTGTAATTTCCTTATCCAACCAGTACTTGAATGAACTTAACATTTCTTCATTATTTGAGATTTACTTTTTTCAAACCTCGAATGGACGAAGAAGCAACCTCTTCAACATGGTAAACAGTGTTTTACTCAATCACGACAAAGTTATTACCTTAATACCAAGATTATAAATTGAACTAATCTGGTTTAAACGTATATCGTAACTTGACAATATATGTTCATAAACAAGCAAGCGTAATTTTCAAGAAGCAAAGCAAAGAGTTTATTTTTTATATCAGCTGAGTATCTCACAGCTTCCAACGACATGACCAACAATGTGGTTAGTGTACATGTATTCTTGAACAATTAAATAACATCATTAATACAAGTAGAAACCTTATATTAATCAGTATTAACCAATTAGAATACAACGAATTAATTACCATTACGATTAATCTGTATCAAATAATGTTATTTGCCCTGGTGATTTGAAAGAGGCCCAAAGGTTCTTCGACTTCGGTTATAGTATTTTAAATTAAATGCCGGAGTGGGTTATTTCTGCACAGTTTCATCTGTCTAAACGTAGATAAAACTTCATCTAAAATACATTTCTATTAAAAACCTTATATTTTAAGCTATACATAGCTCAGAAAAATAATGACGGTCTTTGCATCCGCAGTTCAAACGGTTTGAACTAAAATAAAAGTAGCTACTACCTCTCTCAAAGTTCAAACAATGCGGTTACAAAGCAGTCTAGTGAATGGCTCTTACGTTGCATTTACAGAGCTGAAGTATTTGGTAAATGCTTAAAACTAACATTAACTTACAAATAAAAAATATTACGTCTCTCTAGTTGCATGAATATAAATTTGTATTCAAACCTACGAACTCGTGTTCTACATTCTTCCTAAAATTGAAAAAATGGCAGATTAAGTAAGATAACAGGGTGTTTTTATCTAACGCATTCTAAATAGCAAGAACTGCGAGACACTGTTAAAGACCAAACAAGCTCACACCAGTATGTTGGTATTCCTGTATTCCTTACTTCATTGTCCATCAGCTGTTTTTGCATAGTTATCTTTGAGGTTTAGTGATATTTGGAATTTATTGTAGTCTATATGTAGCCTATATATATGTAACCTATATGACTCAATATGGTGTTTTTCAATAGTGGTTAAGTGGAATAGGTTTATGTATTGTAGGTCAAGGATTTGTTCCTACAGATTTAGTTTCCTATATCTTTGACGGGTATATAATAGTTGATTTCACGGGTAGTGCAATCACTTGGGTAGTTTAATTGAAAAACTAGCTTCGTATAGTGCTAAATATATATATTTCTAGGGAGTAATATTTCTATTCTTCGCTGATCTTTGAAATTGACTGATACGTCATGTAGTATTTCCAACTTTTCTAGTTCCAGATTTTTAAATTTCATATATAAAAAACCGATATCTGAAGCAATGGTTATTATTAGAATAACTATTAGAGCTTCATTTCGTAAATATAAGTTACTTGTGAATAAATGTAATACACTTTTTAAGTACTGTACATGGACATTCCTACGTGGAGTTAGTGATACTCAAAATCTATCCACGACTTTATAGTATATTACGTTACTAGTCCTGAAAATAAGTGTTTACCGGACGAGTGTGTGGTCGTTCCCGTGCGAGACGAAGTCGAGTACGGGATTACCATACGAGTCCAGTACACACATTTTGGATGAGTTACGGGCGATAGTTTACGCCATACTAATAAATCTGTACAAATCCTTATATATTTCCACCAAATAAAGGACTAAAAATCACTAGTCATAACCTCTAAGAGAGGTTATGTTTTTGTTTATAACCATTCATTGCCACCTAAATACAGTATAATCAGCTGATTGGTGTCCGGTAAAACTCATTACAGTACAGTAGTACGCAATCCCCATTTGAATAAGCTGGCGCAAACAGCTGTTTTCCGGACTAAATCCTTGCGTGGAAAGTTTGTCAAAATAATATAGTGTGGCGTAAAATTATTCATAGTTCCGTTGACAGCCAACTAATATTGATTATCAGATGAATTTGAAGATTATGTTTTCGTCTTCATTGGGATTTCCTAAAACTACATTAACAATCATAATACATGCAGTTAAACATTTATATTTAAGAGGTTTACCCAATTATACAATCAGACATGTTCATATGCGATTGTTTTTCGTACATTGTATAGCTCTGTGGATGTTAGCAGCTTAGATGCAGCCCTTATAATCTCTATCAATTGGATATACAACCCTGGATTATGTGGGTCAAAACGTTCAAATCGCTGTACACCACAATTTGTAACTATATCATTTAGATCGTAAATTAAATATTAATATTGCTTATACTAATAATCGTGTTCCAAATTGTTTACATCACAAATTATCAAAATAATAAATAATAATTTATGTTATATTTTTTCAGTTATGAGCTCTTGAAACTATAAAATTTACACGAAGCTTGAAATTCTGTGGTAAGAATCATTAATAAACACTGTTTTATAAGTTTAGATAAAATATAAATAATTTTAGCGAATTTCCCCTATAGGGAATAAGCTATTACCGTAGTACTCATGGTAAGACCTGGACCCGGGACCGATTTACTTTTTCGTTTTGAGGTCCCTAGAGACCAAAAACACCATCCGTTCAAATTCATATATATATATATATATATATATATTTATTTATATATATATTTATATATATATTTATATATATATTTATATATGTGTCCGTTAGCGCGATAACTCGAGCAAAAATCATCCGATTTTGATGAAATTTGGTACAAACATGTAAACCTACGTTTATTCGAACGAGTTCGCGAACCAGCATGATCGGACTATGGGAACAGGGGTTTATGGGGGGTTTTATGGGGCAAAATTTGGTTTTTCCCATTTTTTTCCCTAAAAACTTAAAATTTAGCATTTTCTCTTTAAACCATTTTGTAGAGCTTAAAAAAACAAATAATTTAGTATATTGAAGCGTTATTATGCGCCTATTGGTTACGGAGAAAATTCCAAAAAACTGTAAATTTAAAATTCCCATGTTATTCTTATGGAGAATAAGTAAACTGTTGTAGTTTGCTTGTTTATGATCATATTTTGATCAAATTTGGGAAATGCATTCATTTCATACTAAACTATTAACATTTTACAAAAAAAAAAATACCTTTTTACCCTCCCTTTTGCAGCAAACCTAAGTAGGTACTCGTTAAACTAATGTTATTTAAATAGGGAATAAATGTGATATTTTTAAGGAGACATTTTAGTGTAAATCCAATCAGGCAAATGGAAATTCGCTTAGTCTGCAGGTTTGCTGCGGCGGGGGTATTTAACAACAACATATATCTCGAACCTTTGATTTGGTTCTCAAGAACTCGATATTTCTACAGATCCATCAATAGTACACGAGAATACAAAACCAATCCCCTTATATATTTGGTGAAAATTGTCGAATTAGTCAAATTGATCGCATAAAGTTTGGAGATAAGCGATCAAGGTACAACACGCAAAAACATAATCAGCCTCTGAACAATTTATTATTTTGGTAAATTACCAGTCTACCTGCAATTTCTGTATCATTAAAATATGAGGCATTCTACACTTGATAAATAGAAAAGGCACTTGATAAATAAAAATCCTACAATGTAAAAAAGTGTTTTCTTTGATTAGTATATCTTAAAACACTAACAGTAACAGATTTTAGCTTGTTTTTACACAGTTGTAAAATTTTGAGGCTTTGAGATAATTTATTTGGTCTGTTTGCACTATTAACATAAAATTATCTAATATTTGTAACAAAATGTAAAAATATCCTGACACTTTTTAGGTAAGCGTAAATTTGTAGCTTACACACCTGGCTATGCTTTTTTTATTACATG
The DNA here is from genome assembly GCF_028750875.1 of Macrosteles quadrilineatus. Classification (NCBI taxonomy): domain Eukaryota; kingdom Metazoa; phylum Arthropoda; class Insecta; order Hemiptera; family Cicadellidae; genus Macrosteles; species Macrosteles quadrilineatus. The sequence goes on from NW_026542602.1 coordinate 3,736,364, forward strand.
TTTCATGTTTTCCAAACAATTGTTTATTTTATTCACATGTTCACATTAGAAGATTTAGTATTAGGCCTACGATAGGTACTTGATGGCGTACATCTAGTTTAAAGCTTGAGCCAACGTCCTACTAATCGAACTTGCCTAGAGTCTTCAGACTAATTCAGTTAAACTCAAAGAGCACCGGTAGTCGAGGTAATCGGCATTTGCTTTATACCAAAAATATACGTAAATTACATTTATCCACAGTAAGTATTCAACCTAGGCATAAGTTATCAAAGAGGTACCTTTTATAAAAATAGTTTTATTTTAAAATTGTCATGGAAAAAGTGGAAAAATAATAATGTATAATCTAAAATTATTATAAGTTCTTGAAAATTCACGAACTTTACTAGACATATTTTAGGTTACAATCCTAGTCAAAGTGATTGATTTAAAAAGTGATAACTATAATAAAACCAAAATAACCTAGGTTGCAGTGAAATCAAACTTCATAAAATAAATCAGTAAAAATTATGTAAAAATTGAATTTTAATTTCATATGATTGCTTAGCTCTAATTTACAGTAATAATGTTTAACCCATATTTTTATAATTTAGTAAACATGTTTACCATACAGAGATGTATTTTGGCCGGTAAATGGATGTAAATCCTATCAAAAGCCGTCCTAAAAGACTTGTTTGCACTACTTGCTTCATTAAGCCGGGTTTATTTGACAAAATACAATTAGTAAAGATAACGAGTTTGCGCTTTGAATTAAATCAGAGAGAGTTTAAAAATGTCCGCATAAATTGTTCTTCTCATATTTTTAGTCATTTACTTAACAAACAAAAATAAAATTTATGTTACTCTACTACAATTAAACTAGACGAAGGAGAGTGGATGCTAAACTAAAGTAGAGATGTCACTGGTAAAATCCAATAAGTTAAATGAATTCGTATTTTTAGATTTGATACAATACATTAACTATTAAAAAAGCACCTTAATGACTGTGCATTCAAATCACAGTATTATTATTATTATTATAAATGCAAGTGAAAGAAGAGAACAATACAAGAAGAAGAGAAGAAGAGAACAAGAGGCATTGTGGTTTTACCATGAAATGCCGAAATTGCATTTACCTCATTGTGTCTTTCATATTCCCTTGTACAAGGTGTGAATGCGACATCTAATAAGGCCTTTCTGTTGACGTATTTCATCTTTAGATTTAATTAAATTCAAGCTACCTTTGTGAAATATTAAAAGCTTGTTTTATCAACATGTCCATTGATGAATGCATATTTTTGTGTTTTATAACTACATGTTTAATTTTTTTGCACACAATACGTATTTTTTAGTTAAGATTTTATTTATTACCATTACTAGTGTTAGTTTGCACTTTTATTTGGTAATTATAACCCCTTTGGAAACTTATTACGGCTTTGTTTTAGTTTTTAAAATTGTAAATGAATTCTAAAAATTGTAATCTTGAAATACAAACGCTAAAAATCATCCCCAAGTAAGTGTTTTTATGACTTTAGGTCATTCGGAAGATAATCAATATATTTAATGCCACCATGAAACCCCATGCGTACTTGGTTATATTATTATGTTACAATAAGACTTTTTTAAGTTCAAACCATAGCTGACTTTATGTTCTTTTGTGTTATGACAAAAATATAAAATGAAATACTAAACAACAATTAATATACACATTTTATTTAGGTCGAATAGTAGAAAATATGTCATAAACTTGTTAAAATCACTGTTCTTAAGAATGCAAAGATACGAATAAGAGAATTATTATTTTATTTTATTTCAAACATTTAATGCTGGGTTTTAACTTTTACCAAAGACCTCGGCACTTTAATGCAACATAAACGTAAGAGCCGCTGGACCGCTATGTGAATGCTTTGAGAGAGTTAATGGCTACTTTTATTTGAGTTCAAACTGTTTCAACTGCGGACGCAAAGACTGTCAAATGGATTCCCCGCTATGAAGGGAGTCTGTAAAATAAATATTTATTTAAAAGGTATTTTATATGCAATTCCAAGACAAAGTTAAAAGACTTATAAACCACTTGGGCAACAGTTTTTACCGTAAGACTGTGTTTAGAATAATTTACCTGGTGTAATATTAACAGGATGGTTCGTATTTATTTTTTTTGTGTAGGCCTACGAATACTGTTTTTAATATTAGGATGATAACATGCCTACTTACAGTACTAATGATAATTTATACCCTCTTCTGGTGGAAGTAAAATGTGTCATCGTCACTTGCTATCAAAACTAAATTAATAAATTAATGCTTAAAAACCGCATTACATGATTGAAGCATGTTTAAATTTTCTATTTATTTCACTATTAAAAAAGGTTATAGTCATGAAATGCATTTAAATTTGTTTTTCAATGAGAAAACTTCAATTTTCTTTCTCTTACCTTCATGACTTAGTATTAGGATGTGTCCTAAAACACGTTTTACACTTTAAAAGCTGCTGCATTTAACTAGTATTCATCTACTAATACGATAGCACACAATAACGTGTAAATAATATTGATAAATGCTTATTGCTTGATAAGTTTTCTTCTTTACAATGTTGAGATACCTAAGATGGGAGATACATAAAATAAAATAGCCAAATTACAATGTTAACTTACTAACATTACATTTCTCAAATCACTATGTTTTACCTCATATATTTGATTTTACAGTGTTTGTAAACATTACTCAAAAACAATAATTAATTGTTTTTGTGGCCCTACTTCTGTTTAAATGTTACAATATTGATCACAATCAGTTAAATTGCCTTTTGGTCGAATATAAATTAAGTCCGTGGTTCCGGAAACATTGTTATTTGTGGGAAACAACACAGAATTGGCAATTGACAGAGAACATAGACAGATAGAGAGGCAATATGTTAGAATAAATCTTGTGTAATCGGTCACAAGTCGATGTAAGCAGTAAAATACGAGCTACACTTTTATTGTTCGTTTCTATTAAAAAAATACATGTATTTTGTGGTTTGATAGCTTGGTAAAACGTTCATTTGATTAATAAATAATTGTTTATGGTATCTTAAAATGCTAGCCAATTATTTTAATTTTTAAGTCATACTTGAAGGACTTAATGTATTGATTTAATTCCAAATTTAACGATTCAATTTTACGTAGGTAAAATTAAGGGAATTAAAAAAATTCATCTGACGATAATATTTTTCTGTTTTACATTTTAAATTAGTAAAACATTTAAAGGGGTAAGACTATTTTATACACTATATTTTTTCATGATTAATTATAATCTTCTTTATGTATTCAAGCACATTTTTTCTAAACCAAAGTGTACAGGTTTCAATCTTAATAGTTATTCAATTTGCAGTAATCAGTTTGATATTCATTATTATTGGGTTATTTTTCTTTTTGTAGCTCTTTAAGCTTGATTGAAATGTTGTAAATACTAACTTTCAATAGTTTTGAAATTTAACACGTTAGAATAACTACCAATCAGTCCATTACACTATGAGGGTTCAACTCCAGCCGACGCCTATAGAATAATGTACGCTGCCAAACGCTTCACATCAGATATCCAACCTAGTAAAATTCTACAATTATTGCTAGAGGAGAACGCAAAGAGCTCCCAATTTTCTATGATAGCCCCACCATGCGTCTATTGCCACCCAAGAACTAATTTTAGCGCAGTCAATTTGTACAATATTCTCTTCATTCTATGCGTCAGTTATTGGTAAAACATGTTTTCATCTTACCATTTACTGAGGAACTAATACATAGCTTTTTAGGAGCCTAAATTCAACAAACAGGCTATTTCATAATTATTTAAATACTTTCTGTAACATATGAAACTATATGATTCGTTATTCACTACAGCAACTACCGTCCCAAGGCAGCCATGTTGTGGGCGCGTCTAGGTAACGTGAAAAAAAAACTACAATATTTATGTGTTGTTTATGTATGTTATTTATTATTGTATTTCTTTTGTGTGATCTATTGACTCACCCTGCGCTTTGGATACCTTTTGTGGAAACCTTATATGATCAGACAGTCGAGACCTTTTGAACAGAAAATACGAAAGATCCTCTCAACTTGCAACAAACCATGAACAAAAACTGCAAAACACGTATGTAATTATGATTGAACACTTCATTGACTTTAGAGAAGTTTACAAATTAATGGATCAAGAAATATGTCGGTTAAAAGCTTAAGCTATTTCAGGTAATTAAATGGTATTAATTTATAACTAGGAATGAAATATGTCAACAAGAAGCCTTTATTAAATTTCACTGTAACACCTCTGACTAAAGTGAAAGGAACGAAGAGGCAAATGCAATTTAGGCTTCTCATATTAAGGACCGCATCGTCTCTGGAAGTTCTACCTTGAAGTATAAAAATAAAAATATGTTTTGTGATGTGAAAATCTGATATAAAAGCTGACGAAAATCTGCCTCGTATCCTTAATTCGAAAATACAAAAAATAAATAATATTTACTCTAACTTATCAAGATTAGGTAATTTAGAACTTAATAAACCAAAACAAATTTAAGATATGGAAATATTGAATAGTAAAATATTGCAATATACTATTGTTGAAAACATTAGAACCCTTTTATTTTTTTTTACTGTAATTATCAACGACTAGTTTCTACACTAAGGTCATAGTCATGGTGACATTTATACAATAACATGGAATATACTAATAAGTATTAGTTCAATCATAACTCATGAGGCAACTTAATACACACAGTACTATCTTTGTTAGTTCTTTATTTAATATTACTTCAGTCACAAGTTTTTACTAAATAATGTTAATCACAGTCAGTTTACATTTGAATAAGTATTAGTTTTATATGTGGATAAAATGTATACTAAATCGTAAAGATACTTTTTAATGAGTAGAGAACCTCATGTAAAACAATTTTGTTAGAGTAATCGACCTAAATCTCTTAAAATATTCGGCATCATCAGATGCAAATGTAAAATAATCTCAATTATAAAAATTCTTTAAAATTTATGTAACTCTGATACATTTATACATATTTTTTAACTCTAAAGAAAATTATAATTTTTAGTTTTAGTTTTGCTTGTTTATATGCCGGTAGATTTCCTCTTAAATCAGCTTATACCATAGGATAGTCATTTAAAAAACTTGTTTGACATATGCACAATGTTTGAATGTTCAACCATAGCTTAAGTCAATTGGAAACAAGCAAACTGAAGCAAACTGTTTGGATAGGCTAGTTAAGAATTTTCTGAACATTAATTATTTAACATTGATTTGAGGGTATTTATTTCCTATACTCTATAGTTACATACAATAAAACTATATACCTTAACTTCAACTACATACCTTTACTATATACCAAGTTTATTAATTTGAAATAGATAAGGAACATAATATCTTGGGCTGTTCTTCTCTTTATTAAGGGATACTCAATTGTTCCACAATGTTTGGACAAATAGAGTGAACAAACAATCCCCCCTGACAGCAAGAGTTTTACAAATATTGGCTTTGACCACTTCATCATCATCAGTTAATTGACGAATCGACCAAACCTCTAAGACAAAGAGGTTTCTATGTAGAGCGTTGTCTATAGCACTTGTAACAAAATTAATCGAGTAATTTATTAAAAAAAAACTATCTTACAATACACTGCTAAATGTTCTGTATTTTAAGAAATATTAAGAATTTAAGTAAAAGTTTTGTGAATAGTTTAACGACTGACATTATCCTTTTTTGTCTAGTTTTCCTTCAGTTAGTAACATTTACAACATTTTCGCACTTATTAAAATCATCAATATTCATTTCGGATACAATAGCCTTTACTTTTTCCTTTTTGATAATGGTGAGTGTACTTTGATAGATTACTACGGACATTTTTAACCAATAAAGGTAAAAAACAAGTTGTCAATGGCGTTTCAAGTTCTGGAATCTGATTTCGTCCTCATTTGATGAAGTATTTAAAATTTTAAAAGGATAGCCAAACCCATCCATAACTGGGAAACACCTAGTACCGTTGACTATTAACGCATTTAAATGTCAGATCCCAAAACACAGTGAAGCATTGTTTTTTACTATTGTGGTTGAAGATTCACAACAAACTCCTCAATAACCAGATCAAACTAATACAGGTATTATACCATTGTAAAGGATCTCTTGCCTACATTTAACATGTAATTTACTCGTCCACATTAGACTAAAAGGCAAGTGCGCTGCACATATCAAAGGGTTAGACCAGCGTAGTGTACTAGAGTGAACTGTTCAATGAACCCACGATATTACTAAATTAGTATTACAGTCCATTGTACTACCTATTGAACCACTAACTATGCTACTACTACATACTATTAGTACATCGTACTAGTATGTATTAAATAATGTATGATTTCAAAACATACCAACTCTTGTGAAAATAAGTTTGTAAAAAACATAATGTTTTCTATGTAGGCAACGTTATTTTTTTTTCTATTTACCCGTGTAGCACGATTAGATGAATAATGTATATATTACGTGTGTAAACCTTACTTAAATACTTCACAAAACATTAAGCCGATTAAAATTGCAGTATTTCAACTAAACTCATTTATTGTTTTCCAATACAAACTGTTTAATACTTTTTATAGAAATTTAAACTTTTATAAATGTTGTATTCATAACCTAAAATAACGAGGTACTGGACTATTTGTTAAACATTCAAGAATAAATCATATCGTATAATATTCATGAAATATGCATCGTTAAGATAAATTAATATAATGGAATGTTGTATGCAAATGTTTATTCGTCTTAATTTTCCTTCTATTTCCAACTTATTGATTCATGCCACACACGTGTATCAATATATGAGGACAATTAGTACCTAAACCTAGCATTATAATTTAAAGAATTGTTTCTGAACCACCTAATCTCGATAAAACCCATATCTGGTGTTAATACATGCTCTCATGTTCCACACATTAATTATTGCGTACAAATAAATGTCCTTACCTTATAGTTTTCACCACCGCTTCCCTCCACACGTATCCTGTATTCAGCACTGTCACAGCACTGCCTCACTCCACCACGGCCACGATGATACTGAGGTTGTCTGTGTGGCGACGCTGTAGTTCTCCACCTCGCCGCCAGGGCGACACTAGCACTTGTTGAGTGGCATTGTTGCCAGTGTCTCGTCTGTGGAACGCATTTATCTTCCCTTTATTGTTTGCCCTAGGACCTTTTTTTTTTTTTTTTTTTTTGAGCCGGACTCCGACGAAGAGGACATCCCCCACGTGACCGTCAGCGAGGTGAAGGGCCACATCGCTCGACTCCGTCCGAAGAAGGCCCCTGGACCGGACTCCCTCGGAACTCCAGCACTGAAGAACCTGCCGGCTTGGGTGATTGTCGTGATCACCTGTCTCTTCAACTCCTGCGTGAGGCTGGCCCACTTCCCTGACACCTGGAAGTTGGCGAACGTCATCCTCATCCCCAAGCCCGGCAAGGACCACATCTTCCCCGAGAACCACAGGCCGATCTCCCTCCTGCCTGTGCTCTCCAAGATGCTGGAGCGGGTCATCCTGGCGAGATTCCCCGAGGAGTTCTTCTCTTCGATCAGGACTGAGCAGTACGGCTTCAGGCGGGGCCACTCCACCACCCTCCAGCTGCGGCGGGTCCTCAACACCATCGCTGGAGCGATGGAGCGGAAGCACCACTCGACCTCAGTCCTGATCGACGTGAGCAAAGCCTTCGACCGGGTCTGGCACGAGGGGCTTCTCTACAAGCTGGCGTCCTCCCCTCTACCCGGCTCGATCTACAGGCTCGTCAAGAGCTACCTGACCGCTCGCCGCTTCAGGGTCTCCGTTGGACGGGCGACCTCCACACCACGGCCAGTCTCTTCGGGTGTGCCACAGGGGTCGGTTCTCGGGCCGATACTCTACCTGTGGTACACCAACGACATGCCCCTGGCGCCGAGAGTGCAGCTCTCGCTCTATGCAGATGATGCGCTCTTCACTGCCACCTCCGCCAACCTGAGGATGTCCAGGGTGTATGTCCAGCGACAGCTGGACCTGTTGCTGCCGTGGCTGACGAAGTGGCGAGTCAAAGTCAACGCTGACAAGAGTGAGGCCATCTCCTTCACGAGGTCGAGGAGGCAGGACGATGGTCAACACCTCCACCTAGACGGGGCCGACATCCCATGGAAGCGCCGGGTGAAGTACCTCGGCGTCCTGCTGGATCAGCGACTCACCCTGACTCCCCACGTCGAGAGGGTCTGCGACCTCGCCAGGAAAGGTCTTGGCGCCATCCGCCCGCTGCTCAGGTCACGGAAGTTGTCGACGGCTGCAAGAGTCCGACTCTACACGGCCCTGCTTCGACCCGTCCTCACGTACGCAGCCCCTGCATGGTACCACCTCACCTGCAGAACCGCTAGACGGAGGCTGCTCGTCGTCCAGAGCAAGGCTCTTCGGCAGGCGACAGATTCACCCTGGTACGTGAGGAACTCCGTCATCAGGGACTCCACAGCAGTGACAACTCTCCGAGACTTCGTCGACGGCCTTCGAGCGAGACTTGAAGAGACGGCGGATGACTCTCCGTGGGAACATATCAGGGACCTGGTCGCTGAGGATGTTCCGCAGCTTCGCCCCCGGATCGACGACTAACTCCCAGAACGACGTTGACGTCTACAGGTAGCTGAGCTACCAGGGCTTGGACCCACAGCAGACCGGAAGTATATGCTCCCAGCGAGCAGGCACTTCCCCCAGACGTGGCGCTAGTCGCCACAGCCATATACACTTGGACTTGGACTTGACCTTTTTTCATGGTTGAAATAAACTGGTGGTTTTTTTTAAGAGAACTACGATTTTTTTAATTTGTATTCAGTCGTTAATGTATGTTGTCTTGAGTTTTGTAAGTTAGATAGGGCCTAAATGAAATTTCAGTGAAACCTACAATGTAACGTCACTATGAATAAACTTGCGGATGAGTATGATCTTAGTGATTTTTTAGAATTAACAATTTTTACTGGGGGCTTTAAAATGAGCAAAAAAACATCAGATCAGTTTTAAAGGTATTTTCCTAGATTTGAAACTAAGTGTAAAGTGATGTTCATTATGAAATTGTTTTAATAAAAATTTATTTAAGAACCTGGACATTTCTTTCAGTGTAGAGATTTATTGCAATGATGGTATTTGCGAGTGAATTAGCTATTTTAGAATGTATTTACATATGTTACTTAAGTAGAACTGTGTAGTTGTATTATTGTCTCATTCATATCGTAAATGCAAGACCAACATAGTAAAAATAATTTCATTTCACATATTGTGCAAAGGTAAGATAATATATTGTTCATAATCTTAACTCTAACAATTAACATGAGTAAAATATTTAATTGATAGCATTCTCAAAACAACGTCTTGTTTATCAGTTAGACTTAAGAAATACTCCGGTGTTCTTTAATACCAGAAAAAATTTCAGAAAAAAATCTTATGAATCTTACCAACCTAACGTAAGCTGACTACTTTAGTCAAAATTTTTTATTAGAAGTGTTTGTCTGTATATTTAAGCTATGGCATTATGTTTTGATTTTGTAAATTATACTATACAACCTGTAGTACATTTAAAATATTTGTCTTTACTCAACATTACTTTTATTTCAGCTTTAATGAAACAGTTTTGCCTCGGCAAATCTTGTTCCTAACACGTTCTACTTTCTCAAAATTAACTGTGTAAATTAATTAAATCTCAAATGTCACTTTTTTGTGAACTACTTGTTTTGTCAAACGAGAAGTAACCTCGGCAAGTTTAGATTGATCCCTGAATCATTCCAAAGTTATGTATCTTGGAGCTTGTCAAGAATAGCATCGTAATCCAGAGCTTAAGATTATTAAATTTATTCCTCCTTCCCAAAATTGCATGTAATAAAACAACATGCTCAACTCAAACTAAATATTTTGATTTACAATGTTCAAATGACAAAATAGTTTTTACAACTGTATTCAAGCATAAGGTGTATTTTACTTATACTACTAGAAAATGTCAAGATTCGTGTTCTTCATTATTCGTACCTTAGCCAAGCTAGTTGTCAAATATAAGAAATTGTTTCGTGTAATTTCCATGATTTTGCTATTATTTATTATGTGTTGTCTACAAATAATTAGAGGAACTTAATTGTCGTTTTTGACTTTGGTACGTCGGGTTTTACGCTCTTTGAGTACTAAACAGCAGTAGTCAATGTAACTAAAAATTGTCCATTGATAAAGAGAAACTTAAACGATTCATTAGTATTAACGATTCTTGTTATGGAATTTAGTGGTATAATAAAGGATTTAAGAAATAACAACTATTTGTATATAAGTTATAATTTAGTTTGTATGAGTGTATTTCTTTATAAATGACAAAACATTCAACAAATATGAGTTTTACTAACAAACAAACCTCCATAACTCAGTTAAATCCGAACTGCACTGGTTTCCTCATCCCGGATCAATATCAATCATGATTATTGGCTGGGGATGTTGTTTTAAAACAAAGCACTGAATGAATTAAACAAATTGCTGTTTTCCCAACAGACCCTTTCTATGAGTGCTGTTTGTTATTCAGCATTATCTGTGGTAAAGGCTATGGTTCATAACCAAGAATAAACTTAAGATGAATAAAACTGTATATAGGAGTGAGTTATTGACAAGGTTTGTTTTAATTTATAGCATTTTTTCATGATTTCAATCATAACTTAACGCATATTAGGATAAAAACTATCGAATCTAATTTTTTTCTCTTAAAATGAAAATTTAAGGTTTATAATACAAAAACTCAAATTAGCTATATTATATTTCTTGGATGTTTAATGTACGTCTTTACGGCATTCAACCAGTAAGAAACGTTTTCGCCAAGATTTTTATCGACAAAAATGTTATATTAAAACATATTGGAACAAACAATATTATTAACTGATAATTATTTTAGAACATGCCATAAGACCGTTATTCAGAAATGGATTTTGAAACTATGTAAAATTTAAGTAAAGTAAGATAAGTTCAGCTATTTAATTTAAAATGGTCGTCTTACAAACCCATATGATGCTGAATATTAACTCATATGAAGCGCATAGGACGTCCTATAACTCATACAAGTGCTCAAAACGTAGTTCGTTATTTATTGTTAAATGTGTTACTTTAAAAAAAAATTAAAGCCATCATTATTTAACTAGTTGATAATTGTGTAGATTTTAGTGGGGTTTGTTATTTTGTCTACAACCAAATTCTTTCTCCTAAATAGGTCTACCCATATTTTAAGGCAGGGCTAAAACCAACAGGTCACGGTATTAAGACAGAGCTAAAAGTGATTGGTAAGCTCATAGACTAGACAATAGACATTAATTAAAGCCTTACGCACAGATAAACAATATAAGACATAATAAGGTGTATCTGTTTAAATAATCGTTACTATATGTGTTTACTTGGTCTATTAAACAATGTTTATTTTTATAAGAAAACATCACATCGTTTCCGAGAAGTCAAAGGTCAATACTGAAAATATGAAATAAGTAAGATGGTCTGACGTTCACCAACAATATTTGTACTGCTACTTGAGTTTGTCTTCTTATTGAAGCTAAGTAAATATATACTCGTAAAGTATCAAAGTCATATACTCGAGCTGTTTAACCTACACTAATATTTACTTCAAAATATAGTATACATCTTTTATTTGGAAATAACAAATGTATAAACAATGAAGCTAAGGTAATCCCGTATTTAACATGAAGGCTAATCAAAAAGCAGAATTTTTCAGGAAAAGACCAACAATATTCGGAATAAAGGTCTGAAATGATTTTTCTTTTCATCCATTTTCTGCAGACTTTAAACCTATACATTCGGTAGTCTTACATCAGATTGGGAGTATTTACAATTAAACTGCACGTTTAACCCATAAGCTGAGAATAATGGAAATAGCTTACCAAATATAAATCAGCTAAAATCTTTGAGTTTATATGTCAGGATATTCAATGTTGGGATTGGTTGGATCCTGCAAAATATATTTTTGATTTCTAACCGAATTATTGAACATTAATTTTTCTGATTACTATACTAGTGCAATAACAACTCGTTTATAAAAATACATTATACATAAAGTCTTGATTGATTGGTGTTAACTGGATGACTCTATCATGATTATGTAACGATATACAAATTTACCGCCTTGTAAAAGTTTACTACTTATCTCTAGATATATTGATAACGTTTCATAGAACGTATTTTATTATATCCAGTGCAAAAATGATGATCAAGATAGTATGCAAAATTATGAATACTTAGTGTTTTATTGTAGCGTAACCTAGCCTTTAAAGAGGCCTTGTGGGACCTTATTAAACAAGACCTTGCACATAGCTCTAGGCTCGGAGACATTTTTCACTTTGATCTCATATTCAAGAGAACATGTCTTCTTAATAAAAAGGAATGCTTAATACACTTCATATCAACCCTTTTACTATGTGACTTAAAATATATAAACTTATTAAAATGTGTTTAATTGTTTATCCATATTTATTCCCACTGCGATATAAAATGCATTCACATCATATTTGATAGAATTTGAATTTGAATTTAATTTAAAATTTGCAGTATATTTTTTATAGTCTATTAAACTAGTGTTAAATCTTATACAAGCAAAGAATTGCGTGAAAACTTTGTCATATTTCAAAGTACGTTCTACAAACGACAGTAAGATAGGATTTAAAACTACTACAAAAAATAACTTCTAGTCAAAGTCAAAATATCTTTATTGTAAATTCATTAAAAATTACAATGGTGACAAAAATAATTTAATTTCCTGTTGACCCTGTTTATACGGAAGTTTTCAGATTTTTTCCAGGAATTCGTGTCAATGAGATCGATGGAAAATATCCAAACAATAAAGATCCAGTATTGTAATTTAATCCTAAAGTTTCCAATGAATAAATTCATTGTCTAATAGATTATTTACAAGCAATACGCATATATAGCCTCATAAAATTACGCATCAAATTGAATTTTTTCTTATACTGACTAACGACATCGATTGAACTTGTTATATTTTGAGCCTGATGTAGACCTGCGTCAGTAATACATCTCCACTGACACTATGACAACGTCACATTATATTGCAATTTCATTTCAAATCTGCTTGGGCCAAAATAGAGACGCCAATGGGTTTAACTCTTAAAACATAGTAAAATCATAACCATAAATTATTTATTTAGATTGTTACGTTAAATTAAATGTCTTATTTGGAGAAAAATAGGTTCCTCCTAATTTAAGCTTAACTTGATATACTCAATAATAAGTACTCATTACTCAATCCATACCATATCTAAGACTGGTGATTTTAAAATAATTTAAAAGACAAACAATATTTTTCTATGGCATTCTCGATATAATAATGATATTTATTTAATAGTTTGCAATAGTTTTACCAAAGGAATTATTACAAAGATTAGTTATAGATCAAACATATTACAAATCGTAAGCAGTGTGTAAAATAATGGTAAAATATGCATTGAAGGTTTGAAGGCTCAAAACAAGCGATTTATTTTCTTAGTAAATCGAATTATTGGCACTTTGTATTTCTAGTAAAAATGCGAACAAATACGAATAAATAGAATAAAATTTAGACTAATTGTTTTGATGAAATATTTTTATTTTCTTTTTAAACTCTGACTGAACACTCCAGAATATATAACTTTAGGAGGGGAAAAGCATAAAATAAGTTGACTTGTTAAATCGAACCTAATCAATCGGTATTAGAATATTGCAGCAGAAAATCCAACCAGGCGGAACTAATGAATGTAATTATTTTGAAGATATCATAACATTGATGATAAACTACCTGTATGCATAGAGGAGTTGTTAAGGGTATTAAATTTTAAAACATTAATGGATACGTTACGTATATCATATATTTTTCTACGTGAAGTATGACATTGTTTTTGTATTTGAAGGTAAGATTTTTCAATTGACAAGAAGGAAGCCACTATTTGTGTTTTTTTTTCTGTTAATCTAACATAATAAACGGTGTTAATGTGAAATTAAATCCTAACAGGAGAACACTAAAGCAAAAAGGCAAACACGGAATTTGGTTACTTAGTTAATTAATCTCAATTTTATGTTGAAATGGGTCGTTACTAGCATTGGTTAAATAAATTAGTTTATGCATAGTATAATATTCAGAGTTAACCCTATTAGTTACGTCTAATATGTATTAGGCTAATTTACTAAAGAGATCTAGTATAAAAATTGGAATTGAAATCTAAATTTTGGATAGATTCAAATTTAACTCACATGTATATGGAAAAAATGTTGTATTGATTGTGGAGTGATTTCTTAAAAAAACACATTTGAGGAAAATGTCTCAATTACTTATTCAACCATCAAAGCGAACAAAATGTCTTCGTCTTCCGTTCAGTTTATTTAACTATGTACATTGGTATTTACACAATTTGTCAATCAGAGTGAAACTTTGTCTTTGAAATAATACGCTCTTTCAATAAAAGATGTGTAACCTACAGAAAATGTCTTTTTTATGCGAATATGACAATAAAACACGTCTTTCAAAAGTATTTAATTAAGTCTGTGTGCATTTACATGATGGTAAATAAGTAGGAACAAATATTATTGACAATCAATATCGACTGATTTTGCCGGTCATCATCAAACCAAGCGTCTAGAACCTCAAAAAAATCTATGTAATTTACTATTAGTGAAATGTGTATACCATATTAATGTTAATCTTTTTTATAGATTTTCTCACTCATAAAAAAACCTTTTTACTAGGGATAGTATACTAAACATATTGTAAACATTTACCCTGGTAGAAAAAAAGTGTGGGATGAAAGACAACAAATTATAATAATCACTTTGTATATAATTTGATAGGGGTTAATAAAATTAACATACACATTTATTAATCTGACCTCGGTCAAAAGTATAAATAAATCCAATATTTCGTGTAAATTACGTAAGCTTGTTGTTTTAATAATTTACGCAGATATTTGCTCGTTTATGGTTTTTTGTTTTTACTGCCTACACGAAGGTTTAAACATGGCCTAGTTTACCATTGAATTTCTAGTTTACCATTAAACTGGGTATGAAAGATTAAATGGGCTCTCAATCAATCTGTAAAAACACAGAAGTGAGAATGTGAAGTGTTGTTGTGACAGACTGTCAGTTCTATGACACTCTTGGTTTGATGTCTGAAATGTCATCAATCACAAATCGCTGAATGTACAACAGTGTGAGATTGATGTAGTACAGAGGCGTTGTTATGTAAAAGTGAGACTTTTTTCCGACAAAAATTGCTCAAATAAGAAATAGAAATAGTAGAAGTTTTATGAATAAAAAATCTAGATATACAATTTTAACATTGAAAGTAACATTTTACGCAAACTAATTTTTAGGGCAATTTAGACACATTTTCTTTCAATCAGTCTCTAAAAAATCTAAAGTCAAAGGTACATTAGTTTCCTCCATCTCAAAACCTTTCCAGCGAAGATTTTAAAGCTCAATTGCACACTTGTATCGATATTTATAAAGTTAGAAAGAAATCATTACTCTGCTTTAAACAAATTATGCTTTGATTAAATCATTCAGTTGGAAATAACTAAAGGCAAAAGCTATAAAGCGAATCCTAGTGTAACAAACTTTGGTATTAATTTTTCTTCTTTATCTTGATCGAAGATTTCCTTAAACGTCTGCCCTTTTTATACGCTGTATGTATTATAAAATGTGTTACAATAGTATTTATTGTTGGAAATTATATAGTTTTCAGTTACTGTAAAAAGTGTCTAAGCTGTTAGGCTATATTACTATATTTATATGTGTATTAGCTATTTTTTTTTCACTCATCACAATCAGCACACTTCCATTACAGTAAGACAAATCGCTAGCTTCATACTTACTTTTTTTATCTCACTATAACTTCCAATCATTATGCAGATGTTTTTCATTCGTGGTGTGGTTACAAGGCCTTTACTTGTGAGTCGAGCTGTCAATTATATGCCATTTGGGATGTTCAATATTAGATAACCTATAGATGTGACAATTGACGTCCTGTACAGTTGCATCAAACCAAAATCCATGCGGTACAGACATGCTCAAAAACGTTCCTAATGTCACATGCTATGGCTAGCAATATTATAATTATTTTATTCCCCGATCAATATTTTTTTTCTCACATAGGTACAACTTAGTTAATCTTGATAATAGTACAACGATTTTTAATCAGAATGAAAAGGTTACAAATACTGCATATGTTCTCGTAAATATAATAACTGGGAGAAATAAAAAATAAGCAAGCTATCCATTTTCCCCGAAATTGCTTACTCCCACATACGTACTGAGGCGTAAGTAAACATAAATCTGCAATACTGTGAAAACTAATAAATGTACATTTTATTTTAAGGCATTTATTACAATTTATTGTATGAGTTAATAAATATGTTGCTCTTTCTAATCTTAAATAAATAATAAGGCAAAGTATTTAATGTATGTTGTTTAGAATAGCTTACTTAACCAAACTTTGTCAATACAATTGTATACACAACTACAGCAAAGTTACACTCCCAACAAGAGGAGATACCCAAATCATGATTTACTAAAATTAACATGAATTTTTATTTAAAAGAACATTTATATAAATCTTTTTCGTTCACCAAAAAACTTATAAAACTATTCCTCAGATGTCCAATATTGTCAATACTAACTGCAAAACGATAACATCAAGAAGCTCTTTCGTACACCAACAATATTTGTCTGGTCTCTAGAGAAGGTCTTTTTATTGAATCCAAACAGAAATATAAGTCAAATACTGTTTGCAGTGAGTTGTATTATTCTGGTCAGTGTTTCTTCCTAGCCTCACTACTGATACAGAGTTATATAATAATTTTTGATAACAAAATCATTATATACTTTAATTTGTATTGTATTAATAATTGATTGAACCTTTGATATACTCATAGGACATGACGTCGTTTGAATATCCAATTGTTTTATTTTATCACTTGTGAACATGATGAAATAAGACTAGATATAACATAGGATGCAAAGCCAATGTGTTATAATTAGCGTTTTCATAAACTTTTGTGAAAGTATTTTTATTTTAGCGTCTTTCTTAATAATGTTATTAGAGCAGCTATGCTTTATGTTGGAATTTTCATGTGGATAATTCCTCCTTCCTTTAACTGTAATAGGCTAGAATAAAAAATAGAAAGTAAAAAGAAAACTTCAATTTTTTGAATAAGACCTACAGTTCCAAAAGTCTGACATTGGACTCCTTAAAACCCTCTGGAACGCAGCCCATTTGACGGATCCGCACCGTACTCCACAGGCACTATTCTCGACAAATATTCATTAAAAAATGCATACCTTGTCTTTCATATATAGATTACATTAAGTAACACTCACAAAACCACATTTAAGATGAATGACAATCAGTCAATGAATCCTAACACCTGACTCGTAATGACGTTTACGGGTTCATTGATCGTTGGGAAAGTCATTTTTACATGTAACTTACCGAGAGTACTTACTGATAATAGCTTATTTAAAATAAACAAACAATTTTAAGGAGTGGATTGACCTGTCAAAGTTCTCAGTTATGTTATCGAAGCTGTCAAATTATCTAAATGTAATAATTGGTTGATCGCAATGGATATATCAGCCTTTCCTCCATTCCTTTGTGAAAACCACAGGTCCACTTAGTTGAACAATAATAGTAAATAGCTTTACTGCAGGCTACAAATTGTGTATTGTGACTACATTGCAGTTATAGCAATATTCTTTAACCCATGCTGCTCCGCAGCGTAAAATAAATATCGTATCCGAGAAATATTTATGATTTTTTATTGAGTAATGCAGTGTATTAAACTTAACTGATTCAAACGATCAATAGCAGAAATTAAAGCCTTTAATTTACTGATTATTTTGAGTCTACAACATATACAAATTATAAACAATACTGGAGCTATTGGTTTTCAGTAATAGAAAACAAAAAAAAAATTTGTCGATTGTTCACCTTTCGTTTGTTTGAACCTCATCCGATTTGAATAACTAATAGCTTTAATGAAAGCCGGTATTTCACTGAAGGTTCTGAGACCAAAATATGTAGGATTTTACAATTATAACAACTGGTGAAATACATCTTAAATTTAAGTAAGAATCCAAAAATAAATCGTATTTATGCTTTCTGGTCAAGTTATACAGTAGATAAATATATGCCGATGCTTGATGGGGAATCTGTGTGTGCATACCTTTTATTTGATACCTTAATTATGAAAATTGGTCCTGTAGAAGAGCCAAACAAACTTAGAAAAGAAAAACGATTTTTTAATATTTTATAAACTAATAAACAAAGTATCAGTAAGATTACTGGTAATTGAACTTCAGTAAGTATGTAGCCAAGACAGTATCACGATGTGTTGTGAAAGTAAAGCAGATAGTTGTTGATTTTGGCCCCTTAAAATTACTTGGCGTGGTTTATCATTGTACTTTACCAGCTTTTCTTTACTTGCACACAAATCTGAGGATCATGCCAAAGGTTAAGAGAGGCTATAAATATGATTAATAAAATAACATTATTCATCCGCAGTATTTTTGATTAATATC
The DNA here is from genome assembly GCF_028750875.1 of Macrosteles quadrilineatus. Lineage (NCBI taxonomy): Eukaryota > Metazoa > Arthropoda > Insecta > Hemiptera > Cicadellidae > Macrosteles > Macrosteles quadrilineatus. The sequence continues at coordinate 3,754,948 of NW_026542602.1, forward strand.
AAAAACTGTAATTCCTTTTGTATAAAAAACTTAGCCAAATATTTTCAATCAATAGAATAACTAATGCCTGATGCAACCCAAACTAAAGTGAAATAACATTATGTTAAACTGTACGGAATATATTCAATGTGATTAAGTGTATTGAAATAGTTTTTGATTATCTTAGCATATATTTGAAGATTTCCAAACTTTGATATGCCTACTGTACTCCAAGTAATTTAACTAAATATAAGATGAATATTAAATGCTGAATTTTGAAGCGCAAGTTTAAAACATAGACAAAATCATAACAAATTTAGTATAATATTGTTTTAAAACAGTTAGAATATTCTAGTGAAGTATTAAATCCCACTTAAAACTGTTGATATACAAAACATGTAAGGGGATACATAAGATGTCGTTCGGGAGGTGCAAGTGGCTAGCTTAGTGTAGGATTAACATATTTGATTATGTAAACATGTTTTGGAGCATCCTAGGCGTTTTATACTTAAACTTGATCCTGGAATATGGTTAAATACACATATTGTGCATACAGGTATAATACAAATTCTATTAAATACAACTATGTTATAATTGTAAATACTAAGTAAACTCAATATTTTAATAGTTTTTTTTTCTCTCAAGCATTTCATTAACAAAAATATAATGCCTGAAATTGTTTTGATATTTCCTTGCAAATAGCATTTTAAAATTCTAAATAATTTTTTAAGTCGATTTTGATAAACGCTACTATAGTGGAACAACAAATATTCAAAGTCTCAGACTGAACCGTTTTGTTCTTCATTAAATTTACAAACATACAAATAATAGCCTAACCTTACAAAACTCAATTTTTGAAATAAAACCTCATAGACTGTTGTAAATTATTATTCATCTCTGGGATACGGAAGATAAATTAAATGGTCCCACGAGGTCATCTTCGGGCGTCCAGAGTCGCTGAAGATACGTCAAGTCACTTCATCAGAAGGTCGTCAATACACAAATTATACGTTCATACACGAACATGGTCACGGTTACGAACACTAACACTGACACGAACATTGAAACAAAAAAGTACAATTTAACGAGTGAAAATGGTAACACCATTCGACGACCTTCTGATGTAGTGATTTGACATCCCTTAGACGCCCGAAGATGACTTCGTGGGAAGTTGAAACTGCATGTTTATCTTTAGAGTAAAAAATAATCAGCTAGAGTCGAGGTCATCAGTTCACCATGTTTAAACTTAAACGTCCGCTGACTTTACCTAAGAAAATAATCCTGTTTAATCACTACTATATATATTTACTAAGATTGATCTATATTTAGTCTCATTCCACGTTATACCTTCTATGTCTCAACTACACGAGTTTAAATGCTATTGTAGCATTAATAATTGATTTTGGTCTTGAAAGTTATTCTCTTCGTTTTATAACAGTATCTTTGAGCCTGATAAATACAACAATATAAAGCTATATTTACTCTCCTAGTCCATCTACCCCCCGTAGTGAGTCCAGCTGTGATGAACATTGGCAATGATGAGGCAAGGGTGGAATTGATTGAAAATTACTACACATAACAGGTGCTTTAAAGGGGTCAAAGAACTATGACACATGTGCTAATAGCCAAATTTTATAAATTAAAACAACTCACCCAAGTACGTGCTTTATCTAGAAACACAAGACACTAATTTTGTTTCCCGACAGAGTTACAATATAACAAACTAAATTGAATAGGCCTACTTTTATTTAAAAAAGTGTGTTAAAAAAGTGGAAAAAATATCTTACTAATATTATAAATATTGTATAATTGAGTAAAAGTATTAGACGTCAAGCGGATTCAATCGTGTGCAGTTAACTTTGTACAGAAACGTTTTATCGATGTTTTGACTCAAGATAATAAAATTACCAGCAAACCAACCCGATGAATGATTTAATTGTACACGCTACCAAGCAGGTTACACGACATATCATTGAAAGTAATATGATTTACGATTGGAAATGGGATCGCTTACAATTGGAGAGAATTTAATATTTTTGAACTAACCGTATTAGATTGAACAATCGTACAGCGTTGTTTTACATACGTACAACCACTAACGTGCAATTCTCATCATAGAGGGGTGTGTTCATTCATAATCACATAACCATGTTAACGATAACAATTTATTCTCTATAAAATTACTTACCAATTTTATTCTGTTTACTTTATTTTTTCTTACCACTTCTGCATTATAAGAATAAAAATAATAAAACAAGTTTTAGGTTAAAACGTTCACATTAAACATGTGTTTGATTTGTGCAAAGAATCGTGTTTTATCGTTATGTATATTGTTATGTTTGAATCGTATGAATAATGTAAATACCCCCGCCGCAGCAAACCTGCAGACTAAGCGAATTTCCATTTGCCTGATTGGATTTACACTAAAATGTCTACTTAAAAATATAACATTTATTTCCTATTTAAATAGAATTAGTATAACAAGTACTTAGGTTTGCTGCATCAGGGAGGGTAAAACTGTTTTTTTTTTTTTTTTTTTTTTTTTTTTTGTAAAATGTTAATAGTTAGTAAGAAATAAAAACATTTTCCAAATTTGATCAAAATATGTTCATAAACAAGCAAACTACAACAGTTTACTTATTCTCCATAAGAATAACATGGAAATTTTAAATTTACAGTTTTTTGGAATTTTCTCCATAACCATTAGGCGCATAATAACGCTTCAATATACTAAATTATTTGTTTTTTTGAGCTCTACAAATTGGTTTGGAAAGAAATTGCTAAATTTTATGTTTTTTGGGTCAAAAATGGGAAAAACCTATTTTTACCCCATAAAACCCCCCATAAACCCCCGTTCCCATGGTCCGATCATGCTGGATCGCGAACTCGTTCAAATAAACGTAGGTTTACACGTTTGTACCAAATTTTATCAAAATCGGATCATTTTTGCTCGAGTTATCGTGCTAACGGACACATATATATATATATATATAAATGTATGAATATATAAATATATATATATATATATATATATATATATGAATTTGAACGGATGGTGTTTTTGGCCTCTAGGGACCTCAAAACGAAAAATAAAATCGGTCCCGCGTCCAGGTCTTACCATGAGTACTACGGTAATAGCTTATTCCCTATATGGGAAATTCGCTAAAAGGTTTGGATAACAACCATGCGATTTGCAAATTAATTTTTTACTAAGTTAACTTCATTATGCGTTGTTCTATTAGCTCATTCTTCCTGTCCATTATTTAAATAAAATACAAATAAAATTAATTATTATTTTAGTCTTTTTGGTTTCACATGAGTATTTATTTTAAGAAAATAAAAATTACAAAAGCGTTTTTTTATTTTTAATGTTAACGATAAAAAACAAAAGTTAATTAATTATTTACTCACTATTATAGATTAATCAAATTGTTTATAATCAACAAGAAGTCGAATTGTAATAATATTCGTAAAAAAAACTTTGTAGTCCATTGAATACCCTTTGTACTTGAGCTACTCCTGTTGAAAGCCTCATATTTCCTGCCTCATAATTTTGCTCTTCCCCTGACGTATTTTACTCAGTATTTTTTATCAGAGTTAGCTGATAAACGCCAGTTCATCTAATAGTTGTTTTTCTTAATTTAAATTCTAAAAAATCCCCAATGTATTTTGCTTCAAACTTTATTCTATAATATTGATTGATATACAGAACTTCTACTCTTCCATTCAACATTAAACATATATTTGACAAGTTTTTGTTTACATTTAAAATAAAATATATAATTTCTATTTATTTGATTGCACGCTTGTTATACCAAATTGATCAATCAGAAAAAAGTTAAGTAATAAATTAAGGCACGTTTTATTTTTTTGGTGGAGTTGAATTGTATCGTATAAACAATATTTTCAAATTGTAATCATACATTTGTGCATATTGAAGTGTATTTTATTAATATATTCCTAACGAATACCTATTAAAAGCTTACATAGAAACTGTACAGTGTCTAGTTTGACATGACGTGAGTGTACCTCAGGTCACTTGTGGCATCTATTAATATACAACATCCCAAACGGCATGTGGAGTAGTCATATGAATAGATTAATGGGTTGTATGGGAGGACCCGATAATGTATACAGATTGAAAAGCTAAATTCACTTGAGTTACTTATTATTTGGGAAATGGTTCTATTTTATGAGCAGAGCATGTGGTTTTAAATTACGTCAATTTTAATTTAACATGTTTAATTTATAAGTAAAACATCATGTTGTTTATGGTTTTAGGTTTAAACAAATATGTAAGTAATATTTAGGACTATTCAAGAAATTTTCCGAACTGGTTTTCTATTCCTGCTAAAATAGATTAAGCGAGGAACTGGTTATAGATTCAGATCCTTACACATGTTAATAAAGCTTATCACAGTATGTAGTAGAGCTGTAAACTGGAGTGTGAGAATCAAGTAGGGCGTAATGATTGAGAAATTTAAAATTTTAAAATTAAATTAAATGTTTAGATATTAATCTATAATATGTTATTTTAATAATATTAAAATATAGAAAATTAGATTTTTTTGATAAATTGTCCTTTTTATGTTTAAATACAAATACTCATACAAATTCTGTGGTTTATTTGTGGCTCTTACTGTTATTATTTTCTTTTGCGGGGGAGAGATTCTATCATTTTTTATTCTTCTTAAATGACCTAAGCATATCAATTTCGATTTCTCTACTCGTTCTCTTAAACTTTATTTTGAGAACAAGATGAAGAACACCAAGAGGAAGGTGGATTGACAATGTAACAGAAGATGTGGACGCAAGATGAGTGCAGTGGCAGTTTAGGAAGAGGAATTTTGGAGGGACAGAAGAAGATGGAGAGGCCTAGTGAACACCCAGACCAGAGATAGCCTGAAGAGGGCTTTACTTATAATTCTAAATCTAACCTGGTTTCTCTAGCTGACAACACAAGTCGGTAACTTCTGCAGGCACTAAGCTATCTGCTGCACAATTTATTTATCGTTAAAATGGCATATTAGCATCGAGGCCTAATAATTCTTCAAATTAATTGACATTCTTAGTTATATTAAGATAACAAATATTTGCATTGACTATGAATTAAATATTGCATCGATACGCAATCAGACAATTCATTAAGATAAATTCCTTGAGATATTTGAATTGAAAATTAAATATTTTTTTTTACTTAATCAAACAAGCCTTATGTTAAGCTTACTTGCAAAATATTGGAAATTGATAAAAAATATCATAAAACTAGTTCCAACACGTTACTTGAAACAACTTCACAACAGCGCCTCTGTACTACATAAATTGCATACACTATTGTACATTCAATAGTTTGTAATTGATGGCATTTCACAGATCAAACCAAGCTTGGTATAAACTCACAGACTGACGCAATAACAATACTTTCTCAATTCTAGAATTTCACAAAACAGATTTTTTGATATGTAAAAAACATATTTCTCCAAGCTCTACTGTCATTATTTTTTTATAGTTGACAGGTTTGAGAATGAAATCAATTCATGTTTACTTGTGAAACAGAAACTGGTTAAAGTAGCATTAGGAATATAACATTTTAAAACGTAATATAACTGAATAATGGTAAATAAAGTAGTCACAACTATTCTATTGAGTAGTTACTTTAATTACATACTTAATATTTATTTACTTTGAAACAACGATTATATTAATCTTGTATTGGTTTAAATAAACATGTTTACATTCCCTGTGCTTTTAATAATGAATGACAATACATAGAAGGAAAGAAAGGAAAATAAACAAATACTTTATCTTGAGTACTTTTGGTTTAAATATCTAGAGGATAGTTTTTATTTATTCTAAAGATGGTTTTAATTCGAGATTCTACATATTTTCCACCTTTCAAAAAAAATTACAAAAGCTTTATATTTAAACTTAAAATATGTAATTTTAAAACCCCATGGTAGTTATAAACTCGCACTGATAAACCTGGACAAGCAATAACAATTAAACCAGACGCTCTACGTGACAATTGTACATAAAGATAGCGTTTGGTTGAAGAGAGCCATTAAACATCTGTATTCAAAAAGGGTAAGAGACATTTATAGAGCTGATTTTAAAAATCTACATTGCGTTTAATCACATTAATTTTGCTTAAACACAATTTTATTTTTTAATGCTATCTATTTAATATTTGCCCTTCTAATACCATATTAAGTTAAATTTCGTTATGCTTACTGTTGGTATTTTCTAACTCAAATGGTTGTATTTTACTGAACAACCTAGTATATTTAGATTAAAATATTGCCAACAAGTTGTAATTCATGGATATAGTCAATTAAGCTCTAAAATAGGAATACTTAATTATTTTTTTTATCAGTTATTATTCAAAACTACTATTATTATTACATGTGTCTTATAACATTTCTATTATTGTAAGGTTAATTATATAAAAACAGTTTTGTCAGCCTAAAGAACACACAAACCTATTACAATAACTTATGATTTGATAAACAAAATTGTAAAATTATGAATTTCTAACAGTAGTTATATTATAGCCCTAAACCTGTTTTTGCTCCCTCTTAAAGAATACTTTCAAAAGGGTAAATAAATATGGTTTCATATGTTTTATAATAGTTTTTACTAACATTGCTTACTTTTTAGGTACTTGGTCATGTGACCTTAACAATAAAAAATACACTAACTATAGTTTGACCGTTTTAATACACATTGTTTTTTTTAGCCGGAAACAAATAATTACAATTAGATTTCTAACTGACCTGACTGCAATATTACCATGTTCAGTATAATTCGAATAGCAAACGGAGTGTAAAGTTACTAGATCAAAGTAAATATTTTATCTTTGTACCACAACAATAACAGAAACATATAAAAATATCTCAAAAGCTAGAAGTGATTTGTTTTATTAATCCTTGTTTTTGTTTAAAACAACAGCGACGGCTCGCACCAATAACCAGAAATTAATCAGTTTTAGCTGATGAAGCATACAAATAAAGTTCAATCCCTTTTAGCGTTTGGAGCTATGAACACAATTTTTACTCTGATACATTTTCAGCACTCTTTAGTAAATAATCCTATTTAGTTACATTTTCCATTAAGTCTAACAACAAATTCTCTTTCAAGTAGGGTGCAAAATTGGCAACATTCCTCAAGATCGATAGTCATGCCATTTTTGGGAAGTGTAACAGTGTGGTTTGCTTAATATATTTACATAGAAATATTTATATATTTATTATTTTGTTAGAAATATATTTATTTTGTTAGAAAGCTACTCAGTGAGCCAATTGCAGTTGCTGGAGTCACATTGCATTTTAAATCAATCATAAATTAAAAGATTTTCTCAAATACCCTGCCGAAAATAAAATCCATTTCGCTCATTGAATTATTATTTTCTGTTAAAAGGAACTCGCATATAGAGTTATTCATTGTAAAGGCCTATCTCAAAGCCTAACTTGCTTCACTAAGGCCAATATAGGAGACAATAAACAGTTTTTAACATTGTATCATAAATAAGGGTTAGAGTAATGAAACATATTTCATTTAGCTTTTAAATGCTAAAATGGAGAAAAGATTATAATTTGGAATTTTTGATCTCCTACTAATGTGTAATAATCATGAAACCTCTCTTCCCATGTTTATAATGACTTGATTCATGAAAGGTTGACATCCTTTTTGTTTTCGAATTTAGGAACTAGTTTGAGAACTGGTTGATACCATTACTATCAGCACAAACGTTTACTTTTAACTGCGATACATTGAAAATATATTATTTCCTAGTAATGTCGTTTTCTGTTTGAAAATGATTTATATTGTAGCAATCAAACGTTCATTTGAAACGCATTTTCATTGCAGAGTCGAATTTTCAGTCTGGTCCACAAATTGGGTAAATACTGATACACGTCGTGATGGGAAAATTAAATAAACAGTACGGAAGAATAGATGTATTTTACTCTCTTTGATGGAACATATAAATAATGTTCTAAGGTTAAGGTTAAGTGTTTTGAAAAAAAAAATGGGATTTTCAATTCCGCTAGATTTTTTGGGGTTTTACTTTACACTGCAAAGTAAATTTGAAATAGAATATGGGAATATGGGTTAAATACATATAGTATTTTGTTTATAAATATGATTGTTTTGATAGTTAGAGCCAGAAGTAAAAATGTGTAATTTTTAGTTGGAAATATAGCTCATTAATGATTTCCAATATTATACAGTACGGTAAATAAAACCAGTGAAATATGTCGACAAATACTAAATACAGAAAACTACAATTTAAAAAAAATAAGACTTTTAATTTACATCCTTGTTTACACCTTTTTCTTGTATTTTTTTCAATCTTTATCATGCTAAAACTACATGGATTACGTTTCTTCCCTATCAAATAGTTAAAATAACAGCGATATAACTGATATACATGGATAAAATACCTTATGAATAAAGTGGCGGTAAGATAGTTTTAATAATACCCCAAGAATGCAATACAGTATAATCCTTTATTTATGTATTTACTCATTAAAAATGTACATAAAATGTTTCTTATTTTAATTTAACGTTCAATTGAATATGCTATATTGCCCATTAAGCTACTATTCCAACAGCATTGCATTTATATACCTTATAATAATAATTATATCTATTTCGCTATTGACTAATGTGCCAATATCTGTGGTGTGACATAGTGCTTATTCATTAGCAACGCATCATTATAACATATTAACCACTATATCACAAATTATGCAGAGGCTTCTGTCACATTCGTGACTGTAACCATGTGTAATGGTATTATATTTTATTGTAAATGTTTTCTAAAGGGTGCCTAAAGGGTTCTAAGTGTTTTATTGCATCTATATATTTCATTGTCATTTTTACGTGTTTTGTAGTGGGAAGGTAAAAACCTTGTCTCGTTACTATCTCACCAATGTGAAAAAACTCGGTCCAGAATGAATAAATGTGAAAAATATGTTTTCCTACAGCTACCAGAGAGAGTGCTCTTCCTTGCACTGATTATATCACGCCAAGTAGCTAAATGCTGCATTTACTTACTTTTGCCGCACTCCAGTATTCAACCAAACAACACAAAACAGTGTGCTTTTATTAGGCACGGAATACGTGTACGCTTGAAAATTAAGTTGGCAACACAATTTACTGTGACTATCATCAGCTGTTAAAAGAAACTACGACTACGATCAGCTGGTGCAGTGTTTCTAATTTCCTTCAACGCTTGGATTTAACCTTACCTAAAACGTGTTGTACAGAGTTTAAAATACTAATAATTTATATTTCGCTTTCAATAATACTAGAAAAGCCCCGGTAATTATCATTAACCAAAACAAATGACGTTTTTTGGCCCGAATACTAATAGCATTAACATATGGTTTAGACAGTTCGATTTAAACAATGTTAAATAATGTTTACTTTCGGGCAAAAAAAAACTTCATTTGTTTAGGTTTATGATCATACCGCGTCTTTTATAGTATTCGTGTGTGGTTTATACGAACTAGAGAAAAAATATAATGTGTAGGCCCTACCGCAAGTGCAAAGGGCCACTTCAAACACTAACACAAATAACTCTTTCCTACTGTTTCCCTTTACGGATATTAACTTTGAATCTTTAAATCTGGCATAACATAGTGTGTACGATTAAACTTACGACGTGTTGTTAATTAGGAAGTATATACTGTCTTAAAATAACTATTGCACCTGTTTTTAGTGGATTCCTCTCAATTTTTGGATTTAGATTTTTTCTGAACTTTTATGCAAGAAAGTTGGTTCAAGATGTTGCATTAAACACTTAGGACAAAGTTTGAGGCGAAGTAAATAAAGAACTCGTTGGAAGTTTGACCCGTTGATTGCAATGCGACAAAAACTCAAATAGACGTTGAAAGTTGGTTTTATTTTGTATCTTATTCTGTAAAATTAATAGAACTTAACTTTTCTAATACTGATTTTAGGTAAACTAATCAAGACTTTTATACAATAAGATAGATCTTATGTTTATCTATTAAGATGTAGTAGGGCCTATAATCCTAAAATATAGACCTAAAAAAGGATATTAAAATATCCAATAGAGGTATTACTGTAATACACTGCTTTGTGCGAGAACCACTCTTAACGAATAATTTTTTAAAAAATCTTGCAAAAGCTAAATAATTCTCATTGAAAACAGAATATTCATAAGATTTGTGAATGCATTTTGATTGCCTCGTGCATTATGTTACTGGCTGAACTCGTTATCAATGTATAGTTTACTTTGTGATTGTTAAGAGGTTTAGTAAAAATTTACCGTGTGGTAAAATAATTTTCAATCTATGCATTATACATGTATTTTGAATTAAAGTAAATTTCCTAAAATTTAAAATGTTGTCCTACCGATCATAAACCCCTGTAACGATCTGTGCCTCATAACAATATTCTAAAAAACAGAAATGAAAATTAGTAGATGCACATTTCCAATGTAGGAACTAATTGAATTAAAATATGTACAAAATCGTAACAAAGACTCAGCTTGCTAGTTTAGTTATTAATATAAAACTGTTTTTTATCAATTGTGCTTTTTTTACTAAACGTTAATTTCCCTTGTACCACATGAGATGAATATATCGTAGTTTAAAAACTTAAGAACGTGTTTTTGAAAGTTCTTAGCAGATCTTACTTTATGTTTAGATTTTTTGGATTTCTAAAATAAAATTTTCATTTTACTGTGGATGGTTTTATGGTTAATGTAAAAAAGGAAAATGTATGAAAAAGACTCCTTCAACCACGTTACTTCTTGATGTCAATCATCTGTCACATTTGCAACAATCGCTTTTAGGCTCATCTCTTTGACAGACAAGATAATTGAATTGGAAAGCTTGAGTAATGCTTACTTTTGCGATTTTTCATATTATTTCTGCAGTCCAGATGTGAAGATTTTTCGCAATCAATTTATTAATATTTCAGTTTGAAATTGCTTCCTACCGTACCTATATGATTTTTCCTTGTTTCCGTAAGTAATAAAAACGTCTACGTGGAATGTTACTATACAACTAACTACAACAATAATGTATCACTGGAAAAGCTAAACGCTTATATTAATTAATTATTTAGTAAAATAATTTATTTGAATGTATGCGTTATTTTTACCTTTTTTAAAGTTGAAGGAATCACGTTTTTGTGGTTACATTGGTGCACTATCTTGTATTATGTTCAAATTTGTTCTAGATCCAATAGATTATTAATGAGATAAGATAAAAAATATTCATTGAATTTTCAGTTTAGATTGAATAAAAATCGTTTCAAAATAACATCATTAGTCAATGCTGTGGTAAACCTCATGTCACTTATCATGTCGTCACTCTCACATCAACTATTTGACCAAATTTGTGGTCATTGAATACTTGATTGCGGTTGTTCATAGGCTATATGTATCGTGCGAGATATGGTTATAACAACAAATATACAGTCTCTCACACGAGTCGTATAAATATTTTAAAGTTGTGCCAAAATAGTTTTTCTAAGCTGCATATTTATTAGTGATAACGATGCTAAGTATTTTTATCCAAAAAGAGAAGGTACATCCGATTAAATCTTTAAAAGCTTGCTTTTGGGTGCACAAATGCATCAGTTTTAGTCTTTCAGCAGTTGTTCTGAGTTAGTTCCAGCTGAATGAGTCAATCAAACCATGTTTATCTGTTTGAGACAGCTGCTCTAGGCTCTCAAGTTTATGCTGATACGGAGAGTTGTGAGCTTAAGACAAACCACCTTTTGCAATAGTTGTAACGTTCGTTGCGTGTAATATTTTATTTCAATAAAAAAAAACACGGATTTGGAGGTAAATTTTCGTGCATTAAAGACTGTTTGGTATTATTTGGAGTTTTCTGTTTTAATTTGTGTATTTGGCCCTCGTACTTCAAATAAGTAAAAAAATATATAAAGAAAATTAGTTAAAAACAGTCAAAAGTCTCCCACTATATCAATCAAACACACCATCGTCCATTCAGCGATTTGTGATTGATGACATTTCAGTGACCAAACTAAGAGTGTCATAGAACTGACTGACTGTCACAACAACACTTCACATTCTCACTACTGGAGTGTACAGATTGATTGAGAACCCATCATATATTTTATGAATTAATGTGCTGTTTCCAGATACTATGGTAAGCTTTATAAAAAGCACTTGATTTTCATTCAACTCATATTTTAGTTTACGATCAATATATCTTCCAAGAATAACTACGAAGTTGAGGCCTGTTTAAAATTACTTATTTTAGTTTCCTAGACAACTCTATAGTTTGTATCTGGAATCAACCATCATTAACCTATGAAAATTTAGTAAATGGTTTTTGCTCAAGAAAAATAAGTGTTTTTTTCTTTTTTTTCTTATAAACAGATAAACAGTAACAAATCTTCCCACCCCAATCTAAATTCATCTTACATCCATACGCAAATTTAAATACTCATTTGGGTAATTTAAATATAATAGCACCTTTTCTATTTATTTTTTATTTTACTTGCATATCCCTTCCTGGACCCATTGGTTAAAATTTTATTGAATTATTGTACTGTTAAAAACATGTTTTGTACCAAACATGTTAATGGGCATTTTTGTTGTTGTCAAGTAACCATTTCAAAAGTGCTTTCATTATCTATCTCTCATAATCTTTTAATTTCAACAATTGCATTTATTTTTCAACACCACTCCTCTGATCCTTTGAACCATTCATATTAAGTTTTCTTTTGTATCTTCCATCTCAATCATTGAGGGCACGTATAATATTGGTGGAAAAAAATATTACTTAATAAAAAAATGTATAAATAAAACATTTTTATTTTTTGCAAATTTGTGGTAACAGGTAGTGATTTTATCCCTGGGCTTATAAAACTTTGCGATCTTAAAATCCACAATCATGTATTACATCAAACAAGTGTATCACTGAAAAATTATTTATTCTTATTATCAAAGATGCACTATAGAGTTTTAACGAGATATACCGATTGCAGTTACCTTTATAAATAGTTCAAAAGTCCGATTTGGCATTATGCACATGAACGTTAAAAAACCTCCTTATAAAGTAGTCAATTCAATTTCTAACTGTGCACCATTAAGTGTATAAAACCTAGAATGGACAAAAACTATCACCTTCTATATTTAAAATGGAGAAATAATTTGTCAACTTTATAATTATGGGCTATAATTGTACAAATATTTTTTGCAAATTTAAGATTACATTCACTGACATACTTTACTTACAGTTTTGAAGGGGTTTGAACATATAAGTGTTTTGATCCAATAAGGGAGCAAACATGCCCTTCAAATATTTGCGATGAAACATTTAAGCATTTACAAACATAAATGTTGGCCCAAGAGACATTCGCAATTCCATTTCTTGTGTGATATGAATTACAAACAAAATGATAAATTATTTGCGTTCCGTAAGATTCTTATCCCATTTTTATTTCAGCCAAGGAAATTAGATTAGGTTATTATCTGATTAATTTAATTATGTGTTATTACAAGCTTACAAGAAAGATTCCTGTTGGTTTAAATTACTTTATCACTTTCAAAACCTTTTGGTCAGAGCTCTCAAAAAATATAATTGTTTGAAATTTTCAAAATAGGTTAGACTGATCCAATAAGTGTTAATTACACTTTAAAGCATAAATATATATGACAAAAAAAAATTTGCACAAGGTCCTGAACACCGATTAGTAATTACTTATTTACGTATAGAAAATGATTATTTATTTTCCATGCACTTAGATTTGTAATAGAATTCATAAGAAACTTAAGGTTTGTCTTTAATTAACCAAGCAACTCGTAAGATAAGCGTAAAACGCGTTTATGTGTTTACCAAACTCGACAGCCTTCTAAATTTATAATGTGACGGACATTCGATGTTATAAAGAAATAGACTGGTTCTCCGTTTATTAGTATTAGGTACTTTAATGTCCAACAATAAAATGTTTTTGTTAATTTAAAAACCCTACAAAATCCGTAAAACAAATTCTTACTTAACATGGTTAGGGACGTGCATTTAATTTTAAATTTATTACTGATGGTACCTATTTTACTTCGAACCGCTTAAAGAAAGCCCAGTTTGTCAAGATTTTGACTAAAACTTCAGGATTAAAACTCGAAAACGTCTACAAGAATTGTATTTACTTGTGTTTAACAAAAGTTAAGTAGAACTACGTTATATTAGGGTAATTTTGTAATTAAATATACCAGTTGCTCGCAAATTTTAAATCATATTGCTAGTTAGGGGTTAAAAACGTTTACCTGTTATACTAATAATCCTATTTAATAATTTTTTTGCTTTACTTTGATTCCTCAGAAAGCATAGAGAAAGTAATAAAACAGTTTCAAACTATGATGGTTGGCAAAACCTAAGTAAGTATAATATACTTACATAAAAGAAAAACTCAAAGTAAACACATTACCAAGTTTAATTATGTATTAAGTATTATGTTACGTAACTACAAATCCTATTTTATTTGATCATCTGTCATTTTTTACTCCATTATAGGTATGAGTTCGGGTTATGGCATTGTATTTTACTAACGGAACCTTTAATTAGATACCAAACTCAACCTATGCTGTATTTAAGAACTTTGTCTGACTCCTTGTGGACCCTTAAAGGGGTTATCCGGTAGGTAATTGGTCAGATGTGTGTGTAACCATCACCAAATAAACACGTGCGAACTATGGTATTTTTTTTTTATTTTGGTTAAAAATTATAAAAAAGGTTTCAGACTTAATTGCCACCCTGTATATACATAGTCAACAGATTTCGTAAAGAATTAAGTTAGTAGTAAATTGCATTGAAATACACCATTGAAGTTTAATTATTGTTGTCATAATAATTTTATGTCACACGAATAGGTGAGTGGGTTCTTTGAGCTCCAACAAAGCAAAACAGCGTTACTATAACTGAGTTACAGATTGATACGCATAACAGGTAATGGATTCGCAGCACCTATCGTATTAGGGCGTAACTCAATTGTACTCTACGATAATCGTGTAGCTAATTTTGATTTATTGATTTGACTATTGTTAAATCTACTCGTCTGGGTATTATAATAATTTCAGATTTTTTACCACTAGTCATAATATTGAATATTGAAGAATTGTTTTAGTATTAAACCAGTGTGCAATGGTATTTTCACTACTCACACACTATACACACTATATTTTACACAACACTATATTTTATACAACTCAACACCATGGTATCAACTATCACAACCGAATACAGGAAATTATCAAACCACCTCCTCAACATAGTTAGGGCTGAAAAAGAGATCAAAAGCAATCAATGATAGTCAATGATACAAGTTGCTATTATTAATTGGAATTTTCTAGCGTTTCTAGGATTTGAAACTACACAATGTTTCTGGGGCTGTTTCAACTCCTCATGTTTCCAAGATAAATTAATCTTTATTAGCTCTGAAAAAATGGCCAGTCAAAAAACTGCTTACAAAACAACAAATAATGCAAAAGTATAATACATAAGTATAATTTTTAGGTATAATACATAGGTACAATTCATAGGTCGGGACCCAGCTCCTAATAAAATGAATTTTCAGTATGATCACCACCTAAAATCTAGTGATCATAATGTTAATACTGATCATAAAATTTGAAATCTTTCTTATTAAAAAGGGTATCAACTTTTAAGAAATAAAAAGATATACTACATGGGTTTGAGTAAAAAAATTCATTTTACTTATTCATAAAGCTTTTACTACACTCGCTCGTAGATTTGTTAAATAACGTATGCGTGTTTGCTGTCACATGAACTTGTGCTTGTACTCATACGACTTCATTAAAGAATCAAAATGTTACCTTTGCATTTTAAATGTATTTTAAAACCATTTTTTGAATTAAGTTGTTTACCGGTTCTTCAAAAGGTTTGATAAGGCTTTAATTAGTTAAAAGGTAAGTTTACAATAATCAAGACTAATATTTCGGAAGATTTATGAGAACTGAAATGGACAAATTTATTCTGTTGAGACTGCGATATATAGTTGCATTTATTAAGATGTTTTTTATAGGCTAGAGCACTATAAATTACATGATGGATCGGCATTAGAGTAAAACCTAATCCTTTATTTTACTGATTTGCCAATTCCTTTGAAGTTTTATATAGTTTGATCTCATTGAAAACATTGCAAAGCTCATACTTCCTTTCCAAAATATATTCTTAATCTGGGTCTTCCTGAGACTATTATCGTTTTAATAACTTCTCGTTTGCCCTGATATTGCTTGAGCGGAAATGAGCTCTAAAGAGGAGCCAAAGATGGTCTTTATTGCTGAAATATTTATTGTTATCCAAGCAGAGTTCTCCACGACTGGGTCTATTCAGTTTAATCAGACCTTCTGTAAATTAATACAGATGTCTTCACTTTCTGCGATTTTAGTGGTTTCTGCAAGCAGAAATTGCAATTTTAAAACATACATTAATTTTATATTAGAATTTATATAACCATAATAAAAAGGAGTTTTTATTCGGTTCCATTTCAACACGTTCTTTATTACCTTACTTTGTTTGAAAAACGGTACGAAAACAGTCAATAATAATAATTTAATCCATCAAGTACAATAAGTACTAATACTTATCCTCAAATTGATAAAAAATTGTTTATAATAGTTGCAAAGTAAAAACAAATCCTGACTTCTATTAGGAATACTCCTGGGTTGGACATAATACACTAAAACCACATTAAAATATAATCATATGAACTGCAGCTCTTAAATCGGCCATTAATATCAAGTTTCAACTTTGTTGAAAACATCTAGCTTTTATGTCTTGTTTTGTAACACAAACATGCAGTTGTTTGAAACTCTAAATATAAAACTCGTGCGTGGGTTTAAAAGTGAAATGTTAAACGATTTAGGTACAAACAGATTTTTTTCAGGTGTTCTGAATAATAAAAACCCACCTTGAAACCACAAATATTTAACTCTAACCTTAGTAACATCAATTAAGGCGTAAGGCGTATCTACCAAACTGTCGATTCCGATTTCGATAAATTGAGACTTAAGAGCAAATGTTTTTGGCAAGCAATTACAGGAATCGGTCTCACAGGGATGTGATAATCTTTGAAATACAGAACCTTGTATGTCAAAAAGAGGATACATTTATTTTGCGAAGTTAATAAATAGCACGTGACTAAAATAAATGAACGAAAATAAATTAATAATCGTACTAAGCTATGTGTTATAAAAGAAAAACCAATCTTTTTTCAAATGGTGTTTTTCTGTTTAATATTTTTGTTAGGGTTGTTTGAAATGTCAAACTTACTTAATATTGTCAATTGATAGCCTATGGGTGATAACATATGGGTCCAAAGACATTTTAGAGTGCTGTATAATGACTGCTGCCCAGACGATTGAAATGGACAGTGGAAATTATCAAAATTAAAAGGCTTATAATTTGGTGAAGATTATGTATGTATGTAAACTATGTGGGTGTATCTTAAGCTATCACTAACAAGCTATTTTCCCCAGCTGATTGACGTATAAGATATTTCAATACCGTTCATAAATTGTCAAATTACTGGTTTCTATTGCGAGGTTTGCCACTATTGGCATGACAGCCATTTAACACTTGTACTAATTAAAATTAACTTTCCTATGAAAGCACCGTTTATTGAATGTAAAATAATGATATCAATGCGTTAACCTTGACCACAAGTTATATTTATCATTCGATTAAACTTGTTGACTTTGAGATGTTTCATAAATAGAAACTGTTTATGCTGTGTTTATGGATAAAACACATTAAATGTGAACAGTAAGTATTGTCATGTATCCGTAAAAGAAGTATCTTGGGACCCAATTTAAATGTACTTCAGTATTCAGAATTACAGTATGTACGTTGGAATTCCTTGGTGAATTGGGAAAACCCGAAAATTAGGGACATATCACCAACATATTTTAACTCTTAAATCAATTATTACAATACACAAAGTATAGCCTTAATTTTTCATATATTAATTTTAAATGGTAATTGACCTAGTGGATTGGAGAATGGAATTTTTTATAATTAAATTACGTATTTTTTTTAGGAAAGACATGTGTTTCTTTAGCAGACGTTTCTATTGTTATTGTCAACAGAGAATCCTCTACAGAGTTAGCAGGCAAACAATAACAATATTTAGTTATTGTTTCCACTTAAGTAAAAAGAAATGCAATTTTACACATCGAGAGCGAACAAAGAGTTTCTTAGACTTTTTATTTAGTTTTCTAAATTTATTTATATTTTTAATTATAGTATTATTATTTATTATATTTTTATACAATTGCTGTTTAAACTAAAATAAGAAATTTATCATTTACAATCGAATGGAATTATTATTGGATTCATGCAATGACTTTTTGCGTTTTTACATCTAAATTTTACTGTTTTATAACAATGTACAATGTAAGTCATACATTTATTTATTAGATAGCCTGTATAACATCACGATACATTTATATGGACTCACAAACAAACTAGTGAAAGTGCTTTTTTCCTGATTCTGATTCTGTCAAATTTGGTTTTAAATTTTAAAATATAATTGAACAAAAATATTGACTAAGCTTGTGTCACGATTAGACTTTAGGAAAAGATAGTAGGCTCTAAATTGCAATTGACTTTTATCGACAAATGTGTCCGAACCAATTTTCACAGATTGAAACTGCCTTAGCGATCTTAGATTTTACTCCTGGAAAAAATCTACTGTAGTTGGTTTCAATGCGTTGAAATACTTTTTTCAAAAATATTTAATTTGTATCTTATGAACCAATCATTAACATGATATAAATTATAAATATCTTCATTGTTCTTAGATTAATTGATGTGTATAATATTTCATAAAGGTTCTATACAAAGTTGATTAGGGTGGGTTGAAACTATTTTTCATGGTAAGAAAGTAAATTTCAAGAGCATATGTTGGTTTTCTCCTTCTATAATACTTACTCATATTTGCTTTACACTGACCGATTCATTCAAGCTATGATTATATTTTTGTTGTGTTTGTGTTCTCCTATTGTAATGACTCAGGATTTAATGTTAGAAAACCATCCAAAGATGGTTTACCTCCATGTTACCTTCTAACGTTGGCCTTGTTAGAAATAAACCTCATCTGTGCTAAGAAACGATAACGCGTGGAATCAAGCCAATTCAAAAAGCAAGACCCGATTTGTAAGCCGGAACTATCCACCAGTTACCAAGACAAATAATGTGTTTCATTGGTTTACACAATGTAAAGTTAAGACACTATAGAGGTGTCTGAGTAACTAAAGCAACGTGAAGCAGTTGTCAGTAACGTTTATGTTTAGGACAACTGTACATGTCAACCCGACTTGAAATGGGGTTTTAACTTATATCCTTCCTTATTTCACACTTAGCCTTAAGTTGCTCTTCCCACTAACCTGTTCCATCAGTTTATTGCAGTTAGATACACATTTATTTCAAATTAAAATCTACTTACATATTACATACTTACAAATTGTTAACACATTAAATTCAAATTAAAATCTACTTACATATTATATCTATTTTAGACATTAGTACAATCATTAACTACACTACCTTTTCTAGCACTATAATAAATTTTGTCTAAATTAAAGAAGATCTTTGGGTACTTATAGATTAATACGAAATAATTACAGCACGAGTATATTAGTTAGGCTTTTGGTGTGAAACAGTTGAATTCAATTACTCAAATTACCATTTGAAAACCATGAACGAACTGAAATTGGGTATACCGGTATACACTACATACCGATGTAGTGAAAGGTGTCTAATTTATCGTAAAGGATATT
This sequence comes from Macrosteles quadrilineatus, assembly GCF_028750875.1. Classification (NCBI taxonomy): domain Eukaryota; kingdom Metazoa; phylum Arthropoda; class Insecta; order Hemiptera; family Cicadellidae; genus Macrosteles; species Macrosteles quadrilineatus. The sequence goes on from NW_026542602.1 coordinate 3,774,734, forward strand.
ATAATTGTAAGTACATCGAATTACTGTAAGCTAATGATAAATGGACAGTGTAATAAAAGATGAAGATTTGAAATACGGTAAATTGCTCCAAATTTGACAGCCAATTATTGATGTTAGGATTTAAGTACTATTTCAGTCTGTAATACTGTATCTATAAACTGTATTTGTATTTTTGTAAGAGCTGTTTCCTTAATTTTTGCGAAAGGTATAGCCGAGAAACATAGATATGAATCATATTACAAAAAAAATTTAATAATTGCAATATATTATGCTATTTTATCTGACCATGAAGTGGTTTGTAATGAAATTTCCTTACGGGCTTGTAATTATAAATGTACTCCTCCAGCTTAAAACGAGCTTGGCAAAAATGAGCTCCCGTCAAATAAACGCATCCAAAAAATATTTTTTATGTAGAATCTTGAAGAAAACTTTATTGGAAATTGATTTAGCGTTAATATACCACGGACTAATTACCACGTATTAGAATAATAACTATGGGACCATAGCAGCAATTGCTGTTTTATAGTTACATATACAAATTTTTTTTTAATAAACAGGTTTTTACACATTTCGTCAACGAAAATAAAAAAAAATTATTATTGCACCATAATATTTGATTATACCATAATATTTGACATACAAAATGTACTGTTGTTAATGCGATACACTGCCTTACAATACTAACCTAAAAAAGAACATTAAAATGAATAAACATATAAATATCCAATGTTTACATCCGCTGGTATGTTTGAAACCGCTTATAGAAACACTGTCACAGTACTTCCATTAGAAAATGACCAGATCTTTAACGGATCGTGGGACAGATCATTGATCATTGATTGATCAGTGATTTTTCCTAGCTCGAGATATTTCGTGGGGACTGATTCGCCTGCAGAATTAAATATATACATTTAGTATACATTTAAGACTTTTTATATCATTGCATGTGATTCTTGAAATAATAATCAAGCTATTTAAATCCTACTTACCACCAATTGATGTTGTCCAAGTGATAATGCTGCAGCATCTAAGCTTAGCCTGAAGTAAAGTGAAAACTACCCCGGCATAAAGTCTGCTAAGAAAAATATTCCAACTTTAACTGAGTGAGGATCGAAAAATAATAAGTTTAGAAATCCAATACAAATCTTTCATTCAAAATATTTAAATATATCTATCTATTTCTACACTCTTATATGCGCCATATTTTTTTTTTTTTTTTATACGTAATTAATTTCTGAGTTATCAACAACATCTGAGTTACCAATAAACATATTTTTAAATATAAAGTATTCAATCCGTGCTGTAATGCATAATTTAATATGCAAGTTAATATAGTGCATACAGTTTCACTTTGGAATTTCGATTGAAAAACACGAACATCACAAGGAAATTACTAGATAATTATTTCTCAATATAATACATTCAATTAACAAAATAATTACACATTGCATTACGAATATGAATTCACAAGGGTTTATTTCCCCTACTCAATTTGAATTATTTAGCTTTGGCGAGATTTATTAAATTACTGGTTGAGTGGGTTCCATTAACGTCCACGTACCACAGCAATCTACTGAACCGATAAAAAATATGTATAACACTGCATTTTAGTACATTTTGGTTGATCTTATTTATGATTTTAGTTTTTGAGTTTTTTTAATGCATTAACACATTATGTGCTGTAGGCCTGATATATATTTTTATCGTTAACCTAAATATGTTTACAAATACATTTGTAATTAACTTAAATATTAAGTTATATATTTGTCTAGGATTGTACACGTTTTATATAAACTTTGTGTGGTTCTTGATTTAATATAAACAAATGAAATAATTGGCCATAAAACGTACTGTTGTGTATCCAGTGTCTGATTCTTAAAAACTATATATATTTTACAGTTTTTTTTTTACTGGAACCTCAAATAAAACACTCCGCATCTATTTAGGTATTTGTCGCATTGCAATCATTGGGTCAAACTTCCAACGAGTTTTTGTTTAGTTTGCTCAAACTTTGTCTTAAGTGCTTAATGCTACATTTGAACTAACTTTCTTGCATTGAATTTCTTTTAGCAATTCCCTTCTGATTATCGTGGTGGTCCCAGTTGGATACAGGTGTTACGGGATTTTTTTTTTAAATACAATTACGCGTCGATATTAGTTCTGGCTCTAGAAGTAGCTCAAGACGATTCTAAACCCTTGTGATAACCATAAATTAAACCATAAGGACTGTTCTACAGCCTCTTAGTTTGTTGTTGCAAGTGAGCTTTTGCAAATCCTAGTTGACGTTGCGGATGCGTTCCAGCCACTATTTTTCAGAGCAAGCCGTAATTGAACTATTGTAACGCTTCATTTGGATTCAATTGTAAGGCCAGTTCTAAGTAGCTATTATCAACTGAAGATGAAATTAAAAAAAAATATTGCAATGGTTAAAAGTTAATTATAGTAATACACACATACCAGTCAACCACTTTAAAAACCACGTATAATTTATGGAAATAATTATATTTGTTTGGGGTATTACTGTAATGAAGAAGAGCCCAATGATTGTTTCATAACTAAAACCCTTCAGTCTATCCTGAGGTGACACGTTGAAAATAAGTTCATTTTCCTTCCTATAAAGTTTTATAATTTTTTACGAAGAGTTGCATATATTATAGTGATCAGGCGAATACAATGAGTTGCGACAGTTAGTAAATTAAATCTTGGCCGATATATTATACAATTTAGTAAACAATCGTGTATTATAACAATAAAAGTTTAAAGGTGAATTCAAAGTCGTATATTATTGTGCATATTATCTAGTTGTATTAATAATTAGATAATCAACTAATTGAACACATAAATATAGTGCTTGATATGTTATAATACCGATCTGATCATGTATAAGCATTATGTTGCTCCATTGCTATTGACACATTAGTATTATGATCTACCATTACGATAATTGCAATAAATCCAACCCTCATATGAATAGTAACTTTATATGTACTACATTACATACAGTCTCTAGGTTCGCATGACATACCTAAATCGCAGACAAAAGATTGGCTAAGACTTGTTATAACCGACAGAAGATAATCATTTAATAAGTTGCTATGATTTTCTTACTATTACTTTAAGATGGGATCCATAGTCAAATGTACTTCATGTCATACAAATATCTTTTTTTAATTTATTTATATTTTTATCGTATAGCAGAGTTTTTGTTACAATATAAACCATTTTCAATAGATAAATTACTATGTACTATATCAATACTACTATGGCTATCAACCGTAAATCGATGAAAGAGCTCAGAACTAAAACGCCTCTTCCTCGTTTTATTTGATTTCATCATCATACTCTTAGTATCTACCCAATTTGTGGAACAGACTGACTCTTATAAAACATTTTCAAAAAATTATAACCTTCTACTATACTAGAGTAGTTATACTAGAGGAAAAAAATCTATAATAGAAGAATGGTTCGTACAAATGTATTTTTTAAGTTATTTCCTTAAATATTGGCACAAAATTGATCATTATTAGTGCTAAGATGGCGTATGAGGCTATATCTAAAACAAAGCAAAAGATTTGGATATCTATTTGTCTGTACTGGTTTAACTTGTACGATAAAAAAGGAATGTTTTAATTACAACAGTGACAAGCTTGATTTTTTCCAATTTGTGTACATTTTTTAGGAAAAATAAATAAAAAAGCTTGATGAAAATAATTGTCTAGTAAACATGTGAACTTTTCTATTTTACAAGAAAACTCATAACGTCTTTATATGATGTTTGGATATGTATCGTTAAAATGATTAAACTTGTGTGCTTCATCAACTAAAACGATTAAAGCGTGATTGGGGCGCAGGACGTCGCTGTTGTTTTTAAACAAAAGCAAAGATTAATAAAACAAATTGCTTCTAGCTTCCATTGAGAGATTTATATTAGATGGTTTTGGTCAATGCATTGACATATTTCTGTTATATTATGTACATAGTTTATTATTTATCGTGCAAAGCTTTTATACTTAGAAAATAAATTACTATTCATTAAAATTATCAATAAATATTGTTATATTTTTTGTCCTAGGACGCTAGGCACGAGCCCGGGATCGTTTTTCACATTACTTCAGGCTAGACCCAGGGTTTGCGGCATTATCACTTAGATAAAATCCATTGGTGATTAGGCGGGATTTGAGCCCGGGACCTCAGGCAACGAAGTCCCGCGCTCTAACCACTAGACGGGCCACTGCCCAAAGGTTGTTCTATACTATCTATTTCAAATATATAATTGTTTTGTTAAACTCATTACTGTTAAAATTAATTGGTTTAAAATCATTAAAAAGCTTATAGTTACTAAATCAATATTTCAGAAATTAGGACAGAAAAAAACACTGAATAGTTTTGTACTTATAATTAACCAGATCATTAAATAATGCTTTTGGATAATATATTTTGTTTAGGATAAAAGTAAATCTCTTTATGTAAATTGAACGTTAACACTACACATAATTAAACTTTTTTACAGAAAAAAATTTCTTCTACCTATTATGTGTTAGAAAGCTGATATTTTCGTCATACAATATCTGGATATACATATTCAGCAGTTTAAGCTTCAATACCTATAATCCAAATGTCAAAAAATGTTAATGTAGTAATAACGAAATTATCAATCACAATTAAATGTTCTGTAACAAACGTATATTACTCTATGTTTTTAAGGAACACCGCTTGCATCTGAAACAATGAAACAAATAAATTACAAAGGCATGTGTTTGTTTCATTGACATTCCTTAAACATTTAAAACTTTAATCAAGCTTAGACGGTCATAAAACGAAACGGTACACAAATGTTGTTTCTCCAAACATGTTGTACAAATTCCGTCACTTCTAATGAATACAAATGACTTCTTTCAACAAAATGCTATCTTTATTTACAATTGTCACGTTCATTTTGGTTTTAATTTTCAAAGCGTGTCCGGCTAACATGCTTATTCATAACAGCTGGGAGATGTTTCAAATGTAGTGATATATGTATATGTATACAGTAATATGTAGTAAAATTTAATTGGACACGTAAAAAAATATAAATTGATCTCTAATTTGTTATTGGCATAGTATTACAATTAATACTTTCGTATATGTTAACCCCATCGTTTTAAAGAATTTCCTATAAATGGAATAAGCTACAATAGGTCTCGTGGTAATATCTGGACCCGGGATCGATTTAATTTTTCGTTTTGAGGTCCCCAGATGCCAAAAACACCATCCGTTCAAATGCATATATATATACATTAAAATGCATTTAAATATTTGTGTCCGTTAGCACGATAACTTGAGCAAAAGTGATACGATTTTGATGAAATTTAGTATAAACGTGTAAACCTATATTTAATTCGAACGTGTTCAGACCATGGGAACTGGGGTTTATGGGGGGTTTTATGGGGGTAAAAATGTGTTCCATGTTTCACCCTGAAGACATAAAAGTTTTGCAATTTCTTTCCAGACCATTTTGTAGGGCTCAAAAGTATATTGTTAGTATATTGTTGTTAGTATATTGTCTTAGCGTTGTTGTATGCCTAACGGTTACGGGAAAAAGAAAAAAGTGTAATTTTAAAATTACCATGTTATTCTTATGGAGAATAAACTGTTGTATCTTGCTTGTCTATAGACTTATTTTAATGACATTTGGAAAATTTGTTTACTTTATACTAAGCTATCAATATTTCAATACACACCTTATTGTCTTCTTTGTAGCAGCAAACCTAAGTAGGTCTACTCATTAAAGTTAAGTATATTTAAATAGGAAATAAATCTGACAATTATAAGGGAATAGTGGTATTCCAGCCAGGTACATGGAAATTTGCTTAGTGTGCAGGTTTGCTGTGGTGGGGGTATTTAAATTATATAACAATTACTTGGCAATAACGTCGAAAAGGGGGGAAAATACCAATTTACATAGACTATTAAATTTGCATTATTTTAACCATTGTGATCCAATGAGTATCAACTTTGCTTGTGTAAGTATATCACCTAATAGGATTAGATACCACACGAGTACGAAGTTAAACTGGATTTGGTATAACTGTTTTTCATTTTATACGGTTAATGTTTTATTAGCCCGTAGAAACTCCTTACGTCTCTATCATACGTTATGCGAGAACCATAAAAAATGCGTAATATACTACTTAAAAGAAAAATCTAAATTTTGGTTCCTTCTAGAAGTTATACCTTAAAGAGCAGCACCTTGTTTAAAAAAAAAAAAAACTCTTTATAAGTTCAACAAATATTTTTTATAGAAAACAATACACTATTATGAAATCAATTCTTGAAAACGGCCTATCAAATAGAATATCAGGCAAATAAAACTACACAATAAACAATTTGTTTAATTTAACTTTTAAAAGCAGTAAATCTTCGCTTCAAATAATTCAAGAGCCTAACAATAATGTTGTGGTTAATCTGATGTCCACTGTTGCATTTATCAAGCTAACCACGTTACTGATAGTTGCTTGGATTTATATGTCAATCTGTCCATACAAATCCCTTTATTGTTCGTGCTGTGTAACTTGATATTGTAATTAAAATTTTCTGCTTTTGATTTCCTTTATATCCTTGAACGCTGGCTCTAGTCCAGATCCATCTTACTCATTTTATAAACTAGGCCTTGAAACTCATGGCACAATAAGATACTTGGCCTTTAGTGAGATTCAAACTTGGTTCATTGAGACCGAAGCCCACGGTTGACCACTATACCATATCGTTTTACTATAGTATGCATATAAATATATTATAGTGAACAATTTTATATAGATTCGAGTAAATAATATTGCCAAAAAGCTAGTAAATTGTTATTCTATGCCATAGTGACAACGGTAATAACTTACTTGTAGAAGGCACAATTTACCAAAAATAACAATCACCAATGATAAAAAAAGTAGTAAAATAGTTTTGAATAAAAACATTTCCAGGATTAAAATTAGTGTTTCATACCCTCCCCACTTTTAACCACCCTCCCCCCCTCACACACTCCACTACATCCCGGCTCTGCTTCACAATGTGTTAGGCTTCATTAACCTGTGCAAGCCCTGAGGCTCTCTCCAGTCCGCTTAGTTAATCTCTATCCAACGATTTGAACATTCCTTTTATCATTTTAAGAGTGGTCCTAGATTTATTTTAAGCCCATGTTAATGTTGCGTTTACTCTACATTGGGTTTGAGCATAAACGTATCATTGTGTGAACCGTTATAAAATAAACATGATATGGCGATACTATTTAAATAACATATATACATATTAATAGTCTATAAATTAATAGGCAAGCATGTTTCTTTAAAACTATTTTTCTCAGCTTGTGTGCATCGCAGGGAAAATCTACACATACTGTTAGAAATATATTTTCCTTTGGATGTGCAGAACCCCTTTATAAATTATAATGGGCTCAAAAATAAACAAAGAAAAATAATTTTAAAAATATGGGTTGCCATGCTGGTAACAAAATGACTACAAAATATAAACATAAAAATAAAAGCAAATGGAAGAAATTCCAGTCACATGTTTTATTTACAGGGTGGGGTGAAAATACAAGTCATATTCCATATTTTTGGTAATACATATTTTTGGCGGTCGACCACTGGACGACCGCTAGTTTAAAATAATAGGTGCTCATTGCTCTATACAGATTATCTATTAATACAAATGTGCTTTTTGACTCGTGTTGCTATTATTATTACTTAACATTATATCCAAACATTAATAAATCACTTAAGGTACAAGTATTATTACAGTGTTTGGGTATTTCTATTTAAGTATACCGACGACTTTATTTTTGTTTCAAACATTTTGAGTTGAAGAATAGAACTGTAATTTTTAAAAGTGGTAATACAAACTTGACTTAAGTTTATAACGAAGCCTTATCGATTTTATTGAGCGGAGTGAACGAAGCACCTATACCACACTCCTACTTTTGTTTTCCGGATAATCCCCCTGTACTGCGAAAGCGAACCGAATACAATTCAGTAGAGTAATAGTAACTAACAATGGGAAGGTATAAATCTAAAATGGTACAAATCAGATTAAAGAGGTTTTCTCCACGAGAATTTAAATGTTCAGAAATTTTACATGGACCGTATGGGTTTATTGGTCACTATGAGATTATTTACAATAAGAGTCATATGCTAATCAATGAATCGTCTAAACCAGCACATTACAAATACAGGAAAAAGGAAAGAACAATCGGATTAATATCGCTGAGCATAATTTACTACAAAATGAATAACTAATAACATTCACCAGAACTAGGTTAATGCACCATTGACTTTAGATAACTTTCCACTCGGAGGAAAGATTGGTTCAATCAAATTACCATAATTTTTTTTTACTCAACTTTGGGAAACTTTTGAATAAAATAAACTGTTTGAAAAGGAGGAAAATCTTGAGAAACTTGTACTTTATGTCACGAGGGATTAGCTGACTGTTTACAACAAGGTAAAACATTAAGCAATACTTAACCTTTTCCCTGCTGTACTCCCCTTTCTAACTTTCCTTAACAAAGATCTATATGATATTACATTTACCATTCAGATATTCGTTCTTATTTCCAAAATAATTTATGTCAACCCTAATGAGATATAACAAAATCCGCGTTCTTATCATAATCATAAACAAACGTATTAGTCGATATTTATTATAATAGATTAAATTTACCCTGTTTTGAAATTTTAATTTATTAAATCCCAGGACCTAAGAGAAGTGTAAAACCACCTCTTAGATACAGTGATTCAGATTTTTTATAAATAAATTAAAAAAAGAGAAAAGAGAAGATGTACTGTTTGGTATTCTTATAATTGTTATCATATATTGATTATTTGATGTTTGTTTTGAATGTATTGTTGTTTTTAGCTTGATGATTTACTTTTGGATTCTTTGCTAATAAAGTATATATGTTTAACTGTAGTGTGAGTTTTACCTTTCACTTATATCAATTAGTAAAAGAATCTATATAACATAGATTAGTTTTCCTATGGTAATGAGTTAACTGTTATTCTATTGATTTATGTATTGTTCTTTTTTATTTATCCTTTGAAAACTCACAAAAATTCTTATGCTTGTGGGAAATGTAAAATAAACGAACCTATTCAACATTGAAAGTAACCTCATTACTCTTTGCTTCAAATAACGAACACGCACACATCAGCTTACGAACCTACGTCAAATAACAAACATTCGAGAGAAAATCTCTCATTAATGTATAAGAGAGTTTTTGTTATTATTGCGATGCAGTTTCCGGACGTATTATTTTCTCAACTGAACGATTATTTCGTTTACTCATTGTTTGTTAATGAAAAATTTTAAATGACGACGCTTGGTTCAGTAAACTGTGATGTTGAGAACCTAAATAGGCTATGATTTCAATTTGAAATAGATTATTTAAATTATTTGTTTTAAAAAGATGCCAAATATTGTCGGAAATCGTAAGATTTTTTACTCGTGCATTTTGTATTAAAAAATAAATTATAACGTAACAGGTAATATATTTGGGTTTCAATGAGTTTCAAGAAGGAAATGGCATGAGAACAGGTTTTAAGTGCCTAAAATAATCTTTATGCTAATAATTATAGGAATGATCGTTACAATACTGTTTGATTATTAAAACCAATTCGTGGATTTTCTTAATTTGGTTTCCATTATATAACAAAAAATTTTATTTTGCCCAATGCACCTAAATGCATGATTGAAAATACGTTTCTTACACTTTTTTTGGGACAAGCTTATTTATAAGTAGCTTAGACTACAAAACACTTTGGGGCATTATTCCACGAAAATAAATTTTAACTAGTACACCTATGTTCATACGAGATGTATTTTAATATTTTACATAAACATAATCAAGTGTGACAAGCCTCGGTTACATAATACATATACATCGTCGAGGTTGCTCCATAATATTTTTGCCTAATTTTAAAGATTACCTGACACAAACCGAGGATCTAGATTCAAAATCTTCAGGGTCTGTTTTTATTTTCATTATTTACATAATTAATTGTATGCAATTAATTTTCCATGAAAGAAAGTTGTTTATTAATAAAATATATACTTTTGATTTTTATTGTTTTCATAACAGATTATTTAAGCCATTCTAATCTTTTCCTACATTGTTTCCGTTCACAATAAAGGATAATATTGCAAAAATCTAACTAAATATTTATGAAAGTATGAAGAACTTAAATAAACGGTAACATGAATTTAAGTTTAAAATAAAAATATACATTTCTTTTACATTGATGCCTTAATGTTTAAACAGGCCTACACGGAAAAACGTATAAAAAATCCTCTTATTCACAAATTATTAATATTTTTCATTCAATTTCCATACCACAGCAATCTAATATACTCTTAATGCCAATTAAATTTGTATCTATCCATTTAGTTTCCGTGATAGTATTTCTGTTTAGCATTACCTTTGAACAATAAAAGGGAGATTTGGTATGTATTTAATATTCTTATACATTAATTGTTTTAAATCATTGTACTGTCCACGAGACTTACTCTCTTCAACATCATAAACTTGGACATTTATTTCAAATAAATCGTTTAATCTTAACCAAAAGCAATCGTGAGTACTGAGTGTAACATCAATACTTAATACCACATTTCATTGGTTGTATTTGTATCAACATTGAAATCAGTAATAAATACAGTAGTGTTTAATTTAATCGTTTATTTGGAGCTTGTTAACGTCAATCGCCTGTCAAATACATGGCGATCAACCACTCCGTACAATCCAATAATTTGACAGCTTAAACAACGTTATTGAAAGCTTTGTTGCGTCTTTTTACTGTTCAATGTACTTTTTGCTCGTGGTTTAAATTACTTGTTTAATGAATAGGGACACTACTTAGCAATAGTTGATTCTATATTGCCGGCTTATCTTTTTGTATGCTTAGTTGTTATTTAGATTTTCTTCTTTCTGTTTTGTTATTGTTTCTATTAATTTGTTTGTTAGTTATTGTTTGTTATAAGTTATTGTTACTTATAATATGACGAGAGTTGTTCTAAAAAGCAGTTTTACTGAAAAACGCTTGATCAATAAAGGCATTTTTATTTATTTATTTATTATGTTAGTAATAACTGTGGTTGTGATGAAACACAAAAATTAAAATACTTATAATGAGTAATAAATAATTCTGATTCTTCATCGACAGTGTTTATTCAGCTTACAAGTCTAAGAAATCATTTTTCAACCGGGTTTGAACACATCGAAACATGGTTTTTAATAGAAAGAAACCTGCAATAGAAAGGAACCTCTCTGCACCCAAGATATTTCTCCCCGTTTGTGGTCTCAATAGGTGAGCCAAACTTTTAGGTTCGTCACATTTTGGCGCTGCCGCACGGTTAAAAAGTCATTTGGTGAATAGTGAAATTTGATTTATTTCGTTTTTCTTTACTGTAAGTATAAAAAAAAATATAAAATAATAGTCATTATAAAACAAAAACGTGTCCATTAGTCTTCAATAACAATAATTAATTCATTTAGTGTTAAACAAAATGTACAAAAAGTCAAAACATTAAAGATACGCAGTGAATAAGAATAAAAATTTGGTGAATTCTGTTTCATTGGTATAATGTAATTCAACGTTGACTGGTCGAGATTTCTTGTAATCAAATGATTCGACTTGACAGATGATTCGATCAAATTGGATTACACAATCAATAAAACGACCGTGTAAGGCTAACTGAGCTTAATCGAATCTGTTTGACCATTTGAGTTTGTAAATAGGATATTTGACAAACAAAATGTTTTTTTTTTTAAGTTATCCATATACTAATTTAATAGTCATTTTTCCAAAAAAGTAATATTAAAAGAAAGTAACTTTTAACTGTATTGTATGCGTTGCAGGTATTAAACTTATCATTGACCTTATACAGAGCCTAGCAGGTAAGTTATATTTTGAACCAGAGAGATTTTGTGCATTGAAGCTGAATTAAATCAGGCAACTGTGTACCATGCGGGTCTCCAATCAAACCATTCTACATTTTAGTGTGTCCTTTATTTAATGTGATTCAAATTAGAATAATGTTAACAGTAGTCTCCACGATATTCACTTTTAATTTCAAGTTTATTTAATGTTACAGTTGTAGAGCAATTGAAATCACTTTGTTAATAATATTATATATAAATTGAAAACATTAAAATCCAATATTTTTATTTAAAGAGAATCTATATACTGTAAAAATAAATTGTATGTAAGATTTACATAAATGAAAAGAAATTAAGATAATTTATTTGATCAAATATATTCATGTCAATACAAATTAATTTTTGTTAAATATAATATCACATAAGCCAGTAATATTTCTCCAATTAATTCAATTTGTATGATTAACTTTACAAACTAAAGCATTTCAATATTACATATCATTTATTTAACATATGACTGTCATTATTTTCCACAGCATTGCACTGTCACAATTGCTTTTATAATAGTAAGGATAAGTAAGTGCTTTTAGTAATTGGATAAGAGGTATCTAGTATCTGTAAAACTCTTACGTCGCATTTAATTCCCGTGAAGTAGTTCGTTTAAACACAAAGATTTTCAACCTAACTTGCTAAGTTTAGCTGAAGTTTTGCTTTAATGTTGACTCTGAGCCTTATTTTTAAACTTTTACTCTTAACAGAATGTTTATTGATAAATTTGAGTCACGTCAAATATTATAAAGTAACTTTAAGCGGTTTACTCAATATTTAGTATATTATTAAGAATAAAGTTAAGATTATGTTGGACGAAAAGTTATGGTCTTTAGTTGGAAAATAATTACTCCCAAACAATGATCAAGATTTAACTACATAAGTTGTCTTTTAGCACAGGGTCTGTGCTTTTAGTCTTGATTTTATATTACGACTAGCAGTCATACCCGTGCTTCACTACACAAGTTGTCTTTTAGCACAGGGTCTGTGCTTTTAGTCTTGATTTTATATTACGACTAGCAGTCATACCCGTGCTTCACTACACAAGTTGTCTTTTAGCACAGGGTCTGTGCTTTTAGTCTTGATTTTATATTACGACTAGCAGTCATACCCGTGCTTCACTACACAAGTTGTCTTTTAGCACAGGGTCTGTGCTTTTAGTCTTGATTTTATATTACGACTAGCAGTCATACCCGTGCTTCACTACATAAGTTGTCTTTTAGCACAGGGTCTGTGCTTTTAGTCTTGATTTTATATTACGACTAGCAGTCATACCCGTGCTTCACTACATAAGCTGTCTTTTAGCACAGGGTCTGTGCTTTTAGTCTTGATTTTATATTACGATAAGTTAAATGCTCGTAAGAATTTTCAAATGGTTGTGTTGACCTACTACGTTAAATGTAATTCTTAATAAATTTTCCATAAATTGATATTTTATTATACAACAGTTTAAGGTAATTCCCTAACACTACTCTATAGTAACTGAATGTGACTGTACCACACCTATAGTGGCCAGATGTGACTGTACACTATGTCACCTGTCACGTCCATCCTATTATGTAATATTAAACATCCCAAGCGGCACATAAAGTGACAACCCGAACCACCAGAGCTACCAAAGTATTCTGAAACAACCCAAACGAGGAAATATGCATCTTGATGTGTTGACCACATATTTGGTATTCATGGCCATACAGAGCTGATAAAAGACTAGGTGGCAGTTTTCAACTTTGTTTAGGAACGTTGTAATGTAAACTAAATAAGCATACCTTGTTGAGTAAAAGTTGACTTTTAATTCAAATACCAGATTTGCATACTGCTCCAAAGAAGACTATTTTAATCTTTAAAGTTTTCTAAGACGATTCAATGTTAACTCGTACATTATTGTAAGGACCATTGCAGAAAAAGGATACAAAAAACTGTTTCTCTCATAACCATTTACATAATATTTCTTTTACATGTGACCGTGTAGTTCATATTCGATAAATGAGGCTACCTGTCTTAAATAGTTTGTGCACCTATTTATAATAATTTGTTTGTACAAAAAGAGGTCAACCACCATTTTATATTTTCCCTCTATTATAATTCTAAAGGCTATTGAGTAAATTATCAGGGCTCAATTATTTTTTCGCAAAACCAAAGGTAATGCATTCAATAGAATTAAAATGTATATGCCTAGAATAGATTGGTATGATTATAAAACAGTTAAATAACTTGATGTTTTTAATTTTGTAAAAACTAAGACTACAAATATATTAAAGCTAAAGTTTGCCTAAATTAGAATATACGGATTATATTCAGACAAATCTGTAAAAGTCATTAAGTTTGTCACTTAGTATATTATGCCTGTTGTCGTTGTCATCTGTATTGGGCTGTAAACAACTAACGTCTCGTAATAGTTTTTTTCATCAACTGCAAAATTATAAAATTGTGACCATTGTCCTCCCCCTCATAGTATGTAAATCATACAGTAGCTACACACCCTGTTAACAACACCCCACAAAAAATACATATAATACAAAAAATATCCTACATGTCAGATTGTACCAAAACCATAACAACACACTACGGTCCAATTTAATTAAAAGAACTCGAATACAAAGTTTTGAAATAATAGCATACGTGTTAAGACAACAACTAAACCAATCTAGTTAAACACATCTCAGTAATTTTAACAACGTACTTCTATTCTTCTACAAGGACCCACTCTAAACCTGTCAAAACATGTTGAATACAACGATTGTTTTAAATGAGAACGTGGAATGAAACATAACGATGTGCTGTTTGTGGATATTACAATAATTGCATCAGTTTTGTTTAAGATTTATCAAATTTAAAGATGAATGATTCAAATATTTTAGCTTATTAAAATCTACAAACTAAACGTAAGGCTGCGTTGAATGGGATTGGTATATATCTAAACTAAAATTGTTAAAAAACTTGTGCAATTATTTAATAATGGTAGGTTCACACATTCACGTTCAATCAAAGACCCAACACACAAGAGAATAGAGGATTTCAAACTAAATTCATTCTCGTTACACTAATGTCTAACTATTAGAAGGTGCTTTAATAGTTGAGCTTAACAATTTTTTTAATAATAACACTCGTTTCCCACACTTTAGGAATTAAATCGTTACAAAATGTTAAGTTACAGAACTCTTAAACGCGTTGTGTACAATGATACCCCTATAGGCCTATAAGAGACCCACTGCCCCGAAAATAAAATTTAATGCAATAATTAATATTTAGTTTTAAGTATATAAGCATCCAAAGTATATACAAAACATAAAACCAATCATGAGTTTCTTATATAAAACTTTCTATTATTTCAATATTACTATTGTATATGGCAAGTCGTCTTCAAAAGAGCCCTAATGAAAAGAGTCAAGTAAGTGAGTTAGACATTCCTTTTGATTAGAAGTTCATTTATGAATGTTGGATCAAAGTGTTAAATTCCTGAGAGTCCCAAGAAACTCTGTGCCGTCTTTTTACATAATGACGTGTAATTCTCAAATGCGTTAATTTATACATACAGTCCATTGAAGTAAGTCACTAAAGGGTACGAACATATTTTAACAAGAAACTCAACTGCTGAAATTATCACCATAGTAAATCAAACATCTCAGTTATCCAATTTAAATTCATTTTCTTCAACTAGTATCTATATCTAGTCATATCGTTTTTAGAAATCCCATGTCTATATTCATCTTGTAATTTCTCACAATACAAGTTAGATATGATAATTTGTAATCAATAAAATGATTATGCTCCTTCATTTACTTATAATTTTACGATTTACAGAATACAATCTTGTAACATAATACTTGTTGTCGGTAGCAAATTTCGTTGATATTGATAACATTTTATCTAGCTTAAACAAATCTTTGCATATGAATTGAACAGTTAAAAACTGCTAGAGTTTTCAACAAACAACCGGCTATATAAAGATGTAATTTATTTTATGCAAAGTTTAACACGGTAAACCAAACATAATGACTGTGCTGCTCTGTTAGTAAATGTAAATAATAAATAATAAAAATAAAAATAACGCTTTCAATATGATAGCAAATAACATTAATACAAATAAAGAACATCAATACATCTATGACAAATCTGGCATTTACAAAATTAACTGCACTGATTGTGAACACTTCTACATTGGTCAGACAGGACGCTCTTATAAATCTAGATTCAAAGAGCACATTCAAGCTCTTAAGAGTAACAACAGAACATCCATGAAATCAAACTTTGCTGAACACCTTTTATCGACCAACCACAATTACACAAATTTAAAAAAACAACATGAAAATTCTAAAAGTTTTAAACAAAGGAAATCGAATGGATTCAACTGAAGAATATATCTAAAAAATCCAAATCATATTTTAAATAGCAAAATTCCTTCAAGAAACCCAATCCTTGACCAAATTTTAAAATTGAATAATCAGTAACAAAAAAGTGTTTCCAAATCCTGTCTAGTTCTATAAACCATCTGTATATATAAATTATATTTATTTTCAAACAAACAATATAAACAACGGTTAAGTGTTTAATGTATTTCGAAGTTTGAAAATGGACTAATCTCCGAAACATGTCACTTCTTTTTATAAAATATAAAATTCAGGGTGCTCAGTTGTACTTATTTACTTAAATATTTAAATATAAATCAATACATTTGAATGTTGACTAAAAACCCAATTATTTAAAACCTATTTTTAATGGTTTAAAATGTTAAATCCAACAAGTTCCTGTCGTGAAATAAGTTAGAGTTTTACAGAACAACGCCTCTGTACTACATCAATCACATTCACTGTTGTACATTCAGCGATTTGTGATTGATGACATTTCAGACATCAAACCAAGAGTGTCATAGAACTGACAGTCTCTCACAACAACACTTCACATTCTCACTTCTGTGTTTTTACAGATTGATTGAGAGCCCCTCGTTTATTTTTTTTTATTTGTATGATTTGATAATTAAGTAAAATAATGAAACAACAATAATTATATACAGATTATCTACATAATCCGATGTCAAAATCGATGACAGGTTTTGAAGAAGAACCTAGTTTATATTAGTCACCGAAAGTGTATTGCTGGGATTTACGGTTCTCCTTTTTATACATTAGTTTTTAAATATGTGAAACGTATATGATAATTTATCATAGCGGAGACTTATTTTAGGTATCCATCAATCTTATTACATAAAAAAATATACCGAATAGAACCTTAATAGGATTAAGTTACACTTATCCAGAATCAACCTACTCTTATCTATTAGTGTATAATCAATCAATGTATGGCTAATACAGTAAAGTAGATAGCTTATCCATATTGACCAGATATTGAATATTTTCTTTCATTACAAGGAACATATCTGTATGGACCATTCACATAGTGCACTACAATCTAATTCAGACGTATTAGATGCCTTGGGGTTTCTAACGATATGGTAAATCTGAAATAAAAAAGGCTATAACTTACAATATCCTATCAGTCCTATCAGTTTGACTTGGCATTAAAGATGGCGTATTCGATTGAAACCAGTAACTACATCAGTGCACTCTGTCGATGGCTCAATTCATCTAAGGTCAGTTTGGTTAGAAAACAGGTGACACTTTGACATGAATGTGGTTATGAGCTGTAACGTCTACATTATTTTCCAAGTGTTACGTTTTAAAAACAATTGTATTTCATTTTACACATATGGAACGACACAATTGTTGCCTCCAAGAAATTAATTTAAAGAATTGCACTTTTAATGTATCACAGTTGTACTAAACCAAAACAGATAAAACCGGACACGCGAGGGTCGTGACAATTGTGTATAAAGATAGCGGTTTGTTGAAGGGAACCATTAAACATCTGTATTCATAAAGGAAAGTGGAATTTTTTATATATAATGTGTTAAAATGCAACTTTTGTGTTCTATTATTCATTGTGATCCTTGGTTGGAATGTATTAATGATAAAACAAAATGATTACCTTACCCAACCACAGTTGTTGGTATGACGAGTAGGTTCGTGCTTTAACACGTTTTCGTTTCTTCATCAGGTCGTTTGGTATGCAAAACATCATCAATGTATTATCAATATCATCAATGTATACATTGTGGTATTTCAATGTGTTCTCTAAACTGTCACAATCTCAATAATTGAAACTTGTCATGTTGAAAAAATGGCAAAAAGGGAATAAAAATTGTTAATACTGATTCAAACTGTACAGGTAGGCCAGCACTGTCGTATCACTACCACTGACTGAACAAAACTGACTGAATCATTATGTTTCTTCTTCTCTCCAGTGCCACCTGTATTTCAGTTTGATTTGTTCTTCTTATCTTATACTTCTTTGATTTTTAACTTGTCAATATGTACCAAATATAATATTTGACTGGAAAGAAGTCTGATAATTTAAAATTTTACATGGGTCGAGTTTTTAGCTTTGTGGATGGTTATTTCTTCTTTATCATCGAGTTTAAAATTTTTTCGTAATACTTCAACTATTTCCATGTATCAATAGATGTGTAGTTGTGTGATTCTGATATTAAATAATTTTTGGCATAACTGGATTGCTGATGTTGTGATATTTTAGGTATATTTTCTTTAAGTCCTTGTTTAAAAGATTTTCCAGTTTGGCCGATGTAGTACTTTCGACATTCGTCACAGTTAACTTTATAGATACTTTATTTGCGCTTGTGGCAACAGGTTTGGTACAGAAAAACTTTTGAATTGTGTTGTTTTCAGAATGTGCGACCGTCGTATTGTTTCTATTAAATATTTTGGCAATTGTATTGATGATTTTGTACTTATTTTACCAGGAGAAATTACTTTTATTATAATAAGTAGTTTAAAAATAAACCATGATATGCACAAACCTGTTTATGGCGTTAAATGCTCTCAAGATAATTGATAGAATGTGCAATCACGAATTTACATATATTACATGATAAAACTAAATAGGCCAAATGTCGAACTGTTACATACGAGTACTAAACTCCAGAGAGAGAGATACTCTAGAGAAGAAACATAATGTATTTATGCGACAGGAAAATATGAGGCTTTCAACAGAAGTAGCTACTGTAGGCTTCGCACAGGTTGGTAGGTGCACTCAAAAGTATATTCTCATACATACATGTTTATTCAAACCCATAAACATCGTTTTTGTATCATGTAGACATGTGTATTTAAGTGATCAATATGTATTTAGCGTTAGTTAAAAGTTGAAGTGGTTAATTTGAGAATCGCTTGGATGTCATATTCTTATGGGGTTAACTACCTAACATCATACCTATAATAATTTGAAAATATAAGCAATTATTTGCATTTGCCTGTAGCTTTGATAAATCTGTCCTTTTATGTGGCGTTTCATTATACTATATTAGTTAGGATGATATTTAAAGTTTACGAGCATCCTTACACAACATGTGTTACTGAATATATTATATTATTACCAAAAACGTATTTGAAAATCTACTACAAGTCATGAAACTTGGTTACGTATCAAGGTTCGGTATTTTCAAGATTACCAAAGTCATCAGAGACCAATTCCTGTAATTGCTTGCCAAAAACATTTGCCGTTAAGTCTCAATTTATCGAAATCTGTATCGACAGTTTGGTAGATGTGACACAATTAAAGCTACCTTAACCTTTTTGGTTGTGTTTTGCGAGATTAATAATTATTTCATAATATCAGCGACTGTTTATAGTTTTAACCTCTTTAACCTTTTATTTTAACCTCTCACTTTTTTCGCACAAACTCGTGCCTTTTACAGTTTCACAAAAACTTTGGATTTTCTGTTTACATTAGAGTGCGAGAAGTTAAAATACTTAATTTATGTTAAAACTCTAATCAAACACATATCATCATTAGTCAATGATATCATGTAGCAATCTAACACTGGCTTTAAGATTTGTATGTTGTTTTTTCATCAGTTACAGCTTCTGTCTTGTCAAACAAAACAAAACCACTTTCTAAAACAATAAATGATTCAGCAACAAAGATATTCTTTGATTCCTTTTAGAGGCTCATTTCCGCTCATGGAATTACAAAGAAATCGAGAATTCATTCATCATAACAATAATTGTTTTATCTTGATCTAGTTTAGTGTTTAAAATTCTATTAGAGACAAATCAATGTCAACATACATTTTATTTCTCAGTAACTATATTAGCCTACTATAATTATATCCTATATTAGCCAAAGCCTAGGTTAAAATTAAGTTGACAAATGATTTATTCTGTAATAAACCAGTTACACATTGTAAATTGTTTTTATTTTTAGTCTAACAATTTTCGCAATACAAAAAATGTCACATAAAAACATCCACAGTTATCAGAATATTATATTTTGCATGTATTCAATTAAAGGTAGTAGTAAGATTGAGTAAAAGTAAAGCAAGGATTGAGAGAGAAGAAGTAAAATTGTAATGATTCAGCTAATCAGCTGTTCACGTAAATTTAATTTTTGAGTGGTGCAATTAGTGTATGGTTCAACGTTTCATTGCATCACTGTCAGTGGCAATGAGAGGTTATAAACAAAAACATAACCTCTCTAAAAGTTATGAGTGGTGGTTTTTAGTAATTAAAACATTGTCGTAGGTAAAGTAGTGTACGTAACTCACGTAAATAGTGTTAACGAAGACATATTCTATATATGTGGCCTACCTGATTCTATATTGATACATATTCTATATTAAGCGCAAGATAGTAACTCTTCCAGAGTTATGGCATCTCTTAAAACGAATTCCGCCAAAAAAACAAACAAAAAAACAGAAACTAAACATATTTAAGAAATAAAAATCAATAAACATTAGTAATACTATGGAAGGTTTAATAGGACTGACGTCTCCACTTAAAACTAATCAAGCTGCATCCTCAATAAATGTAATATATAAATAGTTTAATTCGATTCACTGTGGGATTATTCTCTAAATTTTGTCTAAAAATCTGAGACTTTAGTTAGACATCTCAGAACGCAACATATTTCCCTGAAAGACATTTACGTTTTAAAACGATTTCAATCAAAGAAAGTTTTAAATCATTTCTGGAGTTGTATGTAAAGTTTAGTAAAATAAGTCAAGAGCAGAAATTTTATTTCTTAGCCTACATGTGTTTGTTTGGCACTTAGATTAAAATACCAAATACATGTCAAGAGTCAAGAGTATTTATTCCATTGATCCATAGCAATACAGAAATAGGAACAGTCAAATATTCTTACTAAATGCTAATACATTAAATTAAAATTAACTAAAAACTATGTACAACAGGTTAAAACTTAACATTAAACTCTGACATTTCGAATTCATCAAGCGAATAAAAAGGGTTTTCAACTAGCCAATTTTTTATAGTTTTTTTGAAGTGATTAAATGGGATGAGTTTTGCAGTTTGGGTGAGCCTATTAAAAAACCTTACACAGTTGGCTTTAAAGGATTTACCTGTTTTGGCCAACCTATGTTGGGGTAGATCCAGCTTAGCCTTGCCTCTCGTGTCATGTGCATGAAAGTGGTCTCTGGTGGTGAAATCTGAAAGGTGTAGTTTTGTGTGAATAAGTACTTGGTAGATATAAAGGTTTATTACTGTCATGATATTTAGTCTGATAAACAATGGTTTACAGTGTTCCATTTCATCCACTCTACACATAGTTCTCAAGATTTTCTTTTGAATTATGAGAATGTCGTGTACAGCACTAGAGTGACCCCACAAAACTATTCCATAACAAATATGTGATTGGACAAAAGAAAAATAAGATATCCTCAAATACTCATCCCTCACACAATATCTAAGTTTCCACATTAAAAAAGACACTCTGGAAATTTTCTTACAAATGCCATATATATGATCATTCCAATCAAGTCTAGAATCCAAATGAAAACCAAGAAGCTTTACTGATTTATAGTTACTTCTACCTGCCATGCTTAGCAATAAATCTTGAGTTTTATCATTATTGCAAAGCAACTTATTTGATGAAAACCATATTTGTGCAGAGTTAGTATGGTTAATGATTAATGAGTTAGTAGCATGTAGTATGACTATAACCTATCATGTACATAGAGAGCTAAATAAATTTAGGCTTTGAATTAGCTGTAAAATTCACAATGTATGTTATGTGGCTATAAAATCGTTAGGTAAATACCTATCACTAAATTAATACATTTACCTATATTTTAGATATTTTTATTTGTATAATTAAAAATTGCAATTTAAAAATACTGGATCATACTATTACTGTTACTCTTAAAATACGATTAAGCCGCTTAGTTTTTCATGGATCGTAAAATAATGAGGACATTTAAAACTTGACGTAGCGTATATCATTGTAAAAAATACGTTTTCTATCCTTATGTGGGAGATAAGAATAATTTGGTTGATGCAATAAACCAACCTGTAATTTCGATGAAAATTAAGTTTTAAACAGTTCATAACGACGATATTTATTATTTAAAAATGATAAATTTAACATTTAAATGCTTAAGACATACATCAATAAAAAAGTTAAATGAATACTCTTTAGAATGCAATAAAGTAGAAACCAATTCAGTGAGTCTCCAGTTTTAAATTGTCCTTTTTTATTCCTTTCCATCTTCTCCCCTTCAAAAAACGCTAGCAGTAATATTTAGTAATCTTTTAGTAGCGCACAAATCCAAGCAATAAAACTGTTGATGTTAAAGGGAGAAGTTTAATGCGCTGCTCAGTAAAGTATGTTCTCGTTTTAAAGCCTTCAGGGTCTCCAAGTTTGTAATTCCGTTGTTTTCAAGTGTATTTAATGTTAATTTTGTTTGGTACCAAAAAAAACTAATAAAAAATACAGTTTCCCACATTAGCTATTTAGTAGAGAAGTTCCCTTGGCTAAAAAATGTATTAATGGTTGTCATTACGAGTTTTAAACGAGTAGCCTATATATTTAATATTGCATAAGGCACACATAAAATTATTTAAAAAAAAGGCACAGATAAAACGAAGTTACTGTAATATAAGTTACTAGTTCGACTGTTATTAGCATGGTAGAATCACTTGAACATTTTAATAACTAATAAAGAGGAGTATTAACAATTATATTCAGGTATACACTTGGATCATTTGGGGAAGACTCGTAAGTCATTTCTCATACATTTTAGGTAATATTATTTTAGCATGAAGACCTTTATTTTAAATTATTATTATTATTAACAACTTTTTTTTACATTTCAAACTCCCAACTACATACTTTAAAAATTATACTATCCAAAAACGGAGAATTACTTGAATATTAACTTGAATAATATTGTTTGAATAGGATACTAGATTATAAAAATATTATTGTGAAATCTTTTGACTTGTAAATCTGTTTACTTAACGAACTAATAATCAGCGTGTGTGTGTTTTTGTGTTTCTTGTTGTTAAAATGTAAAAAAAAAAACTGAAAATACGTCAATAGGTCTGCTTGTAATAAAGACATTTATTATTATTTTTGAAATAAAAAAAAATCTTTGATGTTAATATCTGTAGTTCCTAACTATTAACTCATTTTTACTTGGTTCTTTATTGTTTCTAAAACAACAAAAACACTTAACCAAATCCACTTGAGTAAGGTAAACCATCAATACCAAAAATTAACTGTTATAAAAATAAAAATATTACAAAAACATAACAGGATCATAAAATAAAACCAAATTAGCCACATTCATGTACATGCAATGCAATCATCCTCTAATATAACAAGTGCTGCGAATGCATTACCTTTGATATGCGTATCAATCTGCTATGGAGCTTATAACGTAATTAGGCTTTATTAGTGCTGAAAGATCATTTGTAAACCAAATAATCGTGTTTTTATTTAATAATATTAATCATATTTATATTTTTTTTTTTATTTGAGCCTACTCAATATTCAAAACCATCGATAAATTTTAAAACAAAATCATTAAATTATGTACCTTGAGTGATGGTGGCTAATAAATTGACTGTTAGAAAATTATGAATCCTTATGATTAATGATTATAAAGGAGAATAAATATTGGATGGATTCACAGTGTTCGTTTTAATAGTTGGCCTATTGTTGGTTTTTTACTATCTTAAATACTAACCATAAACAGAAGGGTTTTAATCTATATGGGTTAGGCATTTTTATTCTCGTAATCAATACAACTTTACAGGTTTAACTATTACTTACCAACAATTAAGTATTAACAATTTATTAATTCAAACAAGGTATAAACTTTATAAAATATTTGAATAATTTTGTAATTAAGGTCATTTTTTTATGTAAGCTACATTTCTATTAAATTTAAATTATTTGTAACATTTTACAATATTACAATAAAAATATTATTAATGTATATCAGTTAATAATCGATTAAGATTTATTCAACAGAATAGTCCAATACAATCGCACGTCAACATACTTAAAAAACTGATTCTGATTGATTTGTATTTTTTTTTACTATTAATTCTTGTAATAAACAACAAAAAAAACTATGTACAAATGCAATGTTAGAGGTTAGAGGTCTTTTGAATACTTTAATTAGACACTTTGGTAATGAATTAGTCATTAATAACGGAGGTCAATTATCATGGCATTGTCCAAATTATTAATTAAAATTTTGTCTTAAAAGTGTGAAGTTAAAACACAGTTATATAGTTCATTATGCTTTATAATGTCTTTTGGCACTATACAGGGTGCATTTTAAATGAGTTCCCCCCTACTTTTTTCTACATTTCTTAAGATATCATCTCCGGACCACGTCAGATCATTGTTTAGTAGCAAGTACTTCATTTTGACTGGGTATACATTTTTGGCCGCCATCTTGGATCCGCCATATTGGATACAAAGTTTTTTTTTCAAATGTAAAGGTAGGGTTGTGACCCATTATTTCAAATTAGAATTTTACGCTGATTACAATGCCGCAATTAGTTTTTAAAAATCTTGATTCGTTCTAAAGTTATGTGGACTTTTTATAACTTTATTTTTAGCCCATTTTAACATTGTGTATTAACAAACTAAGACCATAATCTCAAAATAGTGCTAGATAAACATAAGTATACACCACCATTCATTGTCGACATATTTTCACTTGGTTATGACGGATGTAGTTTTTTCAGCCGCCATCTTGGATCCGCCATTTTGAAATGTGATCAATTAATTTAAATATGAAGGTGGTGTTGTGACCCATCATTTTGAGTTACTTTTTTATGCTGAACTCAATGCCGCAATCCGTTTTTCATTTGCATCTTTGGATTTTGAAATATTGAAATTTTAAATAAGAGTATTTTAATATTTCATCAAGAAAGCTTGATAACCAAAAACGGATTGCAGCATTGAGTCCAGTATAAAAAAGTAGTTCAAAATGATGGGTCACAACACCACCTTCATATTTAAATTAATTGATCACATTTCAAAATGGCGGCTCCAAGATGGCGGCTGAAAAAACTACATCCGTCATAACCAAGTGAAAATATGTCGACAATGAATGGTGGTGTATACTTATGTTTATCTAGCACTATTTTGAGATTATGGTCTTAGTTTGTTAATACACAATGTTAAAATGGGCTAAAAATAAAGTTATAAAAAGTCCACATAACTTTAGAACGAATCAAGATTTTTAAAAACTAATTGCGGCATTGTTATCAGCGTAAAATTCTAGTTTGAAATAATGGGTCACAACCCTACCTTTACATTTGAAAAAAACTTTGTATCCAATATGGCGGATCCAAGATGACGGCCAAAAATGTATACCTAGTCAAAATGAAGTACTTACTACTCAACAATGATCTGATGTGGTCCGGAGATAATATCTTAAGAAATGTAGAAAAAAGTAGGGGGGGGAACTCATTTAAAATTCACCCTGTATATAACACCCTGAATCTGCGATAGTGTTAACTAAATGCAATATTTAAAACACATTTATAACAGATGGGCAAGTTTATAACTACAGTCAGCCGAATGATATCTATCTATTTAACTATGGTCTCACTGATTTAAATAACAATCAATAATTGAGATAGGGACGCCGCCTAGGTGCATATTTTAACACAAATATGTGTGAGGGTTGAGTGTAGAATGGTGTAAAATGATCTTTGTAGCATTGTTACTGAATAAGATCAGCCATTTCATTAGGCAGGATAAACGCAATGATCAGAAACAGCTAGGTCCAGTTTCAAAACATTATCCAGTTCAAGTTAGAAGCAATAAAATAATAATAATAAAAAAGCTATCAATATAATTTGATAATAAATAATTCAATATTTCAAATTGTCCACAACCCTGATGTTTAAACACAGGGAGTAAGCTGGTCTAATGATAAATTGAGGGGTTTCAGTCCCTGAGGTTTAAATCCTGCCTATCACCAATGGATTTTACCCGTGCGATAAGGCTTTGACCCTCTATGCCTGATTCATTAGTGAGATGGTTCCAGGCCAGAGCTTAGTACATTATAATGTGGGTGTGGGTTTAAGAAAAGAATATTTACAAAATATTGAAAATATAAAAAAAAACGCTTTTGGTATATTTGTAAACCAAAATGTAAAGGGTCTTAACAAATCTGACAAGTTTCAAAAGAAGTGCTGTTCTTGACAACCTGTCATTTCTGAGTAAATCACGGAAATGTCGTCAATCATAAAGTGATGATTGGACACTGCAGTGAGATTGATGGATTGAAGAGTATTATTGAGGTATTGTTAAAAATATTGTAACGAATATATAACAAATTATGTACTGTCAAGGTCATATACATTCTAGATTATAAATTTATATAGAATGACGGATGGATCCATAGTGCAAAAATTCAAATCTTCGTTTCATTTTGAGCACTAGACTAATTTTAAAAATTATAGCTAAAAATCCCAAATGGTTTTGGGGAGTCGTAAACCAGCATTATTCCTTAACTACTCATCACTAGTATTTTAAAGTGGCTCAATGGAATCGCATCAGCACTTGTTTTCTTAATTTTGACTTAAGTGTCTTAATCGTTCTACGGTGTTCAAATTTAAAATCAGTAAACAGATATTTTAAAAATAACGGAAAACTAGTATGACACTTCTGTGTTAAAATCAGTTTCAATATAATATTTTCCATTGTGCAACAGTAGAACCATTACTGGTCATTGAATACTTAATTTTAGTTGATAATTGGCTAAAACAATTTCTCGTTAAAAAAATTAAATGCGTGACTACAAACCATTTTTGTGGTTTTATATCTTTCAGTAACGTGATAAACAACACACCTTTGTTGCCTTGTCTGTTTTACTAAGAAGTAAAATAGTTCCTTTGAAGGCATAATGTATTTATGGGACAGGGAAATATGACGCTCTCAGCTTAAGTGGCTACTGTACCTTTCAAAAAACCGAGTTCATATTTTAATATTCCTTGAAACACTTACATGTCTTTCGGGGTTAAAAAGCATATGTACATCATATTTTACATCTGTAAAAACAAAAATACCCCCAACTGCGGACTAAGCCAATTTCCGTACCTGATTTGATTTTAACTTAAATCCATTTAAATAAAATTAGGTTTAAGAAGTATCCAGGTTTGCTGCTTCAGGGAGGGTAATAAAGTGAGTTTATATAAAAATATTATTAAATAAGTATACAATAAATACATTTGCCAAATTTGATTGAAATATATTCATAAACAAGCAACCTATAACAGTTTACTTAATCTCCTGGAACAAAAAACAAAAAAAATATGTTCAGTTATGGCATTGGAAAAATTCCAGAGTGAATTTAAGTCATCTAGGTTCAAATTAAATGTATTATTCAACAAACAAAATCTACTATTTCTAGAAAACTTGACATATTACAGACATGTCTAGAGTGCGCAGATTTAATAAAATAGCATAATATGAAACAGAAATGGCATCTGACGTATCTGGGCCGAGTGGATTATAAGGAGACATATGTCAAAAGACTCAAACGAGCATGTATTATATCATAGGATAAAAACTAACCGTATTACCCTCATTCAATCTGGTACCTCCATTTGTGAAATGATTGAGCCAATAATAAAACTACATAAAATTAAAATACAACAAACTATATATGGACATAGTTGGTGTTCGTTTAGTTGGATCAACGGGCTTAACAATAGTATATGGTGTTCCGTTTTGGTTAGTTTATCGTATAGTTTTGGTAAATTTGTAACTGTCACCGATTTTGTATGAATTGGAGACTGGAGAGTGTGTCATGAGAGGGTTTGGAGCTAGGATAGCATACGAGCTGAGTGCATGGGGTTTTTCAAAATACATAGCTTCGAAAGATACTACCCCGATAGTATTTTTCTGAAAATGTAATATAATATTGGAACAGTGCCCGACCGTGCACATTCATCTCTACCTCGCATTCTTTTAGGAGTTGTGCATTTTGTAGCAATGCCGAACTCCTTTAAAGCTCTGAACAACGTCAAAATGGGTTCTTTGGTAATCCACCAAGTGGATTTATTGGCTGAATATTGCTACTTATTTATATACTAGTATTTATCTATTATAAAGTGAATGTACCTTTAAAACATCATATTTTCAGCTGGTTCTCGTATTTTTAAATTATTCGTTTTAACTATCATTAATTATGTCTCAATTTACCTTTATAAAGCTAAAAATGGGCATCTGATTTGAATATGATTCCTAGAAATATGAATACATTTCAAGTCCAATCATAATGTGGTTTTGCAAGCATAGATTTAATTCGCATATATTTTAGCGTTTAAAATGCTATCAAAATCTCATAAATAAGACAAAACAGAATAATAGTTTGGATGAAAGTGAACCTTAACGTCACAACGTGGATGATTATTATTTTTGAAGTTGAAATTCTTGTACAGAATTATTTTGTATGCAAATCAAATATTAATCAAAGAGAAAATAATTTATCATTGTAATTAGAATGATTTCCGAAGACTTAAAAATCTAAATTGCCTTACTTCGGTGAAGTCTTTTGCCTAACGTTCATAATAAGGAAAAATATATAAAAAGGTTTGTTTTGAATCAAGTTAACTAAGTTGAAAACGTTTGTAAGCTGATTAAAACCAATCCTGATAATTTCGTAAAGCTAATTTTCAAAGGAGGTTTCAATCCGTAACTTCGGTGCTCAGTAAAGTAATTAAGAAACTCCTGAAACACCTTTGTAATTGTATTTTATTTTCATAAAGTGCCAACAGTTTATATTTTACAGCTTTATAAACTTTGAATTGTCCAAAGAACAGATTAAATACAACAAAAGTGCTTGAGTAGGTCAAACAAGCAAAAAAAGTGTATCAACAAACTTTTTAAGCTAGAGTTGTATCAACTGTACACAGTTCGATTATGATGTAGGAAATCTTTTGTGAATATGTAAACAATTAAAAAATAAGTACACACGTTAAGTAACAGTTTTTAGCATGGCCCTAGTTAGGCTCAATTTCGGATGTTTTGTAGATTGATTTAGGGTAGACCAATAGAATCACGGCATTATCACATAGGCCACTTTGATTGGGGAGATTCAAACCTGAGACATCACAGATCAAAGTTCCGCTCTGTCAATCTACCACAAACTCCCTCCCCGCCAAACAAAACCGGTTTTGAAATCAAATATTATAGATTGTTTGCAATTTTTTCGCAGTATTATTTAGTCAACGAAAAAACTAACATTCAATATTTATTGTCTGAATTTGAACCTCACGGCTGGGCTTTTCTTGCATTTCACAAACTGGACCCACATATTAATACAAACATATCTCTCTAATTGTTTATACTTTCATAACATTGCACATATCTGGGTTTGTAGCCAATGCAAAAATACATAACCGAGATTTTAAGGCTTTGCCAGATCTAAGAGCCGAAGTAAATTTCCCTAAGGACCTTTACATTTTTTAAATAGCTTCGGGCAAAGCAATGAAAAATGTACGTACGAGCCAAGTTTTTATTGTACCACTGTGCAGGGTTTTTCTTTAAACAACATTTGTATTCTCGCGTCCTATATTTTCTTCGTCTTTATTTATATCCTTCACATTGCAGGTTTTTGTATTCAAACATTTATATTTTACTTACTGAAATGATATAAAAATTGATATTTATAAGAAGGAATTAAAATTGTTTATAGAGCAGGACGATACATTTGGATTTTGATTAAGATTTTATCAAAAAATCAGTTAGATTATTCTCCATTATATGGACAATAAACATGACCAATATTCGGAAGGAATTTTATTGTAAATTACCTTTACATTAGTTAAAAACTCGGTGTCAAAAATTCACTCGACTTCCTCAATTGACTTAGACATCTTTATACTGGTAGAATCCAAACATTCTGGGCAAATTGCACCCAAATGTTCCTCTTTAAAAAATCCTGGCAGTTAACATGTTCCACTATCGAATAACGCTCCCGGACGTAAATGTTACTAAAAACAATACTCGTTTACAAAAAAGCTGTATCTTGTATCAAAAGTAAGTCTTGCCTTTTTGAAATCGTATTCTGTAACTTAATTAAACCAAATTTGTTTATCAATAGTTGCAAACTTAAAAAGTGAAATTAAAATATTATATTTATTTGGTCTGGTTAAAAAATATAGTAAATTGTAACTCCGTTCATTTTGCTCAAAAAAGTCAAGGCTGCCTTAATATCTTTAATTTGAGATAATTTGTTTCGTTTTAACACATAGAGGCTTTATAAATTATTATGAACAAATCGACAACGGTTTGCCTTTTATTCCACACCAATGCAATTTTACGTTAGAGGTAATAGTTTAAACAAAGATAATATCTTAAAAATGCAGTATAATATCATTGTATATCACTCAGTACTATATTTTATGTGTAATTGCCATATTTTTCAAAACGGTATAAGGGAAAATTTGTGTTTCGAATGTATTTTGACGTATTTTTTCACTATACATAAGAATAACTCATTTAATTAAGAAATATGTTACGTCTAAAAAATTTGTTGCAACAGAACTGACTGGAGTAAATTAACCTGAGGTTTGTTACCTTTTCGAAAACAACATATTTGAGTTTGTGATTCTTGTAAAAATTGTGCGTAATACATTTTAATTCATGTGTAGTGATAAAAATTTATATTTAAACAGACCAATTTTTACTCATTCATCCATTCTAACGTTTCCGATTATTATATAACAATGAACTTGTTTTTGTGCATCAATGATCAAACAAAACAATCATAACCATTGAAGCGTGGTGTTTGGTTTTAATATGAACAATAGCAAGGATTAATTTAACAAATGGCTCCTAGTTTTCATTTACAAACTAATATCAATGTTTGGTTTTATGCGTTTAATTCTTAAAAGTATTATAAATTTGATTTTTGAGGGGATCAATTAGTTTTGATATTAATTTTCACATTTCATTCACATTGTTTTTAGGATATAATACACAGTCTATTTCTTTTATTCTTTTTTTCCAAACAATTTAAAGATATATAGCTGACCCTTGTTAAAGGGAAATAGATCAACTAGTAAAAACAAAGCCATGCACAGGTTCTTAGTCCTCCATTTCACGTTCTTTATGGCCTGAATAGTGAATATGCATCACGGTTCATTGAAGTTTACAATATAGGTATTTTTAACTGTACTTTGTGTAAGGTACACTAAAAACATGAAACTCATAATTAGCCATAAAGCAAAATACACCGAAAGCTAAATTCCATTCAATCAAGGTTGAGGGTTATTTATTTTTAATATTTAGTCAATTTATCATAAATAAAGATAAACCCGCCACAGCTAACCTGCAGACTAAGCGAACTTCCATTTGCCTGATTGGATTTACTCTAAAATATCTCATTAAAAATATCATATTTATTCCCTATTTAAATAGCCTTAGTTTAACGAGTACTTAGGTTGGCTGTGACAGGGATGGTAAAAAAGTGTTTTGTAAAATGTTAAATAGTTTAGAATGAAATAAATGCATTTTCCAAATTTGATTAAAATATCATTCTCCATTAGTTAATTTTAAATTAACGATTTTGTAGAATTTTCTCCGTAAGAATTAGGCGCATAACAACGCTTCAATATAATAAATAGTTTGTTCTTTTAGCTCTACAAAATGGTTTGGAAATAGATTGCAAAACTTTATGTTTTTAGAGTCAAACATTGGACATACCAATTTTTACCCCGTAAACCCCCGTTCCCATGGTCTGATCATGCTGGTTAAGGTGGCTATGATCTCACTCTAAAGTTTTATATTTGTATTTAGACATTTTTTTCATTCAATACTATTGTGATAATTTATCAAAAATGTAAAAGGAAAACATAACATATGTAAGAATCTACATTAGATTTCACAGAACAGTTGAAAAGTAGATACATTATTTGTAATTTATAATCTGAATTGTCAAAACAGATTGGCTACATTTAGAGGATCATAATTTGAATTAAACTCTGAAACATACCACGAATCCATTACGGTACCTTTGATTAGGGGATACTATAGCATATATTTATAATCAGAAATACCTTAGTCGCCATGTCAGTTCAGTGAAGAGGCCCATTGAGACCTACCCGGTACACGACATAGAAACAAATATTTGGCTTTATCAAATACCTGCAGGTTTTTATGTATGGTATTTTTTATTTAACCAACATTTTTCAATACTTATATTGTAATGTGGATGTTGTAGTGGTCTTTGTGAAATTTTTTAAAACTTAATTGCATAGATTAAAACTAAAAGACGTATACATGTATTTAAAATGTTTAGACGGAAACTTAGATATTCCATAAATGTTGTCGATTGAGTTACCTACTTTTTTATTTTACTCACCAACATTAAACACTGAAAGGGACATCGTCATCAAGTGTATAAAACATTCTCTGTTCCAGAGCAGTCCCACTAAAATCGATACAAGAACTGACATTCCTTAACAAAACCAAATTTTCAGATTGATTACGACAAAGATTGTTTATTTCAAAGTCGAGTAGTAATTGAGATTATGTGATTTAAGACCTGTAAAAGCGAATTATAAAGAGTTGCAAAGAACTTGAGTTTCTTAATTACTTTATCGAGCAATAAAGTAAAGATTACGACTAACTTTAATAATTACCCCGAGTTCTTTCAAATCTGACAGGCGTTTTGAAAGGTTTATTTACAACTAATAAAACTTATCTTCAAAAACCTCTGAAAAACATTGAATACTTTTATTGTTTAATTGTTACAAATCTATTATTTTAAAGTGGGTAGATACCTAGATTTTAAATACATTTAAATAAAAAGAAAGAACTTTAACCCGTTAATCTGACTCCACGGGATTGTAACGGATTTATTGATAAATTAAAATAAACAATAAACTTGATTTCATGCATCAACGATAAAACCAATACGATTATTATAACCAGGCTTGGGTGTTGTATAGTTTGAACAAAGGAAAGGATTCATTTAACAAATGGCTTCTAGCTTTTATTGGGTATGGATATAATACATTTGTTGTGTGTGCGAGTGTAATATGAATTGATTGCTATGAAATTAATAGTTATTGAAGAGATAAAATTTTGCTGGTTCGTAATATAATTTTTATTCAAGTCTTATAGAGAAATGGAGAGACAATTCGTTGAATCTATTGTTTTGTGTATACAAATACCACAATTCCAATAATTACAGCTTTAGGCATTGCCAGCAGGATAGTAAATAAATATATAATAAATGTTTAACAAAAAAATATTTGTCAATGGAATTTTAAGAAGTGTTTGCATGTTATCTGGCGTAATTCAATGATTTGTACATAAATCGCCAGCTTAATTAAATTGTATTCTGCTAAAAAATAATCATTGTTTTTTAAAAGTCTAAAATAAATAACCTTTGGCGATTTTAATTTGCTATTTCTTTATAAAATAAATATTTTAAAACATATACAAAACGTTCATAATATATTGACTAATCGTTGTGAATTAAGTATTTTTATTACTTGGAATAATATGAAGTCAGCAAAATGTTTTAGAAGGAGTACTAGTATGATTTCAAAAAGCGATGTAAGTAGTTGGAGCATAGGGAATATGTCCTAAATTAGCCAATTTGAAAGATGGGAAATTTCTCGGCATTTCCTCGACATGTATTATATATGAGAGACCTGCCTCGGCCAATCTTAGAGAACACTTGATTGCAAAATATACAAAATCACCACAAGTCAAAGATAACTTTTAGCTGTTCTGGAACAGTGTTTATGGAGACCAATTAATTTAGATTGTTGGACACAACATGCAGTAAAGTCTTGTATTTAAAATGTACTTTGTAAGCAAATCGTTGAAAAATACTTTACTTGGCTTAAATACGTTAACAGATTGTACGGTAATTAAAGTAAGCATTATGATATTATTGAAAAAAAACATTACTCTGATACACTTAAAAAAACTCCTAAGCTAAACTATTTAAATGTGTAACCATTGAGTATACCATCAAGTACTAAATTATGATACTGCGATTTATAGCTACTGGTTAAAACAATTATAAAGAGTTCTCAAAGAACTCAAGTTCCTTAATTAGTTTATTGAGCAGTAAAGTAAGGATTACGGGTCACTTCAATAATTACCTCAAGGTGTTAAATTTCGTCAACCGTTATGAACGACTTCTTAGTTCTATAAGCCTCTAAGTAAACCAAATAATTCAAAGCATTCGGAGGCTTACAAGTTTATTTGATGAGGATAAAATATGTTCAACGTACTGTAATGTGCGTTTTTTATTCACATCCTACTTTCCGCTACAGACCTCACTGTTGAGCAAGTTTATCAAAACTTAAATAAGGTTCTTTTCAGGGATCTGTTACAATAACAGCTCAAAATTTTTGTATAAATTTGTATTACGGTTAACAAAAAACAGTTCAATCAGAAAGTGTAGTTAATATGTTTTTTTTTTTACTTTTTATTTTGCAAAAATAAGTGAACAAGTTATGGCTAACCTATAATATATGAGAAGGCTGTAACATCAACTCTACAAGATATTAGTGACTTCATTCATTTCACATAAAAATTAGGTTGTGTTTTATTGAAAATACGGCTAATTTATTAGGTAATGTATAAACACACTCAAGCGCCCAATTTCTATTTGTTGTAATTTGTACAAGACAGGAAATGAAATTTTGACTGACTTGGCGGGTCAACATTTACATTTGTAAGTGCTTAGATGTTTCATTGGCAATATTTGAAGTGAAAGTTTGCTCTCTTATTGAATCAAAACACTCACATCTTACAACATCCACGTTTCACAATATTGTACCATATTAAGTCAAATATAACTCTTTACATCTGTCGATGTTGTTTCCTCTTGCAGTTTGATAAGGTATATTTTTCATTAAACTGAAATACAAATAATGAGTTATATTTCAAGCCTGCCATTGTAAGTACTAACACAAGATACATTGTTACTAAATAATTTAGTAACAATATTATGAGAGGGTTTGTTTTAAAGGGTGTCTTTAATTAAATGTGTTATCAATATGTGTCTTTACGTCAACAAACATGATATAGGGGTGTGGCTGGCTTAGTACTTGGAGCCCGAAACCTTTATCACCAATTACCAATAACACTTCTTAGTTATTCGATAATGACGAGAAACCAGGACCAGGACGTGCGGAGTCTATAGTATAATATTTAATGAGAAAGTATACTTAAACTATTATTCATAATCCACAGATTAAAATGACTATATACAAACTATCTAAAATTCAACACTTAATTTGTCGGATATCATCTGTTGGTTACTATTCACAATGTTTTACCTGACATTAAATTGATGTCCCCCTCTCAAAAAAAAATAAAATAAAATAAAACTACGGAGATACTTTTTATATGTATTAATTCTACCTGAGCATTTGTTAGAAAAGAATTGATCCCGGTACATGAAAGTTTTTTTTTTTTTAAATAGCTTACTTGTTCGAGCATTGAATAAACCATTTGCAATACAACGGCTACATTGGTTAGTCAAAGTTAAAATCATATTTCCGTTTTCCATTCTGG
This sequence comes from Macrosteles quadrilineatus, assembly GCF_028750875.1. Lineage (NCBI taxonomy): Eukaryota > Metazoa > Arthropoda > Insecta > Hemiptera > Cicadellidae > Macrosteles > Macrosteles quadrilineatus. Next base: position 3,810,582 of record NW_026542602.1, read on the forward strand.
TAAAAAGCAGAACGAAATTAGAACTGATTGGAAACTGTAAGCCAATTGTGTTTAGATCGGTTTTGTAAAGCGTTCAAATCTGATATTTGATACCAGAGACGTTTGAAACTGTTTAAAACGATGCTCATGACTGAGCGATTGAGGGAAACGTGTTGAATGATTTGTATGACTTTGCTTGGTTATCATCTTAGTAAATCATGGATAAGTTTTATTGAATCTATATATATATATAATCCAATGTATGTTTGTATGTTTGTATATTTGTATGTTTGTCCTTTATGGACTCCAAAACCGCTCGACAGATTGTAATGAAACTTTTAGGCATTATTAAGCATTATTCAAGGATGGTTTGTGTGAAGTTTGGTGCAGATCCGTCAATAGGGCTCCGCCTCAGTGGCTCTGGAGTTTCCCATGTTAACCTTATGAGTACTTATATTTAAATGGAAAGAATCTTAACAGCTAGTGCAGCTAAACAATTTGAATCTGTGATGTTCAATAGCATTAAAAAGTTAATAGGTTTACCAACAGGGTGCAGCACTATATTTTTTTTAACTTATGAGAACAGCTAATTTGCAACCAAAAGGTGAGTGAGCGTAGCGAACGAACTTCAACCTGGAGGCGAGTTAGCGTAGCGAACGAGCTAACCTGAAGGCAAGTGAGCGCAGCGAACGAGCTCCAACCTAAAGGTGAGAGAGCGTAGCGAACGAACTTCAACCAGGACGTGATTGAGCCATGCGAACGAGCTCATCTTGAAAATGAACGAGCATGTGACAGAAAACCACAATAGGACATGACGACGTCTGTCGGGCCAGCTAGTTATAAATATATCTAAGGTTTGTTAAAATTATTTAAATCGTAAATTTTATTTCTACAGGTTTCTGTATATTGGTTGATTATTTCGTAGATTTTCGGTGGTTGGTCCGGTTAGACCAACAGAATGGGCATAACTAGTAAAATAAATAGTTCAAACACAGCCACTAACCCCCATGTTACTTTTAGTTTGACTCACAAACTAAATCGTTTGTAAAATATAATAACTTTGAAAATGAATCAAGCCCTTAAAACCAACGTAAGGCAGTTACAACTTTGTGGTTATAAAATCGTGTTGAACAATTACAACATCTCCAGTTTGAGCAAAAAAGACTTACAAAAAGCCTTATATTGTGTTTAGTAGCCATTTAAAATATTGAATAAACAATCTGTCACGGTTAAGGTGGATGAGACAAAACTTAACAGTTCAAGACCCCATTATAAACAAAATCTTTCAATTTTTTGGCAATTTAAGTTTTTTTTACATAACCAACCAATAAACAACTTATTAACGTGACGTTTCAATTGTAGGCATACACAGCTGTTTTATTTCAAATAAAACATAAAATACACCCTTTTAGTTTTGCACAATTACTTGTACAACACCCTTCATAAAATACAATGAATCACGTTAAAGTTGTTTTAGATTAAAACCTGATGGGATTTATTGAAATATTTTCACAGGCCTAAGCGCTTTCACATAATAGAAAAGTTAAGTTTGCAATTTTAACATTATTGTCATTATATTTGGAGGAAGATGTTTTGATCAATCGTTGTTTTTGATCAAATAGCAGCAGAGAATAAAATAGCCTTGGCTTGGTACAGTTTATTTCAATTGTAAAAGCAATATAAAGGAAACTCACGTTTTTAAAACTAATGTTGGATTTTATTACAGCTGTAAAAAAATTTTAAACAAAAAATAGTGCATAACAATTTTAAAATCTACTCTTAAATAAGAGTGAAACATTGATTTGACGCCAGTGCACTCAAACGGCACCAAAACGAAACACCCATCAACACTGACTTCAATTTTCCCCTATATCGAGTAATCTTCAGTGTAATCTTTGGTCAATAGTTACCACCAATGTTTATCACTTTGTACTGTATTTTTTAATTTGCTAGAATATACCTATTGTGGATGGCTTGTTATAAACACATGTTACAAGTCGCTTATTTACTTTTTCCTTGTTCAACTAAAATAGTTAAATGACAACCTATAAGGCCAATGTTAAATATAAAAATTTCAAATGAGGTGTGTGAGGAGCTACCTACGAACTATTCTGAGGTAGTGGCTGTCGTCAATCACGTTTTTAAGGTTAAAAGTCCCTAATTTCAAAATTTAGTCAACATCCTTCCACTGGATTTCGATGTATATATATATATATAACAGACACACAGACATAGAGACAGACTTTGCTCGTAGTAGAGTATAGGATAGAAGCGTATGGATATAATTGCCTTAGGGATGTATCAAATGTGATTATTACATGGAAATAGAGTACTATACATTATTATTACCTATTTTGTCAGATATAGACTAACTGATAAACGTCGTGCATTTTCCAATCTAGTCTGAAGCACCCTTTGGGACCAATCCCAGTAATTACTTGCCAAGAATAGCAAATGCAAGAGTTCTGATCCATAAGAATTGGATTGGACATATTCGTCGATAAAAGTTATTTGCCATAATTATTCTTGCTTAATGCTACACAAAGTGCCCTGTAAGTTAACAGCCAAACTCCAGGAAACACGTCAGTGCGATATTAAGAATTCTGTTTTTTTTTAGTCTATCTCTGAAACCATTAATACAAAACATAAGTAGCAATAAAATATGTAAAAATAAACACTAAAATAACTTTCTGTTACAATATGGCAGCCATTTTAATCTTAATGTTTTCAATCACAAATGTATGAGAATTAACAGTTATTATTAAAATATTCCCATCAAAGAACACCAAGTTCATAAAGATTGATAAACAAATTACTGATTTGTCGCGGTATTTGGTCGAGTCAATGAGGTACAACAGACCAGCTTATTTTATTTTACCTCATTTAACAACTAAAAATCGGGACAATTTCTAGAAACTAGACATACAAGCTTAAGCTTTTAAAACCCCTTCAAACTTAATTAAAGGCAGAGCTTCTATTTAACATGTTCTAGAAGTAGGCCTAAATTTGAAAATGAAAATTTTGCTCAAAGGCAGCACAAAGACTTTTCACGTGTTCAATTTAATAGTTGTGTAGATTTGGTCTGATTCACATCCTTAAATAAGATGCATATTAACTTAAAAGATTTATGAAGTTTTTAATTTATTTAACCAAAGAGCGAAACATTACATCCAAAGTCATTACAACATGTTTTTAATAACCTAGCCTATTGTACACGTATTCAAACATGGAAAGACATCCCGTTAAAATCCTAATATAAGGTGCTTTTATATTCCAAAACACAGTATTATTGTGAAATAAAAGACGACATTTATTTTCTAAAAAAAGATTTTCTTATTGTTTTGACAATTCCTGAATGGATTCATTGTGATTTCCCCGAACGATTCTTATTGTCTGTGTCCTCAATATTGTAGAAGACTATATTGATGTACTGTCTTTCTTTGGTTAACTATAGCAACATATTTATTAAAATAAGAAATATTAGAAAAATAAAAATCATATAATTTTTGTTAGGTTGTTAGTTAGTATACATGTTTGCTACAGCGCATGATATAAATCACATATATTGGTATAAGGCACTTGATTGTGTTCCCGTTTCTAATCCCATTCATCACTGGGTTTTACTACTTCATAATGTCTTGCACTGGTGGTTCTATCTCGCCCCCAAGTTTAGGCGTGCTATTGGGGATATTAAGAAAATATACCTCTTGCGTGAGCACTGTTTTGTATTAGAAATCAACCTCCACGAAAAGTTACCCATTAACTTGTTTTTATGTTGTTAGTTTTAGCCTATTCTCCTCTTTAGATTTGTAAAAACCTCGCTTATTTAACATTCTAAAAACAATTCAATAAAAAAATGTTTGGCTTATTAGGATAAAATTTTGTGATTTCTCTAATAATTTACAAACTGCATTTTGCGGGAATTCTACTTACGGTTTTATAAAAAAAGTTTATCTTCAATACTGAACGATGATATTCATAGTACAAATGTAAAAAACATACTTCAAGAACCTTGAAAACCTCCTTATAATGCCTATAAAGAAATGTTATTTTAAATCGACAATTCGCAAAAAACAATGTTATTATAATCAAATATTGTAGGATGAACTGTATTTAAAATAATATTAAGTGTAACATAAAGTATCAACCAAGAGTTATTTGAGCTTATACCACTACAATATAAATAACTATTTGAATGTCCGAAGTTGTACGATTGTTAGTACAGATTGAACTATAAAATATTGTATTTACTCACTACTTGTATCTTGGTGTAGTAGCATCTGCGTCAGTTTTTTTGTTTTAGCACCAATTTTCACACGAACATACACCACGACACGGACGATAATAAAATTAAAACAATTATTACACGCTCACGTTTGAACAGGCTCGGGACTGCGGTGACACTACCGCGGTCAGCTGACTTGCGTTGAACGTTGTGTCATGACGTCATCTTCTTGGCAGACTCGGGACTGCGGCGACACTATTAGTTTTTAAAGGGTTTTAAGTTTAGTTTTAAGGCAGTGATTAGGTTATAGTAAAACACCATTTTACTTGAGAAGATAGTCTCTATTTCTACTAGCAGAGTTGCCAACATTACAACAGTGAAAAAAAACATTTTTACATTACACAGAGATAACTATTACATAGGCCTAAATTGATAACATATAGCCTAACAATAGTTTATCCAACACACTCCCTTAATGTACAAATGTTTTTTTTTTTTTACAAATACAGAAAAATAGTGTTATTTTATTAGAACATGATATTATTTTACATAAGAAATTGTTAAGTACCTATCATGTTAATAAATTATAAGTATAAAATTGACAGTAGGCTGTTTATTTATTTTTCTCTAAAAAAAGATTTGCCATTTAAAAATAGTATGCTAAGTAGCCTGCATGATTTGTGTAGGCTAAATTATGTCTTTACACATTACTTAATAGCTGACTTGTAAACTTTGAAAATTTTGTGCTGGACAAAGGTTTTGTGAATATGTCAGCCAATTGGTCCTCTGAGCAGCAGTACTTTAAGTCAAATAGTTTGGCATGAAATTGTTCGCTCACAAAGTGAAATCTCACATCAATATGCTTACTCTTTCTGTTCATTTGACCTGATTTGATGAGTTTTATGGCACTTTGATTATCAACATTCAGGGTGGTTTTCACAGTTTTTTCGGTCAGTTCTGTGATTAGAGTCTTGATGTATTTTATTTCCTTGCAACATTCAGCTGCAGATATGTACTCAGCTTCAGCTGTTGATAGAGCAGTTATTGGTTGTTTTTTTGAACTCCATACAATTGGTGCACTTCCTAACAGCAGGACATATCCGCTTGTACTTTTTCTATCCTTTACATCTCCTGCGTAGTCTGAGTCACAGTACGCTTGAATACTTAGGTCTTTAGAACTTGTTGAAGGAAAAAATATTCCTTTGTTTTTTGTTCCTTTGAGGTATCTCAAAGTTCTCTTGATGTTTTGGACATCCTTTTTTCTCGGGTTTTCGGTAGAGCGGCTTTCAAAATTAACTGCAAATGTCATGTCTGGTCTAGTTTTATTAGTCATGTAGAGAAGGCTTCCTATAGCTTCTCTATAAGGAAAGTTAGTTTTTCCATCTTCATCAACAATCTTAGTCTGTTCTTCTAAGGGAGTAGATACTGACTTACACTCTGTCATATTAAAGTTGTTGAGTACTTGATTTGCATAGTTTGTTTGACTGAGATAGATGCCTTCCTTTTTCCTGGTTATTTCCATTCCAATATACATATTTGGATTCTTGTTAATTGTCATCTCAAAATTAGTTCTGAGTTTTTCTAGCAGGTCTTTAAGTTTATTTTGATTTTTCGCCATTAAGATGCCGTCGTCAACATGAATAGCCAAATAAAGTTCATTTTTAATATCCTTAAACAGGCATTGATCGGTTTTGAGCTGTATTAGTCCTTCATCTTTCAGAAATGAGGTTAACTTCTTATTCCACTGACTTGGAGCTTGTTTTAAACCGTAGAGGGCTTTCTTGAGTTTGCAAATTTTCCCTTGTTCCTTAAATCCTTCTGGTATCTTCATATAAATATCATTCTCAATTTCCCCATACAGGAAAGCAGTCTTTACATCGAAGGTTTGGATATGTAAGTTTTCTTGAGCAGCTAGTGAGAAAAGAATTCTTAAAGAAGCACTTTCCACAACTGGACTGAAAGTATCTCTAAAGTCCAAATTTCCTTTCTTCTGTTCACAGCCTCGAACTACTAAACGGGCTTTATATGTCCCATCCTCTTTAATTTTAAACACCCATCTACTTGTTAGTATTTCATCATTTTCATTCAGTTGTTTTTCATCTATTATTTCCCAAGTCTCATTCTTCTCTAAGGATTGTTTTTCTTTCTTAATGGCTAATTCCCATTTTTCTTTATCGCTACTAGTCATACATTCATTGTACGTCAGCAGAACTTGGCCGTTTTCATATTCTTCTTCATATCTTGAAGGTCGTTTCATATTTATTCTTGGTCGCAGATTGTAGTGTCGTTCATTTTCAATTTCTTCATTTATATCAGGCCTTCCAATATTTTCTTCTTCTAGGTTTGCACCTAGTTGGTTTTCTTGATCTTCTCCTTGAGTTTCATTCATGTGTTCTTCTCTTTCTTCATCTTCTGCAGTTTGTGTACAATCTTCATCAGAAAAATTATTTTGCATCTGTTTTATTTTAATTTGTTCAGAGTTTGCATCTTTGAAAATCACATCTCTAGAGATAAATATTTTTCTTTTTTCAGGATCCCACAATCGATAGCCGTTCATTGCATATCCGACAAAAATAGCTTCTTTACTTCTTGCTTCCAATTTCTTTAAATAGCCTAAGACTTTTGCATAGGCTACTGTGCCAAATATTTGAAGTCTTGAAAGGTCAGGTTTTCTGTCGTACCATTTTTCAGCAGGTGTTGTATCTAGGTTAACAGTAGGGCTTCTATTAAGTAGGTATGCAGATGTTAAAATAGCCTCGCCCCACATTTCTTTATGTAGATTAGAGTCAAAGATCATCGCTCGAGCCTTTTCCATTAATGTGCGATTCATTCTTTCGGCTGTTCCGTTGAGCTGGGGTGAATAAGGTACTGTGTAGTCTATGACAATTCCTTTAGATTTGCAATACTCTTTCAGACCACTGGCAACATACTCACCACCATTGTCGCACCTTATTTTAGAAATTTTAAGATTGAAATGAGATTCTGCTTCATTTACATATTCTTTTAGGTAGCTAAACACTTCACTTTTACTTTTTAATAGATACACCTTACAAAAATGAGAGAAATCATCAATAACAGTTAAAAAATACTTTTTACCATCGTGAGTCAAGGGTTCAATCGGACCGCAAAGATCAGAATGTATCAGTTTTAAAGGTCTAGAAGCTTTTCCTCTAGATGTATTGAAAGGATTCCTTACTTGCTTAGATTTAATACAAATATCACAAAATTCATCTTCACACATATATACATCAGTTGGAATGCCATTAGTAATTTTTGTCAACTTTTTCATATACGGAAAACTGATATGACCTAACTTTCTATGCCATTCTAAAGCTACTTCATTACGAGTAGTAGGGCTAGTGTTTGACTTTATGATTACCGGTACATTGGTTTGTTTTTGGATAGGTTTTACACTTTCTGTATCAAAAGGTTTAGGCCTACATTCATTTTGATCAAATTTGCTTAGGCCTACAGTAGCGACTTCATTTACACTTTCCGTTAACTGAACTACATACAAACCACTTTTATTTTTACACCCTTCTAAAATGATAGACTTATCTTTGAGAACTTGTACCTTGTTTTTTGTGAATAATACTTCGCCACCGTTTTCGGTAATTGCATTGACAGACATTAGGTTGTTACTTAACTCTGGTACATAAGAAACATTTTTTAGTGTACATTGGTCAGAGTCAACATTTCCTACAGCAATTTGCTGCATGCTTTGATTTTTCTTTGCAACAGAAATACTTTTAGTACATGATTTTACATTTTCTAAGATAGAAATATCATTTGTCATGTGATTAGGGGTACAACCACTATCAATAATGAAAGATTTGGTATTAACGCTATCGCATAGGTTAACACAATCGCCTAGTTGTGTAGACTTGTTTGTTGGCAGATTTACATGACTCAGAAAAGATGTTTTACAGTCATCTTTAGGTTTAAATTTAGATTTGTTACGGAAAAAGCAATTCTTTTCAGAATGGTTAGTTTTCTTACATATATTGCATGCTTTAGGCTGCTTATTTTTCAAAAAACATTCACTTTCTACATGATTAGGTTTCTTACAGTATGAACAAAATTTTGATTTTAGGCCTACGTTAGGACAGTTTTGACGAATGTGTCCTGATTCCTTACAAGAATAACATGTTACAACTCTAGGCCTACCTTGAGATTTGGTTTTAAAAGCTACTTGCTCACAGTCACTCACGGTCTTCGCCTCTTCTTGCAACAGTCTAGCCTTCAGGTTCTCGAGGGTTTTCTCGGTTGCACTGGTAGAATCCCACGCACTGGAGAAATGTTTATATTGGTCTGGAAGGATACTCAGGATCTTTGTGAGTAGCATCGTGTCGTCCACTTTTTGGTCAAGTCTGTTAAGCTTAAAAGCAATGTTCTGTATGTAGGCTATGTTTGACATCATGTCCTTTTGAAGATCGAATTTGAAGTTGTAGAATTCTTGCAATAAAGAACACTTTTGCTGTGTCGTATCTCTTTGAAAAAGGCGTTTTAAAGTGTCGTACATTTGTTTGGAAGTGTCACAAGTGACTACATGCATTTTAACTGATTGGTCTATAGTCATTATTATGATGTGTTGTGCTTTTGCATCTAATGACTTCCAAGCCTTCTTTTTCTTATCATCTTCTTGATTATCCAAAGTTTCTGTTCCATCAACAATATCCCAGAGATTTTTGGACTTAAAAAGAATTTTAACCTCGAAGTCCCACATGGTGTACGATTCGACGTCCTTGAGTTTGCCGACATTGTTCAGTTCACTTTCACTCCCGGAACTCATGATAACTTTATTCCTCTTTTTCACAATGGTTTTAATGTTTTTATGGTTTTACTATATATCTGGCCCCATAACCTATTAGTTTTTAAAGGGTTTTAAGTTTAGTTTTAAGGCAGTGATTAGGTTATAGTAAAACACCATTTTACTTGAGAAGATAGTCTCTATTTCTACTAGCAGAGTTGCCAACATTACAACAGTGAAAAAAAACATTTTTACATTACACAGAGATAACTATTACATAGGCCTACGGTTTTATAAAAAAAGTTTATCTTCAATACTGAACGATGATATTCATAGTACAAATGTAAAAAACATACTTCAAGAACCTTGAAAACCTCCTTATAATGCCTATAAAGAAATGTTATTTTAAATCGACAATTCGCAAAAAACAATGTTATTATAATCAAATATTGTAGGATGAACTGTATTTAAAATAATATTAAGTGTAACATAAAGTATCAACCAAGAGTTATTTGAGCTTATACCACTACAATATAAATAACTATTTGAATGTCCGAAGTTGTACGATTGTTAGTACAGATTGAACTATAAAATATTGTATTTACTCACTACTTGTATCTTGGTGTAGTAGCATCTGCGTCAGTTTTTTTGTTTTAGCACCAATTTTCACACGAACATACACCACGACACGGACGATAATAAAATTAAAACAATTATTACACGCTCACGTTTGAACAGGCTCGGGACTGCGGTGACACTACCGCGGTCAGCTGACTTGCGTTGAACGTTGTGTCATGACGTCATCTTCTTGGCAGACTCGGGACTGCGGCGACACTACCGCTGTCAGCTGTCTTGCGTTGAACGTTGTGCCATGACGTCATCTTCTTGGCAGACTCGGGACTGCGGTGACACTACCGCGGTCAGCTGACTTGCGTTGAACGTTGTGCCATGACGTCATCTTCTTGGCAGACTCGGGACTGCGGCGACACTACCGCGGTCAGCTGTCTTGCGTTGAACGTTGTGCCATGACGTCATCTTCTTGCATTGTTGGTCATAAGCACAGCTGTATCATATACGGGATTGGCGTGGAACTAAATTTCGTTTTAAAGATTTAACCTAAAATCTTTGATTTGTGATATCTTTATATATTCTGTCAAGCTGTACCTTTTTTTCTTTCGCAATTTTAAATTGTTAAACAATTTTAAATTGTTTTAATGTTGATATGCATGTCCATTCTCGATCAAGTGTTCCACATTTAGATTTTGTAATTAGTTTCAAATCTCGTTTGTTATTTTCTTCCTCTATAGTACGTCCCTTTAATCTTGTCAAATGATCTGGCAGTATTGCTTAAATAACAAGCATCACAATTACCACAATTAAGTCTCAAAACACCAGAAATATTATATTTGTATGAGTTGTAATATTGTTCGATATGCTGAATATTTTTTTTATTATTACAGTGGCATTGAACTTTTAACAGGTATGTCTAATAACGATATATCCAACATTCAATTTCTATTTGCAATACAACAACACATTATTTGTCTCCTCCACAAATAAATAACCCATATAAATAAATCCAGTTCGGTTTAGTTGTGTAAAAAAATATACAGAAATTGTGAAATGGTTACAATTTTCGCAACCGAATTGTAATTTTCTGTGCTGATAAAATAATAATAAACAAAACCTAAATTATATGTTAATGTAGGTAATTTACTACATCAAGGTTTTGTGTTTTTTACGATTACCAAGATCCTTTGACACAGTTTTGTAATTAGCTGCCAAAATCGTTTGCAGTAAATCCCACTAGTAACATAATCTGTACCGAAGGTTTACAAGAGCAACTACGTTGTAAGTAAAAGCATTCATTATAAACGCATTTTTGTATATTATGACAATACAAGAATCGTACAAAAACCCAGCCAACGCTGAAAACAGCGCAATTTACACCACACACCGAACGGTATAGTAGTCAAAACGATAATTCAGTGAAATATAAAAACTAAAAGCTCCTAAACATGAGTACCGGTAAGTTTCAAATATTTCCTCCTGGATGGGATCAGAATCCAGATTATAGGCCTACGTGTGTTTTACTGGTGCAGACATATTTTGGACTTAAGAACTGAAGAGTTAAGAAAGTGATAAGTAATTGAGTGCCTATTCTTTAAACTGATTGAAAAACACTATTTTTTTACTTTAGACATCACTAAATTAAAATAAATTTGTAGGCCTAAGTGAGTGTGTTGCGAGGTACGGTAAAATATGAACTCGGTTTTTTTAAAGGTACAGTAGCCACTTTAGCTGAAAGCGTCATATTTCCCTGTCCCATAAATACATTATGCCTTCCCAGGAACTATTTCACTCCACAGTAAACAGACATTGCGACAAAGGTGTGTTCTTCTTCTATTTTACTTACAAGTACTCGAATAAGGACAACAATTCTAACTAGTTTTGCACTATACTTACTAGATGCTGGTTTCTATTACAAGACAAACTATTATACTTCTCAGGATAAAATTTCAACTTGAAATTTTCGGGTAAGCACAAAAGTCACTCAGCTACCAAGCTCTATTCTGGCAAAACTAGTTTGGCAATTCTCACCACCACATTGTATTGTATTTTGGTATAAAAAAATAGTAGCTTTAAACAAATTTGATCAACTATTATTTAAGTAAAAATACATCTAAAATGTTTTTCACTGCCACTATAAGATAGGGAGGTATTATACAATACATTATATCATAAATTAATTTCACATTTGACAATGACATGAAGTACAGTCTGGACTTTCCATATTGCAGTTTTAGGTACAGTCACTTCTCGCTAGTGATAAACTTGGTGACACGTTTAGAACATTAATAAAATGAAGTAAAATGAATTATTTATTTTCGTTAAAACTATATACAAAGTTCATGACGATCGTCAAAAGAAAATCTAAACAATCAAGGTGGCTCTGGCATCTATATAAATAAAATTATAGTTTTGTCTGTACATTGCTCAGAATCATGAATTTTTAGGTTATTCTTTTACTTGAAACTGTCAGATACTGTATTTCTTTCTATATAATAGTTTGGCCATCATATCTGAAAATATGCAAACCAACTGCTGTTCTTTAAATAGGAAGGTTTCAACTGACCACCACGGCAGATCCCCGTGCGTAGAACGGGCACACAGATAGTTAAAACTAAAATAACCAAAACTCTTAAACCTAAGTACTCTTCATGTTTTTAAGTTTAAAATCTTTCATGCAAGCAAATATGATTTGTAGCAGTTGATTGAAGCAGTGATTTATTCCTATCTGACAACCGAAGATTTCCAATACAAATATATTTTAGTACCGGCAGAACCAAGTTGGCCCTAATAACGTTAACATTGTTCTACATTTTTATTCATTTGAATCTAATTTGTAACGTAACATTTTTAACATTGAGAGCTGCAAGTATTTCATTCTCGTGTTAAAGAAAGTTGTGGTCAAGTAGATATAAAATTAACATCGTTTAGTTAATTACACGACAAGTAGTGGCGAACTACCGGTTTAAAGTCACTTGGGGCACGTTTTCCCATAAGAAATAACATGGGATCATTTTTTGGCCACTAAAACCAAAAATCCTGATCTTTGTTTAAATATCCCTATATAATTGTCAAACCTTATTTCTTACTTATTCCCCATAAATATATTTGATATTAAGCTAAAAAAGCTATTTCTTACATTTATTGACCCTTACAAGTGTAAATGTAGAGTAGTGGTGAACCCACAATATGACCTCACTTTAGGCACGTTTTCCCCATAAGAATAACATGGTGAGCTTTTTTTGACCACTTTTTTAAAAATCCAGCTCTCGACCAATACAAGCCTATATAAATGATCAATACCATTGTATAACTTCAATCCACATCCATTCACAGGTATATTCTCAAAATCATCAACTTGACAGTGCGAGGTTTATACGCGCTCCCGGCTCATGGCATGCTCCCGGTCATGCTCCCGACCTATGGTTAGGCTTCTCGCTCCCGACTCATGGTCGGTTTTCTCGTCTCTAGTGGTAGCTCTTGATTAAGCCTTGGGTGGGTGACCTCCCGTTAAAATAATTTCTAGTTAAATTGTTTAAAAGTTTTTAATTTCTAGCTAAAAATTTTGAAAATTTCACAATTTCTGGTTAAAAATTTTTGAAATTTTCGAAAAGTCTATAAATAGAAGTGACATTCGGGTGATATTTCATTCTGGACCATGAGGCCCACCTGTCAACACTGCTCCGTGTCGCTCTCCACCAAAAGTAACCTGATTCGCCACTACAAGGTAATTCATCAAATGAAGGTGAAACTGTGCAAGGTTTGCAATTTAATCTGTGATAATAATGTGGCTCTAAAGTCGCATATATTACAAAGACACAAGAGTTGTAATTTTTGTAAAAGAAATGTTGTTGGACATTTTAAAAGACACGCCAATTCTTGCATAAAATGTCCATACACAATGATAAAATTTGTTGGTGAATCGATTAGAGCTGACCTTGAAAGTACTCTGAAGTCTTGTCCTCTGCCAATAAAATGGACTTTAGTTAGGAGAATCAAATTTATAAAATATTCAATGGATCAAAATGGAAAATTAGTTAATGAAAAAGAATGTATTGCAGATTTTAGAAGCCTTACTACCTTAACTATTGAGAAGAGAGATTTAAAGTCTCAAATTGAAAATGCACTTTTAAAGATTGATGCTTCTATACACAAATACCAAGCCCAAGGTAGTGGATGGATATATGACTATACTAAGTATTGGCAGTTGCACGTTTACAAGTACAAGCCCTTAACTCCAAAGTCATATATTCCCACACCAAAAACTATTCAATCGAAACATGCAGTTTTAAATATAAAAAATGCTGATAATAAATGCTTCCTTTGGTCAATTTTAGCAGCTTTATATCCAAGGAATTGTATCAATGAAAATGCTGAAAGGGTCTCTAATTATCTACAACATGAAAGTCAGTTAAATATGACAAACATAAAGTATCCCGTAAAAATATCTGATATAGATCAATTTGAAAGACAAAATAATATAAGTGTTAATGTATTTGGGGTTGAAGACCAGAAATTCATATATCCATTAAGAACAACCAAACTAAATAGTGATACTCATGTAGATCTATTGTTATTACAAGAAGGTCGTAAATCACATTACTGTTTAATTCGTGATTTTGATAAGTTAATGTTCCACTCTACAAAAGATGACCATAAGAAGCATTTTTGTAAGTTGTGTTTACAACATTTTTACACTAATGATATATTAGAACGTCACATAACATATTGTAAAAATTTTGATGCTCAACGAGTGGAAATGTCTAAACAAGATACATTACAATTTAAAAATTATAAATATCAACTTAAAGCTCCATTTGTGATTTATGCAGATTTTGAATGCTTTATAAACTCTAACAAGCATACTCCATCTGGATTTGCATTTGTTGTTGTGAGAGATTCTAAGATTATTTCTGAAGAGTTATATAGTGGTGCAAATGTTATGGATGTGTTTTTCAAAAGGTTGTTTGAGACTTATGACTTCATTAAACGTCAAATGTCAATATACATTCCCCTAGTAATGACTCCTGAGCAAGAGGTATCTTTTAAAAACTCAACGCATTGTCATATTTGTGAAAAGCCCCTATATTTTGATAGGGTGAGAGATCATTGCCATTCCTCTGGGCAATACCGTGGAGCTGCCCACAATGATTGTAATTTAAACTATAAAGTAACAAAGAAAATACCAGTATTCTTCCATAACTTGAAAAATTATGATGGACATTTAATAATGCAACACTTGGGAAAGTTTAATCGTAAATTAAATTGCATAGCTAAAGATATGGAAAAATATATATCATTCTCTGTAGATGATTTAGTATTTTTAGATTCATACAACTTTCTGTCCCTTCCATTATATAAATTGGCTTCCAATTTAAACACATTTAGATTCATACAAAATCCACTACTACAACGTAAAGGTGTATTTCCCTATGAATATATGACGGGACCAGATAAGTTTGCAGAGTCTCTACCCCCAATTGAGAGATTTTATAGTACTCTAACTAAAGAACATATCTCTCCCAATGAATATGAACATGCTAAAAATGTATGGACACATTTTAATATAAATAATTTACAAGAATATCATGATTTATATCTTAAAACAGATGTATTGCTACTGGCTGATGTCTTTGAGACTTTTAGAGACCTGTGCTTAAAAGATTACAAACTTGACCCCGTACATATGTATTCACTTCCTGGACTTACATGGGAGGCCTGTCTTAGAATGACTGGTATAAAATTACAATTATTTCAAGATATTGACATGCATTTGTTCATAGAAAGTGCGATTAGAGGAGGAGTCAGTATGATTTCTACACGTTATGCTAAAGCAAATAATAGATATATGGGTGAACACTATGATCCCAATCAAGAGAGTGTCTATTTAATATATTTAGACTGTAACTCACTATACTCTACAGCAATGTGCGAGCCACTGCCTGTGGATGGATTCCGTTGGACTAATGAGATAGACTACAAATACAATCAAAATGATGAGTTTGGATACATTTTAGAAGTTGATTTAAAATATGATAAAAGCTTACATGATTTACATAATGACTATCCATTAGCACCTGAGAAAATGAATGGCAAATTAATACCAAATTTAAATGACAAAACTAAATATATTTTACATTATAAAGCATTACAAAAATATGAGGAATTGGGTTTGATTGTTACAAAATACCATAGAATTTTAAAATTTAGACAGTCTAAATGGCTTGCGCCCTATATTAATTTTAATATTGAAAAACGCAAATGTGCTAAAACTGATTTCGAAAAAGACTTTTACAAATTGTTAAATAATAGTCTCTTTGGTCGAACAATTATGAATCAACGAAAGTTTCGTGATATATATCTCAAGGATGAGTCACTATTAACAAAATATGTCACTAATCCAAGGTTTGACTGTAGCAAAAAGTTTGATAACAATTTACATGCTATACATTTAAATAAATTAGTTGTAAAGTTTAATAAACCAATATATTTGGGAATGACCATTTTGGATATTAGTAAAGTAATAATGTATGATTTCCATTATAATTATATGTCAAAATTTAAGAACAAAAGATTTCTTATGACAGATACAGATTCTTTAATGTATTCTATAGTTACAGAGGACTTTTATAAGGAAATAGAATGTGACTTGCACTATTTTGATACCTCTGGATATAGTAAAGACCATTTCTTATACTCTGATAAAAATAAAAAAGTCACTGGCAAGTTTAAAGACGAATTAGATGGTCATATTATGTATGAATATTGTGGTTTAAGACCAAAGTTATATTCTTACATTCCTCTAAAATGGTTATATGAAGAAGACAAGCAAGCTTTAGAGGTGAAGAAAGCTAAAGGAGCTGATGGTGCCACTGTTAAACATCTCCTTAGACATCAACATTATTTGAACTGCCTTGCAACTGGGCAAGATTACTATGAGAATGTGACAAGAATTAAATCTACAAATCATCATCTTCAAACCTTGACCATGAATAAGAAAGTACTATCCTTTGACGATGACAAGAGGTTTATTCTGGAAGATGGTATCAATACTCTTGCGCTTGGTCATTATAAAATTGATCAAACATAGTTATGTTCAAATGTATGTAGATATATTTAATGTTGCAAAATAAATACAAATGTTAAAAAACTCCAGTCTTTTATTTATTTACCCTTACCATCCTCTTGATAGAATTGGTCAAACATAAATCTATATTTGCCATTATTCTTTGACCTTTCTTTGTCTATTACAAAAAAGCCATATTTAGTTTTATCCCAACATTGATGACAGAGATTTTTAAATTGGTCAAATGAAAAGTCATTACCAACATGATTGTGATATACATGTTTTAAATTTAAATCATCTTGTTTGAATAATATTAGGAAATTTACATTATCACGTAAATGTTTGTGTACTTTGCTGTAAGATTGACACAAGTAAAAACAGTTAATATTTTTATGTCGACCCATTGAAAAAAATTGTGTAATATTTGGACTATTTATGTCATCAAATACAACAACTGACTGTGATTTTACATCATTTGGTGTGATTTCACAGTCAGTAAACGTGTGTAATTTCACTTCATCACACAAACTAAATATTTCAATTATTTTTTTATATTTCTCTTGTTCTAATGATTTAGATATTAAATATAAGTTTGTAAATTTTAATCCTTCCTTTCTTACAATTAAGTTATAAATTACAACCGTCTTCCCACTTCCACTTGGACCGCAAATAACACATCGAATATTGGTGGGAAATAGACCCATTTTCTTTGGTATATTTTCCTTAGTATGTACTATTTTAAATTTGTGTTTTTGTTGAATAAAAGACATTTTTTATATAATAAAAATGGTAAAAAATGTTAATAAGAAAACATGTAAAAAGGGCAAAGGTTTATTCCTAAAGCCTTATAGGGGTCGAGGGTTATTGAATACTCTTATAAATAACTTTCCATTCCCACTTCACATACCATCATATCGGTACTGTGGACCTGGAACGAATATACGTGGGAATCTAGCCAAAAATGTACCTCCAAAAAATAAACTAGACTCTTATTGTAAAGAGCATGACATATTCTACATGAATAATCCCGATACCGCTGCTCGGAACAAAGCAGACATGAGATTAGCAGACTTAGCTTGGACTAGAGTTACGGCCAAGGACGCAAGTCTTGCTGAAAAAGCTGCTGCTTATGCCGTGACAAATTTGATGAAGGCAAAAGCAAAGATGGGAATGGGATTAAAATTTAATAAAAAAGATGGACAACTACCGGCTGTTAGAGGCCGCAAAAGACGTGCCTCACTTCAGGGGGGTGTACCTAAAAAACGAGCTAAAAAATCTAACACCAAGAGTAAAAGAATGCGGAATAGTTAATTTAGACAGTTCATCTGGCACACATTGGACAGCTTATCGTAAAAATAAAGATATTGTAATTTATTTTGACCCATTTGGAATCCAACCTCCAAAAGAAGTAATTAAATATTTTGAGGGATATAAAATCTACTATACAACTGATCAAATACAAGATTTAAATAGTTCTATTTGTGGAATTTTATGTTTATCATTCATAAAAAATATTTCTTTATAAAAATGGATTCATTTACTATAACATTTTCGGGTACAGAGCCAGAGCTAAAGTCAGTATTCTTTCCTCCCATAGAATTAAATGATGATTATGTAATTGGATTAGTAGATTTTCAAAGTTATAATTCCATATTTAATGTTAAAAAACCCCTAAATACTTTAACATATTACAAAGTAGAGAAAATTACATTACCAAAAGGAGAGATCTCAGTTGATGATTTAAACCAGTTATTAGATGGTAAACTTAAAGTTATAGTAGATAAAAATTCAGAAGCATTAATTAATACTAAATCCAAACTTTTATTCAAAGGGCTTATTCCAAAATTAAATCAACTTAAAGGCAACAAATTAACCATTAGAGAAGGTGATGATGTTTTCTATTATGACCACAATGCTCCAGTTACAATAGAAATTTCTGAAGGAACATATGAGGTGGTTGAGCTTGCAAAGGAAATTCAAAAGCAAATCCCAGACTTTTTCCTTACAGCTAATAATAAAACTATGAAAGCGACATTACTTTCTAGCCACGTGTTTGATTTTACAAAACCATGTTTAGGGTCTATTTTATTAGGATTTAAAGGTGTTTCTACTCCTGGTGTTCAGTTTGAATCTACAAATAAAATAAACATCAATAATGTAAATGTGATTAGAGTAAAATGTAATATTGCAAACGGGTCCTATTTAAATGGCAACAAATCACACACCATACATAGCTTTTATCCAGAAGCTCCTCCTGGCTACAAAATTATTGAAGTTCCAAGAAATATTATATATTTTCCTGTAAATAAGAGAAGTTTAGATGTTGTCAGTATTACATTTGCCGATCAACATGACAAGGCAATTGACTTTAACGGAGAAGAAACTACAATTACTTGTCATATAAAAAAGATATGAGAATTTATAAGAATTTATCTATAAGTGTACAAAATGCTAGGTTCCTAAAGTCAATAGGACTAAAGTTAAAATTTTCTATTAATAAAAATGGAAGATTTTCTAGACGTTACAGGGAAATCCCAATTCGACGATAGTGTGGTTAAAATTACAAATCACTCCTATGTTCCCCACAACACTTTGGCAATAAATAATTCTGATGAAATTCGAATATGTATTAATAATCAAGATTTGCTAACTCTCCCATGTAGGAGCTATCTGTATATTAAGGGAGAAATTGAAAATCATGATAAAGGTCATTTTATAAATAATGCATTTGCGTTCTTATTTGATGAAATTAGATACGAAGTTGCAGGTAAAGAAATAGACATTGTAAGAAACCCAGGAATATCTAGTCTTATGAAAATATTGAGCTCTTACAATAAAACTACTAAATTGTCAAATGTAGCATTTGATTCTGACACGAATTTAAAAGAGTTCCATAAAGGTGGCAAGTTCAGTACTTGTTTGCCATTAGAGTTGTTAATGGGTGTATTCGAGGATTTTAATAAGGTTTTAGTAAATGTCAAACAAGAATTGGTGTTGAAAAGATCCAAAAATGATTTGAATTGTATATTAACAACCACGAGTGCTCCAGCCAGTGGCACTGCTGATACAATTCCCAAAATTACACTTAACTCTATTCAATGGGTCATGCCACATGTGATACCATCAGATGGGGAGAAGTTACAATTACAAAAGATGTTATTGCAAAATAAAAATTTGCAAATTGCATTTAGAAGTTTAGAGTTGCATGAACTTCCATCATATCCCAATACTACAAGACATACATGGTCAGTAAAGACGTCTTCCAGTTTGGAGAAGCCTAGGTATATTATATTTGGTTTCCAAACAGCTAGGGATAATAGTGCACGAAAAAGAACTGATGAATTTGATCACTGTAAGTTAAAAAATCTCAAAGTATTTCTAAACTCTGAATATTATCCTTATAGTGATTTAAATCTTGACTTTGAAAATGGAGATGTCTCTAAAGCTTATGAGATGTTTATGAGGTTTAGAGAGACTTACTATAATACTATCCCAGATCCTATGATTAGTAGGGCTGAGTTTATGAAGAAATATCCACTAATTATAATAGACTGTTCTAGACAGAATGAAACAGTGAAGGAAGGAATTGTTGATATTAAATTAGAGATTGAAACTGCAGACAATGTGCCAGCAAATACATCTGCATATTGTTTGATAATACATGATAAAGTGTTTGAGTACAATCCTTTGTCAAATGAGATAAATAAAATGTAAATAAAAGATGAAAAACATTCAACAAGAATTGGTTGACTCTGCAAATCAAATACGAGAGAAATATAGAGCTTTAAAACGTGGCAAGTTTCTAGAGGCTGAAGAGAGGTTCCAAACATTCCAACCTTTAATAGAGCCATTACAAGAATTAAAAAAAATCACAGCTATTGGCAAAACAGAGAGGCCTCAAATGGAGATACTCCCAATGACTCCATCTAGAATATCAATGATACCAAGATTACAACCATTACAACCATTACAGCAATCCACTCCACAGAAATTAGATTTTGGTCTTTTAGCATCAGACTATTTAGGAAATTACCTCAGTAAAAGTAGTATGACAGACACTACATATGGTATTAGACGAGAAGCAAATAAATTTTTTATTGGAAATAAGGAAGTTGATATTGCCAATGATGATGTCACAGTTGCAAATAAAACCTACAAGGGGACAAAAGGCTTGTGGCAGTTGTTAACTTTAAAAGAACCTGAGGATTATACTCAGGTTGATTTGCAAAATTATAAAGAGATTTTGGAAGCCACAAATGGACATTTAAAGAGTTACAAAGATGGTGCACCAATTTCAAGTAATAGACATACTAAATATCTTAATATAATTAAACCTCTTTTTAAATCTGTTGGTGAAGGTTTGAGACAAGTGACTGGTAATAAAATAGACTATATTTATTGGGATGATCCTAATGAGCTTGTAGATAGGTTAAGACTTCTTTGGCTAAGTCGCCAAGCCGGTAACTCAGGAGTGGATAATGAAATAGATTCCATTATTGAGGAATTAAGAGAAAGTGGAATTATTTATTAAATAAAAATATGTTTATAGATAAATTTTATCGTTTATATAATCCATATAATAAGCCTACAGAACCCAGGGCTAGTAATGAACCTACTTTAAATTTACAAGACGATAGTTGGAATTGTTTAAACCGTAAAATTGGTAATGTTAAAGATGGGGAGTTTGTAGATGATGTATCAACTTTGGGTCAGACATTAACTAGAAAAGGTGATGTATTTTTACAAGGTAAAACTAAATATGAGTTTTTAGAATCTAAGAATAAAAATTGGAATGCTAAAAAACAGAAAATTACTAATGTGGAAAAGGGTGAAAGTTTAGATGATGTGCCCACTTTACAACAGACTTTAATACGAACAGATGGTGGTACATTTGTACAAGACAATAAAAATTATGAATTTTTAGAATCAGAGAATGGTGTTTGGAATGCTAAGAAACGGAAAATTACTAATGTAGAAAAGGGTGAAAGTTTAAATGATGTGCCCACTTTACAACAGACTTTAATACGAAAAGAAGATGGTAAATTTGTTCAAGATGATAATAATTATGAATTTTTAGAATCAGAGAATGGTGTTTGGAATGCTAAGAAACAGAAACTTAGCAATTTGATAGAAGGTACAGATAGTAAGGATGCTGTGAATGTTTCACAAGTTCCAAAAATGGAAGCAGGCTATTGGGATTTTAATAATAAAAGGTTAGTATGTGTTAAACCTGCCATTGATGACACTGACTGTGTTACAAAAGAACAGACTATAACTTTTGATAAAAAAGAAAAATGTTGGGATGCCAAAAAACAATTTATAAGGAATCTGCCAAAGGGGGAATATTTAGATGATATTTGTTTAATGTCACAAGCTATGTATTATGATGGATCAAAATTTGTATATGCAGGAAGAAAATTTAATTTGATGGAATACAATCCTGATTTATTAGTTGCCGACCCTACATCTTTGAGCGGATTTAAGTATATAGATAATAGACCATATATACCAGAAAACTATGTATTTAAAAGAATGGAAGATAATCTATTGATTGGGGCTAATGGTAATATATTTACAGTACAAGGAAAGAGTGATGTTATAAAAAATGAATGAAATTGCATACGAACTTCATAAGCCTGCAAGAAAGAATTTCATTAGAAGGTCTTTTAAAGTATTAGGTATAAACGAAACTGTACAAATAGATTTAATTGATATGCAAAACTATGCTAGAGAGAATTCTGGCAATAAATATATTTTAACTTTAATAGATACATTTTCTAAAAAAGCTTATGCTGCTCCACTAAAGAATAAGACAGGGTTGGTGGTTACAGAAGCCATTAAAACCATTCTACCAAAGGGGGTTAAAAACATTCAATCTGACAATGGAAAAGAATTTTTTAATCAATATTTTAGCAAACTAATGAAAAAATTAAATATTAATCACTATCACACGTTTTCTACAACTAAGGCTGCAATTGTGGAGAGGTTTCAGAGAACTTTAAAAAATTGGTTATATAGGGAATTTAGTGCTCAGGGAAGTTATAAATGGTTGGATTTACTTCCAAAGTTAATTCGAAAATATAATAATAAGGTGCATAGATCCATAGGTATGAAGCCTAAACAAGTGAATATTAAGAATAGTAAATATGTGCATGAGAGGTTGACTTCTAAAGTAGTGCAAGTTAAAAAGCCAAGATATAAGGTGGGTGATAGTGTGAGGATTTCCAAGTATAAACATGTTTTTAGTAAAGGATATACTCCAAATTGGACAGGTGAGCTATTTACAATAGCAGAAGTAAAGAATACAAAGCCTGTGACTTATATCTTGAAAGATGAAAATGGTAATATAATCAGGGGAGGCTTCTATACAGAGGAATTGTTAAAGACCAAATATAAAGACATGTATTTGATAGAAAAGGTTATTAGGAGAAAAGGTGATTTATTATATGTCAAATGGCTTGGGTTCCCAAGTAGCCAGAATTCATGGATTTCCACTAAGGATGTCCAAGGGAGCGCGCCATGAGCCGGGAGCGCGCACGAGTTCGCGTACAAACCTCGCACTGTCAAGTTGATGATTTTGAGAATATACCTGTGAATGGATGTGGATTGAAGTTATACAATGGTATTGATCATTTATATAGGCTTGTATTGGTCGAGAGCTGGATTTTTAAAAAAGTGGTCAAAAAAAGCTCACCATGTTATTCTTATGGGGAAAACGTGCCTAAAGTGAGGTCATATTGTGGGTTCACCACTACTCTACATTTACACTTGTAAGGGTCAATAAATGTAAGAAATAGCTTTTTTAGCTTAATATCAAATATATTTATGGGGAATAAGTAAGAAATAAGGTTTGACAATTATATAGGGATATTTAAACAAAGATCAGGATTTTTGGTTTTAGTGGCCAAAAAATGATCCCATGTTATTTCTTATGGGAAAACGTGCCCCAAGTGACTTTAAACCGGTAGTTCGCCACTACTACGACACACTCCGAGTGTGTTGACATCAATTAATGATTTCCTTCGTTTAGGTTATATACCACAATCCGAGTGTGCCAACATCAATTAATTATTTCCATTGTTTAGTTAATTACACCACAGGCCGAGTGTGCCGACAAAAATTAATGGTTTCCATTGTTTAGTTAATTACACCACAGGCCGTGTGTGCCGACAAAAATTAATGGTTTCCATTGTTTAGTTAATTACACCACAGGCCGTGTGTGCCGACAAAAATTTATGATTTCCATTGTTAAGTTAATTACACCACAGGCCGTGTGTGCCGACAAAAAATAATGATTTCCATTGTTTAGTTAATTACACCAAAGGCCGTGTGTGCCGACAAAAATTAATGGTTTCCATTGTTTAGTTAATTACACCAAAGGCCGTGTGTGCCGACAAAAATTAATGGTTTCCATTGTTTAGTTAATTACACCTCAGGCCGTGTGTGCCGACAAAAATTAATGATTTCCATTGTTTAGTTAATTACACCACAGGCCGTGTGTGCCGACAAAAATTAATGGTTTCCATTGTTTAGTTAATTACACCACAGGCCGAGTGTGCCGACAAAAATTAATGGTTTCCATTGTTTAGTTAATTACACCACAGGCCGTGTGTGCCGACAAAAATTAATGATTTCCATTGTTTAGTTAATTACACCACAGGCTGTGTGCCGACAAAAATTAATGATTTCCATTGTTTAGTTAATTACACCACAGGCCGTGTGTGCCGACAAAAATTAATGGTTTCCATTTTTTAGTTAATTACACAACATTCCGAGTGTGCCAATATCAATTAACGATCTCCGTCGTTTAGTTATTTACACTAATTAGGTATATTCGAATAGTTTAGATTGTTAATTTGATGTAATTGCAGGCAAAAGCTTGTTTCGCTGAGTTAACATCCCAGAATACATTTAAAATGCTAAGTTCTTGACGAAACAAATTCACTGAAAAGTTGAACCCTTTGATTACCTTGCGACAGAAACTCAAATAAACTTCATAAGTTTGGTTTTCCACTTTCAGTTTTGAATATTGTACTCGTATTTAATTAATTAGCCTTATTTTTTACAGTTCAATCTAAGAGTCAATCAGTTATAATATTTACCACCAATTCAGTTGCTTTACATTTGCCACAAAAGTGTAACCAACAAATAGAGATTTTTATACATATAGGATTTGTATGGAAAATATCAAGT
This sequence comes from Macrosteles quadrilineatus, assembly GCF_028750875.1. Taxonomy (NCBI): domain Eukaryota; kingdom Metazoa; phylum Arthropoda; class Insecta; order Hemiptera; family Cicadellidae; genus Macrosteles; species Macrosteles quadrilineatus. The sequence goes on from NW_026542602.1 coordinate 3,835,365, forward strand.
GAGGGTATTGTCACAAAATAATACCTTACAATAAAATGTTTCAATAATGTAAGATATCGTTTTGGGTTCTTATGTGTTTTTCTAAGCAGTTTCAGTGCTGCCAATGAGGCGTGTTCTTGGGTTGTAGCATCCTTTTATCTATGGTTGTAGGTTCAACCCAGTAGCTTAGTGGCTAAGGCTAAGTGGTTTAGTGCTCGCCTAACAATCAAAAGGTTGTTTGCTGGTGCGACCCTGAGCAAAGTCAGTAGATTGTTAAGGTTCAAAACTGGACCCAGCTGTTCCTGATCATTGGCTGTAAATAATTATCATGGCTAAAGAAACAGCTGGTCTTAGTCAGTAACAAAGCTATACGGATCATCACACTCTACATACGCACCTAGGTGTCGTCCCCATCTCAATTAGTAATATTAGAATTTTGATCGTTCGAAACTGGGCCCAGAGTCGCCCTTGATCATTGGGCTTTTGATAAACGATCCTGACTGATGAAATCACCTCAAACTAACTACCATACACTTCTCTGTATTCTTCTTTTGTGATTTGTAAGGTAGCTGTCTTAGGTAAAATGTGTACTGCAAAATCAAAATTGTAGGAAATAGTTATAGCGTGTAGCTTGTTATATAACTCATTCACGGCATCCAATTTTTCATGTACCTATAGTATCAAAATAAACTTCTGTTCTTCTTCCTTTCTTCATCTATCAAAATGCAAAATATTCAAAACCAGTCTTATAAATCAATTACAAATCAATATCGCAGGCATGAGAAGATAAACTGAAATATTGGTTACAGTAAAATAATAATCTCGTTCTGTCAACCACTTTTTAGCAAGATTCGAAAAGAAGTAGCAAAGAGAATTTCATCCTACGTTCTGTTTATTTAATTTTCTCGACGTCTCGTATTTATTCAATTTGTAACCGTTCCCAGGACGTATATTATTTCAAAATGAAACTTCTGAGAAATGCAGTAACTGGCTGAACGAAACGATTTCTGAATAATTCAAAGTAAATGTAATAGTTTTTTATCCGCCAATTTCACAGTCAGCTTTTCATGTAAGTTATTTTAAACAGTTTAACGGTTTTTGTGTTACAAAGTTTAGGGTTCTTGTGTGAGTAATCACAAATTAAGGTTCAAACTATAATCAGTCAAAACACCTGTCACTTTTAGTTATTTACAGCTAAATTAAGTTTTACGAGAAAATACTTTGATACCAATTTAAAGTTAAGTTTAAGCTGTATCTAATAGTCAATGGTTAAAGATTATCGTAACTCAAATTAAGAATATAAATTATTAATCTGAAAATATAATTATGGTTTAGTAAATTTGTATTCAATACAGGTATAATTAAGACATTAGACCCCTACCGTTTCTATTTCAAGTGAACGAACCTACAATCTCCACAATTTATATATTGCTTTTTGTTTCCTTCAGCAGGAAACTATCTTTAGTTACCACACCTGTATTTTGATAATATTAGAAAATTATCATCTGTTAATAGAGAATCAATTTTTTGGTATTTGTTTTCATAACCAAAACAAATATTACAAATAACCTTTCTGATACAGTTGCGAGAAACTATATATTTCCAAATCTTAGACACAAAAATGAAATGTAGTTCTGATGCTACTGGTTCTTCTTTCAAAATTTATCTGTTGGTTTTAATCAGTATTGGACTCACTAATGGGGAAAGTGTTTTTAGGGCTAAGCGGAGTGATTTGTCTGATTTTGACCATTTAATCAGCCACCTATACCTCCAGCACTGCACTTTTGTTGAGATTGGCGAAGGTATATGTAGCGTAAGTACTATCATTGTGACTTTAGACACTACAATACTAAAGGGCCCAGAGCCTGAGGTGAAGTGGCATAAAATGTTGAACTCCTATTTGTTGACCACAGGGTTCAAACCAAGTCTAGCTTGATAAAGTAAATAGAAATCAAATTTATATTGCAATATTAGACAATGGGTTTTACTAGTGTTAATAAATCAGACTCATCATAATTGAGCAACAATTTTTCTATTTCAAATTAGTTTTGAATATTATAATTTAATGTATTGAATTACTATGCTTAGGTTTGTTGAGACCAGAGAATTACAATTAGATATTCCCACTGTAAAATTTGGAAAAAATCTTGAAATGCTCAAATAAAAGATATTGTAGTTAATAGTATTTACATCCACACAGTAATTAAATTAGGTTTTGTATAGAAATTAGAAAACCCAATATTACTTTTTCGTGGATTTTCTTTGTGAATATATTTTTATGTCGAAAACAGCCTGAAACTCTTTGTATGGTACCTTACATTGTTGGTAAGTGATTTTCTTTGGTCAAATGATAACATTATAAGAATGATGTAAAGTGACCTTGTGTTGAGGCCTTAAGTCCAATGTAATGTAAAAAGCCAAACTACAAAAATATCAAAATTTTAACAACCCGTTTAAAAATGTCATTGTACACAGTTCATTAATATAGCAACTCAAGTCTCCCAGGTGTGTATATAATAATCCTCTTTCATTTCTCGTCTCTAAACATAGAATCCGACCCTTATACTTAGGCCCTACTGCAGAGGGTTTTTATTTTGATATATTTAACCATCTCTTAGCCAATCTCCGTTACCTTTTTACTGAAAACCATCATAGACTTGGCATTCTAATTTTGTAACATATTTTTCTTCCATGTTTAAACTGCTGTGTCATATATTTGTTACTACCTTGTTTTTTGAAACCTAAACACGTTTAGTATTCTTTAAATAAATTTTGGTTTTATCGTTTAACCTCACATTAAAATGGTCTCATGCAGTGGTAAATATTTATGCGTGAGAACGCTCATCAGATAAATCTAGAGAAATACGAGCGGCTTACCAATATGTCGTTCCCACATGTTCCAGCTCTTCTACACAACTGTTCAGCACATAGGCCTTAGACTTGAGCACGGAACATATCAAACTAAGATTTAAGTGGTATGAACCCAAGACATTGTTGTCTAGATTTAACAGCATCAATTCACCACTCCTGACTCGCCCAAGCAAAATATTTTTTTAGCATACATGTTTCCACACGTAAGAAAACAGGTACAATATGAATAAAAATTAATGAGATGAGATCAAAGATTTCACTTAATCATATTCTCTTCCCAGTTGTTTCTAGAGCTGAACATACCCAGATGCAAGAAGCCTTTGCGAAAACAGATGTTCCTGGGCAATTGTCTCTGCTCAGAGTTCCGACAGTGGCATCTCTGTAGCCCTGAGCTAGCTCGAGCACGGCCGCAGGACTGTGAATTCCTGGAGGGAACATCGAGCGCCTCCTCGAGTGCAAGGGTTCACCGTAGACTTTGTGATGTTACGGGTATGAACCAATGGAACTCCCAATGTAACTGTTCTGTCAAACTGGCTGGAAAACTACAGGACTTCATGTGTGGTAGGTACTGTATTTATAAATTAAATTATAACGTTATGATTCTGACACAGCAAGGTCCCTATTTCAAGGTGAAGATGATGAAGAGCTGGGTGGCTGAGTGGTGCTCATAGTAATCAAAAGGTTGCCCTAGAAAAGTGAATATTATGTTAATGTGAATTTTATGTCCAAAGATTATGTTACTAAACACACAATCCAACTGGAATAGGATCACATGTCGGTTTGAGGAATCCTTTTATTCATTGGTTAGTAAAGTTGGCCGTTGCCTTTGTGATGTTTGCCAGGTTTCAAGACCTGCTACGCCAGTCCGTTGCCAGATACCATCTGTGGACCAAGAACTGTCTGTGGTACAGCACATTGTGATGTTGGGGAACACGGGTCACTGTACAGCGTACATTGCGACCGACACTGCAGATATCATCAACTGGTCAGTAAAGTTCACGGTAAATTAATATGATGAATGGGTACTAGCAGGGGGAAACTAAAATTTAGTAGTTCTGCTGGTTTAAGTTTATAGTACAGTAAAAATATGTTTCGACCCAAAAAAAATTAGCACAACCGGGGAATTTGGTACAGATGTTGGGTTTACCTTCCTTTTGAACATACTAAAAGTCCCCTAAAATTGAAGCTGTGCTACGGTCGCCATATTGGAAAATGGCGGCACATTTCTGTATTTTTCGCTATAGTGACTTTATTATCTTCTATACTTATAAAAGGCAAAGCCCTCACTGACTCACTCACTCACTCACTCATCACTAATTCTCCCACTTCCCATTTACCTAGGAGGCTGGAATTCGGTACACCGATTCTTTGGGCATTAAATAGGAAAACTAAGTAGTTTTTATTCTGATCGGGCTTTCGGGCTCCGCCCCAGTGGCTCTGGAGTTTCCCATGTTAACCTTATGAGTACTCATATTTAAATGGAATTAAAGAGTCTAAACAGCTGGTTCAACTAAAAAAGTTGATTCTGTGATGTTCAATAGCATTAAAGAGTTAATAGGTTTACCAACAGGGTGCAGCACTATTATTTTTTTACATTCATGACAACAGCTTGCAACCAAAAGGTGAGTGAGCGTAGTGAAATAACTTCAACCTGGAGGCGAGTTAGCGTAGCGAACGAGCTAACCTGAAGGCAAGTGAGCGCAGCGACCTAAAGGTGAGTAAGCGTAGCAAACGAACTTCAATCAGGACGTGATTGAGCCATGCGAATGAGCTCATCTTGAAAATTAACGAGCATTGACATAAAACCACATTAGGAAAGGAAGACGACTTGACCAATTGAGCAGATTTTTTTCATGAATAGAGCCAATATAACCAAAGGCTTAGTGGAGATACTCATTTTTAATTTATTATTAATACTTACGAAGTTAAACGGGGCAAAGCCCGTGGGTACAGCTAGTTAGAGATACAGGAAAAATCTAAATGTACAAAATGTAGCTCATTTGAAAATACACATTTTTTGTGTTTACCATCTTTCTCTAAACCCAACGGTTTTTGAGTTATTTGTTATTAAGTATATTTAGTTTTTTCTATTTATCAAAAATAGGTGAAACACATGGAAATTGGCCGTTACTTTCAAGGATTATGATAATTTTTCCTATTTAGTTAAATAGTGTGATACTATAAAATCTTAAAATTTAAGATTATTTTATGAGTAAAACAACTCCGCCACAGCAAACCTGCAGACTCAGCAAATTTCCATTTGATTGGATGTCTTATTAAAAAAATGTATCTAAATAAAATTAGGTTCAACAGGTACCTAGGTTTGCTGCTACAGGTAGGTTATTATAGTGTGTTTTTTAATTAAAATATCAATACCTTACTATGAAATAACTAATTTTCCAAGTTAGATCAAAATATATCTATAAACAAGCAAACTGCAACAGTTAACTAATTCATTGGAATAGCATGGGAGTTTTAAATTTACAATAAACAAATTTGAATATACAAATTTTGGTTGTGTTTACTAAAAATATGGCGATTATTCGTCACGATTAGAATATTAACCAAATGGGTTTTCAAAGGAGATAAAGCCTGTTATTTAAGTAATATTAATTCGTACCAATCACAGAAAATATTGTATGCAGTAAGGTAATCTACCATATTTTGTAAAGTACGCAATAGTCATATTAATATTTTATCTTCATTTTTTACCCATTTAATAGTTAACATTTTAGTATTTTGATGGCACCACCACACTACCTAACTATACTTGACATCCCATTGTAAATTGGGAAGGGTGTTTTTCGTGTCTAGTTCATGTTGGTGACTAATTAAGTATGGTATCGTATAGTTAGTTTTATTTATCAAAAATCGGTGAAACCCATCGTAATCGGCGATTACTTTCAAAGTTTACGACAATTATTCATCCCACTTAGTTGATGCCAGAGTGATAGTGGTAGTGCCATCAAAATATTAAAATGATAATTTATTGAATGGGTAAAAATGAGTATAAAATATTAATATGACTATTGCGTAGTTTACAAAATCTGGTTGATTTCCTCACTGCATACAATATTTCCGATACTTGGTACGAGTTAATATTACAGTACTTAAATTACTTGCTTCATCTCCCTTTGAAAACCCCTTCGGTTAGTATTCGAATCGTGACGAATAATCGCCATATTTTTAGTAAACACAACCAAAATTTGTATATTCAAATTTGTAAGTTGTAAATCTTAAGCTACCATGCTATTATTATGAATTAGTTAACTGTTGCAGTTTGTTTATAGATTTATTATGATCAAACTTGGAAAATTAATTATTTTATACTAAGTTATTGATATTTTACTAAAAAAAAAACACACTATAATAACCTACCAGTAGCAGCAAACCTAGGTACCTGTTGAATCTAATTTTATTTAAATACAATTGATAAAACATCTAATCAAATGGAAATATGCTGAGTCTGCAGGTTTGCTGTGGCAGAGTTGTTTTACTCATAAAATAAGCTTAAATTTTAAGATTTTATTGTATCACATTATTTAACTAAATGGGATAAATTATCATAATCCTTGAAAGTAACGGTCAATTTCCATGTGTTTCACCTATTTATGATAAATAGAAAAAACTAAATATACTTAATAACAAATAACTCAAAAACCGTTGGGTTTAGAGAAAGATGTTAAATACAAAAAATGTATATTTTCAGATGGCCTACATTTTGTACATTTAGCTTTTTCCTGTATCTCTAATAATAAACTCACTATAGCGAAAAATACAGAAATATGCCGTCATTTTCCAATATGGCGGCCGTAGCACAGCTTCAATTTTAGGGGACTTTTAGTATGTTCAAAAGGAAGTTACACCCAACATCTGTACCAAATTCCCCGGTTGTGCTAATTTTTTTTAGGTTAATGGAATTTTTCTCTTATTTTTACTGCACTATTAGGGTAAAATAAATTAACATTTGTAACCTAATACAAGCTACCTTTAGTAGACACCAAAATTATCCATTCAATTTAGCTTAGTCAAAAACGTTGGCTTGGCATTGTCAGAAATTTTTTTAACAAGAACTCTGTAATTGGTAGCACAACTCAACTTCCTGAGTTAATTTTTATTCTAAACCAGTTTATAGCTTTAACATGGTGATCAGATAAATAATTATGAATGTAGAAAAAGGTTAAAATAAATAAACAGAAAGCTCATTAAGTAATAAGTTCTGGTAGAAATTAAGATTGGATGCAGGCTCGCGGTTTTCATGTAGATAAAGCGTTATGGGCCCAAAAATATTTGGGTTGTTTCTTTAGCCTGGACCATTTAAAACATAATGATCAATGAGAACCGGGTAGCCTACAGTTTAAAACTATCAAATCGCAACTGATTTTCTGTAAACACACATTTGATACTGATGGAATCTAAAAACACAACACAGATGCACACTTGCTACCTAAATTTCTTACAGCAGCAACTCAATGCCCCTTAAAAAGTTTGATCTTAACTGTTACCAATAATTATTTTGCTAGCCATTGAAGTAGTTTCTTTGATTTAATACGAAGGGTGGTTAGTTTTTGGTTGGGATATGTTAGGATAATTTGAGGTATTTTAACAGAATAAATCCATAGCATTATATATAAGTAGGCTTACTTCGATATTTGGAACTATAATCTCTAAATGTCTAGATTTACATCAGTTAGTCACATTGGTCAAGGTCTTAGACACCAAAGTCTCCAGTGTATTTAACACCTGACTTTTCTCGTTACAGTTCTGTGAAGACCCGTGCCCGGAGACTAGTCTGAGACGCGTAGTCACATCGCAATGGGCAGAGTGGAAGTCTACAACTCATGACAGAGACTGCGGCCTACGACAGTTTGAGACAGACTGCTTAAGTGATAGGTAAGCTGCTCTTAGAGGGGTAGTCAATTTTATAAGGAAGAGGTGGTGATTGTTATGTTCCAAAAGAAAACCCTACTGGTAGATTTCACCTCACTGAGGTAGATGAGGAACTAAACCAACATTTATGTCTAGCATGAGCTTAAAAAAACCTCGGGATGCGCCTTTTTGACGTCCTAAGCTTCAAAGGCATTTGAGCTTTTGTTAATAAGTATTAATTCGGTCTCCATGGGGCATGGCAACAAAAAACATCTTATGGGGTTAAAACCTGAGTGCAGTTACGTATTGAGAAGTGAACATTTAAATTTATTCATCATTGCCTCCAGGATTGATTATTGACAATATAAATAGGTTACATACCTTACGTCGTCAATCCTAAAATAAGTCTATGGCGACTAGTTTCAAAACATCAAGGTTTCATTGTCGAGCCTCTTGCCTCATTAAAAACATTGTGACATCTTGTCGTCGTCATTATACACAGTACATTTAACATAAACACACGAACACGGACACATACATTTTTGTAAATAGTATGTGTCCGTGTTCGTGTGTTTATGTTAAATGTACTGTGTATAATGACGACGACAAGATGTCACAATGTTTTTAATGAGGCAAGAGGCTCGACAATGAAACCTTGATGTTTCGAAACTAGTCGCCATAGACTTATTTTAGGATTGACGACGTAAGGTATGTAACCTATTTATATTGAACATTTAAACTTAATCATTGATATTTATCAATTACCATTAATAGTTGAAAACATATAACTATACATCTGTATTCCAATACCAGTGGTTTTAATTTTTATATATATATATTTTTATATATTTTTATCTAAAAAATGTTTTATTGCTACCTACTTACTACAAAACGCCAGTGATACCAATGTCAGATGGCAACTATAAGCCAAACGATAGTTCATAGGATAAAAAATCAACCATTAATTTAATAACTAACCTATTACTTATGAAACACCTGTTAGGGTCCGCGGAATTGGCTAACTCTGGAACTCGCTAACCCCATGTTAAACGCCCTATCTTCAAATTTGGTCGATGAGAGGAACTCACTAACTTGTTCGGTTTCGGAATTGGCTAACTCCGGAACCCGCTAACCCGCTCTAGAGCTGGGTTAGCGAATTCCGTCCTCGTACTTAAGTCGCTAACTCGGTCCCTCGGCGGAACTCGCTAACTCCCAATCAGAAGCCTCGCGGGCCGTCCAATGGGAGCCAAGCACGAAGATTTTTAGCCAGTGTTGCCGAAAGTGTAGTACCTATATCGTATCGGTACCATAATGTCGTATCCTTATTTTATTTTATTTTATATACCAACGGAACATCTCCAATTTTATAGTCTAGACGTAACAATATTTCTCTTAGGTTACTGTAGAATTTAAATACATTTTTGTAAACATTTCAACCCAGCAATAAATAAGTGCATAATATGTAACAATAACAATAAATCCTATCCTACGAATAATTATAGGATTAAGAGCAACGTAGTTGATAAAATCGGCAAAAATTTACCTTACATTATAGTTGATAGTCGATAAACTATATTTAGAAGTATGTTTAATATTATTTTTATGATTATTCGGGTGGAAAATGTATTATAGTCTTACCATAGCCTAACCAACACAAGTAAACTTTGAAGCTCGTTTTTTGTGTCTAGTTCATGTCCGGTGACACTGATCGCTAGTGTCGACGAAATTGTGTTTCTATTATTTTATAGTTAACTTTATGATTAGTTCATTAATGTTTGGTTATATAACTAGGGGACGTGTTATTAGTTGTGATTAGAACGATTTATTTGGTTAAACGAGGTTTTAGATGACTGAAAACAAGAAACAATTGTAAACAAAACACGACCTCTAAAGACAGTGCACCGGACAGATCTAACAATACAACTGTCTTCAGCTGATCCATAAGGATGAGAAATGTACTAATATAAGGGGGTATATTTTATATGTGGGTTTCTCACTTAAATAGTAGCTTATTGGGATGCAAAAAGATAATACTGTACATTTAATTTGGATCTTTTACATGTTATGAAATATCTATTTTCGTAGTCCGCCATTTGTTTCTTTTATTCAAATAAATACCATTTTGTGAACTTCTGCAAATATAATTATTAAGTTCGTATTTTATATACTGGGCTTGTAACCTTGAATCATAAAATTGAATCATAAATCATGATAAAATGTACACGTTAAACGTCATTACAGAAATAAATTGAAATGATTGATGATTGAGAAATAATGGTAATGTTTTGTTTTTTTTAAATAGAGCTATTGAATTTAAATAAATATTGATCAATACATTATAAAGTGGTAGGCCTAATGTATTCATGGATTGCATTACAAATTTGTATATGCATAAATACAACTTGTAAATTTCTGTTATCGTAGGCTATTAGTTAGAAGTCGGGTCATCCTCTTAATTTTGTTTAATTAATATTAATTTTACGTATTTCAGTAGGCCTACTTTTTTGAAAGTGTGGATTTTTTATGGTTCTAAATGGACCCAGACGTTCTTGTTTGTTATCATTTTTATGAATGGTGGCCATAGCTAAAATTACCTGATCTTATCCAAAAACAAAGCTATAGTCTATTGAGTAGCTCAGTACCGGGGAACAGGGAACCGAGCAATGGCTTGGTATACAGTTGAACCTCGTTTGTACGAACCTCGATAAAACGAATTCCTCGATAAGACGATTTTTTTAAATCCCCTTGACACTTTCATATAGGTCAATGCTAAAAACACCTCTATACAACGTAGTAATTAAGTTAAAAACCTCCATAAGACGAATTTGTTTGTGACATGGGCTAGGACTGATTAACCTCTATACAACGAATATGCTTAGCACAAAACCTCTACAAGACGAACGTGACCTCTATAAGACGAATTTATCATAATCTTAACCTCCATAGTACGTAGTTTTCAAAACAAACAGAAGCTTGTCTCAACATGAAACCCCCACCCATCCCTCCTCCTTCCTCAGTCATTGTTTGGAGAAACCTTGGAGCGAGGAGAAACCTCTATAAGAAGAATAACAGCAGCATTAAACCTCGATAAAACGACCCTCTTTATTAAGAATACCTCTATAGTACGAATTTTTCCCCTACCCCTTGAAATTCGTCTTATAGAGGTTCAACTGTAGTTTATTTCGATTGTGAAAGCAATATAAAGGAAACCCCACACTCAAATCAGGAAAATCCTTCAAGTCGTTGATTAAAAATCGTGAATTAAAATAAACCCGTCACGTTTTATTATATGAATATTATATCTTCTCCTATTATTTACTAGTGATGCTTAGGTGTACAATCTAAAAACTGTTTAAACATGTAACATTATTACTAAAAAATTCAACACATTTTAGAATTAGGCAACTATTTACTAGTAGGCCTAAAATGCTTTGGTTTAAACCATTAGGCCTACAGCTATTCTATAAGTTGATATGAAACTTGGTCTATGTCATATTTGTACACGTTGGACGATTCAACGACGAACATTTAATTTTAAGTCTATGAATTAGTTATGAAAGTTACGATGGTTGATGACTGTATTAATTAATAGTTTTGGTTTATTACGACATTACGATTAAATTTGTTTTCCGTGTTTGAGAACTTGCGTGTATTTTAGCTTAATTTCGTAGAGGTTTAATTATTTAGTACCTATTAAACTGAATTTTAAATATTTTTCATATTTTATTATTTTATTTTATACTGATGGCATTTATATTTAAGATCGAAATCATAAACATTTAATTTGCCATTGTACAGTTAAATAAAAAAAAAACACTTTTTCATGATTTTTTTATTGTCTTTGAATTACTTTGGGCTAGTTATCTGTTAAAAGTGGAATTGATAACAAAAAACAATAACATTTACTGTATCTTCATTGACACTGACATTTTGAAATACGGCAGTGTACGAGTATTTCGTCGAACAAGGTTGGCAACGCTCCGTGCAGTGGGCGCGGCCGGGTTAGCGACTTCCAGAGTTAGCGAATTCCGCCGCGAGACAAAATCGAGTTAGCGGGTTCCGGAGTTAGCCAATTCCTGACTGAGACGGTTAGCCAGTTCCAGAGTTAGCCAGTTCCGACACACGACCGAGTTAGTGAGTTCCTGAGTTAGCCAATTCCTACGTCTCACCTGTTACATTTATTACAGAGGTGAACCTGCATTTGACTGTCTCGGCCCTGGATTGCAATGGTGAGGATTAAATTTGAGTAGTAAAATATTCTACAAACTATTTTCGTTGTTATTTCTTTGCCCCTTAGAGTTTGTTTTGTACTAAACTGACACTTCTAGCCTGGTATCAATTGCCTATGTGGGGTAAACGTTTGAACAGGATAGATTTTCTATAAGATCCTGTTGCATAGCTTCTTATATGTCATTGGTTCTATTGCCCCCCCTCTTGGTTAAAATGAAAAGGGATTTAATAAGGACGCTAGCTTGAGAAAATCATTGTTAAAAATGCATTCTGTGTGTAACATTGAAGTATACCTAGATTCAACAACCACCTGATCTGTGACTATCAAATAATACCTACAACTCTGTTTTCTAAGATTTCCCTCTTGAATATAAAAAAAAATTAAAAAATAAACTTCCATTTCAGCATACCCAAAAAGTGATGTACAGTATAGTCAATAACACTTTTTACTACACAGATTAAATTTATACTCATTGATATGGTATTGTTATTTTGGGATCCAAGAAATTATGTACATAAATTAATAGTGTCAAAAACACAATCTTAGAAGAAATGTAAAAATAAAACCAATACTTTATTTGACATTGTTATCAGCTGTGGAACGGATGAATTCGATTGCACTTGCCTGGTTAATATTCAAGATGGAAAACTGAAAGCACTTCGTTACATCAAACTTGGAGAGAATAAGACACACAGCTCCTCCTCTGAAGATGAAGCCGATGGTTTTAAACGGAAAGGTAGGAAAGTTTTACAAATTTAGAGATTCAATAGAATATTTTTACTGACTAGAACGTGGTTGGTCTAGTGGTTGTGGAATGGTATGTTTCAGTCTTAGAGACCACAGTTCAAATCTCACATTTACTAATGGCTTTTAACTATGCCAATACTCAGTAATTTTGGAGCCACCTCAAACTATGCGCCTGCCAATCTAAAAACAATAAGGGATAGATCTCTAGAGCAAAAGAGATTTAACTCCCTCCACTTAAAGCAATATGATAATTTGATTTATACTTAGTTGTAGTATAAAGATAAAACCGTTGACATAATGAAGTAGACTCCATCTATATGAACCAGCTGTTGCCAATTTTTTACTAAAAAGAACATAGTTGTGTGATCCAGTCACAGAATGCGCTAGTGTCTAAAACTCCTTTATTTCTTAATTTATTTAAGTTGCTGACATAAGTTGGTGGGTCATAACAGTTGCTTTAGCTCACAATAAGTCATTTCATACGAGGTTTGTGTATTCGACAGAAATTAGTAATTTAGACCAGCACAATCTGTCGGTGACTTTCATCAATTACGTTTTTGATTCAAAAACTGGCGACAACATAGGGATGGAATGTCTAGTTGTATCAATGCTCAAAGAAAGATAAAACCAAGCTTTGTGTGATTTTTTGCATCGTATGAAAAATATTTATCACTAATCACTGCCACTACTTGTCTTGAAAGATCCATTCCTGTGCATGATAGTGTTTCCACGCCTGTCTCCTTCACCCGTAAAACATGATCTCAACCTGAAATGGGCCACTTTCAATTTATCATTTTGCTACCATTGCACACTGAGGGAATTGTTGATTAGATAAAACTAAATAAAGATTTACAAAAAAATGTACATAAAATATTAATTAATAAAAATATTAATTTTTAGAAAACTAAACAAAATATTTAAGGACTAGCTGTAAAATATAATATTTTCTTTTTGTTACGGTTTTATTTTTTTTCCCAGCTCGATCAGCTGATCTAAAAGGAGGCGCAAAGGTGTGGAGCAGATTGATAGAAGCAGCTTCAAGTGATAATAAGAATGATTCGATATCAATGTTTGGCAAACCTTTGGACAACGAAGATAACAAAAAATATCTACCCCAAGAACATGAAGAAGATGAATCAGAAATTGAAGACTCCTTTTTGGAGAATCAGGAAAATTCAAAAGACCAAAAAACAAGTGCAAAGGAAGATAGCGAAAATGAAACAGGATTAAAATCTACTTTTGACAAAAGTCTATTAGAAGGATCAAAACTGAGAGGGAAGAATATGAATATAGACTCAGAGCGGATTCCAGCAAACCAAACAATCCATGAATTAAAGGCTGGATTTTATGAAACTCTAAAGGTTAACCCAAATGAAAATAATATTGTTTTGATTAACCCAAAAAATAACTCAGAATCGGTTCTTCCGATCCAACTGAAAGAGAAAGAAAAGATTGATAAAACATCCAGTGAAGAAATTCAGCTTGATTCAACTCCTCTACATGTTACCAGCAGAACGACAAACACAGAGTTTCTGAAACAAAATAATAGCAATGGGATAATAGGGAGAGAGAAGGAGAACATAAGCGATGCAAATAGTAAGGTTACTAGCAATGAGGAAAGTTTGGGACAAAAAAGTAAAATCATCAATGAGATTACTAATAACACAAATGTTAGAAATGAAAATTCCAATACAAACAAACTGGGCAGTGACAAACAAACCATAGATTCTGACATAGTCATAGGCAATGACAAAGCTATCAGCCAGAACCTCAATAGGAACACTTCTAAGGAACCAGTGTCTATAAATAGAAATAGTGATCAAAAATTTCACCTGGAAGAAAGCTATACCCCAAATTTGAATATTTCCCTTCCTGAGACTTATAATAGTACACAGTCTTCACTTAAAAGCCTACAACAGGTTAGTCATGAAAATGTAAGTAAAAGCATAAATCCACTTAAAAGTGAAAATAACAGTAGCATAAAGAAAGAGGGAAACACTGATCAGAAACATGTAGCTGAACAGTTAAAAACAAATATAGAAGAGAAATTTAAAGACAAAAATGATTATAACATTTATAACACAAAAGAAAAAACGCAGGATACAAACTTCAACAGTCGGGAAAGAAATGAACTCCAGACTGAGAAAAATAACACAGATAAAGTTGGCGAAGGAAGAAGCTCTGTTACCAATGGAGAGGAAATGAATGGTGGTAACCAAGATTCCAAAGATGGAAAACCCAACAAAGATATCTTATTGGAAAGTGTGAACAAAACAGATAATAAAACAAAAAAACAAGAACCACTTCTTGGTGGGATAATAAAATGGAACAAATCAAAGAATCACGAAAGCAGAGTTGTAGACGAGGAAGAAAAGACAGAACTTGAAGAAGGTAACCAGCCAGAAATACAAGATCCAATAACAGAAAATAAAAGACCAACTTATAAAACTAAAAATAACCTAAAAATGGAGAAGTTCGTTGAGAGAAACAGTACTAAGTTATCCACACCAATCCCATCTAAATTTCATCATCGGAGTAAACAAGGCCATCAGAAAATCACTGATGGTTTACAACGAACCAACGTAGACTCGCAAAACAATTACAATGCTAAAGGTGGTTACACAAGCTCAGATATTGAAAGGTATTCAAATAGCAGATTTAATAATTCAACAACCAAAAATATTTTACAAACAATCACAAAAGCTACTTCCTCGCCAGCTTACGATCAATCTACCAAAAGACAGCTGATTAATAAAAAAACAAGAATTAACAGTGCAGACTCATTCTCTAATGTCCACATTACTTTACCAGCTAGGTCAACAAAACGACGACTGAGACAACAATACTTAAATGAGAGACGAAAAGGAGTAACTCTAAATATTCAAACCATGACTACTCCAGACTTTTTGGGGGATATTGCAAAAAAACTATCTAAGTCACAGTCTCTGAATAGTCTTAATGATCCGAACGATCCTTTTAGAACACTTTCTGAATCGAATCCACCCATACAACTCCCGCCAGAAGAGTCACCACATGATTACGACGAACCTGAACCGGTTTTGAAAGACTTGAACAAAGTTGATAAGGATAATGTTGATATGAAAATGGCTGAAGCCCTTGCAAGTCTTGGTAAATCGCCAGATGTCAATGCATTTCAAGGAAAAATCGAATGGTCAGAAAAAGTCATAGATAAGGACAATTTGAAAATTGAAAATGACAAGAAAATGAAACCAATGCATGGGCAAAATATACCAGAAGTGTAACTACACCAAGTCAAGATGAAAAATGAATAGTAAGATGCAAGACTGTATAGGCCTATATGTTGGCTTTTTATATTTTTTTGATGTTGTACGGACAATGTTATACGGACATATCATTGGGAGAGAACTGCACAGATAATAATAACAATGATGATGTAGGTTTGATTATGTAGATAAAAACACAATATTATGTCTTATTTCATAGATAATGCTTACTAAAGAATTTGTAAATTTGAAAATTGTTACACAAAGCTTACGATTGATTTTACTATTATGTCAAATAAACTAAGTACATACATAAATCTTTAGTTAAATTTAAATGAATCCATTTTATGATTTCAGTGTTATGAATATTTTACCATAGAACAGCCTCAAATTTCTGTGGCTTGGTCACAAATAATGTTATATGAAAACCATGACAATTAAACCTAGAAAACACTTATAAATTCAATATTAAACCTTGTTTAGGTTTTTGTTTTATGTCGTCATTTTAAAATGTCAATCATAAATTACTGTACCTATTTTGTTAGACTTATGTTGAATAGAATGTACTTATTATGTGTAGAGAGAGCAAAATGTATGTGAAAATGAAAATTTCTTTAGAAAACCTCACCTTAGTAAACGTCTACAGATCTCTTTTTTTACACATAGCAATTACAATATTCATTGCAGTTAAGTGCTTGCCATAGTTTGTTGTTAAGTACTTAATGAGGTTAGTCAATCTACGATCAGATCATCGAGAGTTGAAATTAATTTAGAGGTCAAAAATTTTTCATCATATTGTTCAGGCCTACTAAATGCATGGTTGATGTTTTGCTCCATATAGAACTCCCACCAATGGGTAAAAAAAGTCAACTTATTGCTGTAAATATTTAATATTGTTAAATAAGAAATGCAATAATTTAATGAAAAATAGGCTTAAGCAAATAAGCTGACAATAAACAAAAACCACACATAGTTTGTACCAATTTGTATAAGGACCAAAGAGAATACTAATCAGCGTTGTTTCACACACTCAATAACAAAAACATGGAATAGTCCTTGCCAAACTGGCTTTTCAGATTTAAATATACATCATTTCAGCCATGTGTGACATCTTTTTCGGGATGTGAACAAACAGGTCGAAGTAGCTAGCGAGCTCGTCGATGTTAGTATCATCGGGAGTCATCCTCGCCTGAATAGAGCACGAGGCCTGCGGTCGCTGGGCAGTCTCACTCTCACTTTCCGAGGTGGAGGGTAACGAGAGGGCAGTGCTATCAGAATATGTTCTTCTTCTCGGCGACCGCAAGCCGACAATGAAATGTTTATCCCTCTTTGTTCTCAACTCGATGAAGCTCACGGTTTCGAATCGGGAGAGTGATTTGTATTTTAGATCGAGTTTCGGATTGAACGACACAAGGGATTTGAAATCTTTCATGTTTTGCGGATCCAGTCCGAGCAATTTGCCCTGTGAGGTTGACAGATCAAGCGAGGCTAGGTGAGAGGTAAGAGTTGTCGGATGGTCCAAGGGACGCATGATTGCCACCGTCTCTCTGAAGCGAAGGACTGGAGCTCTCAGAACTCGACGACTCACCACACCGAGGTGGCTGCGTCTCAGCACTGGCCGCTTGAAACTCGTCTTCTGCACAAACGTGCTCATCTGGAATACACACACAACCTATGACTATGACCTATGACACAGTTAAATCATTAACATGACAATCTTGCCATGGTGTTTGATTGACACCTTAAAAGCAGCCATTATTTGTATATTCACTTTCTTCTTATTTTTTGATGTTTATTATTTTCTTCCATTTGGTTCAAAACGTTTAGTCATTTTAAAATCAATAGGCCTGCAAAATTTTTCTATTAGGCCTAATTCACGTTTTAAACTAACAAAAATTGTTATTGCCCGAAAATAGCTTTTTCCTACCACTGCATGGAAATTATCACATCTGTAAACAGTAGGCCAGTGGCCTACGCAATATAGCTCAATTCCCCTTCTGAGGCGTTGCATCCAGTGTTTAAGGTACGGTACCAAAATGGTAGTTTTGACAAAAACATATTTTTTTTAAGGTAACTTATGCCCATTGTTTTTCTGTGTTCACTACTGTAGACTTATAAATCAATACGGAATTCGTACCAGTATACCAGTCATTTTACATCAGTGCATCAATATACCTATTTGTATCAGTTAGAGTATTGACATAAAGCTATGCCATTTAAAATATATTTTTAGGTAGGCCTATAGCATTTAATATGGTATAAGATTTAAATAAAAAAAAAACAAAGTGGTTCCAAAAATGTGTTTTTAAAAATTTCAAAAGACAAATCTTTAGGCTGTACAGTTGAAAATTAGGGTCTGTTAAGTTATTGTCTGTGCACAGAATTTAGGCATTTTAATGGGAAGTTATCATGGGTTCCCCCACCACTTAGAAGCTGATTATAAAGGTAAAAATGTAATGAATGTTTGTTTATATTTAATTATTTATGTTTACTGTTTAACATTCTATTAACATAATTAAGTATTATTTTAATAAAATGCCACATGAAACTTAAGTAGGCCTAAAGACTTGGATATACAAACCAAGCAAAAATCAGGTCACTAAAAATGCTACCGGTATAGCACAAGCAAGCTCCTACTCTACCCTATGAGCAAGCAAGGCCCTACTCTACGTATGAGGTGTTTAAAAACCCACCAAGACAATGTCCTCTATATTAAGTACAGTAGCAAACACAGACAAAGGAGCAGTTAATTGGGTTGTTGAATTAATGGTTGTTAATTCAGAAATTTAGGTTATGTTAAGCAGCAGGCAACATTTTGACAAACCTCAGCTGTCAAACAATTTTTTCAAAGGATAGAATTGCTTTCCCATAAATTGTCTTAATTTTGTGAACAGAATAGGCCTACACCTTTTTTGTACATGCAAGGTTTCGCATTATTAATAGGTTAAAACTGTTTACAGATATGTAAAAATAGGTTAGACGATTGAAACCTAATTTTCAACTAACCTGAGATTTCTTCTTCTTGTTACACAAACAAGAGCCCGATGGACATTCTGCACCGTACAGAGACAAAGACTGAAAGACTGACTCAGGTGAAGAAGACGAAGTCCCCACAGCAACTAAGGCCGTTGTAGCAACATTGTTTGCAGCAAAAGGGTTAAAGTTGGCAACACATCTCGGCTGAGCACTGTGAGAACAGCATATCATGTTACTAAGGAAACTCCTTCAATGGAAAGTGGTCTGTAATTATACCCATCAATCTTTTTTACATCCTTTGAGCCTAGATCTTAAACCTTGTTGCACAAACCACTGCAACACACTCAATTACAGATACAATAGGCCTGCTATGATGTTGACATTCCATTTACGTTAAAGGTAAAGGCAGTTTGAAAACACACATAGGCCTACTCAGCACACAACAGACATTCAATTACCGTACCTTAAAAGGTAAAGGCAGTTTGAAAAGAAAAGACACATACTTAGACGTCAAAATAGGTACACAGTTTTTTCTAGCACAAAATATGCTTAATCTTTTTGTAATTAACGCTGTCTGAAATGTTAAAACTAGGGTGTAAAGTAACACTGAAAGTGTCTTATTATTAACGACAAGTATCGCTAAATAATATAACTTATCTACCTACTTTTTTTTACTTTTTTTAACTTATCTACCGTAAGTTATTTTTGTAACATAGTCTAAACTAGGCCTATTGAAACGAGCAAGTGAAAAAAACTATCATGTCTTATTAAGGGTGAGCATTGCAAAATAATATACCGGTACCTGTGTAATACGATGATTTTTTCTGAAGTGTTAGAACACAAGTACTGAACAGACGTGAGTACAATCACTGATTGTGTTTTTCTATGGACATATCTGGCTTATGCTAAATATCCTTGATGAGGGAGTAATAGGTGACAAAATACTAGACAAGTATTAGGCTATTTCACCTATTACCGAATAAAGTTTTACTGTGACGTGTGATTGTCGGAGGGGCGGTATGAGAAGGGGGCGGAGTTATTTCTGATCTATTGAAAGTTTCACATTGATACATTTACAAAAGTAATCAAAACATTAAACGGCCGTAGTTCAGGTACCAGTTATATGAGCTCAGATGAATGTTTTCACCGTTATTTTCAGCTCAAAATCTAGTTTCTGGTAGCGCATTTATAGATCCCTAATACAATTAGGCCTATATAATTTTTTTATTAAAAAATTAAACCATCATAACCGAACCAAACCAACCAAACTTGCTGATAATGAAAAAATTGAGTCAGAAAGTTAATGCCTCCGGTGGGTTTCAGACCGGCTACTAGTACCTCCGAATTATCAGCCTGGTGCGCTATTCACTACACCACCGAGACCTACGGCTGTTCAACGTATTGTTGCGGTAATGGTGTTTGCTCGAGCAGTGTTGGGTGGTGGTGGGCGGTGGCGGTCTGTCGGCAAGGGTTAATTTTAATCAGCCGTCACCAATTGTGAAATAGGCTATAAAGTTAATTTTGGTTTCATGTTTCTTGATTTAAAGCAAATCACTGCAGACCTTTGATAAGTTAACTTAGGTATTAGGCCTACAACACCGAGGGTTAATTGAATGTTTTAAGTTAGGCAAATTGTGTGAACCTGGCAATAACTCAGCAATAAGTAGTGCACGTAGCCTACCTTATAAAATCTATTGCTGGCCATTTGCAGAAAAATACAGCCGAGTAGGTTATAACGGATAATGTCACCTGATAGGGACACATTAACGGACACGACAGTATCAATATCATGTACCTGGGGACTAAGTTAAGGGGGGGTAAAGTCAGCAATAAGTAGTGCGCCCGCCTAATAAAATCTATTGCTGGCCGTTTTAAGGTAAAAACGGCCGAGTAGGTTATTACCGGTACCAATAGTGATAGAGGATACATTAACGGAACGCCAGTATCAATATTATGTAGGCCTACCTGGGGACTAAGTTAGGGAGGATAAAGTCAGCAATAAGTAGTGAGCACGCCTTATAAAATCTATTGCTGGCCATTTGCGGAAAAATGCAGCCGAGTAGGTTATTACCGATAATGTTACCTGATAGAGAACACATTAACACGTTCACTGCTATAGAAGAATTCACGATCCATTCCCCAGTGGCTGCATCATTATTTTTTTCAAAGACATTTAAAATAAGTTTATTCATGCCAAAGCTTTTACTCTATGTAAAATATAGCCAATACATATAAAAATTATATATGGACGCCTATGGGCGTCCACAGCCTCCAGCCAAGAAATTTTGAGAGTTTTGGTATTGGATGCTGCGGGCGCCTATAGGCGTCCTTGTATGAATCGGTTGCTAGGCCGTAATGCTCGTCTAGCATGATAGAAGAGTCACGATAGAAGTGGGCAATGACGTAATGTTTGCCGTTTGTGATCAGCTGCTTGTTTTTCTTTTCATCAAAAACAAAAATATAACCTTAAATTACGTCATTGCCGTCTTCTATCGCGACGTCATGGTTGACGAGCATTACGGCCTGTTGCTACAAAGAGAAAACAAGTCCTTTTTCCTTTGAATATATTTATATATTTTTATAATTTTTTTAGTACAATTTTTTTTCTAACAGTAAGATTGTCTACATCGATGTAATCACCGTTACATTTTCGTTTTTTAGGCCTACGGTTTGAAGGGCCTGGATTTTCATCCATAATTTTCACTATTACGAACTATCGCAAAACTACAAACGATCAACACTAAAACATAACCTAACTCTTCAACAACAACACACCGTAGCGCAAAAACACGTGAAATGAACGATTAGCTGATATCTTGGCGCCAAACACGATGCTAATACACGAAGCGCCTATCGGCGTCCGCCGCACGCGTAACGGGACACCGCTCGGCCGCCGATCGGCGCCCGTCGCACTGAACGTGTTAACGGGGACGACAGTATCAATATCATGTAGGCATACCTGGGGACTAAGTTAGGGGGGGGGGAGGGTAAATGGAGCAATAAGTAGTGTGCACGCCTTGTGCGGAAAAATACATCCGAGTAGGTTATTACCGATAGTGTCAACTGATAGAGGATACATTAACGGACACCCCAGTATCAATATTACTGTATGTACCTGGGGACTAAGTTAGGAGGGGTTTAAGACGTTAGTAGTGCGCGCGCCTTCTAAAATCTATTGCTGGCCATTTGCAGAAAAATACATCCGAGGACGTTTACCGATAATGTCACCTGATAGAAGACACACTAACGGACACGACAGTATCAATATCATGTACCTGGGGTCTAAGTTAGGGGGGGGGGGGGTAAAGTCAGCAATAAGTAGTGTGCGCGCCTTATAAAATCTAGGCCTATTGCTGGACATTTGCGGAAAAATACAGCCGAGTAACTAAGGTTATTAACGAAAATGTCACCTGAAACATGTTAGGCATACCTATTATATTAAGTTAATTTATTTTCTATAGCCTTAGGCCTAAACTTAATATTCTCCATAACTTACTAGGCCTAAGTTAGGCCTACCGGTACTTTTTTGTTAGGGCTGTTAGGCCTACTTATCGATTGGATTTGATGCTACACGGTAACAATTTAGTAAGGTACCTGGACCCACCTACACAAGTTAAATAAGTTTATAGGCCACCAAGTTTTAATGTATTAGGCTAGTTTGCTACCTGATATTGATTCTTGACACAAAAGCCATCTTAAAGCTAACAGCTCTAAAGACTAGGCCCTATGTTTTAATTTTAGTATCGTAGGCCTACCTAAGGGGGCTAATCTGCAACTTTTCCAGGTTAGCTGGTAGATTCTCCTCTGAATTTTCCATCGTTGATAAAAAGACCACCAATGTATTGGTGAACACCAAGTATCATTTGTTGTTGGATGTTATCGCCAGTTTTCAACTACGGTAGCCTATCTGTTCCTGAAAACCAAGTTAAGATGTAATCTTACTGCAAAGTAATAAAATCCTTACAGAATAAAACGAGTCTGACCTTGTAACTTGCTGCTCATAACCTTGCCTGCACCATATTTATCAATAGGAAGTGAACTAACTTACTAGGAAGTTTCCTTGGGCATTATTTTAACTAAATATTGTAAAATTCAGAGCCCATCGATCTGAAAATAGTACATTTTTTTGTACATAAAATAGTTTTCACCCACCAGTTATGTGATATGAAACGTAAACATCAACACAACTCAACAATGTTATTTGTAATTTTATTAGTCACAACACAACACAAGAAAGAAGATGACAAACGAAACGATTCCTTTCTTCTTCATTCTTCATGGAATCATTCATTGGATTCTCCTCTCCCCTAGACACTTTTTTCATTGGGAGGAAGAATAACGACAGGCATGGAGATTTGTAAAAAAAACTAAATTTCAGGATCGCTGATTATATTCTTAACGTTTTGTTTGGGATAACAGTATCTAAAAATTAAACCATAGATAGAACATAGTATGTTTTATCATTGACTATTGGATACTAAAGTTGACTTTCCATCTATATGGACCAGCTGTAGCCAATATTTTATTAAAACAGGATGTAACTTAGTTGTGTTGTGTGAGCCAGTTGCAGGAATGTGCTAGTGTGTAAAATTCTAGTGTATACCTTATTGTTGTTACTAACCATGTAAACAGTTGCTATAACTCATCATAAGTCATTTCCTAAGTTTGAATATTGTGTATTCAGCATAATTTAGTAATTTAGGTCAGCGCAATCTGTAGGTGGCTCACACCAACTATAAGGATTTTGATAAAAAAAAACTGGCTACAAATTTAACATGGGGATGGAATGTTCAGTTGTTTTACCTATGAATAAACATATAATATCACTAGATGTAAATGATAAATCATTTTATTAGCCATTCGGTATATGGTAAATGCAATAGGCATTGTCATTTTTACAATCACGGCCATCTTTAACTCCAGGGGCCCATTTCATAATAAAGTACAAACTAATATTATTAGTAAATCAGCTGATCGCCCAATGCAAATCTAATGGAAATTACAAGTTACAAGTTGTAACTTGTAGCTTACTGTATTATGAAATGGGCCCCAGGCCGTGGCCTTCGAAGTGGCAAAGTCACGTCGCAAGTGGGGTTGTACAGCTGGTTTGTCTGGCTGTTTGCCCGATCTACGTACGGGAATCTTGTAGTAAGTTAAAACCTTATATTCAGAACAGGAGTTGGTTTGCATAAGTGTGCTAAGTTTCAAAGCCAAAACGAAAACGAATGCTTCGCAATTAAATGTCACCCGATCGTGTTAGTCCATATTTTGTATCTAATGATAAAAGGAATTGCTTTAATAGATCTATGAGGCATAGCCCTAAGGTAGGCCTGTAATTGAAAGTTGACTCCGCTTTAAATGTACAGACATATATTTTCAATTAATCTTTGTTTTGGTTTTCAATTCTTTAAGTTTTATGTTCAATGTTTTAATAAATCTGTGTTGATAAATTTTAATTTTAATCAATAAGGTACGAATTAATGAGCTGATGTCTCCTCTGCCATGTTATCTTATTAAATGGGAAGTCTGACACTAAACAACCCTACTTTTGCGACATTGTCAATTCAATATTATTAATTGTCTATCAACATTTGTTAATTTTTATAAATTTGTATCTTAATATCTGTTATCAGTATTTTATTGTTGGTTCATATAATTTATTCTTTGTTAAATTATCATATTTATTTATAAAATGTATTTATTGTTAAATCACATTCCATTCTGTTGGTAATCCACAGAGCTGACACCTAAAAAATTAACATATTAAACATGTTATTTGTAATATCTAGCCTGAGTGTAGCCCATCGATCTTTATAGAGATCGATGGTGTAGCCATGCTAAACATGACAAAATTGTCAATTATTTTTTGTAATGTCCAATGACAAATAAATAATTCTGATTTCTGATTCTACCAGACCGCGGCCTGGAGTTAAAGGTGGCCGTGGCGGAGGGCGGAGTTCAGTACTTTTCCAAATTCAATCCTTCATATGTTTTAAGTAATAATAAGTAAATATAGGATGTCTACAATATCCAAAATAAATACTCGATCTCTGATCTCTAAATGAGATGTCTACTTGTATTATTTAAATTACATGGCACATCATGTATAATTGTATAATACTCTACTCTACTGGAAATAGCGCCACACACGGGCCGAATTGTTTTACACGAACATACATTCACTCAACCTTGCTCTGCTACACTGATTTGTTAACATAAAAACATCAAATTGGTACGCTATTATTCTGGAAAAACCAATGCTTCTTACTGTAGTTACGTTTTGCTACCGCAATAGTACACAATTTTTCATTTATATAGCGACGTATATGTATGTACTGACGACGCATATTTGCGTCGGTGTTCCAATGTTATCAAAATGCGTATATCTTTGTAATGTTCTATTTGAAGGCAATAAATTTATCTGCAGTGGTAGTGGTCTAACAGGGAAGTCTGACGCACAATTGCGTCGCTTGGTCTGTGGATATGATGATTGGTGACGTCATATAGTAGTTGGAAAAACTGTTCTTTACTTTGCTGCATCAAAGTATGTATGTATGCAGTGTGCACACTTCCTATGTAGCTTTTATATTATTTGTTTTCCAAACACGATTGCAGCGTTGAGCGTATTAACAAGTCAATGATTACTGTTTAACAGGGTTTCGTCCGTGGTCTGTGTTCGCGTTTATTAAAAAAGAACGTTGTTGTGTGAGCTAGTCACAGAATGCGCTAGTGTCTAAAATTGTATTTTATACCTTATACCAATACATACATACATACACAAGCAAACATTGCTCATATCAGACTATCAGAGTATAGGATTTGTTGTTTCTGACCAGGTTGACGGGTCATAGCATGACAGTTGCTATAACTCAACATATGCCATTCCCTAAGTATGACTTGGTAAAAAAGTTTGTCTATTTGACAGAATTTAGTAATTTAGATCGCAATCTGTGGGTGGTTCACATCAACTATGACGATTTTGATAAAAAATCTGGCTTCAAATTTAAAATGGGGGATGGAATGTCTAAAAGGTTATACTAAGGACGCTGGCGTTGAGGTTGAATTTTAAACTAAACACAACTTCTAAAAAGCATTTGGGGGTCAAACCCTCTGAAACTACACACATTTTTAATGACACTTTTTGAACTGAACCTATCTTATGTAACCTAAGTATAATATAGAAGTATTATGTGTGTCTGATTACTGGCTAATATTATATGAGGTACCCACACTACTAATCATCCATAATCCTAATCTCGCCACATATTTCTGTATAAAAACACCTACTGGTGCTATAGAAACTAATGGCTATAAGTTTCTGATTACTATTGCAGTACTATCCTGATAACCAATTCGAGCTCAGTGGCATGTAAACATGGCCCATGTTACATGGGCCCCTCCATGGGCGTCATTTCAGACTTTTGACTGGAGTGGCAAGATCTACTGAAGGGTCTGGGGGTCCTCCCCCAGGAAATTTTGAGAAACTGGCTTTAAATCTGTTAGTATTTTAAGCTTTCCAAACTATTTTTACAACTATTTTATTTTATTTTTCTGTAAATTACAAGGTCAAAATGTGGCTCGGATTCCACTACCAGACTGAAGGCCCCTTAGTTTCCATTGGCTGCATGGGCTATTAATTTAACAGTTCTGTCTAAGGAACATGTCAGCCTTTGTCAGTAACGAGACTAAAAGATCGCGTCACTCATCTAGATTAGTATTTTTCTTAAAATACTTACCTTTGAATGGTCGCCATCTTCAGATAAAAGTATTATAGACATCCCAAAAACCTTGGGCCTTTTCACGCCACGCAGGCTTGGAGGGTACGCCACACCCACCGGCCCGAACCTTGAGATCTTTTCGTTTTTGAGCAGGTCGTTTTGTTCTTGGGATGTCAATAAAGTAGCCTACATTTCAAATCCGAAATGAGATATACCTGTTTGGATTTTAGTGACTTCTGTGAAGATTATGGAGGTGAGTTTGCAGCGGTTTTTAATCCATGAGTTTGACCTTGTTGTTGAAGCCATGTGCATATTGGTCTCCCAATGGACCTGTCTAACGTTTCATTTTGTTACTTGTACTCTGCTTGACATGATTTCTCTGAACCGGTCAAGAGTTGTGGTTGGTATGGATCATGACATTGATTTATTGAAGTCAAATGGGGATGGCACTGACTTCCTCAACCAGACCTCAAACACAAATCCAAACAGGCTTTACAACAGCATGGCACTGCTTTTAATTCCAACATTAATTTTATAGATTTACATAATCACCTTATGCAACTGACTAAACTTCTAGGATTTTTAGAAACAAGTAAGTTAACTGTGAATTGAATAAACAACAAACATTTCAAAAGATAAACACAATTTTAATACAAATTTCACAACAAAATAATTTACAAGCAAATCAAAACAGTTCTGCAACACACACTTGTTTGTACTTAATATAAAATAAATAAATATTGGTCAGTCCAACAGAGAAATAAATAGCAGTGCAAAATTTAATGCCTCAAGCGTTGTTAATGATTAAAACCACTGTTTTCGTTGTTGGTTTCTTTCCTGGGTAATAGTCAAATACTAGATTGAACTCTACTTCAAATACTAGGCTAAAAATGACTTTGATTATCAAATTTCGACTCTACTGACACTTAAATCAGACTATGAGATACATAATTCAGTACATTGATTTTGACTATGAATACACTTCCATTTAGGGGCATTTTTGTTTATGATAGAAACTTATTTCTTGGTAACACGGCAAGATTAAATAGGTGGATTATACAAACCTATGACCTTCTAAAAGATGTACATCAACTTACAAAAATTCAGTCTAGATTCACTCTAAGCACACCTAAATCGAGTATAAAATAGAAACTTTGTATAAAAAATATGACTAACATTCAGTCAAAATGCCAAGACCATAAAGAGCTTCTACCAGCGGTTTGAGATAATGTTTAACAACTAAAAAAGAAAGTAGGCCTCTTGATTAAAACAAACTCAAATTTAAAATATAAATTTCCATTAACATTATTAAAATTACTTGCAGTAAAAGCATTTTCTACCTTAGGATTTAAATCAGTTTAGCACAAGTTTTATGGCATGAGAAATGCATTTATAAAGGTTACTAAAGTTGAACAATTTTTATAAAGTACTAGCTGTTACCCACGAGCTTCACCCCGTTGAATTAATAAAACTATTGATACAGTAATACAAACAAATCACAACACTTGATTTCAATAAGGTAATAAATTGAAAGAATTAACAAACAAATAAGTACAACTGAGGTATTTTTAACATTAGGTATATGGAAAGTTCTCTTTAGAAAGGAATTACAACCTTAAAGGGCAATTTATGAAATAATGGATAGTTTTGTGCAAGGTTTCTCGTCATGACGAACATTAAGTATATGGTTTATGGGGGGTGTAGTTTTCTCAAAAGTTCATGGGTACTTTGGGATTTATATATGGATTGTTACTTTATTTAGTAAGCTTTAAACAAAAATTACCTAAAAAGTGAACAAATAATGCTATAAAATATATTAAATGATTCAATAGATTTTTATCTTTAAAACTAAACTGAAACTTTGAGCAAAGCAAAACGCAAACATTGTTTTGTTAAAATGCAAGCCTAGGTGAAATCAGCTTAAATTTAAATAAAAGACAATACTTTTAAGATAAATAATACAATACCTTGATCGTTAACAGCTTAAATTTTATTGCACCAATTACATCAACAATACATCAATACAAGTGATTTGTTTGCAGAAATTAGCAAAAGGTACTGTTTCAAGTCTTTTAATTTAGTTTCAGTATTAGGGATGTGAGCAAACCATAGTTATATGAGAGCTGGTAACAAAATAAGAGCAAATCGTGGTGTATTCAAAAATAAAACAAAAATAATAAAACAACAAGTGCTAAGTTCTGGGTAACTTTACCCTTGCTCCTTTGGTTTCACGCAGCAATGAATGGCGATTCACCTGCGAACAAGACAAACAATCATCAATCAAAAGTGTCCACAATCTTACCTCATTTAGGGTTGGACTTTATGCATGGATACTAATTTAAGTTTTAACATTGACTTTATGATATTGAAGTAGAAATTCTATCTAAAGCTTAGAGTTGAATGAGTTACTGTTGTCTAAAATTTAATTACCTACGACCGTTTTTTAAAGTAGCCGTTTCAGTTCAGTTCTTAGAATTGAAAAGATTCACATACCAGCATTGTTGTTTTACTTCAACACAGGTAATGGACCAATCAAGGATTGTGAGAGAAGAGGTAAAATTGTAATGCTTTGAACATCAATTAATCAGCTGTTTAGACCAATTTTAATTTAATTGTTAATGTGTGGTGCATTAGTGTTTGGTACAATGTTTTGTTTCATCACATAAACATAACTCTAAGTTATGAGTAGTGATTGTTTGTTATTAAAAAGCTGTCGTAGGCTCGTAAATTTAATTGTGAGTGGTGCAATTAGCGTTTGGTACAATGTTTTGTTGAATCACTGTCAGCGGCAATGAGAAGTTATAAACAAAAACATAACCTTTAGGGATATTTAGTAATTAAAACACTGTCGTAGGTAAAGTAGTGTGCGCAACTTCCGTAAAGTAGTGTACGCAACTCATGTAAATAGTGTTAACGACACTCGTAGTGTTTAAGGCACTTGCAAATTTTCTCCTCGTGTCGTCAACACTATCTTTATGCAATCGTTGCGTAAACTACTATAATGACGGTTGTAGAAGTTTTCAAGGCTCGTACCTTAAATTTTCTACTTGAGTCGTTAACACTATATTTACGCAATCGTTGCGTAAACTACTATTTCTCCTTTAATTTTTGTTACTGTGAAATAAGAAATGTTATATCCACATAAAATAGAGCACCACTATATCAAAGAATATAACGCAAACGTTTTATTGACAAACCAATAATATAAAGGACTCTGGTACCATATATCATAACAGAAACAAAAGAAAACATAAAAAAAATTTACAACAGCTGTTGCAAAATAAATATTGAAATAAAACGATAAATACACAGCTGGTGTGGCAAAGTTGACGCCATCATATCAGCCTCCCAAGGAAGTCCAGGAAGCTTGAGTTTTACACTTTGACCAGACCGAGTTGTATAGGTCTTGGATAAGGATGACAGGTTTGAAAGTTTAATGAATGGGTTTGGAGTTTATATATTTTGAGGGTCTTTGTCTTTGATTGTTGACTGATCACATTTGTCGGGTAACACATATGCTGGCTTCAAATTCTGCGATATTGCTAAGGATTTTATTTTATTTCACAAGAAATAACAGGTTATGGTCCATTGTATGGAGGGTGTTGAGCACGCCACACAGAGTCATCTCTAAGAAAAGTATCTTTGCACTTTCTAAGAATACACATGGCGTGAGGCTTGGACAGGTCTGATTGAAGACATTTGTTGACAGAGACATACAACATAATCAGTAGGACTTTCATGCCTAGGTCTGTTAACAAATTCTCTTGGAAGTCTCGACTGCTGTCTAAAAGCAATTTATACTGTAGATGCTTGAAGATCCTTGCGGCAAACTTACAAAAGTCATTCTATTAGTGTAATTTTTCAAACAGATAAACTGTGTTCGACAGAAATCAGAGATTGACATCAGCAAACTCGGTCCTTTGGCAATACTCAACTGGGTTCATTTTGTGTGCAACCTGTGTGAAAATGACGTTTTGCTGAGCAATGCGTGAGAGCAGAATAGTTACTTACACATCAAACACACATTTTACTTACAAGCAACATTTAACTGTAATAATAAATACGTTGATAGTTTTTGTTGTTGTAGTTTTAACTGTTCTTTAGAAATTGATTTTTTCTCTATTTTAACACATTTTAACTCATCAACTATAAGCTTTGACTAAATGCTATAAGTCAAGAAAAAAAGAGATGTACATAGGTAGGTCACTAATATTTTTTATAGATTGACTCTTGACCCTTAGATCTAGAGAATGGAGAATGCTGAAGTTTTAGGAAATTTCTTAGAAAAATACATCCATACTTCAAGCGGGATTGCATATGATTCAAGATTTTCTTATAACGGGATTTATTCCGATGTCAGTGATTTTGTTATGATTGCGAGTGACAATAATGTGTCTCCAATATTGCAAATGTTCCAATTCCGCTGGTATGATGGTTGGAGATGTTGTCTAAGTGACCACAAGAATAAGAATAAGAATCTCTATTACCCTTTAAACATTTTACAGTGCAATAGGGGTTCGTCATTTGCTACATAATATTAAAATGTAATTAAATATTTCACATAAAATAGTAACAAAGATAAT
The DNA here is from genome assembly GCF_028750875.1 of Macrosteles quadrilineatus. Classification (NCBI taxonomy): domain Eukaryota; kingdom Metazoa; phylum Arthropoda; class Insecta; order Hemiptera; family Cicadellidae; genus Macrosteles; species Macrosteles quadrilineatus. Next base: position 3,866,584 of record NW_026542602.1, read on the forward strand.
TTTATCAAATAAGAAATAAGTTAAGACAGCCTGTTTCTAATCTAAAATCTAGTCTACTATAATATACAATCTACGATAATATTGATAGTATCCCGATCACGGATTACAGTCATCGTGACATAGAACAGACTGAAAATTGATCATTCTTATTGCTATTTGGAATAATACTTACACAAGATTAAAGATTAAACTTTTCACTGCACGAGAAAAAAAAATTTGTTTTGAAAGTCTGGAAGGGAATGCAAATCTTGTCCTGTCCCAAACTTATTAATTTGTACTAAGTAATGGCTGGAAAACTCCAGTCCCCATAGTTTGCAATGAAAATCAAGAAATAAAGTATAGCCTAACTTTATCCATCCCTACTTAACTGTGAAATGAAGTATACGTACAGTTTGGTAAGATACTCCTGCATGGACACCTTGTCTCTAGCAAGCCACGCCGCGTTCACTCTGATGCTCTCGTAGGTTTGTTGTATGCTGCGCTCACAGCCCGGCGCGTGTCGATCTGCAAAGAACTGTTCAATCTCCTTGGCCTTCTCTTCGCTCGCAAAGTTCTCCGTCGTCCGCTTAACCAGTCTTGACAACGTGCCACCGCCACCCTGGAGGAAAACAAGTCTAACATTATCTAATACAAAAGGTTGCTATATCTTGCTTGTGAAAGTGAAGCTTTAATGATGAATCTGGCAGGTTTGGAATTTCCACTTATGTACAGTGTGACAAACAATCGAAAATTAAAATGCTTTTTCCAATTATAAAACCATTTGCCTTTTATATATTTAGATACTTGTTGTTAATTGTTCAGTGAACTGGAACTCTGAGTAAAGTTCAACAACACTCTTTAAGCAATAACATGGTAGGCCTAGAGCTAATTGGTTTTACTCATTTGGGGGACAACTTTAACTAAAAAAGAATAATAAATTCAAAAGTATTTATCAAACGAATCCAATATTTTAAGGGCTGAATAGCCAAAGGTGGACAGCCCATTAAGAAATAGAAATAAGAACTTAAATAAAAGTAAAAAATGATCAAATACTTAAATGATAGCAACCCAAGCTATTGTCGTGTGCAAAGAAATCATGGACACAATTGAAAATTTGTATTTAAATATAGTACGAAAGCAGATGAAGAACACTCGAAAAAGAAGATAGTTGTGACACAAAAAAGATAAGCCTAAGAGAATGGTAAAAGAGAAAATTCCTAGAAAAATTAAGTTGAGATTGACGAAGGGAAGGAACCCACGGAAGAGTCTTTGAAGGACATGAATAAATAAGGTTATCAGTGGGTGAAAAAGAGAGAAATGGTGGAATAAGAGGAACCCATGAGGAATATACGAGGCTTAGTTGATATCCAGACCTATGAAGACGGCAAGTATTTACTCCATTACCTCATATCTTTTGACAAATGTGTCCCAATTATCCTTGATGAAGTTCCAAGCCAGATCTCGCCCTTGCTTGCTCATACCCACAGAGATGATAAAGTAGATTGTGTCCTGCGCTCGCACATCAGGCTGGAACAGACCAAGGTTTCCTTCTTTCTTTCTCTTTTTTAAGGTTTCCTTCTTGAAGTGTTTGAAAAAAATATAGCTATAAATAGGCCTAACTTACAAAAAGTTCTTTAAAAATATTTATCATTTTAAGCCAAAAATATTTTATCTTAATAAGTGCAACATCCTAGCTACAAATTCCCCCTAGAGTATTTTTTTTTTTTGACATCAAATTTCTAAATATCCCCATTAAAATATTTACATCTGTACATAGAAATAACTTTTATCCTAATTAAGTTTTAATAAGTTCAAGTTATTTATTATTGGAATATAATATACCTAGTTATTTATTATGTGGATATTTATTTAAATGCTATGAAATTACTACAGTAATTCCGAAAAATCATGTTTCCTGAAGAAGTTTATGTGAGGCAATATTTTTTTCAAACTCTATTTTCTTCTTTCATCATTTTAATGTACCTCAAAAGATATTTCACTTTATACCATAACATTAAATTGCATTTTGAAAAGAATTGTGAGCAAATAAATAATTTATAATATAACATTATATATAACATTACATGAGACGTCTCCTAAAATCTCAGACTTGCACACCTCACAAATCACTAACTGGAAACCCAATGCCGCTAAATGTCAGCTGCTGTGACAAGTAATTCACAAACAATCTCATCACCTTGTACAGAATGTCTGTTGAAACTCAAAATAGTGCCTGCCTCATAACCATAAGAAATGATGGTGTACTACACATACTCTGCGGTGTCACATCACAAAATAAATTAAAGACTAACTTGTGTAAAATCAAAGGATTTTATCCAGTTGATGTTTGCAGATGTTCTCTTACCGACAGAGAGAAATCCAATACTTTGCTGAGTAGTTTTGGGTCCTTGAGGTTACCCAGCGCACTGCTTATTCTAGACTTTTCTTCATGAAGGTCAGCCTCTTTGTACAGCTGAAAACCAATTTACATTAGATAAAGTTTACTTAACAATTAGCTTTTAAAATAAAACAAAAATAATTAATAATCACAACCAAAATCATAATAAACAATGTAATATTGTGGGACATTTCAGGTGTGAAAGAATAATAATCTAAATCGTATGAATGATATTTATTGGCATGTAATGTAAAGGTACAAGATGTACATACAGATGTTTTTTTCAAGAATAAAATCATCCTTTATTGGTATGGTCCTTAAATGTTTTTGTACTATTGAAATTGTCCTTATTGAACTATTTTGCCTTCAAATACTACCACAATATTAAATGTATGTAACAATACGTACAGTAGAACGTCGATAATCCGGATTAATTGGGACCGGACCCCATCCGGATTATCAAAAAATCCGGATTTTCAAACATACGCTATTTGTATGCCTTAAAACTTAAAAAACTGTTAACAAAACCCTGAGAATTTACCTATATAAACAATAGCAGTAGGAAAATACAAGTAAAACTTTAATTAGTTCAGTAATGCACTTTATTTAAACTGTAACAAAAAATAGTAAACAAAGAAAACAAGACAGTTCATGTACAGTAAACACAGGCACGCAATAAATGATCGACAATACTGTACTAATACTAGGGATGGACGGGTCCCGAAATTTCGGGAATTTTTAGGGAAAAAAATATTCCCAATTATCGGGAGGGGATTACATTTGACTCGGGAATTTTTCGGGATGGGATTTGGTCCGATCGTCGGCGATTTTTCTGCTTCGCAAGTGCCGATAATGCCGTTATTGCGAGCGATAGGTCCGCAAACGCAGGAGACAAAGTCATTTCGACGATCTGGCCATGACCGCAAGTCATACCGACGATCGCGCCGTGACCGCGAGTTATACCGACGATCGCGCCGTGACCGCAAGTCATACCGACGATCGCGCCGTAACCCCGAGTCATACCGACGATCGCGTCGTGACCGCGGAGTCCTACCGACGATCGCGCCGTGACCCCGAGTCATACCGACGATCGAGCCGTGATCGCGAGTCATACCGACGATCATGCCGTGACCGCGAGTCATACCGACGATAACCCCGTGACCGTGAAGTCATACCGACGGTCGCGCCGTGACCGCGAGTCATACCGACGATCGCGCCGTGACCGCGAGTCATACCGACGATCGCGCCGTGACCGCGAGTTATACCGACGATCGCGCCGTGACCGCGAGTCATACTGACGATCGCGCCGTAACCCCGAGTCATACCGACGATCGCGTCGTGACCGCGGAGTCCTACCGACGATCGCGCCGTGACCCCGAGTCATACCGACGATCGAGCCGTGATCGCGAGTCATACCGACGATCATGCCGTGACCGCGAGTCATACCGACGATCATGCCGTGACCGCGAGTCATACCGACGATAATCCCGTGACCGTGAAGTCATACCGACGGTCGCGCCGTGACCGCGGAGTCCTACCGACGATCGCGCCGTGACCGCGAGTCATACCGACGATCGCGCCGTGACCACGGAGTCATACCGACGATCGCGCCGTGACCGCGAGTCATACCGACGATCGCGCCGTGACCGCGGAGTCATACCGACGATCGCGCCGTGATCGCGAGTCATACCGATGATCGAGCCGTGATCGCGAGTCATACCAACGATCGCGCCGTGATCGCGAGTCATGACGATGATCGAGCCGTGATCGCGAGTCATACCAACGATCGCGCCGTGATCGCGAGTCATGACGATGATCGCGCCGTGACCACGGAGTCATACCGACAATCGCGCCGTAACCGCGAGTCATACCGACGATCGCGCCGTGACCGCGGAGTCATGACGATGATCGAGCCGTGATCGCGAGTCATACCGACGATCACCCCGTGACCCGCGAGTCACAAGTTACTATAGGTACCCTTAAATTGTTACCTATTTTTAGGTTTTTGTAGATCAGTGCCACAAATGGTAAAAATAGATTTTGTATGTCTTTTTTGGTAACTGCAATACAGTATTTTCTTTTTATGCACAGAAAAAAATCCCGTCCGGTCCCGTCCCGAAAATCGGGAAGGAAATAAAAATCCCATCCCGTCCCGAACTAAAAATTCAATCCCGTCCATCCTAACTAATACAGTACAGTCAAACAATAGGCCTAACTTCTATAAGCCACAAAATGAGCACAAACAGTTAACATGGACACACAACATTATGATCAACCAACGATACTGATGTACACTTTTAACTGAAAAGAATAACTAAAAGCAGACGACACAGTGTTTACAACATTCAGTTGCGAGAAGAACTACAAATACAGTAGAAATAAGAAACATAAGAAATTAGACATAAGAAAATGGACATAAGAAATTGATAGAAATTCTTCACGGCTTAAATATAAATAATAAAGAGCTTAAGTGGTTCAGTTCATACTTGCAAGGAAGGCAACAATGTGTCCAAATACAGCATAATTTCTGCCATCCAAATAATAAATACTCTTATACTCAAAATGTTTACTCTGAATTCAAAAATATTAAATATGGTGTCCCCCAGGGATCTATTTTGGGCCCTCTTTTATTTCTTTGTTATATGAGGGGGTTCCCACTAGCTGTCGATGGAGGAAGTTCAGTGTGTCTTTATGCTGATGACACCAACATCACAGTTACAGGCAATTCCCAAGAGGAAGTCGAACTGAAATCTTTTCTAAATCTTTTATCAATTGATGATTTCTCAAGTAGCAAAAATCTCCTAATAAATTACAGTAAATCAAATTTTGTATCATTCTCCACAAAACAATCAAGATGTAAATTGAACCCGAATATTTACCTTGATAATTCAAACTTGAGTCAAGTGGAGTACACGAAATTTCTCGGATTGATATTGGATCAAAACCTAAATTGGGATAAGCATGTTGAGCATGTAATTGATAAAATGTCAAAAGGTAGATACGCCCTGCGACAAATGTCAAGGGTGTGTGATATTGATACTTTAAAAACCATATACTTTGCATTAATAAATTCTCACATATCCTATGGTATAGCAATTTATGGAGGAACTACCCAGAAAAATTTGGATAAAATTCTTCATCATCAAAAAAAAGCACTTCGAATTATTTTCAAAATTAAAAATAAACGCCAATCAATGAAACCATTTTTTTTCTAAATTAGGTGTTATGACAGTCTATGACTTGTATATTTATGAAACTATATTACATGTAAAAAAATTAAACCTTCAAACTAATAGTACAAATATTCGACACTACAAATTAAGGCATACTAGGCAGGTTGAACGACATAAATTTAAGTTTTTTGAGAAGAAATGTAGTTTCATTGGCATAAAATTCTTATTTAATTTACCTAAAGTTATAATAGAGAAAAAACGTTTTGACGTTTTTAAAAAAAGATTGAAAAATTATCTCCTTTCATTGTCTTTGTATTCTTTGGATGAATTTTGGAATTCAAGAGAAATCATAAATGATAGTTTAGAAAGATGATTTGATTTAATTTTGTTTTGTTTATTATTCTTAAGCTTAAAATTTGTTTTGAAAAGATAATGATTGTTTTAGCGATAAGTAAAGCATAATTCATCTTAATAATTATTTGACGCTATTCATTGTATAAAAACTTGTACTGTGAATGAATAAAGAGAATTTGAATTGAATTGAATTGAATAGACTAGACATAAAATGGCCGCCCGATAGATAGTGGTTGTTTGTTGCTGTGACCTTCAGACACCCCTCCCCTCCCGCTCCTGCAAACCACACTCCCTCGTTCTATTCTCTCACCCCCAGCGCTCCCGCGCAAGTCCAATAACGAGCCACACATGCAACAATCAGTCCATTGTTACTGTGTACATATTTTAACTGTCAAGGTAGCAAATCCGGATTATTGACGGTCCGGATTATTGACGTTCTACTGCAATTTAAGTTAAGCCTGGACTCTAATAAAACCCTAAATAAGATTATTGATGATTATGACATTTAACCATGAAAAAACCCGTGGTGGTAAGGTCTAACTTTAAAAATTTGACAAAAATACCCAATATTTACAGTTACCTTGATCATCGTGTCGTACACTTCCTCGCCACCTTCGGACAGTACGGCTCTGTAGACGACACCACGCAGGTCTGGAGGGATGGGGCTCTCTCCGCTGAGGTGGCGAGCAAATCTTGCCTTGCTCTCGGCTATCACAGCTTGGTCTCCATACGAGGCCAATCTGTTAAGCACCAGCGATCGCAACAGTGTATCCAGATGACCTGAGTAGACAAGTAAATGTTCAACAATGAAGCTATTGACAGCGCAGGAGTCCTTGGAAACCCAGGTTCAATTCCTACCAATCGCCAATGGAACCAGCAACTGATATATTCTGATCCGGAATATATTTTTCATGAAAATTTCCCAAAGTTTCCGGACCTTTCCATTTCTACTTATCTTATCTTACTAATATTATAAATGTGAAAGTTTGTGTGTTTGTTTGTTTGAAGTTCAATCACGCATTAACTACTGGACGGATTGGGTTGAAATTTGGCATGATGATAGCTCACATTCCTGATTAACATATAGGCATATTCTTATCCCAAAAATCCTTTCGGGCTCTGCCCCAGTGGCTCTGTAGTTCCCTATGTTAACCTTATGAGTATTCTTAAAGGGAATTAAAGAATTTAGTCAGCTGTTTCAACTAAAAAAGTTGGTTCTATTATATACAAAAGCATTAAAAAGTAATAAGATTTACCAACAGGGTGCAGCACTATATTTATTTTGCATTTATGAAGACAGCTAATTTGAACTAAGCAGCACCAAAAAACTGTGATACGCAATGAGAACTAACCGTCAAAGTAGGATTGTTTCTAAGAGTTATGTTTATGTTATTAACTTCATGAACATTTTGTTATATTTTGCAAATCTTTGATAATTTATTTTTTTCTATTGTTTAGGTGAAGTGGTAGAACAATTATGTCTATGGTAGATGTGTAATACTATAGAATACTGTAAATTTAAAGAAGTATATTTTATCAAACTATGTCCTCCCTCATTGCAAACGCAAAGCTTGAGTAAATCTGCAAAAAACATTTTATACTTATATGCCAACCCCGTACGAAGGACGGGTACTCTGCTAGTATGTAATATAGACTTGTGTGTATTCATAGCACTATTGCAGAGATGCTAATTCAGAAGTTTTACTTACTCTCCTTGGGTTTCGCCTCCCATCCAAGTTTCGGTCCAATGTTCTTTAGAAGTCCAAGTCCATAGAGTTTAAATTTGTCTTCAAAGTCAGTATTGGACAGAAGAACTTGCAGTTTTCCTAGACAATTGGCAATTGTGCACCTAAAACAACAGGACTCAGTAAAAGTTGAGACATTTTAAAATCTTACTAAGCCACAAAGCTTTCCAATGTAGTAAATAGTTAATTGGGAAAGCTATTTTGGCATTTGGCAATCTAAAACATAGAATTGGGTTCTCCAAAGATAATTGAAGGAGTAAAAACCATCAGTAAGTTGACTTCCGGTAATTTGTATTCAAATCAAAACTGAAGCAAAGCAATAAGATATATTTCTTCCACACAGCTGAATCCAAAGAGCTGAGCCAGTGAAGCCCAGCTTTGATTAATTTATAAAAACAACAATCCATCACGTACATGACAGATCTATTATATTATTTTTACAATTAATAAGCTACTAGTGTACCTGTTACTCGAATTCGAGCAATTGCAAAGCATTACAGGCGTTATTTAAAAACGAATGACGGTCATAATTTCCGATGACTTTATAAAAGTCGACTCAAAGATTATGGAAATACTCACGATGTACACAACAGTTAGATATAATCAAAATTGTTTGTCTTATCTTTTTTCAAAAGCTTCTACAAATGTTTCCCACTCATAGCCGCATTAGGTTCTCTATAATAACGATTATAAATGAAAAAAAAACCATCATTTCTATTTCTTATAATTCAGTTTTATTTTTAGTAGGCCTATATCACATTGTCCAGGATTTCTCTCTTTTTTCCATTGTAATATTTACACCAACCCAAGTATCGTCTACAGATGCAATACGCAAAGAATATCATCTACGTGCAACACACCTACGTACAATCTCCAAGAAGTGGTAAAAAAGGCAGAAACGAACTCATACAATAGACATAAGTTAACTCCATAAGAAATCATTTTAAGAGTTACTGTGATATTAGGAGGAGCCGAGTTACTGTGATATTAGGATTTTCCACTGATATGGATTGCACATTATAACATTACAATATTACAACATTATATTGCAAAACATGACACGATGCAGAAGAAAATCAATTTTAAAATCAGCAAAAACCATTGCACAATTTAAATATTAACAGCTGTTTCATTAAAAAGTAGTGTAAATGTATGCATATGGTCGTGATGTAAACAAATCTGAAGAGGGGACTTTAAAGGCCTCTGGGGCAGAGCCCCAAGGGAATTTACCACGTTTCTCTTTTGATGGCTCGTCTACAGACCAAGACCTTTCTTTAGAGACCCCTACCAAGTTTCTACGTCCAGCCGTTCTCTCAAATTAGCTGTCACAAAAACCTGTTTTTCCTCCATAAGAATAACATGGGATGGGAATTTAAAAGCCACTGGGGCAGAGCCCCAAGGGAATTTACCATGTTTATCTTTTGATGGCTCATCTACGGACCAAAACCTTTCTTTAGAGACCCCTACCGAGTTTCTACGTCCAGCCGTTCTCTCAAATTAGCTGTCACAAAGAAAAACAGTTTCAAATTAATATATAGATAATATATAAATAAAATAGCCATATTCAATACACTTACCAAACTGTGTAGTTGTCTTCTTGGTCCATGGCTTCCATAAGTTTTAACGCTTCAACAGATTGTGTTTGTCCTGCTTGTACCTAAAGATTACAGAATATAATTAATCACTTTGAAAATTTCTCAATCACATAATCCATACAAAAAAAATGGTACTTTCGTATTATAATATGCCACTTATTTTACAGGGCGCTGCGGCGGTTGTGTTATCATAAATATATTTGTAGGACTTTCCTCGTTTTGTTATGAATCGAATAGGGGTGTGCGAAGCAGCAAAAAATTTTCGATTCGAAGCAACGATTCGATTCTAAAGATTTTCGATTCGATTCGATGCAACTCGATTCGAAGCAATACGGTATTTTTCTATTCATAATTGTCAATTGAGTGGATTAACAATAATTAAAATGTATCACATTTGTGTAATACAAATTTTTGTTGATGTGGTATTAGGCCTATTTCGTACTTAACATATGAATTTTAGGTAAAAAAATATTTATTTTCAATCACATGTATTAGAATAACTGCTGGAAATACCAGTGAGCTGCTTTACTTGCCTATTTCATAATTTTTACTTGAATTGGCTCAACTGCAAGAAAGAAGAAAATATTTTTTTTATCAAGACATTCATTCTCATTTTAATAACTGTTTAAATAACTAAATAGGTGCCGGTAGCTAAATTACAACAAATTTGAATGGAACTTAATATAAAAAGACCATTAAGAAATAAATTTACATATCACAAGTTTAGGGCCTGTGGACCGGCTTCAGGACTGCAAGCAAGAAGAAAATAAAAATAATATGTTTCCACCATGCAATATGTATCATTCATTCCCTGCCTCCTAACCTCCTTAGTATAATAACCTCACACTTACATTATTTGTTACATCATCATAAATAAAGAATTATTATTGGCATCAGTAGGCCTACAGCTTTACCTAGGCATTATTTTTATAGGGCCTAAAATAGTAATAGGCTAGAAGCAACATGTCAAGTGGAGAACTCATTGAAGAAAAGATATTGTGTAAACTAATTTCCTATAAAACTCAAAAACAGTAAATAACATACAAACATTGTTTATGGTATAATTAATAAGGACTAAAAAATGCATATCATGTCATACAGTAGTATAGACCTACTGCAAGAGATTAAAATCCTAAAACAACTGATTTTGATAGCTAATGAATGAAAAGAATTAAAAATCCATAAAATAAAGCCAAACAATATCACAACTAATTAGGTACCCTAAAAGTAACTCTTAAATAATATATAGAAGATTAAAATAATATTAAATCAAGAGACAAGAAAGTTAAATGCTATCTTCTAGCCTAGTGCCTTTGGCAACACAGGTCAAGGTTTTTAAACTACCCTCAATGTTTTTGGAACAGCAGGGCCTTTTTCTCTTAAGGAAGGGTAGTAGTATGTCAACAAAAACAATGAATCAGTCTCACCAGCCAGGCCCGGGCAACGATGTGTGAATTCAAGGTCATAGACCCTCCCCCTCCCCTCTTACACCACCCGGTTGCTACCCAGTTGCTTCAATTGCTGACAAAATGCAAGTGATGAAACAAGGAAGTAGAGACAAAGAAATATATTTATTTATTCAAAAACACAAAACTGTTAGAGATTATTTTCAAAGAAATTAATTCAATGTAATTTGTGAGTTGTAAATATTGTATTGGATCTTAGAAATATATTTTTTTAACCCCATCTAACCAAGATACAGATCTGTTCACTATATCAGATATTTCTTTTGTTTATAATTTATTATGTAAAATAATAAAAACCATTTTGGTAAATTAGGTATTGAATAAACAATAAATGATTATACTAGTATGTCTGGATAAATAGTCTTTCTATTCTTTTGACTTTGTTTTCTTTGCACTGTTAGTGTTGCGTCACGGCTTTTATCTTGTTACTCTTATCAGTAGACGACTAGGCCTGGCTCTGGCTAGTGGCAGTGCGGCAATTGCTCTGTTGTGTCTTTATTCTTAAAGGTCGTGAGCCAACTTAATTTTTAATTCTCATTTGAACATTTTAATTCCTCTGTAATAATAGATATAATAATATAAGAGTGTTTCTTTGGAAATAAATTATTCTTTTTTTTTCTTTTGCCCCAACAAAAATTCGGGGACGGGGACCGGCAGACACCTAACAAAAATACCAAATGAATTAGTCTATAACATTAATCTTACTAGTTAAGTATTAAGTAAAAATTTTTCGGACTTATTTTTAAAATGATTTTGGAGTAACCTACCTTGTTTTGGCTAGGTTCACAGTAGTAAAATATTTCACACACTGCTTACATCAAGACAAAAAACAAACCTCTAATCATTTGCAATGTCAAAACAAAAAAATATAAAACAATGAAAGCTATATTTAATGCAAAGAATGTATTAAATAAGAACGCCTTCGTAAAGGAAACGCAACAGCAACGCGCTCCTGTATTGCGGGTATTGCATTGACTTTCTGCAGGCGTTTTTCGTATATGGATACTGACTCCTTCGTGAATCGAATCGTTTTTTGACCACCACTGAATCGAATCGCGATTCGATGCATCGAATCGAATCGAATCGAAATTTCGATGCATTTTCGATGCATCGCACACCCCTAGAATCGAACGATACCAGATGAGTCATAACAAATGTATGATAACCCAAACTAACACAACAGCCGCAGTGCTGTCTAAGAGTGGCCTCCGTATAATACGAAAGTACCCAACAAATAATAGAGATAGGTTAGTTGAAGGTTTTTACTGGTTTTCAGCAAAAAACTTAAACCAAGAATTGACATGATTTAAAATAAAGTTGGGTTTGTTGAACACTGTAATTGGTTAGGAACACATAAAAGTTTTAGGATATTAGATTTTTGTTTGGGTCATTCCATATCAAGTGATCAAAATAAAAAATAAAATTTTCCCTTATGTTTTTCTTTCTTGTTAGTTTTTGGTTTATTTAATATACACATAAAACCAATTAAAAATTTAGAAAAAAAATATTTTTATCTCCTTTGGTTTTTTTGTAATCTCACTTTAAAGTTCCAAAAAAAGCGCGGTTTTGCGCTTTAAGGGATTTACGTTTTATTTAATATCTCAAGAAAGAATAAAGATAGAAAGGTAAAACAAAAACCATTCTTTTCAGGATTAAATTAGCTTTAATTTGATATACAACATGACAGTATTTAAAGTAATTAAAATTTCAACCCCCCGAACTCAAAATTTCAATAGCCAATCCCAAAAAACGCATATGATTAAAAATTTTCAAAAAAATACCATGGATCCTTAATATTATTAATAATTTATGTCCAAAAATTCAAGTTGGGATCTCAATGGGATCCATATTAAAATAATTTTTTTGTATAAGCCTGCAATGTAAATAGACAAGTCGTATGCTACAGGGCTAATAGTTACATTCATTAGCTACAAAAATGTCTAAGTAACATAACATACAATAAAAAGCTAACAGTCTATAGGCCTAACCAGTTGTACAATACAAGTACAGTAAGCCTAAAGTGTCTAAAATTTGGTAACTTCACTTTTTAAATAAGATATCAATTTCCTTTGATACAAGCTTCTATGAGGATGAAGAGCAAGTTAACCCAGATTCAGAAATGATTCAGAATGACATTGTAAGAAAAATTTCAGAAAACTACAAAAAAAAGTGAGAGTTCTTGAGACTTACAACATTACCTAAAAGTTGGACTGTAAAAAAATTGAAATCGAGTTTGGTGTCAGTAACAGGATGGCCAGAAGAGCTAAATCGTTAGTTAAAGAAAAGGGAAAAATGTCATGTCCAGACCCAAAGCCAGGAAAAACTTTGGACCAGAAGGTTGTAGATTAAGTCAAAGCTTTTTACAACTCTGATGATGTGAGTCGAATTATACCAGGCAAGAATGATTTTGTAGCGATGAAAGTAAATGGATAGAAAGAACATGTGCAAAAGAGACTGGTTTTATTAAATTTAAAAGAATACTTTGAACTGTTAAAAAAACAGAATCAGCTGTGAAAATTGGTTTCTCAAAGTTCGCTGATTTAAGACCGAAGAACTGTATCTTGGCTGGGGGAAATGGAACTCACTCTGTTTGCGTGTGCACAATGCAACAGAATGTAAAATGAATGATTGTTGGAGGAAAGCTGAAAGAGGTGAAGATTGATGAAGCTACTGATCTTGGCGATTACAAACAATGTTTTTCACAAATAATGTGCCAAGAAAATACCTCTGACTGCTAGCCTACCTAAACAAATGTGTAAAGTGTCCAGGAGTATTAAAACTAAAAGAAGTACTTCTGAACCACTTTGAAGAGGGGATGATAGAGACCATCACATACAATTAATGGGTTTCTGTGGATAGGTGTACATTTGAGACATTTTGCAAGACTGTAGAATTTGTGGACAGTTTTTTTTAACAGCTTGTTGAACTAACGAAGCATTCATTCATATCCCGTCAGCAATCCAAGTACTACAAAGATTTGAAAGAAAACATTCAAGAGGATGAAGCAGTTGTAAGTTTGGACTTTTCAGAAAACTACTCTTTTGTGGTCCAAGACGAGGCACAGTCTTTCCACTGGAATAGTAATCTCTGAGATACTGTGCATCCATTTGCTGTTTATACAATGAGAAAGGAGAAATTAAGTATACAAGCTTTGTAATAATATCAGAATGCTCGATTCACGACTCGGTAGCAGTCCATTTATTTCAATTGATATCTTATTTAAAAAGTGAAGTTACCAAATTTTAGACACTTTAGGCTTACTGTACTTGTATTGTACAACTGGTTAGGCCTATAGACTGTTAGCTTTTTATTGTATGTTATGTTACTTAGACATTTTTGTAGCTAATGAATGTAACTATTAGCCCTGTAGCCTACGACTTGTCTATTTACATTCCAGGCTTATACAAAAAAATTATTTTAATATGGATCCCATTGAGATCCCAACTTGAATTTTTGGACATAAATTATTAATAACATTAAGGATCAATGGTATTTTTTTGAAAATTTTTAATCATATGCGTTTTTTGGGATTGGCTTTTGAAATTTTGAGTTTGGGGGGTTGAAATTTTAAATACTTTAAATACTGTCATGTTGTATATCAAATTAAAGCTAATTTAATCCTGAAAAGAATGGTTTTTGTTTTACCTTTCTATCTTTATTCTTTCTTGAGATATTAAATAAAACGTAAATCCCTTAAAGCGCAAAACCACGCTTTTTTTGGAACTTTAAAATAAAATAACAAAAAAACGAGATGAGATAAAAATTTTTTTTTTCATATTTAAGCTTATTTTGCATAGATGTATCTAATGTAAAAAGATCAATCCTGTAAAAAATGGTGAGGTAATTGGTATTTGATCACTTGACATGGATTGACCCGTTTGTGACTTTCATGATGACTAGAGTAATGATGCAATTACGATCCCATTAATATTTTATTATCACGATAATCGTTTTGTCAGAAGTGTTTAGACTTAGAGTACTCAAGCCTCGTTAAAATGAGGAAAGTAATTGAAATCGTTCAAGTTTAATCAATTTGTATAGGCCTACTTAGCCACTTTATTTGACAACTTGCTTTATTTACTAGGGTCACTATGCAATACCAAACCCATTTAACAATTTATCTTGGAAAGCCTACGGCCATAAAATTGTTTATAGTTTCATATTAAATAGTGATGGGCGTTTCTGATTTTATTGGTTCAGAACTATAAAATCAAAAATGTTCTCTAAAAATCACAATTTAGTTAATCAGATCTAGTAGTCAAATGATTTTTACTAGAGCAAAGAGATCGTCCAGCAGCCCCAGCCTGTCTAAAGGAGGCATGGTCTTGTCTTGTATGGATGGTTTGAACTGTTCCAACATTGAGGCAGGATATTTGGTCCGATAGTAGCCAACTGTGCCTGGATTCAGCTTTACCTGCAAAAATGGTAATAAAAGATGTAGTTAGTTGTGTATTGTACAATATCTATGGGTTTTCTTACACTGACAAATTTTGCAGGAAATATAAAAACTGCATGCAAATTTTGTCTTATGACATTTTTAATAGGCCTACGATTATATTTTCTAATTTGCGGTATTTGAGATTAAATTTCAAAAAATCACAGCAAAAATCATTCAAACCTTTTCTCACTTATATTGAGCAATAACTACACAACAATCCACAAAAAGCATGTTATTTAAAAATAGGCCACAACATAACACCGTAGACAGAGAAGTCCGATCTTATAAAATTATCATGTGACATTGCATGTAACATTAGCCTATAAATAACCCAATATATAAAATAGGTACACCTAAAATATCGGTGGCATTTAAAAATGTGTTTTATAAGTCCCTAAACAAAAACTCAACATCAACTTCAAACATATCATCAAAACATTCAACAACTTACCCAGTCTGTAGGAAAGACATCTTGCAGTGTAACTGTGAGTTCTTTTTCTCTCAATATGGTGGTGAAGCAGGACTCTGAAGGAGAGTTTGACTTGGCAAAACTGATCGGAACAAGCCACAGCGAGTTGTCTACAAATGAGAGAGACCGATTGAGCATCTTACGTGGAAACTAACTCAGAAACCTCATCAGCAATAACTTACCCCAGTAACTTACGGTTGATGGTTTAGGGTGTAGGCCTAGACTACACTAGACTGAGTCTAGACCTACACCCTGAACCATCAACTGCGCCGTGATAATAAGTATTCTTGTATGGCCATACTGTGTTATTTATTCGTTAAAATGTTTGCTTGTGAATCGTGTATATTTTTAAAGACTTTATGACGACCTCCTAGGAGTGACAACACGTCTTAAGGCTTGACAATGACACCTTGAGTGTTGAAACTGGTCGCCATCCAGACGACCAAGGATTACGATGGCAACAAAAAGTTATCCATCCTCTATAATATTGTTAAGTAATCTGGAAGGCAACACCTCAAAAATGAAATAAAAGGTTGTCCATTAATTAAGGTTTCCACCGAGGTCTTGTCAGAGCCAAGCAAGCTATTTAAACTCCAAGACCAAAGTCACTTTTACTTCATACACTACTATTGTAGCTGGGTTCTCCCCTTGGGATGATTAGTCTCGTCATAAAAAAAAAAAAAAACTTTGTTTAAAAGTCAATTATGGCCCACACCAAGTATGAGTAAAATTCCTTGTTTGCTGATTGGCTTGTTTCAGACTCTCCATGATCTGCAGGCAAAAGACTGACAGCGGTGGGCCAATACCATGGAAAACACATCATGCACATGTTGATACCGCCTCCTCTCTCCGCCCATGTTTAACCTTAGTTGCTTCAGACCTTTTAAACTGTGGCTTGGCTTTCTTCACAACACAAGTTCTCCAACTATACAGATAATTATATTTCCACTCACCTGGCTGTGCCTGGTTCGGATCGGCTCTGAACTTGACCTGAGACACTTTGAATGTGCGAGAGTTGCCTTCCTGTCCCACAACCTCAACAGAGATGACAGGGAAGCCCATCTGTTTGGTCCATGTAGACATGACGTCACCCACCGGCTTCTTGCTGGCTTCCTCCAGCGCAGCCCACAGGTCCTCAGTAAACGTGTTGCCATACTGATGCCTCGTCAGGTACAGGTGCATGCCCTTACGGAAGTCCTACAAATGAAGATAATGTTGTGAAGAATAGAATACACAACAGAGGGAGGAGAGGTAGGGAGGAAATAAGAAAAAGATATATGAAGAAAGAAGAAAGTAAGGAGGAAAGAAAAGAATGAAGGAAGGAAGACGGAAAGGAAATCCCTTTCATTGTTTAAACATTAGGTTGCACAGGCACAAAAACACCTAGATCGTTTGTAGCCCTTGTATGCTTGTGGATGGTTCCTAAGCCATAAAAAATTTGAGGTTTTACACTCTTAAGCAGGGATGTGCAATTGGCTCGCTTAAAAGCTTGAGTAAGTGACCATCAAGTCCAAAAATTGAGCACAACCTTTATTCTAGCGATTGTAAGTGTATGCAAAGATTGAGCAATCGGAAATTTATTATCTCCCTACAATCATGGAAGAATAAGTCTCCATGATGTTTACAATTGGACCACGATTGAACGTGACTAAACAGTTTATGTTGTACCTAAATTCAAACAATTGAAAATATTGGTATAATAAAAATAACAGACTTTACATGGAAAAAAATCTAATTTTCTCATTATTGAAGTTTTAGACGGTGGACATGATTAGCAATATGATCAACATGACTCTAGTCATTGAAATAAAACATGACCACTAAATATTGACGATGTTTATTTAACTAGGCTATGTTAATGAATGTTTTAGAAAATTTTTTCCCATACACATTATAGCCTACAGTTAATATTCCATTTACATGGTTGATGAATCCTGAGCTAAATTTAAAGAATTTAATAAAATAAATAAATAAATGGATCATCAATTTTACATTGAGACACACATTATTTCATTAAACAGGTACATCAGGTTACAATCACGTTAATTAGGTTTACAAGATTTCTTTGGTTAAGTTTTTGTTTACGTTTCAAAATTCAAAATTTCTGGTTTCGAAGATCACTAGTGTATTAGGCCTACTAATAATGGTAGATTATGAGTTCAAAATACAATTTTGTACATACTTCACCTCCAATGTAGTGATAAAGCATTCTGATAACAGAGGCTCCTTTGTTATAAGAGATGTCATCAAAAATCTCTTCAATTTCATTTGGGTGACCAACAGGAACCTGCAAGAATGTAAAATGCTGTTAGAGGAAGAAATTTTCACTATATATTCATATTCACAGTATAATTATCAACTTGTTGATATACTTTGTGACACTATTCATGTATATATTTCTAATGTACTTGATGAATAAAGATAATTTGAATTGAATTGAATTGAATTGTTTGTTGCAATTATTGCAGAACACATCTGCAAAGAAAACCCGAGTGAGAAATTATCACTTTTGCCGTGATTTCCAAGGAGTCAACAAACCTCAATAGGATGAGAGTTATTGAGACAGTCCAGTTGGAGCGCAGGTATGTACATGTCGGTGACAAACTGTGTCCAAATGTCGTACTCTGGGAACAGATGGGCGACACAAAGGAACTCAACAAATGAGGCGTAACCTTCGTTGAGCCACAAGTGAGTCCACCACTCCATAGTAACTAGGTTGCCTGGGAAACAAACACAAGGTGAGAGGAATAGTAGTGAGCAAAGTAAAACAAACAACCACTTTGTATGACAACTGTTGAAAAAAAATTTTATTTAGCTTATTTTATTTAATCACTTGTCGTGTACGTGTGTGTATTACATTGTAGGCGTCATCCGCTCTTAGAGGAGGTATTAAGAGTCACAAAACGATACTAAGGTAAGTTAACCTCTTATTTATATGTTAAGTGATTCGTGACTACACAAAAATGAAATTACCTTGTAGGCTTGAATTTAGATAAGTAGGCCTATAAACTTTAATCCAAATTCAATCAAACCTTACTGAGCACAATTGTAATGCTAAGAAGTCTCACACTTGGATATTTACCAAACCACTGATGAGCCAACTCATGTCCGACGACTAAAGCGATGAACTGTTTACGAACAGTGGAAGTATTCTCTGGGTCTACCAATAGACAGACCTCCCTGTACGTCACTAGACCCCAGTTCTCCATGGCTCCTAGAAACAGAAAACACAACAGATAAAACTAAGGCAGAATACTGAAAATCTGTAATGCGTTCTGTAAAGGAGTTGTAATCTCAGATTATGTTAAACCGCTGTTGAAGGGTCATCAGCTCCAAAAATATTTGTTCAGATACCAAGTTAAGTTGATAAAAAAACACAGCTCCAAAAATATTTGTTCAGATACCAAGTTAAGTTGATAAAAAAAACACAAGTCCAAGCTACCGTGATCCTTTGATTGTTACAACTTTGTTTAAGCCTTTACCAGAAAAAAAAACTACTATGCTATGTTGAAGCAAAAGGATATGACACATATTTCTTAAATTTGTATTTTTCTACCTCATTGGCACTTTTAAATTTTTGTAGGGGAACAGGCAAAACAATGGTCTTGTTACTATATACAGTTGAACCTCCTTAATCCTAACTAATTAGGACCGCAGGTTGTTCGGACTAGTGAATAATTCAGATTACAGAACATATTGTTGTTGTTACATAACATTAGCTAAAATAGATGTTAATTGTTTTGGGAAAATTGAAAAATGCTTTATAAAGTAAAATACAGTATTAATTTAATACAGTAGTAAACATAGTGAATAAACAGTACTGTACATTACAATGGAAACAATTACGTTGTGTATATAAAAAAATACAGTATACAATAAAGAACCACTGTACTGTGTATAGAGTACAGCAATGAGGCGTTCTGATTAGTGGACGTTCGGACTACGGGGGTTCGGATTAAAAAGGTTCTACTGTATTGTCATTAATGTCAAACTTTTGTTAGATGGCATTATTAATTGATAGCACATTGATAAATGAAACTTGGGTCTACGTTCTAGATACACTACGCTTGGGATAAAACCCAAGACCTCCAGATTCAGAGGTGAGCACTATACATATGTTTTACGTATATTTTAAAAGTTCAATTTGCATATTAATTAATTGTAAGTTTAATGTACTGTAGGAAAAACATAAATTGTGATATTTATGGAGAAACATTTGCTAGCTAATTATTGTCGATGTATTTAATTAAAACTTAGCGTGTTTTAAGAATAACTAAAGCAGATTCAATAACACCTTCTTAAACATATTTTTTTTATTAGTCTGAATTGGTAAGATACCCAACAGTATAATTAAGTTAATAGTTTCCAGGAGGAAAATAAATATTTACCAGCAGAAAAATCAGAAATGGCAATCAGGTCCATCTTTGGCAGAGGGTAAGCGATGTTGAAGTAGTCCTTGTAATATGGCAACACCTACAAACAAGTTTATTATGTAAATAGGCCTAAACATTTTTTAATTAAACAATACAACACTCTCACCTTATACAATGCATAGAGGGGAGTCTATTTCCGGCGCACCCCCTAATCATAAGAGTTTAGGACGGCTTTCCCAAATGTGTTTGAATAACACTCTATATAAAAATACCACTGGCATTGACATGGGAAAAAATACCCCTGTAGCAGCAAAGTTTTAAATGAAAATATTTTGATCACAATAATTCATGGTTCACTGGGTTGAAGCGGACTTGGGCTGGTACTAAAACTCATATTTAATCACTGATGAACTTAGCAGTGAATATTTGCCTAGGCCTACACAGTAAAACATAATTTCTGTGTATTTACTCTCCTGTTTTGTATTAAAGAGGTTTATGAAAAAGGAAATAAGATTTTAGAATCGACACAAACTAAAGCGTGAACAAACTAATGTGCTATACTTTATTAGGTTTGCTACAATAAAGAATCATTAGAATATGCCGTATGTAAGATTTTAAAGCATAAATGGAATTAAAAAATGGCGCATTGTATTCAAGGTTATAAAATAAGACTGAAATATAAAAAAAAAAATTTGTAACTTTGTTAGCAAAGTTTTTCCTTATGAAAATAAAATCACTTTCAATTTCAACACTAGGCCTAGACATGCAATTTTTACTATGAAAACCCCTAGTCAACAGTTTAGTTAACATTTAAGTACAGTTATCGTATCTTACCCTTTAAGCTGCCAGGATTATCTATCAATTTAACTATGAGTATTTTTAAAGATTTTCCCCCTCATCTTATGAAGAAGAAATATCCATATTAGACATAGAAGTTTAGGTTAAAAATAACACAATGCATGATCAAATGAGTAACTCACAAATAATCTACCCATCAACTGATTACTTTGGATGGATTTGAGTCACTCATTATGGCCAATTCAGCAAAAATGCAGTCTACCTTTGGGGCTTTGCTGTATGTTAATGTTGCTTACCTTAGTGGCAACATGCAGAGCAAACCTTCCTTGCTCCTTCTTCCCCACTGGGGTATAAACTCTCACTTTGACTCCGTCACTCGAAGTGTCTTCTATGTAGTCAAAGTCTCCAACGACCACTGCTACTAGATAAGTCGACATTATCGGGGTCGTTCCAAACTTAACAATTCTCTCCTCTCCTTCAATCCTGTCTTCAATTTCTGGCTAAAAGACAAAATAACTCATTGGCAAAACAAAATTTATTTCAAAACTAAAAAGACGAAACATGGTTTGAAATATTTTATGCACAATATTTTATGTTGAATTTAATTCACAGATTAATTTAGCCATGCAGCAGAAATGTTATTGTTATTAGTAAGCCTACTAATGTAAATGTCTATTACTCTATCCAATGTGAAAAAGATGAATTTTTTAAACAAATTAAATAATTCTGACTGTCCTGAGTTCAAAAACAACGTTATGAGTCAGAATGCACCTCTTAGACGTGTATGGTTTGGTTAAGGACATCGTCATTGGCATTAGAAATAGTCAAGTCTAACAATTCCAATGCGCAGTAGGCTAGCGCCAAGGAGCGTGTCTTGCAGTCTCTGCAACACGTATCTCCCCAAATTGTCAAACTTGGATTCCAGGTTACAGATATCTCTGTTAGATTTATGTTTTTCAGTAATAAAGGATCAAAGATTATATAGATACCAGCTCACCATATTGGACAAGGCAACTTTCTGTTGTGGTACGGCGAGGGTTATGTCAAAAGTGGCTTTTATTGCAGGCTCGTCCCAACAAGGGAAGCACCTCCGAGCGTCCGTCGACTCAAACTGCGTGACGGCCGCGTACCTCTCTTCCTCGCCCCTGCAACAAACACAAAACATACACGACGTTTACAGTGTTACCTACCATGTTGGAAATGACAGTACGAGAGATCACTGGAGCAGCCACAGTTATGTCAAAAGTCGCTTTTATTGCCGGCTCATCCCAACAAGGGAACATCTTCCTAGCGTGAGTGGAGCAGAGAAAAGTGACCGCAGCATAGCCTTCGGGTCTAGTAAACAAATGTTTGCAAATTACTCGGTACCATTGTTTAGATACAGGGGCGTTTCAAAATGACAGAGCAGAATATTTATTGCAATGAAGTAGGCCTATGATTTACGTGGTATTGAAGAACAAAGAATTGAATTTCACTGTTCTATCAGCTGATTGACAATTATTTCCTAATGTTGTTTATTTCCATTACAGTCAATTTGAAAAGCGTTGATTCCAAAAAATCATCTTGTGTTATGGAGTTTTGGAAACATGAGTCAATGATTCAAGTGCAAAGAAAGTTTTCAAAAGGCACTTTATGAATGACACAGGAGCTTCCTGGAAAATGGCCATGTACGTAACACAATAAAACCAACACCGGATGACCTCGGGCATCTGATGAGAATAAACACACACTAGACATCTGAAAAGGCTCTTCTATACAGGGTGTTTTTTTTAAAACTTGCATCTTTATTTATGTAAAAACCGCAATAGATAGAAATATGCAGTTTGCGGGAATCATCTATTGAAGTAGGGGGCCCAATTGTTTTGAATTCAACGTTACATTCACATTCCCCCCCTTTCCCCCCTGCCCTCAACTTATTTTTTTTAAATAGCAAGGTACCCCTTGTGACATATTAAATGAAAGAGCATGAAAAAAGAAAATGTTTGATGAAAAAAAATTAAAAATCGGTTCATAAATTTGCGAGATATTTCCCCCCCCTTCCCCGGAACTTGATAATTTTTTTAATAGCAAAGTACCCCTTGTGACATATGAAAGAGCATGAAAAAAGAAAAATCTATGACCTAAGAAAATAAGGTTATGGTACTCTTCATAAATGTTCAAATCAATTAACACGTTGAATGTAGCTGCGTGATGGCCGACTGCAGCCGGTGGTCCAAACATCTAATGCGCTGCATGTGTCTTGTGGCCAACCGCTAAGAGTTCTTAAAGGTCAGTTAGTTGTTATTGTATGTTTTTGTGTTTATTTCAATAAAAGTTGTTACTTAGTACGCCTACTAGGTTTTTTTGGGTGATTTGGTGTATAGGTTATAAAAAGTAAAATTAGTGAAAGTAACTTATTTCTTACGATGTTAAATATATACTTTTTGAGTAAACTTACAAACAATAATAACATAATCATGAAATAGGCCCTGGCCAGCCTCAACACCTTCCCTCCACTCACCCCATCACACTACCAGTTACAGCATAGTGAAAATATCAAGTGCAAAAGTGGTAGTGAAAAGCAGAGTACAAGTGATACCCAGGGTAATAATGATCTGCCAAAGACTCCCATTTCTGGCAGCAATGAGAATGATTTTTTATAGATAGGAAATTATTATTGTCAAAAAAGATACATTCAATTGATAATGAAAAACACATAAATAATAGTCAAAATAACATGGATGATGTTCATTTAACTAACAAAAAACGACTGGAAAGTCAAACTTTTATGAATTTGGATTTTGAAAACCCACTAGACATCTCTGAAAATGTATCTTTTTTGCCAAATGACTGTTTGAGGTGTAAAGATAGTACTGTAAATAATGTGAAAATGTTCAAAAATAACCCCTCCTCTCCTATTGTAACAAACAAACATTCCTCTAACGTTTTAATTCTCCATCAAAATATCCAGCATTTTTCATCTCGTACTTTATTCCTTGAAATCATTTTAGACGAACTAAAGCCCCATTTTGTTATTCTTAGTGAACACAAGCTCAATAATGATGAAATTAATTTTGCACACATTTCTAACTATAATGTTGTAAGCTATTACTGTAGGAAAACCTACTTAGGTGGAGGTGTTATGATTCTTTCTCGTGACTGTAACCACATTAAAGTAAAAAAATTATAATTCCTGCAGTTGAAAATTTGGTTAAGGATAAGTATTTTGAATGTTGTATGATTGAGGCGAGAGTTAATGATTTCATATTTTTATTGGTTGGTTTGTATAGAACTCCAGGATCTGTATACGAAAATATTTTTCTTGAAAAATTAAATAGTTTGTTAGGCCTTATTTTTGAAAAATATGAAAGACTAATTGTGGCTGGAGACATTAATATTAACGTTAAGTTTTCCAAGGGCTATCAGATATTCAATAATATTTTTAATGAATATAATATGCAATATTTGGTAGACTTTCCTACTAGAATAACATTAGAGGGTGAAAGTGCTATTGATAATATATTTACTACAATTCCTAAAAACAATCTTTTAGTATCAGGCCTAATAACTGAGCTCTCTGATCATGACGCTCAACTCTTAGAAATTCGGGACATCTCTTCCAAACAAAAGTTTAACAAACCTACTATTAAATCTAGTAGAAAATTCCTTCCTGAAAATTTAACCAAATTCAAAAATTATCTTGCACAGGAAACGTGGACTGATTTATATTTAGCGACTGTAGAGGAAAAATATGATGTATTTTTTAATATCCTTATGTTTTATTTTGATAGTTGCTTTCTTAAGTTAAAGTCTCGTGCCTGTTCAAAATCAAAAAATTGGATAACTCCGGAACTTAAGTTAGCTACAGATGAAATAATACTATTAAGCCGAGAAATTGGGGTAAATAAGGATAAGTTTTTAATAAAAAAGCTAAAAGACCTGAAAAGAAGCTACGCAGCCCAATTAAATAGTGCTAAACGACATTATATCGAAAGCAATATAAGAAATGCCAGTAATGTCTCAAAAACTACTTGGATATTATTAATAGGGAACTAAACAGAAACCGAGTACGTGAAAATGAAATCCAATTAAAAATTGGCAACTTTGAATACACTGAACCCGATGATATATGCGAAATATTTAATGATCATTTTGTAAGTTTGGTAGATAGGATTGGGGACTTGTCTTTGGGAGCTCTTGGTGCAATCTCAAATCCTGCAAATTCAGTAAAATGTTATTTAAAGCCTGTTGATGAAGCTGAAGTAGACAAGATTTTTTCTTCTTTTGAAAACAAGTTTACCTGTGGTTTTGATGAAATTCCTATGCCTGTTTCAAGTGCTAAAGATGTTTTAGCTAAACCATTGGCTCATTTAATCAACTCTTCTTTAATTTCAGGAATATTTCCAAGTAAATTAAAAATCTCTAAAATTAAAACATTACATAAATCTGGTAGAAATAAGGACCCTTCTAATTACAGACCATTATCTATTTTGCCATGCTTATCAAAAATCTATGAGCGTGCCATGCATTCACGATTAATGAATTTCTTAGAAAATAATAGCTTATTTGATACTGAGCAACATGGATTCAGGCCCGGTAAATCTGTTGTCACTGCAACAAATTGATTTGATAGAAACTATAATTGATGCTATTGATAAGGGTGAGAGCACTGTCAGGGTGTTTATGGATATTAGTAAAGCATTTGATAGTGTCTGCCATTCAACATTAATTTCAATTTTAAAAAGTTTTGGTTTTGCTAACAATGCTTTAAATTGGTTTCAATCTTACCTTGAAAACAGATTACAGGTGTGGTCCTATAGCACCGAATCCCAACTAGCCGAAAGACAAATAAGTCCTAAACTGCCGAATGCAATAGTGCCGAATTCTTTCGGCAATTTGCGACGATTTAAACTTTATTTCGGGAGTTTAGGACTCTATTGAAAATAGTTCGGCACATTAGGATTTATAAGTGTCAAATACCCGAATTGTTATTTCTGTCCTAAACTGCCGAATCTTAATCTAGCGAAACCATATTCACCATCAAAATGCCGAAAACTTTCTTCGGCGTAGTACGACTTAAGCGTCCCAAATCGCCGAAAGATCTATTTGTGTTAATTTGTCGAAAGAATGCATTAAAAGTCGTAATCTGCCGAAAAATAGAACATTCCCCCTTCTTAAAGGGGAGGAGCAACAGGAGCGATCGAGGGGTAAAACCATGGCGTCGGTGCCCAAAGTCTCCGCCCACAGCAGCGTTTCCCACCACCCCACCCTAGTACATTCGGATTAACTTTCGCCAAGCACGAAGTATTGTAGTTGTCTTGCTATTCACCGATTAACGAGTAGACGTCTACACACATGTGTCATATTCCGTTCAACTTTTCGTTTTTCGAATAGCAAATGTTCGTTTACTTTTATAAACTCGCAATCGCGAGTCTTTATATGCATGCAGTTATTTGCTCAGTACTCAGTGTCAGATGCAGTTCAACGAGTAACCTGAGAAACTTAGAGGCGGTTCGCGAGTACGGGGTTTCGTGGCCCGCGGTTATCGTTGTTCTCGGCCAATTTTAACCGACGGCCAAAAAATGGGTTCACAACATAGAGCGTTAGCCGAGATCAAGCTTAGCCGAGACCAACGCTGACCGTCGCTCAACAGCAGGGATTTAACGGGGAACTTTTGTTATAAGGTTGGCAAAAGCCACGTGGGCTACGGCCGAGCCGCCAAAAGGATGACGTGATAAATTATTATATCTACAGTATACAGAGTGTTTACTGATATTGCATAAAAAGGTTGTGAACTTAACTTGGACTTAAATTAATTTTATACTAAAGTTTTAAGTTACTGGATTACTCATTGAATTATGAAATGAATAATACACTTTTACTGACATGTCATTGAATCGGGAAAATACAATGATGTTTTGAATAAAATTTGTTAAAACAAACCTTGGTAATGTTTGCAAACTAAATTTAGATCACCATTTATGTTCAAATTTAAGACATACTTATCAGGTTTGCAGTTTTATCCAAACATTCAAAATATTTTACAAAATGACTGTTATTTATCTGTTATGTATCAGTAATTTGTGAAAGAAAAAAAAATTGGAGTAACAACTGGCTATTATAGGAGTCGAGATGCCCTCATATGTAAAAAATAATAATATAAAACATAAATGATTTTGTTTAAAAGCGATCGCAATATATGTGACGTAGATATGTTTCTTTTATTGAGAAACAAATAAATATTGAACATTAGTAATAGCATTGACTTTATAAAGTCAATGGTAAAAGGCTAAGTGATATTAGAATATTTCATTACAGTACTTACTGTGTAGAAGAGTGGAATTTCTAAATCAGATGGCAGTAGACACCCTAGTTAGTATTTCGCACTTTTTTCAATACCTCAGCATGTAGCTACAAATAAATAAAAGATTAAAATACCTGATTGTTGTCTTGTGGCCCAAAGTATTGTCCTATACGGATCCAACGATGGCGCTCGCGCTGAATTGTACATAATCCACTAGGACAATACTTTGTACCACAAAGGTGACAATCAGGTATTTTAACCTTTTATTTATTTTTCAATCAGTTGGTCCAGAAACACAACAACAAAATATTAAATGTAGCTACACCTTATTTCACTGGGTTTACTCAGACTTAAGCATGAGAAATCTTAGGTGTAAGAAAACAGGTTATAATTTAATAAACATTTTTGTAATACAACGTTTTGTAGTAAAATATAATTGACGTTATTATAGTAACCAACCAAAAGAATTCCAATTGAAGCAAATAACATTATGACAGACTAATAATGCAGGATATCGAGTAGTATTTGAGTAAAGTGAAAAAATTGTTATTGCTGTTTAAAAAGAATAATGAGTAAAATTTGTATTTAATTTGGTAACAATTGTGGTAGGCTATATAATGTTGGCTACCTACCTTAACAATGGCGAATATACACATGGAAAACTTTAAATGCTGATATGTGTAAATCAGAAAAAAGATTGTTAATAACACTCTATAACAAGGCCAGCTTCTGAAAATGGTAAAATATTTACAAGAAGAGTTTGTTATTTCAAACTGTTATTAACAGCGTGAGCATTGCGATTAGTAACGTAAGCTTTTATTTCGATTTTTTAAACTTATAGCAAATTAGGACTTACATTAGTTTTAAAATACCTTCTTTTTTACCAGTACTAAAGATTGCTTGATTTCTAACAAAAGATTCATTATTTATATATAGTTAATTAGAAGACGAAAAGCCAACAAAAAATTTCTATGTAGGGTAATAAGTAATTTAAAACGAAGGAAAAAGTAAGGAATGTTAAATATTAAAACTGACTTTTCAGAAGACGGGGCATTGAAGCCGCGTGATGTTGGTACCAATGGCAACGCATAGTAAGCGGCGGTCAGGTTGCCAGCAAAGATACTAAAAAGGTCCCGAACGCCCCCTGACCGCCCCTACACCATACTATCAAGCATAATGTTACAGTATAAGGGTTCAAGTTAAGGGAAAAATTGAAAGGAACACTTATGTTAGCGTATTGTTTTGCACATTTTCTGTTTTCTTAAACTTCTCTAGAGAAAACAGAAGCAGCTGCAACAATAATGAGCTAATAGCCCAGTCAATAAAGGAAAAAATATTGGTTTGTCGGGAGTTAGATTAAGGATGATTTTTTCATGGGTGATTGTTCATCACATAAGGAACAGTACCGGGGGACCGAGCCTTGTTTTGGTTGTGGCATAGACTAACCAACACCAAGTAGACTTAACATCCCATTGTAAATTTTGAAGCTCGGTTTAAGTGTCTAGTTCTGTCCAGTGCACTGTCGATGTCATGTTTTGTTTACAATTTGTTTCTAATTTTTTTAAAGTTAGTTTCATTATTTGTGCTTTAGATAAAACGTGTTGCTTAGTCTATGGTTCAATATACTTTAATACTATTAAGCATCAAGTAGTGGGCATTGATTATATATCCAGTCAGCGTTTATCTTCAAATAGCAGTTGTAGAGGGTAAATTCGCTTCGTTCACCTTCTAAATATGAACTTTAGATAGTTAAGCATAAAATAGTGGGCATTGATTATATATCCAGTCAGCGTTACCTTCAAATACAATTTGTAGAGGGTAAATCCGCTTCTTTTAACTTCTCTTAATGAAATGTAGATCTTTAAGCATAAAATAGTGGGCATTGATTATATATCCAGTCAGCGTTACCTTGAAATAGAAGTTGTAGAGGGTAAATTCGAATCGTTAAACTTCTCCTAATGAAATATAGATCTTTAAGCATAAAATAGTGGGCATTGATTATATAACCAGTGAGCTTTATCCCGAAATAGAAGTTGTAGAGGGTGAATCCGCTTCTTTGAACCTCTCTTAGTGAAATGTAGATCTTTAAGCATAAAATAGTGGGCATTGATTATATAACCAGTGAGCTTTATCCCGAAATAGAAGTTGTAGAGGGTGAATCCGCTTCTTTGAACCTCTCTTAGTGAAATGTAGATCTTTAAGCATAAAATAGTGGGCATTGATTATATAACCAGTGAGCTTTATCCCGAAATAGAAGTTGTAGAGGGTGAATCCGCTTCTTTGAACCTCTCTTAGTGAAATGTAGATCTTTAAGCATAAAATAGTGGGCATTGATTATATATCCAGTCAGCGTTACCTTGAAATAGAAGTTGTAGAGGGTAAATTCGAATCGTTAAACTTCTCCTAATGAAATGTAGATCTTTAAGCATAAAATAGTGGGCATTGATTATATAACCAGTGAGCTTTATCCCGAAATAGCAGTTGTAGAGGGTGAATCCGCTTCTTTGAACCTCTCTTAGTGAAATGTAGATCTTTAAGCATAAAATAGTGGGCATTGATTATATATCCAGTCAGCGTTACCTTGAAATAGAAGTTGTAGAGGGTAAATTCGAATCGTTTAACTTCTCCTAATGAAATGTAGATCTTTAAGCATAAAATAGCGGGCATTGATTATATAACCAGTGAGCTTTATAGTCTTCACCACTTAATCGGCAGATAGGGAAATTGTCATGGTACATCCGTCTGGACGGGTTCTCAATAGGATTTCACGAAGTGAGCTGGCGTTCAATTTCTGTTGAAGTCTAATGTTATTCATATCTCATGCCTTTACTTCTTGTTGAAACTGAAATTAATAACCCTTTCTGTTATTGAATATTAGCCTACTTCAAATGAACTAGCCTAAGTTAAGTAAAAATTTCACATTGTTAATTTTAAGGCTAATAAGGCATTTGCTTTGTTGGATGTGGTAATTTTGAAGTTGTCAACTTATCATTTAATTTATTTATTTGAGTACAGTCCCGCAGAGAATCTACAATATTATCAGATGAATAACTATATTATATAGGCTAAATGTGTATCCAATTCAATATTAATATTGCATCGATTATTTTAAACCTAATGATTAATAAAAACAATAAATAACAAATACATTAACCTTAAATCATTTAGTCACAGTTTGTGGTTTTAGTTTTTATTTTTTATTAAATATCACAGTTTTTTGTTGTTGTTAATGTTTATATTGATTAAATATCAAAAAAATCGTAGACCTAAACAGATCACAACCCTATTCAATCTTTACATAATGAAAAAGCATAGAAACGATATATTGAATTAGATAATTATCAATTTAAATCGTTAGTCATCCGATAACATGTCGCAGGTTCTCTGCGGAACTGTACCCGTTTATTCATGTAAATTTGATAAATCAAGCATAGGCCTAGGTGACCTAGCTAACTTACTGTGAGATCGCACATTGTTTTCTGTATCAATCAAATGTGTAATATTTGGTAATTGTAAATAAATAAATAAAATAAAGAGATCCTAGGCCAAGATATACTTGGACAAAAGCAAGTACTATGTATCGATTTATTAAGGATCCGAGTCATAGGCCCTAACTTAGGTAATTCATAAGGATTAAGACTAACTAATTAATGTTTTAGGATTAGTTTCAGGGCATTAGAGACTTGAGGTTCTAATGTCAGTATAGGACTTAGTTAACTCTTAAACACACAACTGTAAGGATCTAAATAAATTATTACAGAGAATTAAGAGATTACCTTACTCACCTTGGATAGGCTGTATTTGGTTGGCAAAAAACAAAAGGTTAGTAATATGTAACAAGTAGATAAACAATGGTAATATCTTCTGGGTTCAATAGTCAATCAATGGCCATATCGAGATTCGAGTGGAGATGACTTTTGTGGGTGACGTTGATCTGTTTGGCCCTGGTCTGGTCCTGGTGTCTGACTGAAGTTAGTTATTATACTGACCGCAGTTCGGAAGGGCGCTAGTGAACGGGTGAACTTCCTGGGCTGGCAGCGATGGCCGGCCATGATGTACTCTTGCAGCGTATTGGTTGTAGATCAGCCAATCGGACACGTCGGGCGGATGGTGGGGCTTCTATTGTTCGGGTGGTTGGCATTTTTTGGTGTCAAATAGCCGAAAGTAAGTTTAAATCGTCTTAAATAGCCGAAAACAACAAGATTCGAGAGTTTAGGACTTATTTCACTTTCGGAGCTGTTGGAATGATTCTTAATTCGATACCTTAACACGTTTGTACTGTTTTTTCGATGGATTAGGATTTTAAAATATATATTTCGGCAGTTTAACACAAACATCTCTTTCGGCAATTTAGAACTTTAAATTCTTATTCCGTCGAACGTGATATTCGGCGAATTGGGACTCAAAACACAATTCGGCACTATAGGATTCGGTGCTATGGCACCTTCTCCAGATTACAATATGTGGAAATTAATCATATAAATAATTTCAACCAATTAAGAAATGTAAAATCCTCTTTGAGGTGTATCAAATATGGTGTACCTCAAGGTTCGATTCTTGGTCCCATTTTATTTTTTTGTTATATTAAAGGTCTGCCAACAGCATTAACAGATAATATGGCAAAATTGTGTCTATATGCTGATGATGCAAATTTGTTAGTTTCTGGTAAATGTTTTAATAAAATACAAGAGTCGGCCCAAAAAAATCTGTTATCTATAAAAAACTACTTAAACTTCAATAAATTATTTCTCAACTTTAATAAAACCAATTGTATGTCATTCAGTACAGCACAAAAGAAAAATCCAGAATTCTGTATTAAAGTAAATGATCTCCAAATTACTCAGGTAAAGGTAACAAAATTTTTGGGTTTATTGCTTGATGGAAATTTATCATGGTCACTCCATACGGATAAATTGTTACATAAAATTTCCTCGGGTTTATTTGCCTTAAGAAATCTGTCAAAATTTTGTTCCCTTGAGATAATGCTTAAGGTTTACCATGCACATATCACCTCACACATTACATTTGGTATTGAGTTATATGGAGCTACAAGTAATCAAAATTTACAAAGTATTCTAATCCTTCAAAAAAGGGCAATAAGAACCATGTTAAATCTGGATGATAAAGAATCGGCCAAAAATTGTTTTCCTAAATTAAAAATTCTAACCGTTTACAGCTCATATATATTGCACCCTATTATGCATGTGAGGGCTTCTGAAGACAAGGTGCCACTGCTGGGGGATAATCATAGGTATAATACTAGGCATAAAAATTATCCATCCGTAACACAACACAAACTGCGAGTTTTATAACAAGAAACCAACAGCTGCAGGTATTAAGTTTTTGTACCATCTACCAAAAGAAATATTTGATATAAAAAACATTAGGTCTTTAAAAAAAAAAACTTAAATTATTACTAATTGATGGAGCATTTTACTCATTTGAAGAGTTTTACAACATGTAATTACATTAATTAAATTTTCCTGTTTTAGGCCTATTTAGTTTAACCAAGTATTTTTAATCAGTAATAAGCTGTTTTGACGCCATTCTGTATTTATGCATATATTTCATGTAGGTATATAATGTATAAATCTTGAATAAAGCTTTTCTGATTCTGATTCTGATAGTATTCTAGTAGGTAAACGATAAAGATTAACACCTGTAGGCCTGTTTACTCTATTAAAGTAGGTATTAAATTTATTGAAATACACATATTGTCATTCACTTCATACTTTTAAGGATAAAAGTACAATGAGAATAAGTGTGTGGTCAATCATTCAGCTAGTGAAGGTAAGTTATAGGTTAGTATTTATTATACAACTGTTACGCAAGTACAATTGCACGTGCAAGTAACTTAGTAGAAATTGCAACATGTGTACCAAGGTCAAAAGTCACTCTTATTTTCTAATTCCCTGTTTAATTTGCATTTGAAAATATTTATGCTAATATTATACAGTACTGTATTTGCATTTACTGGGCATAAGTTTTATTTCAGAGAGGCTACCTTGTTAACCAAGCGTGAACACTGAACAGGGATTTAGTGTTGGTAATTAAGGATGAAATTGATTAAATATTTCCCTATTAATAGGTATAATTAATTAAGGCACCTAAAAATAACAAAACAGTGATGTGAATGTTTAATACGGTTTCAGATTCAACTTCAAAGTGGTTTACAATTTAAACCAGATTCAGTTTTAGTTAAACATGTATTTCTTTAACTAGGCTTATAGAGTTTTTTTAAGGGGGTTTGTCATTTTAAAATATTACAGGTTATTCAACATTTTGTTAATTTGCTCTAAATAACTATATAGCCTATCTAAATGTGTTTGTAAATAATTTAAAGAACATAGGTTGTGCTCTTAAGTAATGAATTCCTGTAAAATACAATGGGAAGTTGTCATAAAAACAAGAATTATTTAGACAGGGGACTGATAAAAGTAGTGTTAAGAAGCCACAGAAGAGCTATTATGATAAGATAACTACAAGTTATGATGGGGCTTAGCTGCTGAATAAATAAGAAGTAAAAACTAACTTAAATTTTAAAAATAACTCTAAAACATAGATCAAAATGATAATAAACGGTATAAGTAAACTGACATATACTTTTCCCATAAGCTTGTATTCAAACAACCTTTATCATGGGTAAGCGGTGGGAGTAACTATGATATTCTAGGGATAAATCACAAAAGTTGCATTAACTTGTGAAATGTAATTGTTACAGCAATGGTTGCACTATTTTTTATAAGAATTATAAGGACCATACTGTAACACATTAATTTTGATCAAAACCGGCTTTATTCCTAAAATCTTATATTTTGTTACCGGTACTTTATGTGGTTGTTTTGGGAAATTACATAAGATGAATACCGGTAACTTTGGAAACTGTAATTTTTACAGAAATGAAATTTGCAAAATTTTGTTCAGAATTTATAGAACTATAGGCCTAACATAATACTCAAGTTTTATCAAAATTGTTCAGGCTGTTTTTGAGAAAATCAGTTTTTTTCAGTTTTTATGAAAAAATCACCATATAGCCTAAAAAAAGGAATTAAAAAAAAAACGCCCGCAGATATATTTGTCATGGCTTAGTACCTACGTACCAAATTTCATCAAAATCGGTCGACAGGTGTGGTCTGTAGCCAGCTCTGTACACACACACACACACACACACATACGGGGTTTTACCGAATACTCGCAAACACCTAATTGTGGCATCTTTCAACCTGCGGCCACCAGTGGATGAAGGAAGGTGGTAGAAACATGTCTGCATCGATATTTTTAATGAACACTCCATTTTAACATCTAACATTCCAGTTTTTAAATTGTGGCACCATGCCACAAATCGGTATATATCAACAGTGTGTGGACAGGATGCCACTAATGCGTTGTAGTGCTTGAGCGGTGTGTGCGCCCCCCCTACTTCTCGCGTGCGCTGTTGCCAGTTCTCCGTTCTAGTTCCTTCATTCCGTTCTGTATTCATGTGGCTATGCCCTAGCCGCTGTAGCTCATTTCCCGCGCTCATGACGTCGTCTTTTATTAGTGTAAGGATTTTATATGAAGTTTTTTTCAAAGCTCCAATAATTTTTACAATTATTGGATTTAAAGTCAATGAACCAAATGAAATGTCGTGAGGATTACATAAAACTACATGCTATTTTGTTGATATTTTATCGTCACATTGTATGTATGGTTTACGAACTGAGATACTTGGAATAAAGGCCTTAATGTGCTGGGTAAATTATCATATTCATGGGAATCTATATATTAATTACGTAAGCCGATTCTTTGCGTCAAAATTGTGGGCGACTGGGAAGTCGTAGAACGACGTGAGAGGGCTCAAATTAAAGGTCTTTATCCCATGACGGCGGGAAAAATAGTGAAATTCCCAAAATCTTAACACAAAATTAGATATAACGTACAATGTTCTCCATAAGAATAGCATTAGAAGGCATTTACTGCTGATTTTTGTTTACTTCAATACAGCTGATCGTGATTTTATCATTAGCAAGTAAGCTTACATTTGGATTACTCATTTGCCAGTCAATTCTGCAATGTAATGTATACTAAAACCAACTATATAAAGGGATAACGTTACCTTTAATAATCAAGACTTTTTAGTTATGTCAAAGTTGAAATAAATTGTTTTCAAGATTTAAGAAACGATTCAAGATTAAAAGAAGATCTTCTTTGTTTTTATTTCAAAACATATGTAAAAGATTTATTCCAATTTTTTTTTAATTTACTAACATTTATATTTGAGATTTATTGTAGTGTTTAATCAATATTTTGTATGAAGTGGAATAACCTCAACGGTTACTCTTAGAAAACAATTTGGGAATAGAGATGAAGTAGGTTCGTACAGGTATTTAAATGAACCAAAAATATTTATGTCGTGATTAGTTTCGATAACTGGGTAATGGAACCCTAACTAGCCGCAAAATAGTTGGTAATTAGACGTTGACTAGGCCCTTTTTTGGTAGAATATGTAAATCAATCGTATCTTTAGGAGGATTAACACCACATACTTACACTAGGCTAATAGTGGTTTTTTAATGTTGATCACAAACAAATTTAGGTCCAAGTTCTGTCAATGGGATGCCTTTACTTAAGAATAATTTTGTTAAACCTTTACAAAATGAGCATAGACTTAGAAATAATAACTGGGTAGGGTATCTCAACACACCATTTTTTGCCTTTTCTTATTTGACGAAGACAATTTCCAATACTGTATTTCCATCGGGGAAGCCTTGTTATCAGCATTAACCAAAAAACCAAAGCTACCTTAATAAACCAATATTTATTCATAAACGTGTTTGCTGCCTTTAGCAGTTAAACTCCGGAATCATTCAAATTCTTTATTGAACATAACGTTATCAACAAAAGCAAACAAAGACAAACAACAAACTGTTTTGTTTTTTTTGCACAAAAGATATGTTGTAGTGGGATATCTAGGCCTATCCTGACATATAGATAATTTGATTCTGAGTTTGTTTAAATATTCCAACAATAATTCCTTTTCCGTAGCTTTTTAGGGACTATGTCCCTACAAGCCACTAGTTTACATTAAAATACGCAATAAGTATGACTCCGTTTTTTCTGTATGCATATAATTAATTCACGGTAATGTAAAAGTATGTGTAACGAATTTTTCACCTCACTATGATGTTTTTAGCTGTTTTACATACATTTGGCTGGTTTATATTGGTGGCTGAAAGCTACGTTTTGCTGGCCATGCCAGCTGTCATCGTCATATGGGGACCGAGCAGGGGTTTACATCCCTAGGGCCGCAAAATCACTTGTTCGCCTATTTACTTAAAACATTAATGTATATTAAATGCACAAGCTGTATCCATGGCATTGCAATAGACTTGTTTTTTGTCACAGCTGCCTAGACAACTATTTATTGTTATTTTTGATTTTGCTGATTCCTCAAAATATTTCACATAAATAAGAGGGACGTTTGTGACGCAAAATTCTAGGGGGGGAATAAACTAGTATTCACCAAGTCAGGCTAGGCCTACCCCTAGAACCGGCCACACTCAAATTTCTTCCCCGGAGTGCTCAGAAGGAGCCGAGAAAAATCCAGGGGTCGATACGAAGTTGTCACGGCTTTGACTGATCAATTTATTTAAAATTTAATCGAAGGCTCAGAGCTCTAGAAGCGCTCAGGAAATCCTGCAGACGCCCAGTTGGAGCTATATCATCCCAGCCTTCGTAAAAGTGCTTTGGAGAATTTTGCCTAACTTTTAGAATGACTCTGTAGGGCCGACGAGTATTCAATCTTAAGCCAATGTGATTTAAATACTCGTAATGAACTTTAAACTAATTAGTTGAAGACGTTGGTAATTGATCTAATATCGAATAAAAGGCAAAACAATTCCTACAGAGTCTTCGGGGCCGAATTAATATAATTGGACGGAGAATTTATCGTGATGTTGTTTAAAATAGATTTAATATTAATATTCGTAGCTGTTTGATTGTTCAAATCAGCTGCTCCCAAGACTTGATTCTTTCACCCGCCAAAGACGGGGTTTAGAACATAGACGACAAGTCTCGGGGTATTAAAACGGTGAAAACGAGATATAATTTTAGACGTGATAATTATTTGTTAAGCGAACGGAGAAATCGTAATTTCGAAACTAATTAATGGTAATTAAATAAACGATAGCCACCGCTAGTCACTGGCAGGCAGGAACTGGCGGGTCAAGACTCAAGTTAAGATATTAAATTTAGGTAATTCGAAACGGAATATTAAGAAAACGAAAAGGTATAATAAGTTAAGTATGCGTAAGGTAAAACAGAAACAACGTAAAACGTAAAAAGGGGCCTAACTAATATAGTAGCTAACCTTCGTAATAATATCGTACAGTCGTCAGAGCTTCTCGTGAACAAGTCGACGGTTGAACAGCGAATAATCCTTGTCCGGCTCAAATCATGATTTCCTCGGTCGAGGCTTAATCGCTCTGGTGGTGAGTTTGAGAACTAGCCAACAGCTGATTGGAAATTCACCTGTTGAGCCGGTCTAGTTGTCGTCTGTCGTTGGTCAACAAACACCATTTCGAGGTTAAGTGATGTTGTAATCGGCGTTAAATATTCGTATAATTGGTCGTTTTAACTTTATTATGTGAAACGGAGTGCTATTATGAATAAATATATCGTTGTGGGTGTGTTTGTGTACTTCACTGTTATTAAAAGTAGGCCTACGTTCTTTGGCCCATAGCCCAAGCTATGGCCAACACATAGGCCTAGGAGTAGGATGTTGTGGATAAAAATCGGGTAAGTTATGGTGTTTGTTGACTAGCAATACGTTTTTACCCCCCTTAAAATTTGGTACCTCACACCCCTTACCAACTTCACAAAAAAAAAGAGAAAAAAAAGATTTCAAACGTAGGGGGGATGGTCCAAAGGGTCTCGAAAAAGGGCAGCTGAAGAAACGGTGTCGTGAAGAAGAGGTCGTGTACGAGAGGGAAAAGTAAACGAAAAAATAAAATCTTCTTGAAAACAAAATAAAAAGGACTTCTTGAACGAAAATAAAAACCAACTGGTATAAAAACACCTCTCGTAAAATCGAAAAACGAATAAAAGAACGATAAAACTAAAGAACTTCTGAATCATCCGTAGGGGTCGGCCCTCAACGTTGGTGGTAGGGCTTCAGGTCCTTCACGTGAACCACGTGTGACACCCCCGTGCGCACGTCTCTAACCGTGTACAGGTTGGCCCCACGCCGCTCCTCAACCTCGCAGGGTCCGTCGAACTTGGGGGCGAGCTTCCCGACCACGGCGTCGGCCGCGGAAGACAGCGTGTGAATCCGCCGCAGCACGCGATCGCCGTTGCGGTACCTCACCTCCCGCCGGCGGAGGTTGTAGTACCTTGCCTGCTGCTCGTAGGCGGTCTTGAGGTTGGCGTGGACCTTCTCGTAGATGCGTCCGAATTCTTGCGTTCGTCTGTCGTGGACTTCGGCGAGCGTTGGCTGTCCGTCAACGTCGGGTGTCGCCTCCAACGTTTTCCCTCGGACAGCTTTCGGGACTCTGAGTTCGCGGCCTAACGTTAGCATCGCCGGCGTGTAACCCGTCGAATCGTGGACGGCGGTGTTTATGGCGAACTGGAGCTCGGCGATATGGGCGTCCCATGACCTATGATTTTCTTTCACAAACTGAGAAATCATGGTCTTCACAACGCGGTTGACTCGTTCCACCGGGTTCGATTGCGGACTGTAGGGAGCTGTGTTTGTGAAAGCTATGTCCCAATCCGTCGCCAGGTCTCTAAAGAGGTTCGAAACGAACTGAGTCCCGTTGTCGGTGATTATGGACTCAGGTGCTCCGTATCGAAGGAGCATCTCCTTAGTTTTACTGACAACGTTCTTGGCCGTTGCCGACCCGATAGGACATAGCTCAACCCACTTGCTGTACGTGTCCTGGATCACCAGCAGGAAGCGGTGGCCCTTGCCAGACCTGGGTAGCGGACCCACTAGGTCGGCGGACACCGTGTACCACGGACCTTTTGGAGCCCGGAAGTACATCTTCCCTGCCGGTTTCGTCTGCGCCACCTTGTACTTTTGGCATGCATCACAGGATCTCACGTAGGCTTTCGTCTCCCGACGCCATCCAGGCCAAAAATATTCGGGCCCTACACGGCAAAGTGTTTTCTTGACACCAAGGTGTCCTGCCGTAGCGTCATCGTGGTTCTGTCGTAGTACCGCCTCTACTTGCCCTGGAGGAACGCACATTCTCCAGGACAGCTTACCACCACTCCCATGGCGTTGGGAGGTTCGGTAAAGGCGGTTCTCCACGATTTGATATCGTGGATAGCGTCGTGGGCTGGCGGTCACAGCTGCGTACAACCGGTCGTACCAATCAGTCGGAGGGACGTTGTTGGCTTCGTCGGGGCGTGCGTCGGATTGCGTCGCGTCACTCGGTTGGTTTTCCGGTCTCGTCGATTCCCTGCGTCTGGTTGTGCGTCGCTCGCGAGGCGCGTCTGTCACCCCCGATGTGAGATGACTCACCGCGACCAGGCCCGATTGGCACTCGTTGGTCACGGGTTGCCTCGACAAAGCGTCGGCGACGCGGTTCAGGGTGCCCTTCCGGTACTTGATCTCGAAGGTGTACTGCTGAAGTTCCATCACCCACCGTGCCAGACGTCCGCTAGGCTCGTGTAGCCTCATCAGCCATTTCAGCGCGACGTGGTCGGTTATGGCGACGAACTCGTAACCCTCGAGGTACGGTTTGAATTTTCGGGTCGCCCAAACCAGAGCAAGACACTCTAACTCCGTCGTTGTATAATTCTTCTCTTGGTCCGTAAGCAGTCGGCTGGCGTACGCGATGACGACCTCGCCGGATTCTTGGTTCTGCGTGAGAGCGGCTCCAAGCCCGATGGTCGACGCGTCGGTCTGGAGGACAAACGGGACCGAGAAGTCGGGACAGGCCAGGACAGGAGCGGAGGTGAGGCGTCGTTTTAGTTCCTCAAACGATTCTTCCTGTTCAGGGCCCCACAGCCACCGAGCGTTCTTCTTCAGTAGTTGTCGCATCGGGGCGGTTACTTGGGCAAACCTGTCCACGAAACGACGGTACCAGGACGCGAGACCGAGAAAGCTTCGAAGGGTTTTACCGTTCGTAGGTCGTGGGAACTCGGCGATAGCACGGACCTTCTCTGGGTCGGTCGATATCCCCTCGTTGTTGACGACGTGTCCGAGATATCTGAGCTCCTTTTTGCAGAAGTTACACTTCTCTGGGTTTAAACGTAGGCCAGCCTTTCTAAGGCGTTCGAAGACCACCCGGAGGATCTGCAAGTGCTCAGTAAACGTTGCGGACACCACAACGAGGTCGTCGAGGTAGGCAAACACCTTCGGCTCAAGCTCCGGACCGATGACCTTGTCCAGGAGGCGTTGAAAGGTCGCTCCGGCGGAATGGAGTCCAAAGGGCATAACCGTGAACTGGAATAGGCCTAACCCGGGTACGGTGAACGCGGTGATCGGTCGGCTTTCCTTCGCTAACGGCACCTGCCAATAGCCTTGCTTCAAGTCCAGTGTACTGATGTATCTCGCCGGCCGTAGTTTCTCCAGAATCGCGTTGATTCTGGGCAGCGGATACGCGTCGGGGACAGAGCATTCGTTGACTTTGCGCATATCGATGCAGAAACGAAATTTGCCGTTACTCTTCCTCGTCAGCACGACTGGCGAACTCCAAGGACTATCCGATGGTTCGATAACACCATCGCGGAGCATCGTCGCCACCTCTTCGTCGATGATAGCTTGCATCGCGGGATTCCTGGGATAATACCGTTGCTTGACGGGAGCGGCGTTTTCTTTGAGCCGTATCGTGTGCTCAGCCAACGCCGTCTTCCCCGAAACGTCGTCAAACAGTGGCAGCTCGCGTTCCAAGAATTCCGTGAGTCTCGTGTCTTCTTCGGAGGTCAAATTTTCGAGGGCGTTTACCGGATAGGGCGGGGGAACGTCGTCGTTGCTGAGGTTCAGTACAGCGGTGTGTACACTGACAAGAGCGAGGTCAGTAATACACCGAATGCCGAGTACCACCTCCACACTCAGGTTCGGGACATACAGGGCCTCCCACGAGTACGTCTGGCCCGCGATTTCACCGTCCACTCTGTACCGATCCGAGACACGGCAACTCGCTCCGTTGGCCATACGTAGGTTGACGTCAGCCTGGTCGGGTACGCTGCCGCACGTCCGAAGGTGACGTACGGCGCGATCTCCAATCAGACTGACCGACGAGCCGGTATCGACGAGGGCGCTGAACGTCTCACCTGAGATGACCACGTCGACGAAGGGTCGGTCATCTCTGGGGGCGCGTTCGCGGCTGACGGTTCCCGTGAATTCCGTTATGAAGCCGAGCCAGCGATTCCACTCCTCGGAGGTCGTGCGACGTTTCGTTCTACGGGGCTCAGGCGACCTCCCGCAGACTGAACCCGATGTCCGTTTCCCGAGCCGCAGTTGCAGCGACGCGTCGAGATGCCTACCCTCTTGCAGTGGTAGCAACGCAGGACCTTGGGCTTCGAACACTCGCGAAACAGATGTCCGGTTTCGTCGCAGTTCCAGCACACGAATTGCCGAGAGCCTGCCGCTCGTTCGTTCGTCGTACCGGGCGATCTGGTTCTCGTAGAGTCCGGCGTCCGCCTCCGCCTATAATCGTCTCGTGGCGAAGGGTCACGGGGGTTTGACCGCGCAAACGTCGTTCTCTTGCGGCCGTCCTCCAAGGGTTTACCAGGTCGTGACCTGGCCGTCACCTCGGATTCCTCGGCATGGTCGTCCGACAAGCGATCAATTGCCGCGCTGTTGTAGACCCGGTCGACTTTCCGATCGCGAACGTAGGCGGTCTCCGGAATCAGTGACAGCGAAGGTGGTGGTGGCGGACGGAAGGTCTGCCGGCTGCGAACGTATGCCTCGTAGCCCTCAGCTCTCTCCAGCAACTCCTCCAGAGTACAAAAATCGGCACGACGTATAGTTAATTTGTACTCCGGGCGCATGTTGCGGTAGATGAGGTCAAGTTTGCCTTGCTCCGAGAACGTACCGCTCCTCCGAATCAGCGTCGAGAGCGCGACGACGTAGTCCCGAATGGATTCGCGCTCGCCTTGTGTCCGTCGCCTTACCTCGTCGTCTAGGTCCTGATGGTACAACGGAGGTAGAAATTGATCCTCGAACTGGCGTTTAAAATCTCCGTACGAGCGCCAACTACCGCGACAGTTACGGTGCCAAAGCAAAGCCGGGCCGTGAAGAAGTTCCGGCAGCGCCTTCGTCACTTCGTTGAGGTCGATCGAGTAGGCTTCCGCTAACTCCTCCAGACGTTCTAGAAACGATACCGGGTCCTTCTTGCCGTCAAACCGCAGATTCCACTTGCGAACCCGATTGCACAACGACGGCGTGTCGTCCCCCACTCTCGTCCCACCCCACGGGTTAGGGTTGTCTGGACGTGAGGTTGAGAAGCCGGGTTGGAATCGCGACGTCCATGGGTCTTGATTGGGTTGTGACCACTGGTTTGTCCGGTCGCCGAAATCGTAACGAGACGTCTGGGTTTGCGACTGGAAGGCGTACGGTTGAGGCAGGGTCGTTTCGTAGGTCGTCGGGTAAGCTGTTGGCCGTTCGTTGGGCCTATCAAACGTAGTACGATAGTCGTGTTCCGCCAGTGGTCCGAAAAGTGTGTGACGTGACGTAATATCTTGACCAGGTGACGGGGCGTTAGCCGGCAGCTTCACCAACGTCGCGAGAGTTCGTCGAACGGACTCAGAATCGGCGTTTGGTGGGAGTCCCAGCATTTCTCGAACGCTGGCCATCTCCTGGTGCGTTGAAGGAGGTGCCAGCCACTGTGGTTGAGATCGTGTATCGTAGGCTGTAGAGGCAGTAGGCCCCGATACCGCTATCGCCATCGGGTTCATCGGCTGACCGATGTTTCCCAACGGGTTCTTCCAATAATCACAGAACCGTTTGCGAAGTTCGGCAACGCTACCCTCAGTTTCTAGATGATATTTACTCATCTCGGCTATCAGGAGCTGTTTGCTCAGAGTATGAATCCAGCCGACGCGTGAGTCGTCCAACGGTGATTTCGGGATGCTCTCCATCGTCGAAGGTATTTGGGAGATAGTCGTCGTGGTCGTGGTCGTCGTTGACGTTTGAATTCCCACCGTGGATATCGTCACGTGGCCGATCGGTAGCGTATCGGGTCGGGCAATAGTCGTCGGGGTACTAGAAGTCGTTGATTTTGTTTCTCCAGTCATTTCGTCTAAATGTTCAAGTCAAGACCGTGTTATCGAGTCCAAATGTTCGGGCGCCAGAGATGTGACGCAAAATTCTAGGGGGGGAATAAACTAGTATTCACCAAGTCAGGCTAGGCCTACCCCTAGAACCGGCCACACTCAAATTTCTTCCCCGGAGTGCTCAGAAGGAGCCGAGAAAAATCCAGGGGTCGATACGAAGTTGTCACGGCTTTGACTGATCAATTTATTTAAAATTTAATCGAAGGCTCAGAGCTCTAGAAGCGCTCAGGAAATCCTGCAGACGCCCAGTTGGAGCTATATCATCCCAGCCTTCGTAAAAGTGCTTTGGAGAATTTTGCCTAACTTTTAGAATGACTCTGTAGGGCCGACGAGTATTCAATCTTAAGCCAATGTGATTTAAATACTCGTAATGAACTTTAAACTAATTAGTTGAAGACGTTGGTAATTGATCTAATATCGAATAAAAGGCAAAACAATTCCTACAGAGTCTTCGGGGCCGAATTAATATAATTGGACGGAG
Source organism: Macrosteles quadrilineatus (assembly GCF_028750875.1). NCBI lineage: Eukaryota > Metazoa > Arthropoda > Insecta > Hemiptera > Cicadellidae > Macrosteles > Macrosteles quadrilineatus. Next base: position 3,910,399 of record NW_026542602.1, read on the forward strand.
AATTTATCGTGATGTTGTTTAAAATAGATTTAATATTAATATTCGTAGCTGTTTGATTGTTCAAATCAGCTGCTCCCAAGACTTGATTCTTTCACCCGCCAAAGACGGGGTTTAGAACATAGACGACAAGTCTCGGGGTATTAAAACGGTGAAAACGAGATATAATTTTAGACGTGATAATTATTTGTTAAGCGAACGGAGAAATCGTAATTTCGAAACTAATTAATGGTAATTAAATAAACGATAGCCACCGCTAGTCACTGGCAGGCAGGAACTGGCGGGTCAAGACTCAAGTTAAGATATTAAATTTAGGTAATTCGAAACGGAATATTAAGAAAACGAAAAGGTATAATAAGTTAAGTATGCGTAAGGTAAAACAGAAACAACGTAAAACGTAAAAAGGGGCCTAACTAATATAGTAGCTAACCTTCGTAATAATATCGTACAGTCGTCAGAGCTTCTCGTGAACAAGTCGACGGTTGAACAGCGAATAATCCTTGTCCGGCTCAAATCATGATTTCCTCGGTCGAGGCTTAATCGCTCTGGTGGTGAGTTTGAGAACTAGCCAACAGCTGATTGGAAATTCACCTGTTGAGCCGGTCTAGTTGTCGTCTGTCGTTGGTCAACAAACACCATTTCGAGGTTAAGTGATGTTGTAATCGGCGTTAAATATTCGTATAATTGGTCGTTTTAACTTTATTATGTGAAACGGAGTGCTATTATGAATAAATATATCGTTGTGGGTGTGTTTGTGTACTTCACTGTTATTAAAAGTAGGCCTACGTTCTTTGGCCCATAGCCCAAGCTATGACCAACACATAGGCCTAGGAGTAGGATGTTGTGGATAAAAATCGGGTAAGTTATGGTGTTTGTTGACTAGCAATACGTTTTTACCCCCCTTAAAATTTGGTACCTCACACGTTATATTGCAAAACATACTTGGGTAAAAAAAAACCGCTCGTACCACGAGCCAAAATGGGTTTGCAGCTCTCGATCGTTTCACGTTCTCGACTTCGTCCCGAACTTAAAACCCGATATCGAGTAGGCAAAACCTCACTTTAGGCCCTAGGTACGAAATATACTATTTTTTTACGGTGGAATTAGAGACCCAAAGATTCTCACTCCGTTGCGAAGCATGGGCAGATAGTTAGTTATAAGATTATAAAGTCTTTACTGTTTTGTCTGTACATTGCGTAGACTCATGAAGTGTTTGGTTATTTCTACGTTGTATATAATAAGATAGCCGAAACGAGTCTTGTGTACTGGTGCTACCGCTGATGGCTTATGCATGTGTACGTTAGTAGCTAGCAGACAATTTGCCAACTAGGAACATGAAATCAGCTGTTCCCCGTCCTCACTGTCGCGGTTGCTCGCCTAGCTTGTCAACAGCTGACTGCTGTAAAAATTGGATGAGGCGACAGTAACTTTTTCTAGTACGCTTCTTTACCATGGCATCTGCTAATTCAATTTTGTCCTAAAAAATGTATACACATCTCTAAGATTTGTCGCCAACTAACAAGCAATAAAAAAAAAAAAAAAAAAACCTATTGTTAATCATCCTGCAAAACTGCTAATAATTCATGATCAAATTTTCATCAGAATTCCGTTAGTTTAAATCAACGATCACATAAGACCAATAGATGGAGCACATCTATATAACTAACATACAAGCAGATGAAGCCAGGTCCGCTATCTTAGTGCAGGTTAGAAGTGGTAGATGCCAATGAAAACGGCACCAAAACTCAATGTCCAGCTTCAAAATAACTTGACATTTAGACTAAAGGTAAATCGTTGACACTTCGTGTGAAAGATTTCAATTAGTCTAGGACACTATTGGTTCTAATTAAAAGCTCAAAAGTTTATATTTTCTATTTTAAATCTTGAAATAAAGTCGGTACTTTTAAATGAGTTTTTAAATATGACATAACAAAGTTACTGTTTTTATTTCTTCGTCAGGTAAGTAAAAAAACGGCTGTTTTTATTTCTTCGTCAGGTAAGTAAAAAAACGGTGGATTTTGTGGCTAAAGAGATAAATTTCTTGGATAATATTTTTTTTTTAATTTTTATAAAGGAGAGTTGTATAAAGAGTTTCAGAAACCATCTTGTGACTTTGAAAATTTTTACATTGTAAACCAAACGCTAAACCTTTAACACACTTTAATACGATATCCTACTAATATTATAAATGAGAAAGTTTGGATGTATGGATATATGGATGTATGGATGTATGTTTGTGACAAGTGAACGCGAAAAATACTGGTCGGATTGGGCTGAAATTTGGCATGATGATAGCTCACATTCCCGATTAACATATAGGCATATTTTTATTTCAAAAATCCTTTCGGGCTCCGCCCCAGTGGCTCTGCAGTTTCCCATGTTAACCTTATGAGAAATGGAATTATTGAATCTTAACAGCTGTTTCAATTAAACCAGTTGGTTCTGTTCTATGATGTTCAATAGCATTAAAGTTACAAGGATTACCAACAGGGTGCAGCACTATTATTTCTTTTACATTTATGACAACAGCTAATTTGCAACCAAAAGGTGAGTGAGCGTAGCGAACGAACTTCAACCTGGAGGCGAGTTAGCGTAGCGAACGAGCTAACCTGAAGGCAAATGAGCGCAGCGAACGAGCTCCAACCTAAAGGTGAGTGAGCGTAGCGAACGAGCTCCAACCTAAAGGTGAGTGAGCGTAGCGAACAAACTTCAACCAGGACCTGATTGAGCCATGCGAACGAGATAATCTTGAAAATTAAGAAGTTAAACGGGGCAAAGCCCGCGGGTTACAGCTAGTAGATACATATATTATAAATTAATTTGTAGCTTTTTAGAATTTTTCTTTCGCCCAACAAGTTTTTGTAATTATTGTTAACTAACTTTTTCTAAGATACGGTAAACGCTAGGAAACAAATTAAAAGCGTATTTTAAAGGCCATTGTTCAACCGTCATGAATTGTTACATACCAACCTTTAGAGCCCATTGGTGACATTGGGGGGTGGAAGTCTAAATTTAGTTCATTACAATTACGTAAATAACTACGTTACCAATTTATGTTTGTAAACAAAAATCAATTTTTTAATGGTTACGTAATAGCTATTTACATTACAAGTGTAGTAAGAGCGTTTTTACTTCACGCAGGTGAATGTTGTGCAACGAGCGGAAGCGAGTTGCATAATTCACCTAAGTGATGTAAACAGCACGCTCTTGCGTAACGTGTAACGTACAAGATTTTACCTGACCCGACAATAAACATGGGTTTACGTACAATATTTTTCATTATCCATTTCACTCATCTTCTATCAGTAACGTTCTTTTACTAACAAAAGCTAGGTTAGGTAGGAAAATACTTTAAAGCATAATAATAACATTCAAGCGCACAGCTGATTTCTAGCGTTGAACATCGTTGGCTCCATAGAGTTATATTTTTTAAGTTAAGCACTCAATGTTATTTAAATGGGTTTCTTTACATCACCGAGTGAGTTTTTGATACTTTACATCACTCGAGAAGTAAGGAAGTTGTATACATCACGCTTGGGATAGGGAAGTTTAACATGGCGGGTTAGGTAAATCAATTTAAATTATTATTTACTACACAAATTATTTGTAATGTAAAACATTGTTCACCACTCGGAGCAAAAGTATATTATTTATGGTACTTAAATTGTTTTATAGTACGTGGCAGTATAGTATTTTATTAGTTTATTAGTTGCTTGTTGCACTGTTCTACACGCTGCTCAAGCTCTACAGCTCATTAAGTGGCATCCTGTCCACACACTGTTGATATATACTGAATTGTGGCATGGTGCCACTATTTTGAGTGTAAGCTGGCGCGAGAATTGGCAACGTAGCATTAGGAAAGTTATAGTTCCGGCGGACGGCGCGAGGCGCGCTAGCTACCTGTATGGTTTCGTGTTCCACAATTCGGTGTGTACCTGCGCTACTTAAACTCACATCAACGAGTTCAAAAATACTCAATTGTGGCATGTGATGTTTAAACGACGTAATAATGCTGGAAAACCTCAAAAATGATCGAATTAGCTGTGGCACCCTGAAAAAGGTGCCACAATTTTTGAAGGTGCCACAGTACGGCCGTGTGCCTGTGAAGGATGCCACAATTCGGTGAATACAAACACACACACACACACCGTGGACATTACTTTGATTAACACTTTTTTGGGTTTAGGGGGACCCAAAACGGATATATCCACTCAAAAGTCAAAACTAAAACTCAAAAAGTTTTGAGTTACTATGTACAGGCGGAGAAAGTAAAAATGGATTTGCCTATTGTAACTTAAGTCAAGTTACTGTGTAGTGTCAAACATACTGCATCATGTTTTCCAGAAATGTATTTAAAAACATTTATCTTATAAAACACTAACACAGCCTTTAGAACAACATTTTTTTTAATAGGTAGCGACTTAAACAGTTTTAAATATACGTTTTTGATTAACTTTTCAGGTTTAACAGATCTATGAATAAAATACTTGACACCTGAAACTACTGTGTAACAATCCATTGATTAAGATTAAACAGACCAAATTAAATAAAACTGAAAGAAGTCTGGTGAGTACGGTAATTTAAGTTTAGACCTACTATTAAATTAATCAAGCAACGAGAAAGACTTAATTTTTAGTAGCCCTTGCGTTAGGGCAATAGGCCAAGTTAAATACAACTATGACATTAAATTTAAGTTAACCATTGCCTAAAATTATAGGCCTAAATCAGTCTCAACTCAACATGTTTTAATAATAAAGAAAATTATACGTCTATAATCGTAAATTAACCAAAACTTACAAAGTATATTTGCTCCTGTAGAAGCCAACCATTTTGTCATTGAGAGTTCCGCTGAAATGAGTCTCCAAAACGGCTTCTCCGGCAGCGAGAGATTGTCCGAACTCCAAAGTAAGCGTTTCATTTTCTACAGAAATCTGTCGCTTCGGTGTCAACAAAGATCCGTCTGCAGTGGTCAATACCGCATGAGAAACATCTAACTCAGCAGCATTCAAGACTATTTTGTTTGTAGGTTCATTTATCTGGGAAAACATGTTAACATGTGTCAGTTTCTAATAATTTATTATGGTAAATATTTCATTTGTCACATTCTTGCAAACAGCTTAAGTTAACTTGTGACACACCTTTATTAACAAGACTAGAGTAATCAATCCATTATTAGATGCCTTATTAATATTATATTGGCCTACCTAATAGGTAGTAGGTAGCTTACCCTCTCAAATAGATGAATGGGAATGTTATGCCCACGCGCTACAAAAGGTAGGCCTATCCATGGACCTATTGCGAGAATTTCACAAGATCCAAAAATATAATAAGTTCACAAGGTCTAAAGGATGTTTTTTTTAGTAAAAAAATTTAAAAATCATTTAGGCCTACCAGTTTAAAATAGGCCTAAATATTTACATTGTGAGTTAACTTATGAAAGAGACATCATACTTTTTGGACCTCGTGAAAATAGTGAATGTGAGAAGATCAAAAAGTAGGAAACATTTTCTCTCACAAATTGAAGGCGTTGTTTATTATTTTTATCCGTGGCTGGGAACACGATAGGCTTGGCTGTCCCAACTTAACACGACAAAACATTAGTCTACACGTTTACCAACTATATAGCCTAGTTCGGCCGCTTAGAAAACGACCTGCGTGCTAATGCTAAACCAATGCTGGAGGAGGTCGCTTTCTAAGCGGCCGAACTGTAGTAGGCCTACTGATGTATAATTAACTTACTAATTACCAATTGTTACTAAATTACTAATGTTACGTAGGCCTACTAATTGTTGAACATCTTGAATTTTGATCAAATTTGCATACAACTTAGGCAAAGTTACTAGTAAGTTACGGTAGTATTTTAAGCTCTGAAGTATTTTAAGATACCGGTAGCCTAGTCTTAAAAAAATTCAAAATTGCATTTAAGGCCTATGTTAAAGAATGTAGGTTGCACTTTAGTTTACGTCCTACATTCTACATAAATTTAAACATTAACTACCAGCTGATTATGAAATGAAACTGATCTAAACTAACCTTACCTTAACCAAACATGAAGTATGTGAGTAAATGTAGGACCTTTTTAAACTACGTAACGTCATAAACAAAAAGAATTAGGCCTAAATAGGCTATAGACCGTCAGCCATGCAGTGGTTACCACAGGTTCTGGCACACTTTGCTGGGAGCGCCGTGTAGTTACGTAGCGCATAGGCCGTAACTACATGGCGCTCCCAGCGGTGAGCCAGAACCCATGGTAACCGCAGCACAGCTGACGGTCTATATTTAATTCTTTTTGTCCATGCTAACGTGCAGCCAGAATGTAATCTAGCAAGTAGGCTACACTATAGGCCTAACAATTTTAATGAGGGATGATGATGAGATCAGCAGTTATGATAAAAATACTTGACGATGGTTCACTGTTTCCAAGCATTTTGGGGCAAACAACGTGTAAGTACTAGGTAACAGGAGCTCCGCTCAATCCCTAAGTTAAGCTAATCTAGGCCTTTGAAGTTAACTTAGTCCAAGAATAACTTAAACTTAATAGGTACCGGTGTTTAATAATGAATACCCTAACTTATAGGTATATATTGTCCTATGAACATTTGGCAATATATTTTAGATCTAGGCCTACAACGCGATATCGTGAATTTTAATTTTAGATGTCTACTCACAGTTTTTTTACGTTAAATCCAAATACCCCCGCTGCAGCAAACCTGCCGACTAAGCGAATTTTTATTTGTCTGAATTGATTTTCAGTTAAATATAATTTTAATAACATTAGGTTTAACGAGTACCTAGGTTTGCTGCTACAAGGAAACTAATAAAGTGTGTTTTTGAGTAAAATATTGATAGCTTAGTACAAAATAAATAAATTTGCCAAGTTTGATCAAAATATATTCATAAACAAGCAAACTACAACATTTGACAATATTCTCCATAAGAATAACATGGGAATTTTAAATTTACAGTATAACGAATCTGAAGGGACCAAACTGAATATTCGTTATATCAAGGATTTCGTTAAAACGAGGTTCGTTATATAGAGGTTAGGTTTGCAGGAATTTCGTTAAGTCGAGGTTCAGAACCAGCGTCTGTCAATATAGGTCGGGATTTGACCTCATTAAAATACAGTACAATTAAAGTAGCATAGGCTACAATACTTTACAGTAGCTACAGTGTTTACATTGTACAGTAGAACCTAAATTATCCGGCATAATAAAGGGGAGGGATCTCGAATATTGCGCAATCATGACAATGGCATTGACCTTGGTACAGGTTAAAAGCTGTAAGTTTTATCACAGCTTGTTCTAACCCTCCTAAAACCTATCCAAACACTGTATTGTGTAGTCATAAACCATGTAAAGAACAAAACAAAACAGTAGAAAGTTTTGTAAGCTACTGCTCGCGATAGGCCGGTAGGCTACTTACAGTACAGTATTGATTTATCACAACAGAGGAATGTCAATAATAATCAGCATTGGTGTTGCTAGTTGAAACAAATCGTATGGAAAACAATTAATTATTAGATAAGTCATTATAAAAGTGTATAATCATGAGCCAACTTAAGGATAATAAAAACACTCGTAAAAGGAATGTTAAAATAACGATGTTGCTATTCTTTCTCTTTGGTTTTGTTTTTATATTCTTTCTTATGTTTCACTTTATCCAAAAATTGTACAATTCCCCATAGTTACTTATCGCCCAATCAGAGCTTACTAAACATTACGTCGTCCTCGTCATCAGTCCTCACCTCGGTGAATGAAATCAGTTCTCAGTTGCAAGTTGCAACATAGCGCGCGCAGCGACAGCAGACAGAGATGTGTAAAACGGAGCAGACGAATGTTACTGTAGCGCAAGCGATGACGTGACCTTTCCATTTCATTTGATAAAGAAACAATCCCAAAACAATAATTGGGTGGGGGATCTGTTATATCGAGGGAAAGACGTAGACAATTCGTTATGCAGAGGTTAAATTCGCTACGTAGAGGTTCTGACAATGATAAATTCATTATATTGAGGTGTCTTATTTTATCCGAAATCACGAAAAATTCGTTAAATCAAGGTGGTTGTTATGGTTTGTTCGTTATGTAGAGGTAAAATATACATTGTGTCTTATGGAGAGTTCTAGGGGATTAAAAAAAATTTGTTATATATCAAGGAATTCGTTATATCGAGGTTCGTTATATCAAGGTTAGACTGTAGGCCTACAATTCTTTTAATTTTCTCCGTTACTAATAATCGAACAAAAATACTTTTATATAGGCCTAATAAATTATTTGTTTTTTTAAGCTCTTTAAAAAGGTCTAAAGAGAAATTGGGAAATTTTGTGTTTTGAGGGTCAAAAGTGAGAAAAACCAATTTTTACCCCATAAAACCCCCCGTAAAGCCCCATTCCCATGGTCCGATCGTGCTGGTTCGGGAACTCATTCAAGTTTATCCCGCTTTACACCTTTAAACAAAATTTCATCAAAATCGGACAAAAATTACTCAAGTTCACGGACGTATATATATAAAAATTTGAACGAATAGTGTTTTTGGCCTCTGGGGACATCAAAATGAAAAAGTAAATCAGTCCTGGGTCTAGGTCTTACCGTGCCACCTACGGTAACTTAATAGCTACTTTCCTATATAACTTAGGGAAATTCGCTAATATGCAATAAGTTTTTGTCTGAGAGATTCCTATGTAAGTGGCCGTAAAATGAAGGTTAATATCACAAATCGGCTGCACTTTACTTTAGGTCCTACACTCATTCGAATGAAAATATCGATCGATATATATCGATTGTTTCATTCGATATATCGTTTGGTTAGTTAGGTATAAGGTTAACCTAACCTAACTAACCAAACAATATATCGATATTTTCATTCGAATGAGTGTAGGACCTAAAGTAAAGTGCAGCCCACAAATCTAAGGTTCATTGAGCGGTACTGATGGTAGCCTAATATGGCGTGGTCTGGACGGGTCCGTTTGTGGACTGAGGACTGAGAGAGGAGGAGAGCAAACAGCTGTTTGTACTCAACTTTAAGGTTAATGCGGAATGAAATCAATTCGTTTTTAAACCAAATAACTTAAGTTTAATCGGTTCTTATTTATTTACTGCTTGAGATTCATTTATGATCTGAGACGCAGTGAGCGTATCACGCCTTACTACATTAATTCTAAGCTATTAAAGCTATGTGACCTTAGATCAATTAAAATTCTTTTGCTAACCTATTCAATAATAAAAACAAATTTTCCAAAATATTTCGTAGATGATTTTAGGTTTGTAGCTGAAGAAAGTGTTAGATTTTCACGCTATGCTTCATTGACTTTGCGTATGCCTCATCATAGGACTGCAGTTTACGATAGAGCGTTTGTTGTGACCGCTTGCCGACTTTGGAATGACCTCCCCTTAGCCATCAAATCCCTTGACAACCGTTCCCGGTTTGTGGCAGCGCTAAAAAATATGTATTTTGAACGTTATGGCCATGGTTGGTTTGTCCTAGGGGCTTGTACGCGTGGTTGGTCACTGACAGATGTGCTTGGTGTGTGTGTGTGTGAGAGAGAGGAATATTATTTTTGTACAGTTTAAAATGTAAGTTATTTTCTTTTGTTAAAGTTTCTGTATCCATGATTTAGATTTTGTTTTTGTTGTATATTAATGTAGGCCTAATTGGTAAAATATGTGTGTTATATTTATGACAGGTTAAGTGTAAGAAAGGGCCATGTGGCCCTTACTTTTGCCTGTATAAATAAATAATATTTCATTTAATTTCATTTAGGCATGTGAGGAAGGTAGCTTAGGTCGGGTTTTATGCGGATTTGTAGGCCTACCTATTAAGGGTTTTGAAGTGAGGTTAGATTAGGTTGGTAAAGGTTTGGTTGAGCCGACTCATTAATTTATGCTAGGCCTACTTCCAGACTGTTTTTGCACAGTTAAGTGGGTGAAACACAATGAAATAAAGATATCAAAATGCGTGTGAATAACTCAACTCAACAAAACTGAAGCTTAATAGGTTATTAATTATTTAACTGTAGGCTATTCACTTAGGAATCTCTCCGACAAAAACTGATTGAATTTTTGGATTCAGCGTGAAAATTACTGAAGCCTAAGTAGACATGTAAAAATTACATGATATCGCGTTGTAGACATATCAAATAATTACCGAACATTATAACTTAACTTACTTGCATTAGGAATCGTCAGTTAGGGCTAAGCTAGGCTAACTTAGGCCTACAGATTCTGCAAGAAAGATCACAAAGCTAACTTAGGCCTACTAACAATCAACATGCTTCTACAAAACTCTCAACGGTTCTAAAAAAGTAAGTTTAGGATAGGCCTACCCCTAAATAAATAAATACCAAAGACTTAGGCCTAATGTGACTAAGCCCTATGTAAGCCTAGCATAACCTTCGTACAGTAGGCCTAGGCTATGCTAGGCCGATCACTAACATTTTCCAAAATCGCAAACGTTAACTACCCCTAACTTGGGCCTACCTTAACTTAAGGCCTTCAAGTTAGGTTAAATCCAAAAGCTTATTATAGGCTAGTCCTGCATTCCCAATTATTTTGTCATCATAAGTTAGGGTGACAATTTCATCCTAAAGTTAGGATTTACCTATACCTACACAAGCTTAGAAATGTTTATTTTGTACATACCACAATTTTCACTATCTCTTTTCCTTCAAATGTAAACTTTGATAAGTTAGGTCTCAAGAATAAATCATAATTCTTAGGAGTCACCGTTTTGGGAAGCCGCTCGAAAAATTTCTTTTCTGGCATGATTCTTTGATTCTGTGTATGAATTGATCGACGCACAATATCACTGGTTGACTTAATAGTACAATTTAAGTCGTCACTAGAGGTGAAGATGTGCACTGCTGGAATAAATTCTTGTAGAAGTGAAGTTAACCTAGGTTTACACCGCCGGGCAGAAGGACTACAAGAAGAAGACTTCAACCCTTGCCGCAGTACTGTTGTTGTTCCACTGACACGTATTCTACTTTCTTGCTCCGGCAGAATATAACGGAACCAACAAAAGCCGTCCGTAAATAAAACCGGTTTCTTACAGCTCTTGATAATGCCGGCAACAAAAACAGCGAACTTAAATGTTGTCATGTGAACAGGTACAAAAAATGCTGTCTCATCTTTCAGATGATTGATGTCGCCAGCGTTGACAACTTTGGAGTCTTTGGTGGAGTCGTTTGGCAAAAAACAAGCCAATTAAGGCAATTCCGTTACATGTAAACATGGAACCATGGATTACTAATTACAAGCATTTTCTTAATAAATGATTTTAAAATGTAATTTGTATTACAATAATTGTATGCAGCTAACGTAGATCATAAAAAATCTTAATACAATAGGTGAAGAAGATTCGTCAAATTGATATGACTAAAATAAAATTATAGGTAAAATTTCCCACAACTGACTAAGTAAAAGCATGTAAAAGTAAATTCTCGTGATTGACTGGCTTATAATATGTGTTGATATGTGTTATATGTGTTGCACCTTGTTTAAACTGAAATTAATAATGTAGCAATGCCAAAAAACCAATAAACCTACCGCAGCAAACCTGCAGACTATGCAATTAAATTTCAATTGTGAGATTGGATTTTTACTGAAATATTTACATAAAAAAGTATTTAATTATTTCCCATTTAAATAACACGAGATTAAATCTAATGGTTAATTATAAGGACTAAATTCGAGTGCCTAAAAAAAACAATTAAAATTCGAGCTGGTGTGCTGCTACGGTTGAGGATGTACTTTTATAACCAACATAACATATTTAGCCAAATTTTATCAACATTGCACATTAAATACATTTTAAACAAAATAAAATACTTTTTACATTAAATCAAATACTTTTCCATAATCAGGCAAACTACAACATATTTCTTTTTATCCATAAGAATAACATGGAAATGTTGAATAGTACTTTACATACTTTTTTAAATTTTATTTGTAACGTCCAATTTTACAACAATGATGCTTCAATATTATGTTTTTAAGCTCTACACGATGGTTGTATTTAAAATTGGATATTTTTATATGCTTTTAAGGGTGAAAAATAAACAGTTTTTGAAAATTTCAAAACCCCAAAATACCCCATTCCTATGGCCTGAAGTTGCTGGTTCTGGAACTCATTAGTTTATCCCACCCTACAACTTCAAGCCAAATTTAATAATAATCGGACATAATATTATATATACATGAAGGAATGTTTTAGCCTTTAGGGACATCAAAATGAAAAAGTAAATCGGTCCCGGGCCCAGGTCTTACGGTGCCAACTATGGCAATAGCTACTTCCCTTTATAGGGTAATTTGCTAATTTTTCATGTTTGTTTTTCCGCTGCTATCAACACGTTTAGTTTAGGAGTCACCAAGAAGCCGGTCCTGCTAGAGGACTTTCACTTTTTGTCAATGTTCCCAGCCGTCTGCTGTAGGGTATACCGTTAGGTAGAGAGGGAACCCTTCAGCCTCAGACTAACCCTGACCTTCACTATAATAGTGCACCAAACAAAATAAATTACAGGAGGAGTAGATAAATACGTTTCTCTGATAGTAAAGTGTTTTGTTGGTTAAAATGGTTAGAGTATCATATTTTAGCAACAAACTATAGCTATACTGTATAAAATACAACTATTCCTGGAAAAAAATACTTAGGTATTTGGAACTTTCCCTTACTAAACAACATCAAAGTCTCTAAGTGATATTCCTGCAGCATTGGCTTTTTATCTTGGCGAAGCATCTGAACAATTAGGAGTCTACGACAAAGGCTTCCACAAGACTTGCTGGACGAAGCTAGAAGAAAAATTGAACATGTTTAAAATTACTACTCTACAGTATCTGAATTTTTGACGTTGCAGGGGTCTAAGGACTGAGCGAACCCACAATGTTACCACTGTCATTTTGTTAATATTTAGTTCAAACTTCTTTGAATAGTTTCCGCGGTGTGGGTAATAAATAAATTAATTTTTAATTGCATTATAACATAGCTGATGAGTGATGACCAACAATTAAAATTATTTCTAGTATTTTTGAACATTAGTATAGTCATTTAAATTTCATTGAGTCTACTCATTATTGTTTCACCCCTTTTCTTGAGCTGAATTTGTTTAAGCTCTTGCAAGGATTTGACTTAAAAAAAAAAAAAATTGGACTTCACAGTTAGTTGTGGTCTATAAAATTCCCAACAATATTGAAGAAGATGATCAACTGATGGTTTTTTATCAGCTTTCCTGGACAGTTCTCAGAATATTTTCTCAAGGAGTAGAAAGTTGAATGTCCATAAATGATTAGTGAAGACAGGACATACATTTAGACGTAGGCTACTCAGGATTGCCAATGGTTTAATTGGCCTGCTAGTCGTGAAACTTGAATGAGTCATACCTTAACCATAAGTTTGCATGAAGTTTTTGCTGACAAGTATCTTTTCGTTTTCTTATTAGGTAGCCTATAGCCTACTATATTGGATTTGTATGGATTCCAATTTTCCAAACCGTTATGTTTTTTGCGTCATACATAATCCTAAATCGATATCCTTGTGTGTAACGTCCCTCGACTACTATAGATAAGTATTGTATTTAACTAGTTTGTACAACGTTGTATAGATAGCCAATGGGGCTCTAGTCGTGCCACAAAGGCAAAACAACTCCACTGTAGACGCTTCGGGCAGACAGATTCGTGTGTAACGGTCCCCAAGGTCGGCCGTGCTCCGTGCTAATAAAGCACGCAACACGCAACACGCAGACACGCAGACGCAATCGCATTCACATGGGCATACGCCCGCCGTCGATACAAACATTGTTTAGAACATGAAGGGATTTCTATATTGCTTGTGGTTAAAGTCTAACGGCTTAAAATCCTTTTATAAGGTCCTTCAGGAGATTTTCTTTTGCGTAATAGGCCTACTTTCCAAAAGACTTTAGAGAATAAGCTTAATTTTCAACGTAAAATTTTTTAGACATTTGGTTACAGTATAAAATGGTCAGACAACTTTTATAGAGGTAAGATGGTGGCCAAACAGCTTTTTTGTTCCTAGGGAGTAAAAATCAGCTGTTGTAAAAAGTTCTTCGATTGTAAGTACTTGGATAAATCGAAATTATTTATCGATTGATTTAGTTGGTTCTTGATCTATTTTTCCATTCTTGTAAATAATTACACATATCATATCAATTACACATATCGTACATTACACATATCAATCGTGTAATGTACAGTAACACAATTGTAATAGACGAATTAATAGTATCGCTTATTAAACAGCAGCTTATTTGAATTAGCAATATTGGAATCAAGTTGGAAGGTGTTTTGAGAGGTTATACTTACATTACAAGTATTTTCGTTTTCTACTTTGCTAATTTAAGTATTATTATGACGAAAAACATAGTTCATCGTTCATCACACGGGAAATAAGTGGTTTTTCAAGCCCCGCTCATTTTCCCAACTTGGCTTCGCCTCGGTCGTGAAACTTGAAAGTAATATACTATTATTGACGTTTGTTTACTGTGAGTTAGAAGCAAACTTGTTTTTATACTTCTTAAGACCTTAAGTCACAGGAGTTTATCGCTAAACAACATTATTAAAAGGCATTAGGCTATTATTGTTCACGGCATATAGTCTACGGATAATTAATTACTGTTTTTACCTAGAAGGTTGTGTTGGTGGCCAAACAACTCTTAGACGTTTGTTTACGGTAATTTGATGGCCATACCCAAACCATTATTTAGGATTATACCTTTTATGTTTGAATAGTCAGTTGTTATACGAAGTTGTTTGCTTGGGCTTATCCCAACTCCGCGCAGTGGTCAGAAATCTGCCAAAACCGACTGTCCAACTCCGCGCAGTGGTCACTTCGGATCCCTCGCGGCACATGTCCAACTCCACGCAGTGGTCAATTTAGGCTCTCACAGCCCTGAGGACCCCCCTTACCGACCGTATGATGTTGAAAAAAAAACAACTTTTACAGATGCGTGAAGGTAAAGATTTGGCTAAAAATCTGTTAACGTAATATTTGACGTAGGACTACTATTAGCCAGATATGTGCATATTTCATATTTTATAACTTTCATTATTTGTTCATAAGAGATACTAATACAACTACAATAAAAATAGTAATTATTGCTATTACAATTACACACGTAGAAAACGCAATAACAATTGAAATGTAAGTTATTTGTTTAATAGTAGTAGGCCTACTAGTTAAGTCGATATTCCATAATTTTGTATTTCATTACGATATCGCATTCATTGTCATTGCAATTAGATATCCAAAAGAAGTGGTTCTATGTGTTTGCGTCAATCGAAAGTAAAAAATCAAACCATTTATGCCGGAAGGCTATATCATGAACTGAGGTACTGTAACATATACTCCGTTCAAACAGCCGTGGCACCTGAGAGATTAGGAGGCCCCAAGGGTTTTCATGGGGTGTCCTAATCCGTCAGGTGCCACGGCTGTTTGAACGGAGTTTTTTTTTTATAGATTTATTAATGCATTTAGGCCTACTTAAAATTACCAATGGACATATTGACTATTGAGTCCCAAATTAAGGATTTTTGCGATTAAGTTTTGTTATTAGTTTAGTGATTTTTTTTACCATTTACTAAAGTAAGTTTTAAAGGACCATTCTTCTCCACCCTTCTCCGGTTCAAACAAACTGAGTTTTTTTTGTTTAAACTAAGTCTAGATCTTAGGATGAAAATACACTTAAACCCCAAACCTTACGTCTGCAAGTAAAACTATTCAATGACTCAGACATCCAAAGCTTGTCTATTGATAAGGCGAACTTTACCCTTTTATCTATAACTTTATCACCAGATACTGAGTCAAGTACGAACCATAGAACATCACCTCATCATTGCTTAGAAAGTCTTATCAGCAATGATGTCGGCTCTTTGAACTGTGGACAAGTATATTTATAGTATTTCTTTTTATTTTCAACTTGATACTGTAGTAACACCGATCCAGACTACAATTCTATTTTCTATAACTGATAACACCAAATTTGATAGAAATAGATAAAGTTACTTTTAGTGACAATTAAGATGTTTAAAACATAAATATTGAGTATTCAACTTAACCCAATTTATCGCTTTGTTTTCAGATCAATCAATTTATATTGTTTTCAATTTATTGTCTAGTGCAATTCGAATGAGTCTTATACCTAATAATATTCACGCAAGGTTTGGAATTGAATGTAAAACTAGTCTATATTAATAGACAAGCATATTTCTTTAAAACCATTTTCCATATCGTGTCTATCGCAAGGCAAATCTACGCATACTGTTGGACAGATATTTTCCTGTAGATGTGCAGAATCCCTTCTTAAATTAAAATAGGCTAAAAAATAAGCACAAAAATTAATTTAAAATATTAAACAATTTACATGGGCTTAAGGGTTTCCATGCTGGTGACGAAATAACAACAAAATATAAACAGAAAAATCTAAAGAAATGGAAGAAATGCCAATCACATGTTTTATTTGAGAAAAAAGAGGTGAAAAAGTTGTCCTATTACATATTTTTGGTCGAGTTTTCGACCAGTGGACGACCACTAGTCTATACTGTATAGGTCTAGTCTCAACATTCGTTTCAGTAAGGTCCAGAGGCGGACTTGAATTGCAAAAAAGAATCCTTTTACACTTAATTCCCAATGAACTGTATTCTTTTTTTATTTTGTACAAAGTTTACCCTTTTCAAGATCTATCCGTAATATTTAAATTTTTTTTTTAATATACAATCATTTTATTACAATAGAAATTTTACAAAAAAGAGTAGAGGACTGTAAAATTAGAAATTAACAATTAATTAAAAAAAAAAAAAAAAATTGGAATCCCAGCTCCATCTTCAAATTTTCTCGCTGACCGCCATTTCTTTCTTGTTCTCCTCAAACACATACTGGTTGACCTTAAAACAGCACAAATTGTTCTTGATCTTATCCAACTTATTACTAAAAGCTAGATCAGCTTTTAGTGCAGGTTCGTTGAGATGACTGCCTTCTGCTATCAAGGGCTCTTTAATACAGTTTCCCCAAGCTTGTTCCATCATGCTACCTATTGTGTCTCTTACTTCATTGTGTCTTTTTATTATCAGACCACCATTTCGACATTTTAGAGCATGCTCTGTATTGAACTCATTTCCGCATCCTTCACATTTTAATGGGAGGTTTATTGGTGTTTTCCCATAACGTAGAGCAAGGGCATCTCTAAATTCTTGTGGGGACATGTCCAGATTAAGTTTCTTCAGAGGCAAGCATGATAGCCAGCATCCATGTTTTGCTCTAGGTCCTACATTGCGCATTATTAGAGTCTGCGTTAAACACATATTTTATGCAGGTAGGTATTAGAGTATGGGTATTTTAATAAACCTTACGCAGTAAAGTCTTAGCATATAATTTTCATTGAAATCCTTTATTTTTTTATAAGTATAAGATTCATATGTCACATAGTAAACCATTACGTACTGATAATTAATAGGCTACATGTCTCAAAATAATTTTTTTAAGTCACATAATAAAGCTTTGTGTACTCTAAGATCTAAGGGTAAAATTCTCATAAAAATATTTTACGTACTGTTAAGTCAGTTACTCAGAACATACGTCTCATAAACTCTATCTTTTACTGTATGTTCTGGCAATTCTTTAAATATCACTCTGCCGAACAGTCTCAATAACCCTTTCAGCGGCACTGAAATAGTATATTACGTTACTAGTCCTGAAAATAGGTGTTTGCCGGACGAGTGTGGTCGTTCCCGTGCGAGACGAAGTCGGGGATTACCATAGGTGTTTGCCGGACGAGTGTGGTCGTTCCCGTGCGAGACGAAGTCGAGTACGGGATTACCATACGAGTCCGGTAATCACATTTTGGACGAGTGACGTACGATATTTTACGCCATACTACTAAATCCGTACAAATCCTTATATATTTCCACCAACTTAACTAGAAAAAACCCGGTATGGATCATAAACATAAACAAAATGACGTTGTTGGCCCGAATCCTATACTAATAGCATTGAACATATGTTTTAGCAGTTCCATTTAACCAATGTTAAATCATGTTTATTTTCGGGCCAAAAACGTCATTTGTTGATGTTTATGATCCATACCGGGTTTTTTCTAGTAATCGTGGTTTTTACACTAAAAATCACTAGTCATAACCTCTTTATGTTTTTGTTTATAACGATTCATTGCCACCTAAATACAGTATAATCAGCTGATTGGTGTCCGGTAAAACCCATTGCAGTACAGTAGTACGCAATGAAACCCCATTTGAATAAGCTGGCGGCAAACAGCTGTTTTCTGGATTAAATCCTTGCATGGGATGTTTGTCAAAATAATGTAGTGTGGCGTAAAAATGTAAATCTTGTCGGTACAACAAAAAGATTAATCAGTATATAAAATAACTTGAATGTAACGGTAAACCTACAAATATAAAAATCAACGGAATTGTGTCAAAAATTGAACAATGAAATGTGATTGATATAAAAAAATTCAATAGTTATTCATTTTAGACATCACAAAATATATAAGATCTTATCTAAATCAAAGCCAGAGGCAGTATTTTTTGTACTAACTGGTGTTCTGATTCAGAATTTCTTTATGTTAACGTTGTTCTATGGACAAAAGCACTGCATCCTTTGTCTTTGCGGCTTGTTAATTAATTGACCATTCAATAAATGATCTTTACTTATGAAACAGCTGGTCTTAGTAAGGAAAAAAGCTACACAGATCACCACACTCCATTCTACCATAGATTTATTCTATTTGTCTATGATCCTACCCTAACCTTGCATTCATATTCAGATTAAAAGAGCTGATAATTGATATACATTTCACAAATATGGGTTTTCCGTTCAGGACTTCACATTTGGACACCTTAAGAAACACATTGTATGAAACAAAACAATCGTCCGATTTGTAACAGTTTGTTGTAATTGCAAATTCCTTTTGTGTTCATTCTAAAAAAAAAAAAAAACTTAAATCCGATTTTAAAAAGAGGTTTGTAATAATCGAATCACAACTTAACTTGTAATTATGGTGTATAATATTATTGTTCAATATTGGAACGCGATAACTGTTTCATTTCACTTAAACATAATTTGGCTTGTATCATTATGGCGGAGCGTTTTTTACTTGATGTGTTTAAATTAACCACATTTATGTTCCTACAGACGTTTTAGTCAGCAAACAGCGAGCAATGCATTAATTCCCACATTCCGAATGAATCATTAGAATTTTATTATACGAATCCGATTGCCACACACACGGGATCAGTGAAATTCGATCGGTTTAATTTTTTTAACAAAATTACCTAGCTTTATGTATTTAAAAATTTCCTTAGTTTACAGTACTTCCCTGGAAAATTAAATCGGAATCGGTGTTAATTATAGATCACAATGCTTAGCCATTTAAGTATACCTAATACTGTAATTTACATTCACTTAAATAATATGATGTTGAATCCAACATAAATATGGAGTTATACAAATTTAGCCTAATATGCACTAGCTAATGGTGTTTGCTTCCTTTTACAGTAGATTGAGATCAAACAATACTCCCCAGTCCATTACCATACGGATAAGCTCTCAACTATTTCAACGTATTTTCTGTCCAGTATGTATAGTGCGTTTGATGTTAAGCATTTATCATTATTTTACCAACTTTTAAGCTGATACAACTAAATAGTAAGAATAATTATTTACTTGTAATATGCCACTCCATTGCATTGTTGAAGAACCGTAAGAAGAATGCCATTACGTTAAACGCAACTTGACATTTGAAATATAATTATTTCGGTGTTTGTAAACCCTTTATATTTTACAATATGATAAGAGGTACACGTTTAGTAATCAAAGTTTTAACATTACTCTAGCGCCTGCATCTGTTTGGATACAGTTTGTACAACAGCACTGCGTTGTGGTTTGCAGTCCAACTATTTTGCAGGCGTTAATTAACTATCCTTCCCCGAGGAATTTCATTTGGTTTTCATCAGCATTAGCTTACTTAAATAACACCAAAGCAATAGGCACAACTTGGTGAGGCCAACCTACTATAACTCAAACATAATCAATTTGGGATTTCCAGTACTTACTGTCCACACTTAAAAATTAATACTACCCACAAATTTGGCTACACGTTTTTATCATGGAAATATAATTGAAGAATCTTGTATCGTTTTTTAAACATTGTCTCTCAGCATCTATTTACAAGTAAATAGTTGTAACGTCATTAGATAGAATACATTGCGGGAATATTAACACCAGAGATAAAATGGTTCAGCACTCAGAGTGTTTGTATTATTTAGGATAGTAGTAGTTTACTATTTTGTTAAAACATTTTAAGGACAAGCATTAGTCTAGAAATATATAGTTATATTCAGTCTAAACAGATTTTGTTGGTTGAATAGCAAGAATCAAGTAGTTAGTAAGAAAATATCTACTTAAACCAGACAGAACTAGCCTAAAAATTGTCTGTTTCACAAATAAGGATATTAAATCTATTAAATAGATTATTAGTTATAATGCGTTAGATTATGAGCAAAAGCCATATTTTATTGTAAATAAAATAAGTGCCACAATACTTATTTAATACTTTAAAGGATATAGCCTTTGTAATTAGTAATTGACGAATGAAGACACTATGTACAACTTTTTATTTTTCCCGATCTCAAATTTCGAACACGGATTGCAGCAACAATAAGAATAACACTTTATTTTCTCCGTATTGAGGGAACCGCGGGAAAACCAGATGTGAAAACTGATGAAACAGATGAGACTGCTTATGAACATGAAACGTATTATTATTGCCATGTTTAATACTTCTTGCTGTGTCGTACTGCTGAACAACTTAAACGTAATAAAACAGAAATATTATCCAATTGTATTTGGATTCACATACCACTCATTAGTTATGGTCTTTATATACTTGGATATTCCGTTATTTGGTTATTCAGAACTCACTCTTCTACAGAATATTATGGCTATTTCACCCAGTTAACCAAAACTTGCTACATTATATACTAGAAAGGTTAAAGGACTCATCTGCATAATATGTCAACAGGTGTGTCTTGATTTTAAAAGCAAATTACCAAAAAAATTATCTGTATGTTAAATTACGGATTAAAGTAATTTATTTTAAATGAGAACATAAATTACGTTAATCAACCACAGTAATTAATTTCGAACATTAATTAAATAGTGAAGTTGCTGTATTACGTCATTCTGGACAAAAGAGTGGCCGGTTACATTTTACTTCTACAAAAACTTGGCTTTGGGCCATCCCCACTTTAAATAGTACAGTATGTGGTTATTTAATAATAACAGCATTGGTGTGGACTCTGAAAGTAAAATAAAAATACAAAAAAAGCAATAAAAAGTGACTAATTCATTATACAAGACAGATTCTCCAATTGATTGCTAACTGCTACAGAAATAGTGGGGTGTGTTAGAGACACATTTGTTTCTAATCGTTCATAATTGGAGTGCCAAGAAGTCTGAAGCTTTTACAGTTTACTGAGACCAACCTTTTCTTTACAAGTTGAACAGACTTTCCTTCTTCGCTTGGTAAAGCATCTATTTACCGCACCTGCTTGCTTTCAAACACTTAGCGTTTAACTAAGAGATATGAAGTAAGTTTTAACAAGTGGTAGTTATTTATTAAACAACATTATATTGCTGTTCTGCATATTGATTATATTCATCATTGTGAAACTGTAATCTAAAAAAAGTATAATGTATAATATTCTTAAATGATGTAAGGCTATTCTTATACATGAGTTTACATCTTAATGATGTTTGATTAATGTATTGTATGAATTGGCTGCATTTGATACATCTTTTTATGAAGAAACTATGACGAAATAAAATATTATAGTCTAAAAAGGGAAAGTATACCTAATATGTTTATGCCATACTCTATTACAGCGATAAGAGACGCATTAATTTATTGTATTTTTATTATTATTATTTATTTTTTTTTAGAGGTTGGCGGCCTCTTTTAATCTTGCATTTTGCCCGTCCATATAGACTAACCGCCCATGCGTGGATCGTAATGTAATTATTGTGTCTTAATAATTTGATGGACAGCTTATGCAAAGAATTTCTAGTAACCAACATTTTAAATATTATCTATAAAGATGTAAACATGGTTGTTTGAGTACAGAGGAAGGACTTATTCCAATATCCAGGCTCGAGTAGACCAATGGGTGGTTGCAGAGAGAGTGTTGACATTAGGTATGGGAACTAAATGTTATTTCAATAAAATACAAAAACTGATAGAGATATAAAAAAATAAAATAGGAAAAGAACTGAGAGTAGTTCAAAGGACCAGAGGCGTAATCTTAGGAATTGGAAGTTTAGAAAATAAAAGAATATGAGAGAGATAAATTCAACTCACTTTTATAATGGTTACAAACGAACATAATTGTTTAATTTATACATTTTAAATACAACATAAGATATTATTAAAACATAACAGATAACAAATAATTAGAACATAGCATAACTAATGCAACACAACAATAAGTAGAAGGGAATATTTTAATATGAGTACAAAAACGTATTGCTGAGAAAAGCAATTAAAATACTTTAAAACAAAGAACAAAGAGCATTTTAAACCAAATTTATAACTATACTGAACAAAAATCAACTACCTTTAGTTACTCTGTAGCTTAGCTTGGATTGAAAATTCTAAAAACAGATTTCAGTAGCAACAACTTATGAGAACAAAATTTTTTTCTCTGTATTGATTTGAACCACGAGAAAGCCAGATGTGTTCTCTTATTACTGATGAAACAGATGAGATTGTCGATGGACCTGCATTATATTGCGATGTTTCTAGCATACTTAATACTTCTGTTACTTTCAGCTAAGAAATGCCGTTATTTGGTAGATCGTGCTTGAGATTTACTTATATGCAAAACATACAGGGTACGTCACTCAATTAATTAATAATTTCTGTATGAAGAATCATTTTCAATGAAAGCCATACAAAAACATTCGTTTTTCAAGTAAACTATAATTTACAACTTAGTTACTTAACTGATGACTATTTGTTCTACAACTACTAAATAGAGGTCCCAATTATTCTTTATTACATTTATAGCTTACCTCCTCACGATCTCGAGCCTGCAATGTTTCATTTGCAGTTTTCTACGAGAAACTTGTTAGATCAATTGGATACAACCATTCAACCACTTTTTAAGAGTTAAGCCTACCCGTGAAATAATTTGGACGATGTTATTTCAAAACGTGAATTAGCACACATAACTTCTCTGTGCTATGAACTATGTTATTTTAATAATGTTGTGTTTAACCTAGGGGTTATAGCATCTCTAGGCACAAGATTTGTAATATTATAGATTATTACTTAATCCAGGATCGGACACTTCCCCATTTAAAAGTGTTATTATTCAATAAAAAATAGCATTGGCGTAAAGTAACGTATCCAATATTTAAAAAAGGTTCTCTAATTTATTGCTAACTGCCGAAGAAATAATGAGGTGTGTTAGACACAAATTGGTTTCTAATCGTTCATAATTGGAGTGCCAAGAACTGGAGCTTTTTATGTTATCTGAGACTAACTGTTCTTTAATTCAACAGATTCTACTTCTTCGCTTACTATAGAATCTATTTCATCACTTGTTGGCTTTCAAAAACATAAAGGGTTTAATTGTTTTAAGGTTGCACACAATGTTATAGAACGTCCAATTGACAAAATGTTATTAGTTTGCAAGGCAAACCACGATCAACTACCTTGAAATACTTTGTAACTTGAATAGGGAGTTCTGATAACAGATTTCAGTAGTTATAACAGAATAAAAACTTTAATTATCTCTTTCAATTTTATGTAACGCCAGGAAACCCAGATGTGTTCTTTCATTACATATGAAACAGCTGTGAATCCCAACATGATTAACTTATCTGCGGTTTAAGCTCAAGTTTAGTTCTTGTGGTTATTACTGCCTCATACAGCTACGACATTTTAAAATTTCCATTACTAACGTAACTTGTAAGATGTTCGGGTCCAAACCCCTCTGAACACAAATAATGGCTTTTAGCTACATAATAATGTCATGAAACGCTGTTTTGGATCTAACATTATGTTTTTGATCCTACAAACATAAATCAAGGATAAATCAAGGACAGCTCTCAACAACCACTTTCCAATATTTTACAGAACAATAACAATAATATTAACAACAAAAATTACAAATATTATATCACTTAAATTCTAGTTATTGTTTAAAGGATAACAATTTAATTAAGAATTGCGTATGACTAACACTTGTAATGCAAGTCTATAATAGTATTTCTAAATTAAATTCAGTTGCAGATATTTTGGCAAATCATGAAATCGTAGCTTTTATTAAAATTAGAACCTAATGCAGTTCACGTGGCATTTACTAAAAAAAGGTTCTTTTTGTAAACTTCAGCGACCAATTCATGTCAACCTTTGAACCTGACTTGATATTTTAACGAACATTGAACATTTCCTTTTGTAAAAGTCCTCTTTCAGCAAGTTTTTAATTTAATAAATGTTCAAACGAATCGCTAAAAGGAAAGACTTTGGTTTAAAAATGAAGTAACTTTTAGGTAAGCGTACTTTTCGATCTCAATCATATAGTTAAAGTATTTTTAAACACACACCAGCGTCACTTATACATCTTCATGAGGTAGCTTGGAGAATTTAAGTTTCTTACCTGAATAAATAGAATCTTACCAAATTAGCTGTATGGTTAAGTTTATATTTTACTAGCATAGTACACGTACTTCGTACGGTTTTGGCGTTTAAGTATAACATGTTCATTGTAGTTATACTCGTGCTCTGCGTTGCAACTGGGGAGGACACGGTTTGAGAAAAGGTATGTTATTGTGTAAGGGAGTGTGCTTTATTCATGGTATAGAACACATATAACATAGCCATAATGTTTTAGCACTGCACCTAAACAATAAAAACAAGCAAATCATCAAACATTAGCACAATACCACAAATGATTTATTAAACTAAAAACATAAACTTAAAAAATCCTACTTTTACAGTACTCATGGTGTATCACAGATTTTTTTGCTGCTTAGCTAAAATTAGCTGTTGTCATAAATGCAAAGGAATTAATATAGTGCTGTATCCCTGGCAAACCTTGCAACTTTCTAATGCTATTAAACATAAAGAAACCAGCTGGTTTAGTTAAAACGGCTGCAATATTTCATCACTAGGGCCTAAATTGACTTTTTTTGCCCCCGTGGTGACCCATATGTTTCGTCATATTGCACAACTAATTTACAAACTAAGTTAGAAAACGAAATAATTTTTATGTAAAGAATAGTAAGATAATGGATGATGGTTGTGTAAGTATTTAAATTAACGAATCAAAATAACCATATGATTCTCTTCTGCGCCCTCTTTCCGTTGTGAAGGATGGGCATAGCGGCTAGTGTACTTATACATCATCACAAAAGGATCTACCCGTGAATTCACTGGTTTACAATTCAAAAGCCATCATCAAATTAATTTAATTAATTGTGTTTTCATTTAAAGGGTCCAAGATCGATAAATTCTCATCAGAGGGAATGTTAAAAGCAGCGGGACCTTCATACCTTACGTCCTGAGGGGGCCGAGATGAATACGGTTGTACCTAAATTTGATTAGATTGAAAATCAGCCAGTGGGTCAGATCCCTAAGACGATTCGTTCATACCAATATTTTTGGCAAATCTTCACACTGTGAGCTCCATTTTGACGTGCCATATACCTATACCTCTATTTGGTTAATGGCCTTAACCATCTACATAAAATTTGATTGTGTCACTTTAATAATGTAATGGATTGCTAAATTAATTTTATAACAATGATGTACTTCTGAGATGTTTTGGACTAAGTAGGTAGGACTAAGTGGCTGTATAATCCAGTCTTGTTGGGTATAATTTATGAGTTTTGGCAGTTTTTAGTTAAGTGGTCTTTAATATAAAATGCCACTGACGGCCAGACCAAAAGTTGAAATTACAGAACAATAATACACACACAAAGTTGATAATTTAATATCGTAAAAGACAGGTAGTACTGCAATATTGCTTCAAACTGCTATGTCAGAAATAATGAAGTGAGTTAGCGACAAATTGGGATTATAACCATCCTTAATTGGAGTGACAAGAACCAGAGCTTTTAGTGTTTATTTAGACCAACTGTTCAGAATTTCATCAACTTTTAGTTCTCCATTTAGAAAAGTGTTTATGTACAGCACCTGTACCAGTATGCATTTAAGCCCTTGGCGTTCAAGTTTGATATCTATATCTATACTTATTTAATACGCAAGCAGGTTGGTTTTTTGTGACAATTACTCCTCCGAAACTACTGAACCGATTGACATGTTTGTGGTGTCATTGGAAAGAGCGTAACGTGAAGTTGTGCAGGAAACTTTTTTTTGGGGGAAATAGTTAGAGGGTGACGCCCTGGAGCCCTTTAAAAGTTTCGTATTTCTCCATAAGATTAACATGGGAAACAAAAACTGTTATGAAATTCCAGCTGTTGTCAGAAATTAAAAGTGAGAAGAAGAACATATGTTAATTGTAAACAGTCTATTATAAGTTTTCCAATTTAACAATTTGCTACAAACATTTACTGACTTGGTTGAAATTAAATATTTACTATTTCAATCAGGGTTGGCATAAATATTACAATGGAAAAAAAGCGAGAGCCTGGATAAATTGATATACTAAAAAGAAAACTGAATTAACACTGTTCTGCATTTCTTAGTAATCATTGAAAGTGCCCATTTGCAAACTATGGAAACATAGGAAAGTCATAGAACACCACCAAGGAGAAGAAATATAAATAATGTTTTTTTTACAAATACAAATATATTTATTACGAAAATTACAACAGCTTGGCCTCACCAAGTTTAAAAAAACTTGTCGGTGAGGTCCAATTGATACAATAAGGCTAACAAACAATTAGTAATTTTGTTTTTCTCTTTTTTTAACAAAGTTTTCTTAATGTACTTTATTTCTACGGCGGTTTGTGGCAGGCCCTTTAACTTAAAACAAAGTCGTTGGCAGCCCACTAAAAAATCTAAAATGTAGTTACATAAGTATATTGCTTTATAATCTACGGAAGAATTTAGAATTTATAATCGTTATTATTATAGACAACCTAATGCGGCAATGAATTAGGCTATTTGTAAGAAAACACTAAAAAACAAGATCAGCTTTTGAAAAAATGATAAAATATTTACAATAAATGTTGGTTATATCGATCTGTTATGTACATCTTGAGTATTTCCTTCTTGAGTATTAATCTTTGAGTCGAATCTTTTAGTCATCAGAAATTATGACTGTTATTCGTTTTAAAATAACGCCTGTGATACTAAGCAATTGCTCGAATTCGAGCAACAGGGACACTAGTAATGGATTAAGTTTTAAAAGGTTGTACCGTTACCATTTATAAAAAAAATATTTCAGTCATAAGTAATATATATATTTGTATGCAATTTTATAATGATCAAACGATTGCACTGTATGTGTATATTGCAGTTTTGAATTGTAAATATTTTAATTAATCTTTGAAAATGATTCATTGAATATTTTTAAAAGCAGTAAATATTGCCAGCTGAAAATAACAGTTTTTCGTCGATTATTTTGCAGCCCAATGTGGTTTCTCATCAGCTGCAGACAGAGCTTAAACTTTCCTCATTAAATGAAATCCGTCTGAATATTAAAAACCTAATTAATATTCATTTTTTACATTAAAATTGAAACTATTTTATTCGTCAGCTAGAATTATATTGGCTCTAGTTATCAAACTTGCTTAGAAAACTTAATACTTAATTATATGGAGTTACAGCTAATTTGAAATCAGTAGAAGCATGTTTTGTGTTTTAGAAATTAGTTTTGAATGTTACAAAATGCAATGAATAATTCACGATGCTAAATTGAAGGGAAGTTTCGAGAGAGATCTACTCAGGACCGGTAGTATAAAAACTGCCTTTTCCATTCTGGGTTCTCAAGCAGCATAAACAAATAAGTTAAATGTAATGTTATGAACACAATTCGTTAAATGCTTCATTTATAGGTATACAGACTATTTACTACATATTTTTCTCAACAATGAACTCATAGCATGTTCTCAATTTTTGTACAAACTAGGATAGTGCTGCAATGTAAATGGGATCTGTATTCTGTTTTGTAGCATGCAAAATAAAATAAAATAAAATAAAACAACATTCTGCTATTAAAATGAATAATAATTAATAGTGAAGCTAAACTGGTGTATAGAAAATTAGTTATAATATAAGTAGTATATATATATATATATATATATATATGTTTAGGTAATAATATAAGGTTTAAATATCTTCAGTCTCCAGTTCAAAACAAGTCGGTTATTTCGACCTAGGTTTCATCATGAAGTTGTGCTATCATCAGGCGTTCCAATCAGAAATGTTCAGTCCAGTGGACGTCGTGTCGTTTAGTTGTAGCTACATACAACACGTTTAGTTGAAACTACAGTACATACAACACGTTTAGTTGAAACCCAAGCGACACTGACGCATCCTATTAAAAAAGTATGAAGACAATGCCGGGTACAGAGGTCAGTTAGGCAACTAGATAGTTTCAGCTAGTTGTGGCTTGGATAGTTGGATGTCACCTGTCGCGGCTGGCGAATCCACATAATGTTTTTGTCCCTCTTTTGTATTAGCAAATTTCCCTATAGGGAAGTAGCTATTACCGTAGGTGGCATGGTAAGACCTAGGCCCGGGACCGATTTACTTTTTCATTTTGATGTCCTCAGAGGCCAAAAACGCAAGTAATTTTTGTCCGATTTTGATGAAATTTGGTTCAAAGGTGTAAGGTGGGATAAACTTGAATGAGTTCGCGAACCAGCATGATCGGGCCAGGGGAAATCTGATTTATGAGATGTTTTATGGGGGTAAAAATTGGTTTTTGTCATTTTTGACCATAAAAACAGAAAATTTCCCAATTTGTCTCTAGGCCTTTTTTAAGAGCTAGAAAAACAAACAATGTAGTAGGCCTATATCAAAGTGTTTTTGTACGGTTATTGGTAACGGAGAAAAATCAAAAAATTGTAAGTTGAAAATATCCATGTTATTCTTATGGAGAATATTGTAAAATATTGTAGTTTGCTTGTTTGTGAATATATTTTGATCAAACTTGGCTAACTTATTTATTACTAAGCTATTGCTAAAAACCACACTTTATTCCTTGAGGCAGCAAAATCTAGGTACTTGTTAAACCTAATGTTGTTTAAATAGGTTTAATTGACAATCAGTTAAGACAAATGGAAATTCGCTTAGTTGGCAGGTTTGCTGCGGCGGGGTATTGTAAATACCGATCGGTAAATGTATATTTGTTCGTGTCGTGTGAACTGTATTTTTCAAATAAACGACGTACAGTATACTGACTGTACATTTCAGACTGGAAGCTTGAAACCTGGGTCGCATTAATCTACTTACTTTTAACTGGAGACGGAAGGTAATTAAACCATCATATTATTTCCTAACCAGTTCAGGGACAATTCGACGTCTTATGGTGTCTTTACGGTGGTATCATGGTACCAAATATTGAAAACATATTTATTACTTTTAATTTCAATAATCGACCTTCATAACAACCTTGATAATCTATAATATTAAAAGAATTGTTTTTCGTATTCAGCAAATCGACTCCTAAATATTTATAATTATAGATGTATTGGGTATCAGTGTAAAGCTATTATCCTCTAGATGTGCTTTTTACGGGTTCGGATGATGTCCCGGAAAAGCCCTTCACCCTGTAGGCTTTTAAATCATATGAACTTTTCAAGTTTAAATTAAACAGATGGCCATGATACAATTTTGTTTACACCCATACGAAAATGGGGTTATCGTTACAGTTGGTGATGTTATAGTGAATTCAAGTAAAATATTTCAATGTTATTTGTATAAAATGTAAAGAAGAAAATCACTTACGTTCAATTTTGTGTTTTGATAGGATTTTCAATAGAAAATTGTAAATTGATTCAACATCTCACGGATTTTGAAGTCACGAATTGACCCTGGCTGCTAGTTATATGTAGAAGAGTTGGTATATTTTAAGCTGGAAATTTAAATTACTGTGACAGTAAGTAACACGAAATAGCAATCTTACTATATTATGAAATTCTTGACAACAAAGACAGAGGAATTCAATCAATTAATTTTTTCCGTTTGCTTAACACTAGATTTATTAGTAAGTGTAATAATGAAATATTAATTTCGCAATGACATATAGATAGTATATTATATTTAGACAATATGGAAGGCAATAAATATCGCACATCTGAAAAATAATATCTGATAAAATATTCTTGTTTTAAACATGCCAAATCTTTTTACTAAACAAACTCATAAATTTAAATAAACTTTGAGAATTTTAATCGATTAACCCACTTATAAGACCTATTTAATTGCGATTGATATTTATTCAAGAAATAGTTTTGTAATCGTGTTTAAAAAGTAAATTTATAAATCTATTCTTAACTCATTTAAAACTAGATTAGGAAAGATAATCTTCTAACTTTCAAAGTTGAATTAAAATACCGGAACGGCTAAGACGCAAGTCTGGACAACTTATTATAACAAAACTTGGATTATTCTAGTTGGTTTGGTCTAAGTTGTCTTAAGAGCTGTAATTGAATTAAGACCATAAGACCAGCTTTGATAAAACTACGGATCGGCTTACACTTAGTCATTTGATGATATAATTTATATAAACTTAAATCTATATCCATCATGATAGTCACATACACTTTACGTAAGCTATTGTAATAAAAGACAATATCTTCAGTATATCATCATACATATTGGGAACTTTACCATACAAAAATCGTTATGAGGATAGTATACAGGGTGTCCAGTAGGCCGGGTTATAGTTCTATGAGTCAAAATTAAGAGAAAAATAAAGAAAGAAATCTCTTCAAAAACGCTTAACTAACCGGATATTCAGCATTTACTATGAAAACAACCATTTTCATCAAATGAATTGTGCACATTATTTCTATTAAACTATCTATTTTAAGAAGTAGGAAGAAAAATTAACTTAGTTTAAATTGAAATTTCTAAATGGCGGCTATATTTCTTTATTATTTATATTACAAAGAAACGAATGATTTTATGATATAAAACCTAACACACTTATATTAAGTTATTATTAAAATAACCTGTGGAAACAGCTTTAGTCTAAGTATTAAAAGATCAAAATATAAATGGCTAGAAAGTTAAAATGTTCAGTTGTACCGGAGTTCTTTGAGTTTGAGTGTTAATATCCGTACGGTATAGTATAACTATAAAAATAAAACTAACTAATATAACTAGTAAATTAATGAAAATAAGCTATTAAAATAAGTTACTAGAAAGAATACATATACTTTTCATGGACAGTCTCTTATTTGTGTTAAATCGGATCGTAACAAGACTACAAATTAAATTATTAATTTGTTCGCAATAATATTTAACCAAGAGACATTAGGAACAGGCTTAATGTTTCTGGAGACAGTGGATACAGTTTCACTTCTATTTTCTCTCTTTTTCGGTCGTTGAAACGTTTGCTAATGGACAGACAAGTTCTAAGCGTTGCTCACTACAGCACAACTAACAACTAATTCTAACTGGATTAAACACCTGTCTGGCGCGCAGGATAGAAACTTGAAGGGATTCACAATACTAAAGGACTATGATCGAAGAAATTTAGACTGATCATACTAGTTTTAAAAAGGTTTAGCAGAGTTACAAGCCTGAGATCTATCGTAAACAGATATTATTGATAAGGGACTACAAGATAATATTTCATTTTGACCTACACAAACCAAGAATCAATATAGAAAATAATTAATAAGATACTGTTAATAAATAATAAACTCATCCTTAATTATGAAAACATTAGAAATTTCCTTTCTGTTAACTGAAAAAACTAAAATTTTGTTTAAAATTAAGTAAAATACCTCTTTTATGGTGCTTTCAATTATATTCTGAAACATGAACTTCTATCATTAAAATGATGAAGTGATATTGAAGTCAGCCGAGCGAGCGACGATGATGGAGGAGAAGTTTTTTAATAAATTTTCTGTTGCATACGATTTATATTACAACGCTTTTAATTACACTTTTATTGGTTTGGGTACAGTTTAAATACATTGACGGTATGCATATTATGCGCTATTGTTAAGTAAAATACATAATAAAACAAAATTAACACTGATTTTCCTTAATAGTAACGGGAAGCTGAGATAACATTTTATGAACATAATATTGCATTGCTTTTTATATTAATGCATACCAGGCATGTAGTTTTTAATATTCTTAATTGTATTATTTATGTATATGAATGATTACATTTTAGATTACATAAACCAATATCCTAAGCTTTGTCCATTGAATTTAAAAATATGAAAAAACTAGCACTTATTTATAAATTATAAAAAATACTTATAAAAAGGCTATTGACTAGAATATTATTTAAAACGATTAAAAAAGCGCAAATTTTAAATAGATTTCCAACTTTAAATACAAGAGAAAATGTTCGTGATATGGAAGTAATTACACACTAAGAAATTAAAATACAAAACATTGTAGTAAAAGATAATAAATTAATATATTCCTTTCATAAATACATAAAGATTTTTTTTCCGAAAATAAATCCAGTAAAACAAAGGACAATTTCATAGGAGTGAAATTTAAGGTAAAATAAATTTAACTATGATTTTTTGTAGAGGTGGATTGCTCATTGTTTTAAGGGTCTTTAAATTAATTACTTTACCTTCTGATAAATAAAAAACGCCAAAAGTAATGAATGGCAATCCTTTTTGAGCAATTTATACCTTTCAAAGGGTGACTTTGTCGAACAGTGTTGCTTTGAGGAGAACTAAAGCTATTATCTAACATTTACTGTGGTAAGTGAATCAGCTGTGAAACCCCAGTACATACTGTTATATTAAAGAATTTTTTTTTTGATTATTTTTCTAAAGTTAAGTAAGATTGTTAAAATACGGATTGTTTTGTTTATCATTTTTCTAATTTAGTAATTTTCTTATTCTCTGTTAGGTTGTATGATTTATTTTGTGAAGCAAATTGGAAGTAAATGATTTACTCATTCCAAAATAAAAGTGCCCTAAACTGAATTCCCAAAGTTTGATTTAAAATGTAATACAATCACAGTAATTTCGCTTCTAAACCTGTATGATGGAAATATTTGTATATATTGGGAATAACTTTGGCCAATAATTAAACAGTCTGAATTAAATCATCTTCACCGGTGATTTATTTTGGTGTCTTGAGTACACAGCCTATTTCACTAAATGACAGTTGCAAATTACATTCATCAGTAAAATTAAAGACTAAATCAAAGAAGATACTTTATACTAACATAGGTGAAGTAATTCATGTATGATACTATTTTGAAAGATATTTTTTATAGTTTCTAGATAATGGGTGTATGTAAAGTATTTATTACATTTTAAGTTGTTCACTAATAATAAACTTGGGATTCGTAATAGTTTTAGTTTATAAGGGAAGTGTGAGTATTCAATAAACATTTCATCTACTTATCCTTGGTTAGTTTGCTAGACTAAGGTAACAAGCTTGTTTATCATTTTTCTAATAATTTAGTCATTTTCTTATTCTCTGTTAGGTAGTATGATTTATTTTGTGAAGCAAAATGGGAGTAAATGATTTACTCATTCCAAAATAAAAGTGCCCTAAACTGAATTCCCAAAGTTTGATTTAAAATGTAAAACAATCACAGTAATTTCGCTTCTAAACCTGTATGATGGAAAATATTTTTTATATTATATTGGGAGTAACTTTGGCCAATAATTAAACAGTCTGAATTAAATCATCTTCACCGGCGATTTATTTTGGTGTCTTGAGTACACAGCCTATTTCACTAAATGACAGTTGCAAATTACATTCATCAGTAAAATTAAAGACCAAATCAAAGAAGATACTTTATACTAACATAGGTGAAGTAATTCATGTATGATACTATTTTGAAAGATATTTTTTATAGTTTCTAGATAATGGGTGTATGTAAAGTATTTATTACATTTTAAGTTGTTCACTAATAATAAACTTGGGATTCGTAATAGTTTTAGTTTATAAGGGAAGTGTGAGTATTCAATAAACATTTCATCTACTTATCCTTGGTTAGTTTGCTAGACTAAGGTAACAAGCTTGTTTATCATTTTTCTAATAATTTAGTCATTTTCTTATTCTCTGTTAGGTAGTATGATTTATTTTGTGAAGCAAAATGGGAGTAAATGATTTACTCATTCCAAAATAAAAGTGCCCTAAACTGAATTCCCAAAGTTTGATTTAAAATGTAAAACAATCACAGTAATTTCGCTTCTAAACCTGTATGATGGAAAATATTTTTTATATTATATTGGGAGTAACTTTGGCCAATAATTAAACAGTCTGAATTAAATCATCTTCACCGGCGATTTATTTTGGTGTCTTGAGTTCACAGCCTATTTAACTAAATGACAGCTGCAAATTACATTCATCAGTAAAATTAAAGACCAAATCAAAGAAGATACTTTATACTAACATAGGTGAAGTAATTCATCTATAATACTATTTTGAAAGTTATTGTTTATTGTTTCTAGATAATGGGTGTATGTAAAGTATTTATTACATTTTAAGTTTTTCACTAATAATTAACTTCGGATTCGTAATCGTTTTAGTTTATAAGGGAAGTGTGGGTATTCAATAAACATTTTATCTACTTAACTTTGGTTAGTTTGCTAGACTAAGGTAGCAAGCTTTTACCAAGCACAAGTAGTGCTTTACCAATATGCAATAGCTGAACCCAAAAAAAGAGTTTCAGTCAACTTTGTTCATGATGATATAGTATTCTTTTACCGTTAGTGAAGTAACCATTATACATTAATGGCAGATAATGGCTTAATAGAGAAAGTTACACTATTTAAGTGAAGCATGCCCCATGGCAAGTCTAATGGTTAGTGGGAAATTAGTCCTCATGACTTAAATTCAATTTCAACCAACCAATTGCTTTTAGCTATTTATGACTTGGAAATACGAAGATTAATATATGCATACCTACCTATATATACCTACGTGTAGGTTTATAGTCAATGACAGAACTAACCAGAAATACAAAATATATTTTTGGGAGGGTAAGAAGAAATTTTCTCTGGATTCGTAAAACATTCCACATGAAGATATGTGATTATTTAATTTGAATGAAGCAAGAATATAACAATTTACGAAAGTCACCTTTCTGTAATGTGTACATTAGTAGATAGAGTATGAAAACTGACAAATGAATTATATACGGACCAAAGTGGTTCGAATCAAAGTACGATCCCCTAGTGCGATAATGCTTGTAATTGATTTATGAGAATCACATTTTGACTTCTATTCATAATTATTGGCAGTAATGACCACCAAGTGCACATAGAGTGGTATTACCGTATGCACATTAATTGCATGATTTGTAAATTTGTATGCACTGTTCGATAGCTACTTCATTTATAATACATTGAAGCTATATAAAAATATTGCAGTGCCTGTTTTGCTGATTAGGTTAGTAAAATTATATTGAAGAAATATCAAGAATATACATTAATATTGTCTTATAAAACATGAAATAACAGTTACGTATACGTAACTTGACGAGATAATTATCTATCGAAAAAAAAATAAAAGGTACTGTAGGAGTATAATTTTTCTTATTTAACGTAAAAAAAACTTTAACCGAGAATTGAGAGTGGAAAACTTCAGTCTACCATAAAGGAATTTAACGTTATTTTGTGATTAATTACTTTTTCGGAAACCAATTAGTATAATTGTTCATTTTGTTAATCCGCTGATAATCTGGCATCAAAATGATCCAACGTAAACCATTATTATGTTTCAAAACTTATATTTTAAAACGTCACTGAAATAAATGTATAAAAGAGAACCCTTATAACAACTAATTGGAGTACATTTTGTGTTCTTCTTTGTGGGATGTGTGTCATATTGAAACCTTACCTCGGGTTCGACTGTTCCGGAAACCTTATAAGTTTCAACGTAGTATCAGTTAAGAAAACGTTCAAAAATTTGTTTAATTCTTTTACAAATCGAAAAATATAGGTTGTTACAAAGTACTGGCCAATAAAAATTCATTAAAGTTGAAAATAAATTAAAATAATTTAAAACATGTTTTGCAATTTAATACTATAATGATCAATACTTAGTTTTATATATATAATAAGGAGTCCATTATTTTAGAGAGAAAAGTAGGATCGACAAATCTAGTCGAACTGAAAAGAACGAAATAATAGAATTAATAATTCCAAGAGCATTTGGAGGAAAGTTGTTCGTTTTATGAGGTTTTTATATACCATTAAAGTGTTCCACGTAAATTGTGATAATATAAAAAAATATTACTTAAATATTTGATTAACAAATAACGAAACTAACTTGTAACAGAATCATTTGTAGACATAAACAAAACTATATTTTTATTCTTCTTTTATAACACAGCATGTGTGCTACTTATAGTTCGACATTTCTGGGAACCTGACAATTTTAACATAGTTTTCCTCAGGACACTTTGGACGAAGGAAAACTTGCGTTTATTTAGATTTTATCCTGATTCGTAAAAAAACCTTTCACTTTCCAGCGATTACAAAAAGCGCAATAGTCTAACAATATTATACCTGAATAATGAGAGTAAATGAAAGATTTATAATCAGAAACTATTCGTTTCATTTTAAGATCTTTTTAACCGTGATTTGCTGTATTATAAATACAGCATTATTATAAATACCATGTTTTTTAACGGTTTAATCAAACACATTTTCCTACTAGTGTAAACAAATTCTGTTCAGAACCATCTAAGCTTCATAAAAAACCTCATACAGTATATAATAATTGTGAAACATTCACAGTTTAGCGCTCCTTATTAGCCAGAACAGGATTTTAAAATGGTTTTTTAACTTCTTTTAGCGAATACCCCATAAGCTATTACCTCAAGACATGAACTGGGACCGATTTTCTTTTGCGTTTTGATGTCCTTAGATGCAGAAACACCATCAATTGAAATGTATATGTGTGTAGTTGTCCGTTACCACGATAATCGTGCAAAAAAGATCTGATTTTGAATCTACGTTTGGTCAAAAGAGTTCGCGAAGCAGCAGGATCAGACTATGGAAACGGGGTTATGTGGGGGTGAACATTGAGTTTGCTCAACTTCTACCCTCAAAACATATAATTTTTCAATTTATCTTCAATTATAACAAATATTTTTTTTGTACGGAGCCACTGTAAAAAACTAAGTTTCCTTTTTACCGAAAAATAAATTATGTTATTTGAATAAATCCATACGATAATCTTGTGAGTTACACACACTATAGAGATAGTAATATACGAATGCATAGCCTACGAACTTGATTAATATATAATAAATATTGACAATGAGGCGTAATTGTAAAAAAATACAACTTAACATCTTCACGAACCTTAGATATAATGCATAATAGGTATAATAGATATAATTCGTCACAATGGGGACGTAATAGATATTCTTCAAGTAATGATCGTGTGTATCACGTTTCTGCATTGACACAAAGTGTTTTCCATCTTCAGGATAACTTTAGTCCCGTCGGTGGTTCCTGTTTAACAATGTTATCAAAACAACAAGTGGCTTTCCTTATCTCAAGACTTGTGTATTCAGCTGCTTGGTAACACAGACAAATGGCGGGTGGTAAAAGGTGGCTTATGCACAATAAGGACTGAAAGTGTGACAAATAACTGTGACTCTTGGAAATATGTCTGTTTAAAACAAGGAAAAATCTCTGCCCCAGAGCATGCTATGTTCTGCATATTTGTCATTCTCACTACATAATTCAGGGAAATATTCTCTCCCTTGTAGATAACAATACTGCATTTGTACCTGGAAAATATTGAATGTAGATGTACATACTTACGTACATGTACATAGTTTCTTGTATGAATATTTACAAGATTAGGAACGATATTCGTTGCGAGTTTTTGTTTTTGTAACTGGATGTTTTAAACATAATAATGATTCATTAATAATGTTTTACAGACTTTAATTTTGTTTTTTATAATGGTAATGCCCTAGTATTGTATTCTAACAAATGCGTAGTTTCATTTTTTTTATAAAATTATACATATATAGCACTCTTGATTATACTTTTAAAACTATAATTGTCATTACCTTCCAGTTTTTATTGACTTAAAATTTAAAAGTAAATGAAATATGATTTTATATTTAAATTAATGGGTAATGTTATCTTTGTATGAACTGTTTATTAATTTAATTAGCGAACATCGTTTTACGTGATTAATATAAAAGGGTACAACATGTAATAATTCTGATGTTAATTTAGTTGTATTATGCTTAAATAACAAAAATAATCTTTTAAAGTCTTAAAAATTTGGGAATAAAGAGGTAACAGAATATTTGTTTTGTAATAGCCGTTCAGCTAGCCTACTTTGATATTGTAGAAATTATGAATTATATTTTGTATAAATTATCTTCGGAGCTGTGCAACATATTTTAAAAATATAAATTTTATTCTTTTACTTTACGGATTTGTTTGTTAATTAATTTTAACTTAATAATTTCCTAGTCTCAAGAGGCTTTGACGTAGGCTTTCCTTTGCTACGAGTAATCAAGGACTGATTATTACATCAATTAATTGGCCAGTTGGTTATAAAAGTAAAATTCCCAAATATATTTCAAACTATAATTAATTATGATTTTGAAACAATAACATAGGAGTCAAAACGGCAAATAATTTAACTTACAAAATTCTATACAAAAGCTTAATAAAATCGTCTTCGTGTATGTTTAGAAGAAATGGCCATTACAAAATAATAATCGTATGGTAAGCTAAAATAGTTTTAACAACTTATTTGCAGGACTATAGGAGTCAGTTAATGTGATTCATATGTTTGTATATGTATCTAATAAAATTGGAAATCTGATATGGTAAACTAAACGTTAGTTTGGACCAATTTCAGAAAGTAAAGATTTAATGGGTAGATAGATGGTTTATGGTACACTTTCCTGAAATTACCATCAAAGCGAAGTAATAAATTAAATTTCTACAAAGGCAAGCTTCTGTTCCCTCAACAATGATTTCAAGGTAGGAAGGCTCTTGTGGGAGAAATTAATCTACCTTTGTTCGGTACAAAGTAATTCATCTTGAACTGCCTCACTTAGGACCATTGATTACTTTTGCGTTTATGCATTACTGAATTCATTTGCTTATTTGTACGTATTAATGAATACAGTTTTCCTGAACTCAACCGAAAGTTAGTTGATATTTTTGAACGTTTATGACACAAATATACCTAGTTACCGATAAAAAACAGCTGTGTAGTACACACTTAATATCTATATGGGAAAATATCGTAATTATATTCACTTAGTTCCGGAAAATCTAGAGGTGTGAAACTATATAATTTTCTTAAAGTGGTTTACACCCATATGGTACACCCCCAAGCTTACATAATAGGCTATGTTTTTGAAAATGTTATGATAAATAAAATATGAGAAGATGTATAAAATTAATTACAACATTTTCATAAGACTTACATATTGCAATATAATAAAGAACGCTTAATAAATGTTAAATGAAGCTTAATAATAAACTGTTAATTAAATAGTTTTAGTAAACAAATAATCTTTTAATAGGAATATAACTATTCAACCGATTTTACATTCCCAAGACTTAAATATATTTAATGTATTAACCTGTATTTGTCAGATATTCTTGTAATGATAGAATGGAATTTTTTTGTTGTTGTTCAGAATGGAATTTACTAAACGCAAGATCAAACTTCAAGTTTTTGGTGTTAGTGAAATTATATCCGCTTATTAGAAACAAACTCTAGAGTCACAAAATATTGGGCCTACAGATGATATTATTGAGAACGTCGTAAAAATGACGAAGCGTTTTCAAGTAACATTAGCTAAATTGGCCGAGGGAATGAATTATGTATTAGCAAGACGTAAATCCACACTGGCTTTAATACTTTCTACTTAAAGCACTTTTTATCTAATCCTACTGACATAAAAAAAAAAAACATTTTGAATCACTTTGAGATAAAACTGGTTTAAACATAAGTAATCTTTGTTATTATTGTAAATATATTTTACTTATCCTTTTCAACATTCATGCCATGATATGATCTTTTACATTGTTTAATGTAGGGATTAGAGTAACAAGTCGCATTCACTCTGGTTTTTAGTTATTTATATTTTAGTTTAAAAATTGCAATCATTAATCGTTGGTTGAGAACATATTTGGTTGACTTAAGACGTAACATGTTTCATTCATATCCATTCTGATATACATGTCTTACAATGGTAAATATTGCCAAAATACTGTGGGGAAACAACAGTCCAATATTAAAATCTTAGTCTTGCCAGTGAAAGACGCGTCAAATAGGTATTTACACTATTTAGATTATTGACAATACTAGATTTTTGGCTATTCTAATGTAAATTACCTTCACGTTAACAGCTCAACAAAGTCACTACATGTTTCTCCTATTCTGACATTGACAATTGATCTCCTTTCCAAGAATGTTTCATGCTTTAAAAGTCTTGTCAATGACGTTCAAATAAATACACACATAGGACATGAAAACGCTGGAGAAATATTAAAACATATAAATTATGCCTACCATTAACAGGTCACGGCACGGTGGAAGACGTTTTGCCCATTCTACGACGTGGCATCCTCATTCCTACTTGGTCTCGTTATTTTTGCACGCCGTATTACAAACGTAACGCACCCAGAAGTCCCAGGATTACAAGATTAGTCTGGTGCTAATGTAGATAGAGTGAATGAATTTACAACATCTCATTCTCGGGTTATCATAAATTATTTAAATGTTTAGGATCGTTTTTTCCTAAATATGTTTGTAATATTCCTTCACAAAAATTACTATTCTTGTGAACCCCAAATAAAATAAGCATATAAAAATAGTAGACATAATATCAACCATACGTAAAGTATGGCTCATAATGGACATAATGGCTCTACGTAAAGTATGTTCGTCTACTAAATGAATAGTATTAGTAGGCTATCAGGTTTAGAAATTGTATTTATTCTTGGTATAATATTCTGCATTAACTGTAGATGCGTGGAAGATAGTATTTTTCATCAGCACAATTAATTGCATTCACCAGGGTTTAAGTACATATTAATTGGGGAACTTAGGAACTAAGGTAATCGGGTTATTTTGCTTGAACTACGTAATTAACACAATTAATCAACTAATTTTATTTTTTTTCAAATTAAATAATCTAAACCTTATGTTTATTACTATCTGACGTAGAACTGTTGTTTGCATTATCATTAATAAATCTTCGAATTTTTGTTTATCCGTGTATATCTGCACCTTTAGCATTTGTCTTGGATTGATTCTTATTTAACTAACAGGAAACAAAGAACATCAATTATAAAAAAATGGCAAAAAGTTTATCTCGAATTTGCACGAAGTTAAATGTGGTGTCCCACAAGGTTCGATATTGGGTCCTTTACTATTTTTAATTTTTGTGAATGATGTACCTCAAAATGTATCTTCTAGCCTCATATTATATGCAGATGACACTACAGCCATAGTTAAAGCAAAAGATATACCGAATCTAAAATTAGAACTCAACCGCTCACTCATAGATTTGTCCAGTTGGTTTACAGTAAATGGGCTGCAACTCAATAGTTCTAAAAGACAGGTTATATTATTTCAAACAATCCAAAATAGAGAGAATCAAAATTTTGAATTACGCTACCAAAGTGATACTTAACCTTTTGTTGAACATACAAAGTTCTTAGGCTTAATTATTGATAAAAATTTAACCTGGAAAGCACACATAGACATGATACTAAAGAGGCTGAATACAGCCTGTTCTCAAATGTATGTTTTAAGGAATATAATTGATCTGAAAACTAAACTTACTGTATATTATGCAATGTTTTATTCCATCATGCAGTATGGAATTGAACTATGGGGCTCAACTTCATATGCCGACACAATTTTAAAAAACAAAAGAAGTATTTAAGAATCCTATCTTTTGCACCAAAAAGAGCATCATTTAAACCTATTTAAAAAAAAGTGACATATTAACAATGCCTTCTCTATATATATTTAAAATGATGGTTTCTTTAAAAAGTAACTACCAATCATATGACAGCAATCAATTCATCCATCAATATCCTACTCGTTTTAAAAATAATTTGAAATATCCAAGACATCGCCTCTGTCTGTATGAAAGATCACCATTTTATATGAGTCTCAGGCTTTACAACAGTCTACCTACCAAATTCAGACAAATTACCAGTATTTCAAAATTCAAAAGCGAGTTTAGAATGTATCTCTTACAAAAACAGTTTGAATCTGTTTCTGAATATTTGAATAACAGTTAAACATTTTTCTATTACATTTATTTAATTTATAGGAATGAATTGTAAATCTAGTTTTAATAATGGACAATTTCACCTGTTTCATCAGCATTGCTGAAAAACTTGAAATGTATTTTGACAATAAAGGAATATTTCATTTCATTTCATTTCATTTTAAAATTTATCTTCAAGGAAAATGATCCAAACTGTGGTCTTACTATCAGATGCCAACGTTTTTGACAAGTCAGTGATAAAATGGTCTTATAGTAAAGTGGGTTGGTTTGTACAATCGTTCTTGATATTACTGGCCCTCATTAGGATCTAGTTACTTGATTGACAACTTAACTTTGATTGAAGTTATATAAAAATGACATCACATAACAAAGTAATATGATATCTAAATTTAGTTTTGGTAGTAAACTGCATACTTATACAATTTATTAATGGTACGCATTTGTCAGTAAAAAAAACGAGTTCTTACATTACTAAACCAAAACTAACTAGTTACACCTATAATCCCCATTTATACACTGACGAAATTAGTATGTAAGACTGGCTACACGTAAAAATCGTTACTCATTATTAATTTAGTGTATTCGAAGTTGAAATATTTTTAGTTATCTACGATGTAGTTGTTGTCTGAAAACTTGTGTAGAGTTAGTTACTTTGCTGAGTTTGTTGTGTTCACTAACTCAATAATTTAACATTGCCACGCTTGACCTACCTACCTCCTTATATCGCCACTGGTCAAGTATTTATCTTGGACACACACGTAAACACGTTGACGTAACACCGTTTTTCCATATTAAAAACTTTATTTATTCTATTAATATTGATACATATCCCAGAGTATTAGAATGTTATATGACAAACCTTAGGTACGTATATTTAATACTTAGGCTGGAGTTCACATTGTCGTATCCTAGCCACTCCAATTTGCTAAACGCACACCATTAACGACATTTCAAACTTTCTTGTACTGTATATGTTCATTTTGATATCGTGGAGGTAAGCTAATTCTATATTAATAGCCACCTTATTGATATTTTTTTGGAAATAAATAAATATAACTAGTAGAAGTTTATCTTTTTTACTGACTAAGTATCCTTGCATGATAAAATTATGTTTACGTAAAAGATTTGTATCAAGATATCTTGCCTTTCGGGTGTAACTGGTACTACACATTTTCATACTGCTCATTTAATTGGGTACTTCGGTATATGTAAATACAACATTTTGTTCGACACCGTATGTTATTCACTAACATTAGCAGCTCATCATTTTGTAAGCAAATTTCCTTATGAGGGTAATAAAAGGGATTACGCCGATTTAGCTTACTTTCTCTATCAATATACGAGCTGTTTCTATTCTTCAAACATAAATTTAATTTTTATGTACTTACTATAGGCAAACATAATACGATGTAATAACTTACTGTATCTACTGTCTACAGAAATCCCTAATAATCATGCACATCGGCCATTTGAGAAGGCATTCGTCGTATAAGCGTAGCATTGCACTAAACCAACATACAAGTAATGAACCATTTGCATTTGCAAATATAAACCTAACAGACAAACAGGAATATCTTTGTAGTGTGTGATAATGTGATAACTATACTATTAATGAGGTGGCTAAGAATTTCTATATCGCAATACAAATTGACATAATTGAGATGCGTAGGCCCTCCATATGAAAACGCAGTTGATGGTAAGCGTGTCTGTAATTACTAAAGAAACAAATAAGTTTAGGATTATATGAAGGCAAAGATTGGTCTAATTTATGAATATATTTCTGTCGTTTGGTGTTTGAGTTCCTTGTAAGTTGATAAGTACTACGAATAGTTCAGAATTACCCAATGTTCATATCGGGGGATTATTATATTTCAATAACACAGAATTCCAGGGTACTTTTATAAGAGAACCTTTGGCCCAACAAATTGACATTAGTACTTTTTACTTCCACATGGTGAACAGCGTTCACAATGATGCATAATTACAAAATATTGTATATGTATGACATTTCACATTTGATTATATTACAAGTAGGCTAATTAAACATATCACTAT
This sequence comes from Macrosteles quadrilineatus, assembly GCF_028750875.1. Lineage (NCBI taxonomy): Eukaryota > Metazoa > Arthropoda > Insecta > Hemiptera > Cicadellidae > Macrosteles > Macrosteles quadrilineatus. The sequence continues at coordinate 3,954,861 of NW_026542602.1, forward strand.
GCCAGTATATGTCCTGTGTACTAAATATTACACAACATTTAATCAAGGCACCACAGACCCAGCTATGAGACGCAGTGTGGGTTAGTGGTTTGTTAATACATCACAAATCATGCTGAAACATTCAACATGGTTTGTATCAAACATTATATGCCATATGAAAACAATAACACTATAACAATGATTAATGGGGCAATCAGTAGGTTACTAATAAAGACATAAGTTTTTGGCGTGGAAAGACATTTTGTACTAGGCTTTTGAACTATTTTGTGGCCCATAGTATGGGGTTTTAGTAACAGATATTGTTGCCTTTTAAGGGTTATTATTAAGGGTGACTACATGTTTTGTGTTAAAAATCAGCCATCCTAAGTTTTAATTATTTCTGTTTTGTTATTTGTTATATGAAGATGTCAGTTAGGATGAAAAACATATAATTAAAACTATATAACTGAAGTTTAAATGGAACTTAATATTGAAATATTAATAATTCAACAAAATTATTAATCTTTCAATATCTGCACGTATTTTTATCTAACAAATGTTAAGTTTCAGACACACATTGCTGTGTAAAGCTTTTAAATTATTATAAAACAGGTTATAAATGATACACTTTAGAGTTGTGTTTTGCCTTATTTTAAAACATTCGTAAGGATTTTTTTCTAAATAAACCTGTGCGGGTTTGAAATAAAGCTCCCTCATTAACTTAAACGATTCAGTAGAATCCCCTGAACTTTGCCTTCATTACTTGCTCTTTTATTCTGATTGTCTTTGATGCAGGCATGAAATTTATTTTATTTATAGTAATGTTTAGACAGTAGTATATAATTGAAATAAGATAGCTGCAACTGTCTAAACATTCCTATAAATAAAAAAAAAACAGAAATTTTTTTTATAAACGCATTATTGAAACAATTTACAACAGAAATTCATTTTGTAAATATTTTCTGTCAACTTTCGTTTGATATAGATTTGAATACTATTTACAGTAACTGTAACACCATTAAACAATCACATGTCACTGTACAAAGGCCATATAAGACACGTATGTCGTTCTCAATAAATACCCATTTTAATGATACCCTAACAACTTTTAAAAGGAAAAAATCAACCACACTTCATCCACTTTGCATAGGCCTATAAAAAAACAATTTATATGATTATTTCCAGGTGTTTTGCTTAGAGTACGGTTTGCTTGATTATTTTTATGTATGTAAAATAGGCTAACAAGTAATCAGCGTCTCATGAATCACGCATCCATTCAAAGGGTTAATTACCTATTCTAAATTACCTTGCTAAATTACAAAGCCCTTGTAAGGCCTTGGAGGCCCTCTTGGTGGTTATAAGCCGATCATACCAACAATATAATCTGACTGCACGACACACGCCCGCTAATATTATCTCAAACTATCAGAGTATTTTACATAGATTTTAGAAGGTTTCTAGGACAATTTTCTAGCTAGCTCTATTCCTTGAAAAACATTTTTATACTATTAAAGTGAAGTTTAGAATGTTTAACCCTTTATTAAATGAACGGTGTAATAAGTTAAGGCTCACTTATATTTTACAAGTTCAATGTTTTTGTAAAATTCCCTCAAAGTCTTTACCCATTGTTTACGTAGGACCCTTTTTATACAAATCAGCACTAACGTATTCTGAATAAATATTCCTCTTCCGTCGTAGTCCTCTCTTAGGGTCTCTTCCATTTTTCAAATCATGTTATTGGCTGATTCCCAATATTGTGGGTTTAAAGATTTTCAATAAACTTCTTGGAAACCAACCCCAAAAATGATTGCCTAGCACCATTAGCTGAAAAATATTAAAATTTATCTCTATATTTCACCACAGACAATTGAAAAAAACAAAAGAAAAAAAATAAAACGGACTAATAAACTTATATACTTATAAGCTAATATTTTCATTCTTGTTTCAACACCTGAATAAGAATCATATAAAATCCACCCTAATGTGGTACTAATTATAGTATAGTAAAATATTGTTCAAAGCCATTTTTTTATGTCTATTCCCTTATGAGCATGGTTTATAATTTGAACAACTGTCTTTTTATTTGTAGTAGAAAAAAAAAACTATAGGCCTATTTCGATCACATGCAACAAATGTTTTATTATTTTGCTAGACTAGAACAAAGTTACTTAATAATTGGCTTAATTAATTCCGATTCACAGTCAAATATTTGAGTTGTCTGTGCGTCTATAGTCTTCTCTGTATTCCCGATTTGTTTGTGATATTGACGCTGAAGTCCCAGTCGTGGAAGCATGTGCTATAGTGTGTCTGACAATCGACTTCAAATATGTTTCCATGCAATATCAACAAATAGTCTGTCACAGCCACCCAACCTGTTTATCTGTCATCTGTAATTAAACTGTAATCAGTGAAATCAATGCCTTACTACACTAAGAATATGTGAATACTACACTAAGAATACTACACTAACAGTGACTTTAAACGAGTGAATGATAAAAAATATATCGACAAAAACTTAATCTGCGTTATTATACAGTTCTAACAAGGATTTTGATACTATACTCAACCTAGAAATGATTTATTTTTATTTTAGCTTTATAATTAACGCGGCCAAAAACTTATAAAAAATTGCAATAGCCATATCTAATTTCTTAAAGATAACAGGCAAAAAATAGTTAAATAGTTAAATCTTTTGGTTTATACACTCAACAATTCTTAAACTACTTATTACGTGAATGTAAAACCTATTCAAAGCTCAAGCACTTCAAAACACAAATCCATTACAAATCGTTATTATTTATATAACAAGCTATGGCGTTGGTCCCTGGACCCAGAGCACAGCCACCTCTAATACAAGTATTAGAGGTGGTATTAGATTATTAGAAGTGGCTGTGCCCAGAGCCATAATTACCTTATTCCTTTTAAGATTATGATAACCAATATGACAGAATATATCATAGTCCACTCTGGATGAGGTATTCATAAAAGGGCAAATAGATCGCTGGTCTAAAGTTTTTTTTTCGTAATCTTGAATAATATAAAAATAATAGAAAATACAGTGTACAAATTGGTTGTTTATAAAGGCTTTTAGTGTTTAACTTTTATAGAATTACGTTTTTCTCAGTTTTAGTTAAAGTTTACAGTGTATTTTAAGGGTTTTTTGCATACATAGAAAATTCACCTAACATAAAATCTTGAAACTGTACTTAAAAATGAAACAATTTATGTGTTTTAACAATAAAAGCAGAAGAAAATGTATACTACTTTTAGTTTGTATTTCTTGTATTTGTACAGATGGAAAAATCTAGCGGACTTACAGCTGAAGAGGGTGGGAACAAGTTAAACGTGGTCAGAAGGATAGATATGTTTTCCCAAGCTAGTCTAGTTCGTATGTTTGGAAAAGAACCCAGTGTTTAACGCTTGGCAAGCAGCTAATGAAGCTTAATTTTAAAAGTAAGCCGTTATCTTTATTTCTATTAATATGTCGATAGATATAATTTTTAAAATACTTGAAAAAAGAAAAACAATTAAACAATTATTTAATTAATTTTATCCTGATTTAAACTTAAATACTTAAATAAATTAGGCTTTATTAGACCGTTTTGTTTAACGGTTTGAATCATGAAAGGTATAATTTTAAGTTGCAGAGTTGTAGGAAACTACTCTACTACTAGTTGAAGTAAAGTATTTAAAGTTAACTGGGTGAACGTCTGGGTCAGTCTGCAAATAGCTTAACACAGTTACAGTGGCCATGTTAAACAGTCCAATGTAGAGTTCCTGACTTCAAACAGACCTCAAACCTCAGGTCTGGTTTAAGGTTGGTTTGTGGTGGCTAGATTATAACCCATTTAAACTATATGAGCATAATGATGATCGTATACATTTAAATACATGGTTATTTTTTATGGATTTTTTATGGTTTGCTATTAAGGATGGCATTAATATACGACACATATTTGAAGACATATGTTAAACCAAAACAAATCACTACAATTCCAACAGCTAAACTGTATATTCAGTATGATTTGTGAAATAAACCAGTAACAACCCTATTATGATAAAGTAATGTTGAAACTTATACATAATGAATATGTTTTAAGATAACATTTCCAAACCAATCTAAATCTCCAAAGACAGATCTAGGGAAACACCTTGGAAAGATATACCATCATTTAGATGCCCAAAATAAAAGAAAAACACAGTTTACAAATGGAATATTTATGTTATTTAACTTAGTCCTAGGAAAGTAAAATTTTCTCTCGAAAAGTAATGATATTTTTTATTCAACTTGTTAAATCGTGAGGTACAAAGAGTACTGAAGCATACTAATGAGGTGCTGGAAATTCTACTTTTGTTGGAGTCACAAGTCTTCTTTCTCTTTACTCAGTTGCTGGATATTTATATAACATTATATCGCCCTTGTAATGTAAGATTTTTATTTTAAGCGATGTAAAATTATATAACATAATTTTAATCAACACAGAAGGTATTGTTATTGATTGAATTAAAATTATTATCTTATGCATGAGCATATGAAGTGATGACATTACTGATTTAAATACTAAGATGTTAGAAAGCAAGACTTTTTATTTGTTACTTTTTAAATTGAAATTATTTTAAAAGATAAAAGTGTTCGTTCCATGTGGTTCGTGTGTATCTATGTCTCTAACACAATATTTTGTAAACGACTCCCTTTAGTATTTTCAGAAACACCAACTATGTTAAATAATATTCCGTATTTACAAGTAAACCATCCAACAACAGTGCACTTCCTGTTGTTGACAATGTTGTTGGTACATTTGACAAATAACTCCCTACGGTCTTTATGGTTGGGACTGAATGTGTTTGACACAACAACATCTCTTAGTGGAGGTGAATCTTTTTACAGTTTTGTATTCCCGCGAAAAGTCGCAAAAAACCATAAAGTGTATAATTTTTTTCAAGCAGTCAAAGTTGAATGAGTAGCTTTGCTAATGCACTCTGTGTGTAATAGATTTTTGTTGCTGTTTAAAACTTAGACTTCTATTCGGTAGCATTGTTTCAAAATCGCAAAACGAAACATTAAAAGAAATAACTGTTATGAAACTTCCTATATATATCTGTTGCGGGAGTTTTTTTAATACTGAGGCGTAGTTCCTCCAAAATATCGGTTTGTTATTCATGAACCAAGTTAAATGTCCACAATTCTTTAAAATGAATATGACTGGAAAACAGTCTAAATTTAACAATCTGATTCGGTCCTACTGGTTTACGGATGTAAAACCCATCTTATTTTCGATTCTAACATTGCACTTGTCCTATGAGCTTATAAAGTTCATAAGTGAACTGTAAGCACTAAGATTACCACGTGAAAGTGTTTGCAGTTCGCTTGTTATTCGGTACTTGTGAACAACTGGAGGCATCTGGTGAGCTTGACACGTACTTTGCGAACACAATGTGTGAGGTATAAACTATCATTACTTAATTCAAAATAAAACTCAAACATTAATTAATTGGAATCCAGAAGTTCGTAAAACTGGAAAATATGCTTGATTACTCTGCAACTGCTAAGTACTTTTTAAGGCTACAAACCAATTTTTTTCATTTGATCTCCCATTTGACCTTAAGCAATATTTATTTTTAGTACAAAATTAAAATTAGCACAACTATAGTATTGAACTAGATTGTAATAGGCTATTGTAATTTGAAATTTGGCTAGATATTGTCAAGACCATACTTAAAAACTGTAGAACGGTGTATTTTTGTCTTTTTAAGAATGGATGAATTTATAAATAAAATGTTTATTAGGTAATTTGAAATATTCCTAATTTAGAGGCCTTTTTATCGCACTAATATTTCTGATTCTTGATTCTTCTGTATAACAAGAAATGTTTAAACGGTTCAACACCTACTATACAAAAATGGTCCACTTATTTTAAAATATATCCGGTGTTAACAGATTAGTTTAGCTTTTGAAACACCGACTACATCACATCTTACTCACTCCTTCTACAGTTGATATTTAAACATATTATCTTTAGTGTTAAATTGTTTTAGGGAATTTCTCATATAGGGAATAAGCAATGTTATATTTTATTAGTTTTTCATGTAGACGTGCAAAATCAGATTATAGATCTCTAAAGGACAGTCATCATATTACGTCCACCATTTATATTTTAAAGATTTTAGTGTAAATGTTGTGTAGGCTTCATATGAATACTATGTTCGAATCCCGCCAAATCACCAATGGATAATCTAAGTAATAATCTAAGTAATCTAAGTGATAAATCCGCAACTTCTAGGTCTATCATGATGAAATGTGAAAAAAAATGATCCCGAGCTAGTGCCTAGGAGTTTCTAGAGGGGTGGAAACAGCATACAATATGAAATATCCTATTAGCTACTCATTGGATATAGCATAAATATAGAATAGATTAAGCATATACTTTTAATATCAAACATTCACTACAAAACAAGTAAACGCTGTTAAAAATAAAATATTTTTTCGACTAAAACGGTTAACTGTTAAAAATGAACCGGGTAATGACCCATGAAGCAATAATTTTTCCCCCCTACAGCAAAGCTCCAATACGTAGTGTATTTTCACAGTCAACATTGCCTCAGAGCATCGCTTATTGCGTGCTGGATTTGACTTTCAATTTAAGCCAAACGTTTATAATGATTTTTAAGAACTTTTTGATTATACGAGTTATTTTACAAATCCCGAGATTGAGATGACTTCAAATTTTAATTATATACTACATCAAATAAATGAACAATCAAACATCCAGTATTTTGACAGTAATTTATTTGTTTAGTTTACTAGGAAATTAGGGTTTAACTACATATTTTTTTAATGCATTTAAGTAAAAGGCAATACTGTTGTCCCATTTAAAAGAGTATTTAATATCTTGAAACAATTCCACATAGAATTCTATTATTGTAGTAATAATAGAATATCCAACATTGAATAATAGAATAACAATTAAAAAAATAACACTCAATAGAAGTCAAATTAATTGAACATACATTAAAAACTGTCTAAATTAATAAACTCAATAACAATGTAAATATTATTACATACATGCAATAAAAATAAAAGCACGAAACAAAGGCAATACGTTGTGCATTATATCTCCGTTTAATGTATCAAGAAACTCAATTCAAATAACAAATTAATTATGTAAGGTGAGAAGTAAGTGACTTTTAGTACCAAATGCACAAGTTATTCGACACAAAGCCAAACACACAAGCATACACTTAGTGTTTAATGTGTAACGCTCGAGGAGAAACATTCTAGGAGTTTCATGAAAGGGTAAAGTGAAAGACGTAAACTTAAGAACATTATACAAATAATGATCTTTTTCAAACTTACAAAATGGGTTGGTAAACATTATTTGTGTTTTTTTCAACGATATTCACAAATCGTATATTCGCATGGTATAGAATTATGTATACTATTATTTTAATATATACAATTAAACTTCACATGGCTACCATTTTTTCCATTTTTTTATTCGATTATTTTTGGGATTGCAATACATTTTCGATAGCCAACTGTGTTATTTATTTAGTTGAAATTATTTTGACGTGTTCAATAGTTAGTTATGTTTATTTATTATACAGGGTGTCCCGGAACTCTCTACCAATATTTTAGGGCATTGCTCCTGGGTAAGAAACACACCTAAATATAATATTTAAATTGTCCAGAAGTCCTTAGTAACTCACACAGCCACCATTTTGTTTTTTTCAGTTATTATTTTTTTTCTAGAGAATGGTTAAACATACGAAATGGAAACTTTGCACAAACATTTATTTTAACTAGACAAAGTTACTAAAAAACTATGAAGATTTTTCAAATTCATAAAACAAAATGGCGGCTATTTAAAATTTTGTTTCTTAAATAACTTGAAAACCGTTGATTTTACAAAAATTTTAAATAGCCGCCATTTTGTTTTATGAATTTGAAAAATCTTCATAATTTTTTGGTAGTTTTGTCTAGTTGACATAAATATTTGTGCAAAGTTTCCATTTCGTATGTTGAACCATTCTTTAGAAAAACATTAATAACTGGGAAAAAACAAAATGGCGGCTGTGTGAGTTACTAAGGACTTCAGGAAAATTTAAATATGATATTTAGGTATGTTTCTTAACCAGGTGCAATGCCCTAAAATATTGGTAGAGTTCCGGGACACCCTGTATATAAGTTTTCAAGTATGTCATTAATGTGTACGATTTTTATAACGACAACAAAAAAGACCAAACCTCAATTTTAAAGTAATCAAATTTCAAAATATTCTCAATACATTGTCAGTGTTGGAGCACTTATGGGTCACCCAGTGATTGGACTTTTTGATATGCAAATGAATCTACGTGTTTAGAATTTATATTCGTCCCAACGGATTTATTTTTTACGAAAAACAAACGCGTGAATGTTTTATTAATATCCTTGTTCTTATATTAAAGAATTATTAATTACGTATGTGTTTCTGAGAGTGTTTGAAGATATTGATTTTGTTTTTATTACGGTTAAGTTCAAATTGTCATTGCCAATTATTTGTATATTACATTGGACTAACACGTCTTTTGGTGTAGTAGTCTCTATGTTCGTGTCTACATATTTTATATAACTAATTACACATAGAACTTCCAATACTTTAGGCTAGACGTAATTAACGAAAATAAATTAATCACACTTTTTCACTAAGGCTGTAATCATGCTATTTTGGCCATGCCTATAATCACACTAAATTATGAATACTTATAAAGTGTCGACATAATTATAGGTTGTATTATACCTTTAAGATTACCCATCCAGAATAACTTTTTAACAAAAAAAAATAATTTATAATAAAAGAACGATTGAAATACCCATGCAAAAGTCAGAGCGTATCATAAACGATCTATTTACCACAGCAAAAGTAGGTCAACACTTTTAGTAACTAATCAAAGCAGCAATGAACAGAAACATTAACGATTGAAAGGTTAAATTCACTGAAAGAGGGTCATAATTCTATCCAATTTCTCCGTTTTAAATTTTATCAGTGGGCAAAGTAATCGAATGTATTTTGGAACCTATGGTGATATAATTTGAGACTATATGGTAACTGAAAATCTTTTCAAATAGTCTATTGTAAAACATAGTTTTTCACGTTCTAGTTCAATTGTGTAATGCTATTAATAAACGGAATTTTGATATAGTATTTTACGTTAAATACTGCAATAAAAAGGTTATAATCAGCGTTTATCAGGGGTGGTAGAAAAAATTCATTTTTAAATATTTGTTACTGTCGGATTCCCTATGCAACTTTATAACATTATTTGAATTGAAAAAAAAAAAAAAAAAAAAACAATTTCTTACTATTAACTGATGAAACCAGTGAAAACGAATATAAATATACCACTAGACATTTCGTATTTTAATACTGTAAATATTAATGAACATTGATAAAATAAATTTCAGTTTAACAATTAAACATACATTATGTAATTTACATTCGGTTTCCTTACATATTATTATTTAGAATCTCTTCAAGAAATCATGTTTTGTGTCCCCTAATCTCAAATAATGTTGAATCTAAAGTACTGGGTCAAGTTCTCTAAAATAAATAGCGTTTACAGTGATATTATTTTAATAAATTCGTTTTAAAATTAAATATATACTAATTCACCGTTATCTTCATTAAATCCTTTGATTCGTTTAAAATCTTTAATAAGTTTGAAAAAAATATAATAAGGGTTTATGATTGAAGGTTTATAATGAAGCGTAGCAATATTAAACCTATTCGATGTCGACGGTTTATTAAAAAAACCTTTAATCGTCTTTGCTTGGATGAATTTAACGTCACTTCATCGTTATAGTAACAAATCTTCTTGATATAATACATCAAACAACTGTGGTAGTTTTAATAAAATGTTTTTATTATTTATTATTATTATATACCCAATTTTCATGTTAGCGATTCATTTCTTTACTCAAACGATACAGATTAATTTGAGAATACAGAGCTTTTTATTTTACTAGATGTATTTTACTGGGCATTAAATACAATTCTAACTTGAAAAAAATTATAGATGAACATAATATATCTTAAGGTATTAATTAAAGAAGCTAAATAAGCAAGGTTCTTAAAAAATATATACAATTTGAATCTCTGCATGTTGGATTTAATGCTGCATAAAACCTTGATAAGTATTATTTCGTGTATTAATATCACAGTTCAAAAACAACAATTTGAACACAACAAATTCTGAAGTCTATTAGATTAGCTTAGATAAATTTGGACGTAAAATGCACTTACTCTAGCAAGATTAAGATACAGGGTGGAACGATGTTTGTGTTCAACTACTAAGTATTAGTGACAACAAAACACCAATTCAGGTTCCTATATATACCCTCACAGGTTGGCAATAACAGACAAAATATTTTTTTTTTCAAAATATTTGTATTTGTTGAGACAAAAGTGCACTAAACGATATTTTATTTTAAATGTATTGTCATTTTTAGAATCCTCAATAATGTCCAATAATGATAGTACCAAGTTATTTAGATGAAACATCTGTATAAGCCTTTATTCCGCATTGAAAATTTGAATTTCAGATTTTCGAGAGTAAATTTTAGCTTTTACGTAGGTTTTTTTATGCTACTCTGGACTGTAAAGAGTATAAACTATAACCAAAAACTTTCTTAGGTAATAATCTTTAAAATAATGAATAAAAAATAGACTTTTCATTTTTAAATATAAGAGTTTTTCTTAAAAACGACGAAAGTTGCATTTCCTTAAAAAATACTACAGTTTTTCACTTAAATAGTATGGCAACAGCCGCATAAAAAATTATGGATGAATGGGGTTTATTGTATTTTTTTTATCCTTGGATCTATTTAATGTTTTATCCAATTAGCCCTTAATATGTTTGTTACAAACGAATAGCACACTAAAATTAATAATAAAAAATATACAATAAACAATAAACATTGTTATGTAACAAACTAAATCATTTACATTTAATTGGGTACTGATTGGGCCGAGCTGTGGAACATTGTTAGAGACACTGGACCAATCATTAAAAGACACGACCCAGCACACGTGCTAGCCTTATTACATTACGCTTTTGTCAAATCATTTTTAAAGAAGACCTAACGACATTATCAGAACTAATTTCATACGATAATGAAAAGGTCCTATTACTTCCTTTGACGTATTTGATTCCTTATCACTTTGAACGAAAAACTACTTGATATCTAACTTTTTATGATCATCTAAGTTAAAAACATATAAATTACTTCTTGAATGTGGGCAATGTAATTGATACAATGAAGGAACAGGAATTATTTTGATGTATTAACTATATTTTTTGTCACGATTGGTGTATATGAAGTTATCGTTACCGTACTGGAAAATTTTGTCAATATGAATAATTTAAACCGTGTGTATTGTGTTGTAAAGTGTGACATGAGCTAACAATCAGTTGGCAGATAATCCAGGCTCTACCTATACTCTAGTTAAGTAGTTATTTAAGTTTTGCAAGATGGTAAAAATGTAGTTATGTGAATTGCTTTTCTCGAAGCATGTGTGTGCTGAATGCAATTAATCTATATTGTCTCATATATGGTTGAAAATGTTTGAGTCGCACATTTTACGATCAACCTAGTTTACGATGGAGGTGGGAAACTTTATGATCTTTTGTGTTGCAGTAAAGTTTAGGGACCTGCGTTTATGATCAGTATGGAAACAGAAAGGGGTTTACTTTTAAATGAGTTGTTACGTAATAAGTAATACCTTTTTGTATACCTAACAGTTGTTCGTTGCAAATGCCGGAGGAAAAAATATGTAAGATGATGGAATTGCATGAGTAAATTATACACCCAAAACAATGTAGGGGGTAAACTCTGAAACAGATGTTTAAAGCTACTGTAAAGGGTGAACATCAAACTAGTAAAAGTAACCGAATACGTATAGTGTTCATAGCTCACTTTAAAATATAAGGTCGCTTAAAATATGAAGGTTCTTTGTTTGATTTCAAGTGAGATCGATCATGGAACTGAATGCAATTATTTGGCTTTCAATTAATTATACTGACAAGATAAATGTTTAAATAATGTATCAAAACATGCATCTTTGGACTGTTCCCTCAACAAATATGTTAAAAGCACCAATAACGCAATGTTATTCCCATGTTATTTTTATGGAGAATAAGTAAACTTTTGTAGTATGCTTGTTTATGCATATATTTGTATCAAACTTGGCCAATCTATTTATTTTATACTAAGCTATTAATATTTTACTAAAAAACACATTTTATTACCCTGTAGGCAGCATACCTAGGTATTCGTTAAACCTAATGTTATTTGAATAGATTTAATTGAAAATCAAATCTGGCAAATGGAAATTCGCTTAGTCTGCAGGTTTGCTGCGGCGGGGGTATTTTATAATATGCTTTGTTCTTTAAGAGTGCGTGATAAATTCAACCTCTCTAGACGCCTGCGGTTGTTTAAAAGTACTGGATAACGAGCTGCAACTACTTTTTCTTGTGGTAAACTTTGCAATCATGTTCTGCTAAGCTCCTATTTATAACTCACGCCTGCTATATTTGTTGTTAAATGTTGTTTTAAATACCACGTGTTGCATATTTTTCGGTGTTTTTATCATATTAATGAACAAAACAACATTAAATACTGTCAGTATTAAAGAACCGCAAAATATAGACGAAACGAGTTGTTAAAAAAACCAAACTATGGAATACTTCATATCCCAAACAGCGTTTCTTTTAGACTTTTAGTTTTTTCGATCTATTTTAGTACAGACCACAAAGTGGTTGGAGTTATAAAACAAATCAATACTTTATTTGCAATTAAAATAATCTATTTGGCGATAGTAATACATTCCAGAGTATATTACCAAATAAAAACAACCTAGACAGGGAGAGTTTTGAATTTTTTAGCATTATAATCAGGATGCTCCTAAATACAATTGCTATACATAAATACAATTGCAATACATACAGCCTATAACATATAATTTGCACAATACCAACACAAGATCTATTTACCTTCTAAGTTTTTTTATTTTTATTTTTTTTATTTTTTTTGTCCTAAGATGATTCTAGGATTGTTTTTTCACATTACTTCGAGCTAGACCTAGGGGTTGCGGCATTATCACTTAGTGTTTTATATAGTTACATTTCAAAATGTTTTATATAGCCATAACATGATTATTTTACAATCGAATACAATTTCTTTGTAAGTCAGTGTCAAGTGAGGTAGCTGGAAAATTGTTCTTTAATTAAGTTGGTCGTCTTGAATACATCATTCTGTCAATACATAATTTCATTACCTACGCTTCCTATTATATCCAAAGAAGTTACATTTCTTTCCTTTATTATATTATTCTGTTAACAAATAGAAATTTAACGTAGTTAACTACAAATTTGATATTTTTATCTTTGCATCTAAATTTTTATAATATTATATGTTATGTTTGTGATATAACATGTGTTACGCGTAATTATTTGGTTTTGCAATTTTTATTTATTGTTGCGAGTTAAATATAATTATTATCGAACTGTAATTGGTTTGTATGATAATTTGAATAAGAACTTGCCTGTTGTGTAACTTGTTAAATTACTTCGATTGTTATTTGTTGTTGCAATGCTATTTTGGTTAATGCTTGATAAACTTCTTTTAATATTTGTAATGCAATTAGATAATTTCTTTCTGCTCTTGTTCCTAAAACATATTATTTTGTAAATAGTGTACCCGTTTATATAAATAAATAAATGATCTTCAATTAATACCTGATTTGATAAACATTTTGTCTTTCCTTAATCCACTGCCAAATAATTTAAATTACATACTTGTATTCCATATTTATTTTATATTACCTTTAGATGACGACTATATAGGCTCTCACTTATTTGAATGTTGTACCAATACGCAATTAATTAATGCTGTTATTTACAGACACACATGGTAGCCTATATTAATTAAAAGTTTAAGATTTATGGTACGCTGCAAGTATAATAGGGGCCTAATTAATTACTTTTTAATTTAATAACTACTATACATTATTTTGGTAGCCTATTTAACTTTCTCAATAGTACCATTTTATCCATAGGCAATATGTTGTTCTATCCCACATAGAAAATTTATATTGAAAATATATAAAAAAATATATTTGAAATATAAAGCTATATATTTGCTAATATATATTGTCAATATATTTTAAATATGCAAATTATGGGACCGAGTAATATATTCAGTTATATTTCATTTGTGGTATTTATATATAAATTATATATTTCAAATGTGTTTTTATAATATATTTTAAATATGGAAAAGGGCTAGTATATTAAAAATATATTTAATATAATGTATTTCAAATATATTAATAATATATAAAGCTTTTTAAACAGTGTTTGTGAGTCGCAAAAGCGACGCATAACACCGTGGTGGTGTGTTATGAGTCGCTTTTACGACGCTTAACATTCGGCGGGTTGAACAAAACCAGGCCTATAATTTAGGACTACTTAGACAGCTCTTTTATGGACAAATGTTATGCTTTTAATTGAGAGAAGCTTTATCCAAATGTATTATCGTAGTATTTTAGGTTTACTAATTACACAGATTTGCTTCATTCGGGATGTAGGCCGGCCTGATATCGTTACTATAGTAGTAAAAATTCAGACTCGCGCACATATTTACAAAATAGGCTAGAATGCTGTTTGTAAAAATAGATTGAATAATTATTTTTTATTGGTAAATGTACCGTTTATATTCTAATTTATAAACAGTTGATCCACTTACCGTAAAATCGTGCAACTAGGCCGTATCCAAATTACTAACACTCATGTTTTGAGGTTAGGTCCAAATTAGCACTCATTTTTATTGACTTGCCTAATAATTACACATATTTAAACACTAGACAATTTCACTTATACTCTTTCTTGTTTCTTCAGCAAACATTCTACAGATACGCATATTAGGCATATTGCCCTAAGCTAGAATCGTGCAACTAGGCCGTAACCTAAATGACTAACACTCATTTTTTGAGGTTAGGTCCAAATTAGCACTAATTTTTGTTGCCTGCCCTAATAATCACACACACATTTAAACACAAGACACTTTTTATGCATACTCTTTCTTATTTCTCCAGCGAAAATCCTGTAGATACGCATATATCTGTTAAGTCCACAACATATAACCTACGGACGCAGTCCTACACCCACCTTTCGCCGGCACAACACTGCTCAACTGAACATAATTAAAACAATATGGCCGCATATATATGTGGAATATATTTATGATATAAATCTATTTTGTATTAGAAATGTAAATGTTAAAATATATTTTTAATATATTGAACAAATACATTTAAAATATAAATGTAAAACGTTGAATACTCTTAAACTATATTTAAAATATATTTAAATATTATATGAAATATATTTACAAAGATATATTATAAATATAACATACAATATACACTTTAAATATATTTTAATAAATATATTCAAAATGTATTATGAGAAATACGATTAATTTATAATAAACTTATATTCGATTTATATTTAAAATACATTATAATATATGTTCTAAAGTATAAAATTTATACATAATGCCAACTATTTTCTTTGTATATTTATACTATATTAGGAATATAGAATGGAATTATATATTTGTACAACTATATATATTAACTATATTTTGAGAAATTTTTATATATTGAAATATATTCTTAATATATTTTCATGAATAATTCTTTTAGTAGAAAATGATCATCCAACTAATGAGTTCATGATAAAATTTATTTTATAAATAATAATTAACTCTTTATTTCTTATCCAGTTAATTCTGTTTCGTAACTTTACTGCTGTAACTAAATTTTATACAGTATTGTATATAATTTTACTTTAGGAATTCGTTGTAGTTTGATACAATATAGTAATTTTATAGGTACAGATTTTAACGTAGCAGAACTTTTATGTCTGAATGTATTGTCTGAAAAGTTTGAATGGGTGGGTTTAATTTTGTACGTTGTTTTTTTTCATGCTTAAATAAAAGAAATAAAGTAATATAATATCTTTAAGTATTAATACAATATACTTCAATATCCATTAGTCAATGTAATATTTAAAAATAAAGGCCCCTGGAGGAATAAAAATAAAAAGGTAAATCGGTCCTGGGTGTAGGTAGGTCCTAGCATTTCTTGTAAACATGTTTCTGAATACGGCAGAAGCTTATAGCTACTTCCCTTTATCCAACATTATTTTATGAAAATAAAAGCTATATTTTGTTTGCAAAAGACTCATGCAACCAAATCGTTGACACACAAACACTGGCATAGAAGCCGTGGTAAATCTTTTGTTGATGTATGAGGGAAACAGATTGAGTGATTGTGTGTCAGAGAATCATCAGCACACAAGCCTGTATGATTGTGATATGTCGCTATCACAAACAAGACCGGGATATTGAGGCAACAGAGATACACACAGCTTCTATCTGGAAACGTAATGTAGTGTTGCACTGTTAACAGTTACCAAGTTTCTCTTTACACTGTGGTAAAAAAAACTTTTTCAAGTATGAGTTCCTAACTGTGTCTTAGTTAATTAGTTGCAAACAAATTAAGGCCTTGAAATAAAGTAATTATTTCATAAAATTAACAAAAAGTAAGGAAAAACAAGTCCATATAAATACTAAAGAGTTTTATATTCAAGACGTTCGGTCTGGGTGGTCAAAACTACTTCAGTACTTGAGGCGGGAATTTGATCCCAAAGGTATTCAACAAAATAGCTTCTAGGCAGGTACATAGCTTGCCTAATATAATGCTACATGTCTAAACATCCAAGATAGTCACACTTTCTCTGGTACTGTTTTACATTAATTTTTTACAGATAGGGTAAGTAAAATAATAACAGGAAGAGATGATAGTCTTATTAGTTTTAATTTTAAAATTAAATATTTTTTTAATATGAAAATTGTAAAGGTAAAATCAAATGTTTAGATAGTCAAATTGTACGAATCCCTAAATAATGTTTATTTTATTAAGCTGTAACCCATCTTAAACTGTCTTAGTAGAGGTATTTCTAAGTGACACATTTGAGAAAATCCTCCTGTTAATAAATCTTGCTTATAATGATAATAATGAAAAGGGAGGTTTCATTCTTCGTTTTCATTGCGTGTAGATATAATGCTAATAAAATGATAAACAGCTCTGCGCTTTCCTTTTTAAGATATCGGACATTGTATTGAATATACAGCGTCGTCCGTTTCCAAACAAACGTCTTAGATAGATAAGGCAAGTTCACGTAAAATTTAAAAGATAATAGCTAGTATGTATAGGAAGGTCACGTTTATTCAAACAGGTTCTAAGTGCTCCGCTTCTGTAATGTCAGGCTGTCTTTGTTGTATAAACAATGGTAGGTAACACTAGGTAAGGGCGGTACGTGTGCAGAGTTAATTAATCATCTTTGTTTGTGGACCTCAACAAATTATCCTGAGCAAGAAATAGTTAAATTTTCATACGAAATATTTCAGTTTTGCCTAATAAAATTGCGGATCACATAAAATTGTGGGTCCAAATTTTCAGTTGTTCGAATATGTTAAAAATTACAAAATATTAAGAAAATCATTTGTCTGAGGTTCATTTGTCCAAAGTTTGTTTGAATAAGTAATTATTTTTTGTTAAATCATGCTTACCTTAACCTAAAGTCTATATCTTCTAGTGAAGTGATAACTTGACACCTTGGGCCTGAAAATAGTTCATTAATGAACCAAAACTAGTTGCCATAATCAACAATAAAGGATTACTATATGCAGGTATTGTAAACCATTTTAAGTATAATACAGTAATCCGGAGCCTAAACAACTATTTTTAAAATTAGGTTAAAATAGTTTAGAAAAGACGTTGATTGTAATGCGAAAATCTAAATTCATATCACTATCCAAATGATCTCTTTTCGTTTGGGTTTACTGTAAAGCTAATGTAAAACAAAATAGATCTGCCTTAATAAATCAACTGGTAACAGGCCTTTACGGGTTTGTTGTAAAGGGCGTCTGTACTTGTGTAATGGATTATTGCCGAATTAATGGGTTTTAGCGTGCATATCGTAGAAATAATTTCATACTTTCTTGTGTGTAATTTACGGTGTGTACTGTAATTTATATTATATTATTACTGATATTATCCATTGATCAATATAAACTATACTGTATTAGTGGTTTAATCTTCAGGTTGACTGATTAGACAAGTTGGTGGTTTGGTTTGTCTATAATGCGTTATGGGTATTTTTAATATTGCAAATAAGTCTGTTTACAAAATTATACAACCACCCATCAGCCACTGTAATCTTTACTGATCTTAGATTTCCATACCGAAGTGTAAAGCTTAATATTAGTTATCACCTGTAAGTTAAGATTACAACTAATTACATCAGGTTACTACTCATTACAAGGTAAATAATCACTCTGTAATATTTTTAGGCTATCTATTCAATTTTTCTTGAAACGTTTTCTTAAAATACCACTTGCTTGAAAGTTTAACTGGCTGAAGAGGACAGTCCTAAAACATCCTTTAGTTCAGTAGAGTTTCAGCTCACTGGATTGAAACATCAACGATAACGATATTATTAATGTAAAAATGCTTAATGTATTTTTTCTAAAATTTGATTATTGGGTAGCATTCTTGTTAACACACTGTATTGACAATAAATATCATATATTAGAATACAGAACCAAGGGAAAGGAAGAATCTAAGGATGTATAACGTATATCAAAGTGTACTCGAAGTATTCCGAAAATAAATAACATAAATAATATTGTAAGTCAAAATAGAAAAATAAAATATTAATTTACTAATGGTAAGTTAGGTTTATTGTGTATTTTTAACTAAACATATAAACGAGTTAGAAAAGATTGCCTTATAACCGTAACCCATCCCTTGCTCCGACAAGAACATCTAGAACTCTAAAAGTTAAGTTTAGTTTTAACTAGTTCAAGAAAGCACTACCTAGCTGTATTAGTGAGCTAATGGAGTTCGATGAGAGTATGAAGTAACCTTTTAGGTACAGGTTTAATGTAACTTAATGACACTGATCAATAAATGACAATTAATATTACTTCAAGACATATTTCAAATTTAAAAATACTTTGTAGACTGTACGGTTTGATAACACAAAGTTAAGTTTGAAGTATCCAAGTTGTAGGGGTTTTTAGATAATATTTACTATATTTTTGTTAAGAAAAAATGTTTTATCTGCTGAATTGGGAGCTGAAAAATTCACTTTACCTTACGACACAATACAATATTATGTGTAAGTAAATGTGATCATGTAAGTTATCTTTTACCTTTCTCACATGATGTTATAAATATATCAATTATAAATATAATTTCTAAGAACAAAGAACCTTGTCGGGGTTATATTATAGAATAGCCCATTACGAAATACAATAAGTAATATAGAGATGAATTATAACAATTATAATGTAGAAAACCCAATAATACTCACAGTTCATTGCTGGATATTCTGTCATCAACTCATATAGCCTTATGCTGTAAAGCCTATTGATACATCCACCACTACACGCAGGTCTTTCATACTAAATACCGGATTGCAACAGATTATATGTGTGCAAAACCACTATAAATTGCAGTGTTTTTCTTCTAGAGATGTTTCTATTACAGTTAGTTATTCATTAACAAATAGTTTAAAACTGTTTAAAAATTTTGGTATTTCGCTTGCATGTCTAAAACAGGTTCTGGTATAAGAATGACTACTGTCTAAGCTTTTCCGTATATAAGACTTTTTATTTTATTTGGAATAAAAATACCTAATCAATCTCATTTATACATACCAAAATACTCCAATTATTTAATAGGTGATTATTATTTGGCCACTTTGTTAGCAGACACATTTTCATGAGTATTTCTGGTAATAGAAACAATTACACATCAAGACATAACAGGGTATATATTTCCAAGCGAAGGTAAAGTTGGAGTTTTCCATTCGACGGATCTCAAATCATCCCACACGAGTTAACGTTATTGTACTCAAGTTTCCACATTTGTGAGATGTAAGAATGACATTTAGTTACACTACGTTGAAGAAGATATATTCCGAAATTCCAGTTTTGTCAGACTATGTCATTATTTTTTACATGGATGTATGGGAACTATCTTTACAGAAAATGAACCAAAGATATTCATCCGCAAAAAATTATATTTATTTACCTTTTTTATTTATACATTTTTATGCAATTTAATTGAATCAGCGAACCTAAAACAGCGCTGGAGAAAAGAAAAAAAAAATTCGTAGTCTTATTTGTGATGATAGCCTCAAAATCAGCGACAAAATGCTCTTGGTTGGGATAGCCTATAATAAGGTGGAGTAATAATAATAAAAATATATAAATCCGTATAGTTAGGAACTGAGGGAACTGAGAACCTAAAATCACCAACATAATTATCTCTTGGACCATTTGACCGTGTATCAAATAAATGGGTATAAACACTTTGCTCTCTCAAAACATTATATTCTAATACGGCTGTGAATCCAGATTGTATACTGAGAGGTTATTTCGCGTTAACAAAGGATTTCTTTTCATAGGATTTTTCTATTTTGAATCTTTATTTACTGAAACAGATCCAAACGGGATTTCTTCAAAGCTTGTGATAAAAAATTCTTTAGGTACAGAAATGTAAGCTTTAGATAATTCAATTTCTTGGAGGTTTTTATTGTTGTTCTATCAATATTGTATTACATTTTTATATATTTCGTAGCCACAAGAATTTATAACTATGGACTACAATTAAGTTGTAAATGATACATGTTCCATAAAATTATAATGCTTTTACAAACCATAACAGTATATCCATGTGCCCATTAACGAATCTTTTTAAAGCAGAAACGTTGCCTAGCTTAGCTTAGGGTATATAAAGGGTGTTACTTAGCCATAAAAGAACATTACTGGCTGAAACCACCCATATTTTGATAATTATACTTTTATATCACAAAACTGCACTATAAATTAATTGGTCAGGCTGTCTACAATACTGCGAGTTGAATACAATCGGCAATAACACTTCAATCACGTACAACGTACTACAGTTATTGGTTCTATCTATTAATTACTTGTTCGTGATGTACTGTGATTCTATTGGAAATACTAATTTATTTTAGAGTAAAACAACCTTATGAACACGCCCTCCTAAGTTTGTTATTTTGTGTGTTGTGTACTGTACTGTACGAACAAAATGAATAGAAGAGAATCTTTAATGATAATTCAAAATATTTAATTTTAATTTTGGTCCTATTGTTATGATGCAAGAGTAATTATTTTGAATTGAGATAAATACGTAGCCTCATTGCTTTATGAGTTTAGGAGTACATAAAAAATAAACAATCATTTGGTAGGATCGCCATAAATAAAGAGTTTTAAGAACCGTAACATATTATAAACTATATTTATTATAGTGAATGAGATAACCTGAATGATGTGTTGAGGGGTTAACCCTAAGCCTATGTTTGTCACGAAAGTCCAAACCATCAAAGACATCGTGTTACAAAACTATAGACCTCGTCAAAGGGTTTAATCTGTAGTTCAGACAAGATCAGGTTTCTTGCACCAACCTGAGGCTAGGTGATTAGCCTAGAAGGACCTTGTGTGTGTGTGTGTGTGTTTCTAACTGCAGAAGGGAAACCTAACTCTGTGTCGAGGGAATAGTCTCTGCAACTATAGTTTGATGATACAACGTATTGACCGTATAGAATAAGTGTGCAGTATTACTATTATTATTACTATAATTACTATTATTATAAGTTTTTTCCTGTATATAATATAACACAGACCTTTACATCCTAGGACGCCAAGTTCCAACCGGGGACCATTTTATACATAACTTAATGGCTTGGCGTGCAGTGTTGTGTCATTATCACTTATATCAATGCATTGGCTATTGGCAGTATTTGAACCCGGGACCTCGAGGACTGTATTCCCGTCCTCCAACACTAGAAAACCTCGCTCTTTACACAGTATTCCTATATTTAATTAAGTAAATGATCTTTTTTGAATTAATAACCTATGCAATTTAAGTATTGTCTTATTCACTATCGATGTCGGTAAGAGAAACCTCAATGCAACCACCATTATAAACGAGGGTTCAAGCCGTGATAGCAATGTAATTAGTTTTAACAGATTTTTAAACATCACATAAACATATACAATAAGCTTGATTTTGCTTACGAATTGATAACTCTGTTTCAGACCAATTAATAATTTGGTTTGAAATCCATTTATATTTAGTCGTGGAGCATTTACCATAAAAATTAAAATCAATACACATTCTTAATTTCGCTATTCAATAATTGCAAATAAATTATAAGCATACCCCCCTTCCCCCTTTTATGCGCCACATTCAATACTAAAGAGACAAGGTTCTACCAAAAAAGTGTTTTATACACTACTTTAGACTTTGCCTAGAGAGTAGTTGCATTATCGATTATATAAAACCTATGCCAAACATTAAAACAATAAAACCAGTGGGCAGTGGCGGTATATGAATGTTAGACCCGAGGTTGAAGTTCCGTGCACTACCACAAGACTAACTGGTTCCACATAAGCAGACACATTGAGGAAAGATTTATATAGAAAAACTGCTCCCATTTACTTCAATAATACGTTTGTCAAGTGAACCAATAAATCACTAGGAAAAGCGTTAATCAATCAAAGTAGCAGTGTGTAGTTCAATGATCAATGATTGAACGTCCCCAGGTCAAAGTGATCAAAGACACCTCAGTGTACGAGAGTCGGGTTTGATGTCTACGCTAATCATGCAAATGTCTTCTAACCATGTTGGTAAATGTATTTGTAGAGTTGGAATGGTATTACGCGACAGCATTCGTTCAAGTCAAAAGAGACGTAGCTAAACTTATTTAGTATATAGCTTATTTTATATAAGTTGATTTTTTGTTGATCCTAGGCATGAATACAGGTTATTTTACGTTGGATTCTCCCATAAACACTAACGGAATTAATTGGAATCAAACATATTTAACATTGCCGTTTAAAATTGTGTCAATCATTTAGGTTTGACTATGGTATGAATTACAAATATCCTTTACAATTGTTCTTTGTTATTTTTTATTCCTAAATACTGTACAAATTACGCTAACCATACAGCATTGGTTAATACAAATAGCTAATTATAATGGTCACTCAATAATACCTAGGTATATATGGAAATTTCATGATTCATTTGTACCGTTAAACAACATAAAACTACCACTAAACCAGAAAGTTAAACACCTGAGGTACATATAAAGTACGTTAAGTAAAACTGAACAACCGTTTTGCAGGGATCGTAATTGTAGGTAGTTTCCTTAACATTAAAGGCCTGATAACTTCAGCTTAAACTCATTATAATAAGTAACCACTACTAACGAAAAAGAATCAGTTTCCACTTAATTAAAACTCTTACTCTACCTTCATAAATAAAGGGGGAGCGAGCTGTTCTAGTGGTTAGAGCGCGGGTCTTCGGCCCCTGAGGTCCCGGGTTCAAATCCTGCCAAATCACCCATGGATTTATCCAAGTGATAATGCCGCAACCCCTAGGTTATGACCCTGAAGTAATGTGAAAAACAATCCCGAGCTTGTGCCTAGCGTCATAGGACAAAAAACGTTCATAAATAATAATACATAGAACAAAATGTCATTTAACTGATAATATAGATAAAACTAAATATAATAGCCAAACATTATTAGTTTTAAACTAATCTCATTGATATTCGGTTTATTAACAAACAGTTTATTTTCAACACGTATACCATGCGTCTAATGAAAATGCAAGAGTAAACTTAATATAGAAAACAATATTCAAAGAGATCATATTGTTTTGTACTAAAGCTCGTCAAGCCTTTTTTTGTCCTTGTCTCCTTATCCCTCCCTTAAATATTGGCTGTTACATTATTATTATCTATTTTTTCAAACAAAATTCACGTATGAGTAGTTAGTGGTTCTTCTAGATAGACCATTAACAGAGCATTGCACTGAGGCAATAATGCAGTATAAACCCACTTATATAGGGTATGTGGGAAAAGGGTTGAAAGTTACTGTGAAAATCTATAAGTATAAAAGAGGATGTTTGTATATATAAATGTTTGGCAGTGATAAACTCAGACACCGCTGAACCGATTGCCACGAAACTTGGTACATACGTGTAGAATTTCATGGAATAGGTTTATACACCATCAATTTCGTGATCCGTCCAATCAGCTCCGCCCCAGTGGCTCTGGGGTTTCCCATGTTAACCTTATGAGAAATGGAATTAATGAATCTTAACAGCTGTTTCAATTAAAAAAGTTGGTTCTGTTCTATGATGTTCAATAGCATTAAAGTTACAAGGATTACCAACAGGGTGCAGCACTATTATTTCTTTTACATTCATGACAACAGCTAATTTGCAACCAAAAGGTGAGTGAGCATAGCGAACGAACTTCAACCTGGAGGCGAGTTAGCGTAGTGAACGAGCTAACCTGAAGGCAAGTGAGCGTAGCGAACGAGCTAACCTGAAGGCAAGTGAGCTCAGCGAACGAGCTCCAACCTAAAGGTGAGTGAGCGTAGCGAACGAACTTCCACCAGGACGTGATTGAGCCATGCGAACGAGATCATCTTGAAAATTAAGAAGTTAAACGGGGTAAAGCCCGCGGGTTACAGCTAGTTATTTATAAAGCTAACAAGGATCGCGAAATTTTGAGAAACTCGTAAGCCGCACTCCTATCAATCACATACTTCGTAAGGAAGTTTTCGCTTTTGAAGGAAAACAGTTTTTTACAGAAAGTATTTATATATACTTGTAGTTCATCCCACATAGTATTTATATATAATTTTAGTTCCTCATTCAAAGTATTTATATATATAGCACCTAGGGGAAGGGTCACCGGGGTCTCAACACGCCCATCCGATGGAGTCGGGCCCGGTGGCCCAACTGTCTCTGCTGCCCTAGTGTCCCCCAAAGAGTGGGGGTTAAAACTCAGTATACCGGGCCCTGGCACTGAGCTCCGTCGTCAACACATTGTTCTGATAGAATTTACCAGGGTCAAAAGAACTGGGGGAAAAGTGCTGAGGGAAAAGTACTGAGGGTAAAGTACTGGGAGTAAAATGATTCATTTAATGTGAAGCCTAATTCACTTAATTGCAACTTGAATGAAAAGTAAAATATCAGTTTTCGATAAGCTCTTTACATTTTCGTACCTAAGGGTACAAACATCAATTAAATGGTTGTATTTCATCATATTGTTCAAGATGCATCAACTGTTACTTTGTTTATATATAGTTTGTTTTCAGGTTTCCTATGTTAATCTATTGATTCTGCCATACAATATAATGAAAATACACAAGAGATACAAAAATTAGCAAACGTACGATTAGGATTTGTCTTTATAATCCATGGTAAGTAGTTGTAGTGGGTTTTTTACAGTAGACTATTCTTGGCCCGTCTCAAAGCATTGGTAGACCAACTAGAATGAACCGTTTGACTGCATGGAGTGGTAAATCAGAATAACTTTAAACATAATTTCAAATTAAACAGCCTTGAGACTCGTAAAACGAAATGTACTCACGCAAGTCATATTAATAGACGTGTCGAAAATGGGTACATTCCTGTACATGTTTTAGAGTAAAATCAGTGTAAAATTACAAATTAATTTAACCATTAACTTATTAACTAATGCCAACGACAAAAAAAATAAACATATGAAAAAAACATATCAGCTTAGAAAAAGAAATTGATACAAATTTATCATAGTGACTGCTATTTTTAATTCTATTTAATTTATCTATGGTAATATTTTAAATTCAATATACATGTTAAATTTGAAAATGTATGTTTCGATTTATTTGCCATCCAAATACACAAATTTACTGTATTACAAAGATAATTGAAATATGATTATTTTGTTTACCTCTGTTTTGTTCACAAGATTTGTCGTTTATTTGTCCACAAAATTGCATCTTTCCCCGGTACAGAGCTGCCTTCACGAGAAGACATAATATTAAGAATAATGCACACATTTATGCTCTTGACACTTCCATACCTTAGCAGTTCAGTCTAAATTCACACACACAATGTACTGTTTATGTCAGATCATTTGTACCTACTCTAGTTAAACCGCTGGACTTGACAGTTAACAGTGCACTGTGCATTTGTACACAAATTTGTTACACAATTTTTTAACTTCATATTGTATATATATATACTAGAATTTCACAATCTATGCAGTTTTAAATACCAAACGGTGGATAATATTTGAGAATTCAGAGATTTCAAATTACTAAAACTTATGGTTTGGTTAAAATATTTTTAAGTGTGTTTTCTGAACGTAATTTTTCTAAAATATTGTTTTGATACCACTATAATAGTTTCTTTGTTTATTTACAATTCAGTTTTTTATAATTGTTTTATTTTAGTAAAAGCATAAGATGTTTACTACAATTTAACAATTTATTACGTGTTGAAAGGAGGAGTCTTAAAAATTTAAATTTATAGTATTACATAACTGGCTTGTAACTGGCAGTAAAAAAAGATTTAATGGAAATCTTTCTTTTTAATTTTCTGTGTCGTTGAAAGGAAAATTTATTATTTGCCGAATGTAAGGGCAACAGGACACAATTTTTGAACTACTAAAGTTAAACTTTTATAGACAAATTAAATTTATAGAAATTGAAAATCTGTAAAGAGTTTTAATTCGGATTGAATTTCCATGAGCATGTCTGCTCGATTTGGATTACCACGAATAGTTGTAAGAATTGAGTCAACAATAAATATTAATAATTGATTAACATTTAATAATTGATAAAACATTAATAATTGAGTAATTATAACTTGAAGTACTTGGAGAAAGCTTTAAATAAATCAACTTAAACGGATAAACTTCACTATTTATACTCAAAAGGTGGAGTTAATGGATGTTTACTCCAGCATCATATTTTATCTTTGACCCATCTTCTTCTAAAATAAAAAAAAACAGATTTATTTTGTAATTAATAATTGCTTTAATCTCATGTTTATTTTTCTGCAGGAAAACTTCCTACGTTTTCCCCCTACTTTGCTTTGAAATACGAGTAGTTAAAGGTGTGTAGATAAAGCCGTCTTTATAACTAGCTCTCAAGTTGGTTAAAAGGTTTGGTAGTTTAAATGGTGAATGTTGTTCTAAAAGTCACTGCTAATATGTGAGATTGCACATGATGGGATTCACTCTTCAAATTTTACAAAGCTTATATGTTCTTCAAGTTCTAAACCGTCATTTTAAAGACAAAAATCACGTAATATAAATGGAAAACCATCTGGAAACACCCCAAGGTTCTTCTGCGTCATGAAGTCTTCATTTTGGGTCTTGTCAAGTGAGAATCAGTTTGTTCATGTGATAAAATTATTCACATATTCAAATTAATGTCTCTTACTTCACTATAAAGTTCCTACTTTATTTGCTTTTTACACACCACAAACATTTAATTAATGTTGAAATATACTGAGCCAATTTGGTATCCCATTTAACATTGTACTACTTAAATAAAAAAAGCTAGGTACTACTATAAACACTTCATTTGCCTGTTCAAAAACTGAAACAGTTTTAAAAACGTATTTACAAAACTAAGCTGCGCATGAAATCACTAATTATTCAGTCTAGAAAGACCATGTTAGGGTTTACTTATTCGTTTGGGCTAACTGTAGATTAATGAATTCAAAAATGTGTGTTTACCGATAAATTATTAAAATGACTAGTCAGTCAGAGCAGAAGTGATTTGTTAGTCTAGTGTTGTTTAGCCTACTTCGCTCATTCACAGCTGTTAATTTATACCTTTGACTCAATAGTCAATGTTAATAACCTTTAAGATAAAACCATTGACTATTGGATACTGAAGTAGACATTCCATCTATATAGACCAGCTTTCAAAATTTGTTTTAAGACCGTATTTGTGTGAGGCAGCCACATGATGTGCTGTTGACTAAAATTCTATTTTATACCTTATTTATTGTTGCTGACCAGATTGATGGGTCATATTTGCTATTGATCACCATACGTCATTTCCTATATTTGACTTGGTAAAAAAGTTTTTGTGTTCGACAGAATTTAGTAATATAGATCAGCGCAATTTTTTGGTGGCCTACATCAACTAAGACGATTTTGGCATAATTCTGGCAACAAATTTAACATACAGATGGAATATCTAGTTGTATTAATAGTCAAAGATAAAAATAATTATGTGTTTTACGTAAACGATGCTTGTGTTTATAATCAACTAGCTGTAACCCGCGGGCTTTGCCCCGTTTAACTTCTTAATTTTCAAGATTATCTCGTTCGCATGGCTCAATCACGTCCTGGTTGAAGTTTGTTCGCTACGTTCACTCACCTTTAGGTTGGAGCTCGTTCGCTACGCTCACTCACCTTTAGGTTGGAGCTCGTTCGCTACGCTCTCTCACCTTTAGGTTGGAGCTCGTTCGCTACGCTCACTCACCTTTAGGTTGGAGCTCGTTCGCTGCGCTCACTTGCCTTCAGGTTAGCTCGTTCGCTACGCTAACTCGCCTCGAGGTTGAAGTTCGTTCGCTACGCTCACTCACCTTTTGGTTGCAAATTAGCTGTTGTCATAAATGTAAAAGAAATAATAGTGCTGCACCCTGTTGGTAATCATTGTAACTTTAATGCTATTGAACATCATAGAACAGAACCAACTTGTTTAATTGAAACAGCTGTTAAGATTCAATAATTCCATTTCTCATAAGGTTAACATGGGAAACTCCAGAGCCACTGGGGCGGAGCCCGAAAGGATTTTTGAAATAAGAATATGCCTATATGTTAATCGGGAATGTGAGCTATCATCATGCCAAATTTCAGCCCAATCCGACCAGTATTTTTCGAGTTTACTTTTCCCATACACACATACACACATACAGCAACCACCTCTTTTTTATAATAGTATAGATAGATAGACGATGAAAGATCTGTCACTGTTGCTTATTTTACTGAAGATTAAAAGTTTATATTTATATTTTATTAGAATAACAATGATCAATAAGAGTGTTGCATTATTACATTTACCGATCTGTCAAAGTTTATTCCAAAGGGATCTAAATGTCATAAGTCAGTAAAATTATTACGTTCCCCTAAACCTTCAAATGTGACAATCTGTCAACTTCATATCCCCAACCTGTAAATGTGTCAATCTGTCTAAAATTTTATTAGAAAGCTTCTTACGAAAAATTGTTTTTTAAACAATACTCTGCTTTTATGCAGATTTTTATAATATTCTTTCTTCAAAGAATCTGAGCCAGTTCAAAACACCTGTTAGTTGTAGAATACCTTATGATAAAAAAGGTGTAAATGATTTCAATTTATTTGCCTACATATTTTTGACGGAAACTTGTCTAATATCCAAGAACTAATATAAACAAGATTTAACAATACACCAACTTATCAGGTTTTCTCAGATTGAATTTGATATTATAGTCCGATAAAATATAACCTCATAAAGTTTATCACGTAAGTAAACAAATGTCTATAAATAGTTATGTATTTAGTATTTTATTGGAACTATAGCATATCATTGGAAGTCATAATGTTATGGTTTCCTTAAAAAAATATTCCTCTACAATCTGGCAGCATGAAAAATCGTTGGTGTCGAACACACCATGATTATGAATTGTCTAAAATGAAAATATATTTTTTAAAGTAAATATATTTTAAATGTATTAAACAAAATAAAAAAAAACATCCCTATGGTTCTGTTTGACATGTACTCTCTGACAAATTTCGTTAACTGTTGTCTCTTTTAAATAAGCGGCAAGTTTGAAATGGAATCGATTTCTTCTCACATTTTTTTATTTCTCGGTTTCAACAATATATGAACGAGGGCTGTCCAGGATTTCCACAAATTTTCCATATCTTCTAAGGTCCACAATCCAATTTGGGTCTTCTATCTGACGAGGATTGAGAGTTTGCATTTTATGTTTTCTATCATAATTGTATTTATACTTCTTGTTGATCATAAGTCATCATTAGTTAATGAATTAAAATTAAATATACTCAAGGGGGACTTATAATCTTCTTAAGAAGTTTTCTGTTGTGTGCAGTAATCGTTGTGCAACAAAACTCAGCGCTACAAGAGCTCTTCATTCTTTTCGTCTTTCTTAAAGTGTTAAACGGCGGGAAACACAGTCACTTCAACCTTAATTTGTTGTTGGATTTAAGTTAAAAGCAATTGTAGACCCTCAATTAATTAACTACATATAACAAATCTGTTGATTTAGTGTTAAAACATCAAAATTAATTTCATAAGTAATCCTACCCTGTATTTTTTAAAGTTTCTCTTAATATTTATCTAGATTTAGTGTAGTATTATTATTTATGCCATATCCTGCTAATATATTTACATTAGGTTTGCTCAGCGAATAATATTACTATTTTGTTAAGAATATCAACTGGGGTCTGTTCCATAATAAACTTCAAACTAATATTGATAGTAAATCAGCTGATCGTCCAATGCCAATATTATACAGTATAATGGAACGTACAAGCTACAAGCTACTGCCTTGTAATGTCGTCAATAACTCCAATGCAGTCATTGCAGATTTAATATTCTACTATCCTGGATGTTTAATAAAAATAAATTTTATTTATCAGAATAATATTGAGTATTTTGATAATATTCATCCATATATTCTTTGCAGACTATACCACGGTATATGATCCACGCCATTTATTTTTGGCTCGTCACTATTATTACCAACAACAGCAGCGTTGTTCATAACATAGTGTATTGATCCAAAGTCGTAAACGCACGGATTTTAATATGCCAGAACTATACTGACCTCTCCTTGTGGTTATTTCGTTTTAATATTGGGTTCAAAGAAGATGGACAGGTTTTTATAAAAAATGATATTATCTAATAATAATTAAAATAAGAAAAAAACTGTAAAATACATTACCATTGAACTAAAAAAAGTACTAGGTAATAAAACACCAACCAAAAAAACTTAAGCCGTATTTTTGTTCGAAAAGAGTGCAAAATCTTCTTATCGTCATAGTATATCATTATTATTGTTCAAACAAAAAACTATAAAAATATATTTGAGTGGCAAAAAAAACAAACAATTTTACCACATCATTAATCAATAAAACGAAAATTAGTAAAATTATTTCCATTCTCATTCTAGGTAGATGAGTCGTTCAAAAGCGCAATAAAAAAATTTGAGAGTAATACGAAACTCCATTCGTATAAATGTTCATATAAATTCCAACACATTCCAGGAAATATCCAACGTGTTTATGAGGTAACATGCATTATTACAAAATTACCTGTCTTTAGCCAAGTATAACCGGTATTAATCTAAATCAAACATTTTAAAATAAACACATTTGTACATATTACTTTTTAGAGAGGTCAAAGCTAAGTAAATGACGTTGTCTAGACACAAGCAGCTCTGCCTGTTGGTGTTTCATGGAAGTTAGGGTAATCATTCAACCAACTGTTAACAACGTAACTTCATTATGCGGATGAAATGTAAACTGACCTAAACTTTCCATACACAACGGAGTCGTTGTTTTGTTTGTTTTCACCGAATTAGGATGAATACAAGCATATAACAAAATAGTACCACAGACCCTACTTGTCTGCATTACGTAACTCTTGCCCGAGAAAAGATTATCACAGCCACGTAATTTAAAAGTTACAATATTTTAACATTACCTTTGTTACAACTAAAATGAAAATACAGCATTGATTTTTTAAAAATATTTTTTATTACTTTATCTTATCGTGTAAACAGCACTCCTCAGATACAGTTATTTGTGCATAAAAAACTCAAAACAATTGAAAAACATATTTCCTTTACTTAGCAAGAGTGTCACACATCATTCTATTCTTATTTTCAACTACTTTTAAAAGCCTATTTTTCTAGTTTGTGAAAGCATATAGGTGTATTTAGTTCGTAAACATCAGATCATTACAATATTGTTGAAATGAGTCTGTGTTTAACTGGGTACAGGCAATCCGTGGCAAAAATGACCCTGTCTAAGATTTTCCGTAGATCAGCCAAGCCCCCAAGAAATTTGCATCTACAGATTAATTACCCAATAAAAAAGAGTCCATAATAAAAAAATAAATACCCCCGCCGCAGCAAACCTGCCGACTAAGCGAATTTCCATTTGTCTGAATTGATTTTCAGTTAAATATATTTTAATAACATTAGGTTTAACGAGTACCTAGGTTTGCTGCTACAAGGAAACTAATAAAGTGTGTTTTTGAGTAAAATATTGATAGCTTAGTACAAAATAAATAAATTTGCAAAGTTTGATCAAAATATATTCATAAACAAGCAAACTAAAACATTTGACAATATTCTCCATAAGAATAACATGGGAATTTTATATTTAAAATTTTTTTTAATTTTCTCCGTTACTATTAACCGAACAAAAATACTTTTATATACTAAATTAATTGTTTTTTTAAGCTCTTTAAAAAGGTCTCAAGAGAAATTGGGAAATTTTGTGTTTTGAGGGTCAAAAGTGAGAAAAACCAATTTTTACCCCATAAAACCCCCCGTAAAGCCCCGTTCCCATGGTCCGATCGTGCTGGTTCGCAAACTCATTCAAGTTTATCCCGCTTTACACCTTTAAACCAAATTTCATCAAAATCGGAAAAAATTACTCAAGTTATCGCGTTCACGGACGTATATATATATATAAGTCTATATATATATATATATATATATATACATATATAAAAATTTGAACGAATAGTGTTTTTGGCCTCTGGGGACATCAAAATGAAAAAGTAAATCGGTCCCGGGCCTAGGTCTTACCGTGCCACCTACGGTAATAGCTACTTCCCTATAGGGAAATTCGCTAATAACAGCCTGGAAAATTAAGGCTTAGCTGTTGTTACAGAAGAATGGAGCCTGAAATTCGTTGACATTCGTTATATTTTATCGAAAGTTTATTTCCATCATGTATAATTTTGTTAAAGGAAACACCATCACAGCACTTTTGAGAGTTATGATATTTTTTTAATTAACATAATTACTTGGTAGCAAAAAAATATTACTTTATACTGTATACATAAACGTTTAACTGGCAATAACAAAAAAGATTTGAAGATCTATTGGCAGCAAAAACATAACTTGCCGATGAAAATTATCATTGATCAGAATGGGAGAATAAGCCTGTTCTAGCAAAAGATTAGAAAAATAAATTGAGAATTAACTTTAAACGAACTAATTAAACAGTTGGGTATTTACCTCATAGTTCATAAAGAAAAGTGACCTTGGATTTTTACCTGCTAATTCCAATACAATTATTCCTGAAACGCAAACACATAAAGAGGGGGGTTTTCAGCTGTGGATACTACAGTATTTGATGGGAAGTTCAGTGAAGATACGGTAATCACTCTATTGTCCATCAGACCATACAATCCCTGATAACAAATGGAAGCTAAACCAGCTGGCTTATCTGTGTGGTTCACATCAGCTGTTGCAACGAATGACATCACATTGTTCATGTTTAGTCTACCTTCCTCCAACAATAAATATATCGAGGGTAAAAGTCTTCAAGATTTTTATTCAAGTGTAGAATTGCTCGCTAAATAATTCTTACGCCAACATAAACGGTCTTAACCTCATTTTTAACTAGTGAAATAAAAGTTATTGATTTGTAAAGTAAATAGTTTCTTCAGTCTCATTGGAAGACTTTTAAAGAGTTATCTGTTAATGATGACGGTGAAAAAAATATATACACAATGCATACGGATGAGTACGTAGACGTTTGTTGACGCACGTTTGTTGACACTTTCATTACAATGGCATTAAACTTTTTAATCTCCTCCCTCCCTCCCTTCAGCTGGAGTCGGACTTGAACAGCTTTAAAAAGCAAATAAAAAAAATACTCTTGGCCAAGGGTTACTACAGTGTTCGAGATTGTTTCGCTGATGGGTTTAGTTAGTTAGTTTTTTTTTTTGTTGTAAGAAGTAATTGGTATTGTTTTATTGAAGCAACATTGTCTATTGTTTATTTTAATTTTAGTTCTATTAATTGACATGACCAATGCAAATTTTGTATTTGTTATTTTGGTTCAATAAATGAGTTATGAGTTATGAGCAGGAAGACAATAATACATACAATACATGTTAATATAAAAGTCCGCAAAACTGTAATTTAAAAGCCTCTAACAGCAGATTTTCAGGCCTGTACACTGTTTTTAATTAATAAAACTGATAGAAAATCATATGAAAAAGCAACATAATAAATTACTTTTAAACCTTCTATACTAGAAAAAAGAGGGTTTTTCGAAGACAGCAGACGTGAAAGAAAACAATTTACTATTAGGAGCGTATGCAGTGTTTAGGTTTTTCTTAGTATTTTCTTAATTTAAATTTTTTTTTTTTACGATTGATAGGAAAGTGAATATGCAATACGCAGTTTTTGATAGGCTGTAACCATTAACGTCCGTAACATTTACTAAATATGCTTTTCCACTATTTGCACCATATTTTCGTTTTCAAGTGCTTTATCTAGCCTCGTATGTAAAATTTGTTATTTGTCAGGCCTTTCACACAAAACTCAAGCTCGCCACTGTAAATCTAACTTTAGGAGACTGTGGAGTTATCAAATAAACTGTTGATACTCAAAAAAAATTACTAAAAGCAAAAAAAAGTGTTTAATGAAGGTAATATAATGCTAAATGGTACAAATTCAACGGAAGGTTATCTACATGTGACCACTAGCTAAGCAACGGCATCTATACCGAGTAATCCTCGCTAGATCACACAGACACCTCTTGATAGTCCTTCAATAGTGATTGATCTTGTGAGATTAAAGCAAACTCTAATCAACAGCCTTAAATCAAGCTTTCAAACCTTTGATGGGAAAGAAACAAGTGACTACCCATTATTTATAATGACAATGCTGTGTTTACAAATGAATCATAGGCTGTAGCATTAATAAATTGAAACTACTAGAAACAAATATTACCGTGCCTTGGTAAAAACTTTTAATCCGTAAATGCAAATTTTACAATCTAATTACTATCAGGCTCTTTAGGTATAGTGATAGCAAAAGTTATTTTAAATAATCTTTAATATTTTCCATGTTCTTGCATAAAATGTTTTAGTGTTTCGACGGGAGGTTATACGATAAGAAAACACTGGGTGAATAAATTAAAACTTATCTCGTAGCTCTCTTTACCCGAGTTACAAAATCCTTATTACTCACTTCAGTTAAAATCAAATATTAGAAAACTTATAAGTAAATTCACTATCGCTGTATTGGAATTATCATTCTTCGAGAGTTAGTTTCCTATTTAGTACTTTAAGCGCATTTTAAAATTTTATTTCAAATTAAATGACAAAGAGATAAGAACCTTTCTAATGAAACAAAATATTATGCAAAGACATCAAACTTACAATACTTACAGTTTACACCATACGATATTATTTATTTGTAAGATTTCTGTAAAAGAGTTTTTATGAAGGACACTATTTAGGTAAACTTTTGTTTGAATGGAACAATCTACGAAAATTTAAGATTATTTCAAATTCTTAAAAGTAGTTTAAATCCAATGAATAACGCTTCATACTTATGTATTCCTAATGGCTACTGTAAGCTAATAATTCATTATTACAACATCTGCCAGATGCTTAATTGAGTAACAGGTTGAAGTAGATTCAACACACGTCTAAGTTATTAACTACGTGAGTTTCTGAGCCAAATAATTAATGTCAAAGTGTTTTACTTGGACCCGGCCTCTAATACCCGGTATCTGTTTTTGTCAAAGGTCTACCTGAAATGATGTTTTGTGTAATAGTTTATGATTGTAGTTACTCATTTGTGTGAATATATTTTTAAAAATCAACTCTTATAACTTTTTAAAATGCCAATGTCATTGAAAGTGTTTTTATGGCAGTGTAATGAATTAAAATTGTATTATTTCATGTACAAGACAACTGTTCATTTAACCTTGTAGATATTTGTAAGGTCTAATATTAGATCAGAGTGATTGTTCTTATTACTAAGTCTTCTGAAAGAAACTAATTAAATCCTGAGGTGAACTAGTAAATATTGTTGTAATGTAAGCTATTGATTTTTTTTTACAAATATTAGAACAAGAAAAATCAAATCTTAAAATTAATTATAACTATATTTCCTTATCCAAAAGGTGATGTGGTCTTAAATAAATTTTAATTAAAAAAACTTTAAGGGCCTATTAGTCATAAGACGCAAGATATATAATTATGAAATAGATTGTAATACTAAAACTCATTTTGTTTAAAACTAGTACAGTACACTTTTTTTAAGTGTATCGACACGTCTTCTGTAACTTCAAGGAAAACAAACAAATATGCTAGTTCGATTAAACATCCTGTAAATACGATATTAGTTAAACTTCTGACGTAAAATTCTATCACAATTCTGACATATTATACTGTAAATGAATTTATAATTTAATAAAAAAGCTTTTTAATGAGCCTCCGAGGATTTTAAAGTCAGAGATGGAAATGAAATGAAAAAGTGCTTTTATTTACAAATAAATGTACAACAATAACTTTTTTAGCACTAAATTAAGTCAGAGATTGTCTGTTATCGAAATTTGACCTATTTATATACGTAAATAACACAGACTGTTTAGCTATACAATCATTCATGCTACGATTGCCCACTGAATATACTGTGCAAATACAAATTGTTTAACCAACACATCATTATAATTTCACTACTAGCACTGAAACAAGTAAACATTACAGTTGCACATATCAAACATATGAAACAATTACTTCTGATAGTTTACAGAGAGTAAACGATGTTATTGTTTGTTCTCTTCGGTAAACTTACTAAGCGAGTTTTTTTTATAATTGCTATCTAACATTGTAAATTTTTTAAATAAAGTAAAATACGATAGAGTTTTTGTCGATCAGAAAATAAATGTAGCACCTATATTACTCGTTTCAAGAAAAACTAAATTTTATGGATGGATTAAATCAACATTAATACTTAGTTTTACGTGTTTTCGAAGCTCTTTGTCATGATATTTTTTTGCATCCAGTATGCAGTCAATGCATACCGAATTATGACTGTTTAAAGCTGAACAAACGAAATGCATAACCTAATTCAGCTCACGCCTGCACTCAATGGACAACTTATCTTTCCGTCACACTTAGCCTAGAGTAGTGTTCGCTGTTTCTGAAGATTTTATCAAATTATTCTTTGTACATGCTTGCTTTGCAGAGCAATATTTTATGTCAAATATCACAAATATACTGTTATATTGTCATTTTTTAAACGTTAAACATTTTATTAAGCAAAGACAACTTATTTTATGTTTTCAAACTAAATTATAAAACGAATGATTTATTTGAAACTATTCTAAATTAATCCTATGATTGAAAATATTGTGATTGCAAAATGCAAACCAATTCCTTCACACAAGCTTTTAGTTGCATTTGTGTTGACTGTTAGTGTGCATATTGTATACATTTTCTCAGTTTTGGATAGTGTGGTGAAAAATGGCATTCGTACAACGGGCCCAAATGGTTTTGCCGGCTAGAGATCCATTTTTATAGTTCGAGACGACTATTTCATCTTGACGTAAATAATCACACCAACCTTCTTGGTTTAAAATTGTAGGTTAAAATGCTATTTCATAGTCAATATTCTTCATACTTAAAACTTTTGACAGCATAATTTTACAATTTATTTAAATCCAGCTGTTTTAACAATATTTTTATTAATGCTACTATTAAGTTAAACGGGGAATTGTTTTTTTTTGTAATGGCAAAAAGTATATTTTGGACAAAGTATTGATTCGTATAGAAAATGCAATGCTTAGGACATACAAAATCATATGCTTTGATATATCGAAAATTGATGATTTTCGTAAAGATTAGCTGTACGGTTTTAAAGTCATGTGGCTAATTTTGATCTATATAGCCTAATACAAACCTTTTACAGTTGATTTGATATGACTTTTTTATAAGTTATTTTTTTGTATATAAGTTTTTTAGTATCAATATGCAAATAAATATTTCATAACTTAGTTTTTCTTTTTTACTATACTAAATGATAGGTAGTGTATAAATTTCACGACTTGTAGGAGAAATGTGTTAACTAAATAAACAATATAGAATATATTTTGTATTTAAGGTTTTTTTTTGTTGTTGTATAAGGCCCACCGTGCCTTGTATAGGCTTTTTAGGTCCTAGGATGCAAAATCCTCAGCTTGTATTTATAGTAAAGATAACTTAACATCTTACAAGCTAAGTGTGGACTGTCTGAAAATATTTACAAATATATTGGACTCTATTTTGTAAAAAAAAAAAAATAAAATAAGGTATACAATTGCTAATAATATTTAGTTTGTAAATGTTGAGTAGGATATTTATGTAATTTTATGGCAAAAAATTAAATCCCCATTAATATAAAACAGTAAAATAGATTTTAACTGAAAAGCTACAATAAATTGCTGAATTGCTTTAATTTATTATTTTGATTAGTTAAAAACAAACAATTCAATGTGTGTGAACATAAATAAAATGCATTTACTAACTTACTTTTGTTTACTTTTCTAATGAAAATGTGGGAAACGTAACACATTGTCCTGAAAAGAACAATAGCCTCATTAATTGCAGACGTAGTTTTCCATATACTGATGGATTAGTGAACATGTTGCAGTAATTATTTGTTAAACAGAAAAATGGTTTAATGAGTTCAGGAAAATGTACTTATACCTTTCACTTATCCAGACATTTTTTTTTTATAAAAACTAACATTACAGTCCATTCTACCCCTATCTAATTAATCTTACTTATAACATACTAATTACTTTTTAAACTCCCATACACACCACCATACGCAGAAGCTCAGAACAAAGCTTACAGTAAAAATATAATTAAAAACATTGTTTAATAGCTTTACTTTTTTACAAAGTTGTTATTCTATGTGAAACTCAGTTTTTGCCTCTGGTTTGTATACCTCTATTCTGTGTTGACACTATATTATTGGAAAGTATATTAGTTGTAAGTATATTGTCACAAGTAGCCTATCATCAGTTGAATGCTAGGGACTTTGGTGGAGAGCCTTAGCCTAGTACAGTACTCTGCTGCAATGTCAGGACAATAAGCTCAGTGACGTCACCAAGCCCGAACAGCTGATCTTGTTCCTAATAAGCCAGCTGATTACACATCTCGTCTGTCACACTCCAATGACGTTTAGAACATTAGTTGTGTGCCAAAGGTATGACGATGGATCAAACATTGTCACTCTTATGATTAATAAAATCATTACATGGAAGTTTACGTCTGGAAAGTCCTTAGTGCCGTGATGTTACTTTGATGTGATGTTACTGTGATGTTAGTGATGTTACTTTGATGTGATGTTACTGTGATGTTAGTGATGTTACTTATTGATTGATGAATTATGTGGGCTATTTTTTACATAATGTGAAATTAGGAAACCTGTTTTGTACTTTCTTGTTGTTTGGTAGTATAACCAAGTTTCAAAGCGTATACAGGTTATAAGTGTGGCATTATTTCACTCGTTTTAAGGAATATAAAACATTAAAAACAAATGTTATAAAAATCGGTATAATTGTGATCCACATTTTCTTAATATACACTAGATAGTAGTTAAATGATCTAAATAAACATTTTCGACAAAGTAAACCAAACAGAGTCAAGTTAATTATTAATTGTGCTATGAAATCAAACCGAGCATTCTCAGTTTACCAAGCTAATTGAATTCCAAGTCAAGTTTTAATTAAATACAAACTGTCATCGTCGATAATGGGGGTAACTGGTTATAAAGTTTCGCCAACTTGTCTATTGTCAGTAATGCAATTAGTTTATTCATTCAATGTAATTTATTGGACAGGCAATGAGGTTTTACTATCACATAATGTGTGAAATTGTTGATTAAATAAACCCAACTTTACAAAGTATTAAATACAATTTAAATATGGAACACTTTTTAATATCAACCGATAAAATCATTTATTTTATTTATAATACTAAGCTAACTAAACCATAGAATCAGTACACGGCCACCTTTAACTACAGGCCGCGGCCTGGTAGAATTGGCAACGTCGTAAGTAGGGTTTTTAGTGTCAGACGTCCCATAAGATAACATGGCAGACAGGCGACATCAGATCATTAATTCGCACTTTGTTTATTCAAATTTAAACTTATGAACATAATTTTATTAAAATTTTGAAAATAAAACATACAGAATTGAAAACCAAAACAATATGAATTGAAAATCTACAGTATGTACATTTAAAGCGGAGTCAATATTTTCATAGTTCAGTAACCAAGCTTTCGTAAATACACAAATATCATTAGCTGCTTCCAAACAAAACAGCTGTTACAACCCTACTTGCGACGTTGCCACTTCGAAGGCCACGGCCTGAAGTTAAAGGCGACCGTGATAAGTACCGTGCAATAATAAACACATAATAACATATACATTATTACAGTATACTTTGTATTATACTACACGTAAAATTCTTTGCTGCTCTTTTTAGAATGTAATACCACAATGCTCTTCGAGTTTTTATGTCCTTCAAATTCTGTTGCAAAGATATCTCTAAATGCAACAAAAACAAGATCAACTTCAATGTGAGAGCCAAAAGTCTTAATCTAAAATTTAATGAGCCATTGAAATGTCACCTAAGATAGAAAATAATATGATAGTAAAAAAATAGGGATTCCGAATTCCTTATAATACAGACACAATAGACTACTGTTAATGTGAATGTGTAGTTGAAAACAACATGCTAGTGTTATTTACTGCAATGAAGCTGAATCACCTAGAAACATGCTCCCTCTGATTCTACCTTATTTTTTTAAATCCAGTTTGTGATGTTGTCTCCACGACTCTAATGGAATGGGAACACTGTTCTATTGATATTTTAACATTTATGATTACGAAGGGAAGGACAATTATTTTGGTTTTAAAATAAAATTGACTTTTCCTATCGCTAAATGTTTAAATTACACAAGTTGTTCCATTGTATGAAAAAAATTGGTCCTGTGGTAAGACCTAGGAGTTTACTTTAACACACACAGAATATACATTAATGTAGGTGATTTTTTAGTTGAAGGGATACAGTTGATGTTATTTTATCATACAGAAGCACTATGTATGTTGATATTTATATTCCTTTGCAATACACCGGGGCCAACGTAAACTAACGGGCCTGCAGGCTCTGGCTGTGACGTCACAAGCGGAGTCTTACCAGCCGAGCCGCCTTACGTTGCAAAGCATTGCACGGGCCTGTCATCGCTCACTCTAATCTGCCCTCACTGGTGCACATAGGATTTAATATATACAAATTGTACGTTATTTTAATCTGCATTAATAAAGGAACACAATCGTGTCAACTAAATCGTATTACAACGAGCGTGGAATACAATAAATATATTTGAAGAAGTGTACTTACATGTTCACATATTACTGAGATGACAACTTTTTTACTCTACGTTTGTCCTTTTTATCATTGTACAGTTCATCCCTAATGTTCTTCGAATGATTGTTCAACAATATATTTCCAAATATCGAAACACATTTTTTTACTATTACTAAATGAGGAATTTCACATGTACTACATTTAGTCGAACATAGCACAGAACTCTCCTGTAGTATTTCCAAAGAAAGTGTAGTAAGAAATTTTTTCTGTGACTTCACTTTAGGGAAACTGTCTTCATGTCGATCAGTTATGCACTTAAAAAGCTTGAGTACTTCAATGAAAATATGCACAACTTCAGGCTTTGGTTTTTTTAGTCCACCCCGACCAATGATTGACAAGTACTTGCCAGCCTCTCCCATTGCAGTTTCTTCGATTGACAATTCCTTTTCATACATGACCAACTCCTGGCATGTGATACTTTTTTGACATGATATTATTTTTTTCACTGCATATCCTAAAATATTAAAATTATAAAAGTATTTTTAGAGATGTGATTAGTAGTGGTGAACCCAGAAAGATAAGTCACTTTAGGCGTTTTTTCCCATAAGAATAACATGGGGATCATTTTTTGGCCACCAAAACCAAAAATCCTGATCTTTGCTCACATATCCCTATAAAATTGTCAAACCTTATTTCTTACTTATTTCCCATAAATATATTCGATATTAAGCTAAAAAAGCTATTTCTTATATTTATTGACCCTTACAAGTGTAAATGTAGAGTAGTGGCGAACCCAGAAAGAGCCATCACTTTAGGCACGTTTTCCCCATAAGAATAACATGGTGAGCTTTTTTTGACCACTTTTTTAAAAATCCAGCTCTCGGCCAATACAAGCCTATATAAATGTTCAATACCAT
The DNA here is from genome assembly GCF_028750875.1 of Macrosteles quadrilineatus. Classification (NCBI taxonomy): domain Eukaryota; kingdom Metazoa; phylum Arthropoda; class Insecta; order Hemiptera; family Cicadellidae; genus Macrosteles; species Macrosteles quadrilineatus. Next base: position 3,997,172 of record NW_026542602.1, read on the forward strand.
TGTACAACTCCATTACTATTTCAAATCCACATCCATTCACATGTATATTCTCAAAATCGATCGAGGTTTGTACGCGAACTCGTGCGCGCTCCCGGCTCACGGCGTGCTCCCTTGGACATCCTTAGTGGAAATCCATGAGTTCTGGCTACTTGGGAACCCAAGCCATTTGACATACAATAAATCACCCTTTCTCCTAATTACCTTTTCTACTAAATACATGTCTTTATACTTGGTCTTTAACAACTCCTCTGTATAGAATCCTCCTCTGATTATATTACCATTTTCATCTTTCAAGATATAAGTCACAGGCTTTGTATTCTTTACTTCTGCTATTGTAAATAGTTCCCCTGTCCAATTCGGAGTATAACCTTTACTAAAAACATGTTTATACTTGGAAATCCTCACACTATCACCTACCTTATATCTTGGCTTTTTAACTTGCACTACTTTAGAAGTCAACCTCTCATGCACATATTTACTATTCTTAATACTCACTTGGTTAGGCTTCATTCCTATAGATCTATGCACCTTATTATTATATTTTCGAATTAACTTTGGAAGTAAATCCAACCATTTATAACTCCCCTGAGCACTAAATTCCCTATATAACCAATTCTTTAAAGTTCTCTGAAACCTCTCCACAATTGCAGCCTTAGTTGTAGAAAACGTGTGATAGTGATTAATATTTAATTCTTTCATTAGTTTGCTAAAATATTGATTAAAAAATTCTTTTCCATTGTCGGATTGAATGTTTTTAACCCCCTTTGGTAGAATGGTTTTAATGGCTTCTGTAACCACCAACCCTGTCTTATTCTTTAGTGGAGCAGCATAAGCTTTTTTAGAAAATGTATCTATTAAAGTTAAAATATATTTATTGCCAGAATTCTCTCTAGCATAGTTTTGCATATCAATTAAATCTATTTGTACAGTTTCGTTTATACCTAATACTTTGAAAGACCTTCTAATGAAATTCTTTCTTGTAGGCTTATGAAGTTCGTATGCAATTTCATTCATTTTTTATAACATCATTCTTTCCTTGTACTGTAAATATATTACCATTAGCCCCAATCAATAGATTATCTTCCATTCTTTTAAATACATAGTTTTCTGGTATATATGGTCTATTATCTATATACTTAAATCCACTCAAAGATGTAGGGTCGGCAACTAATAAATCAGGATTGTATTCCATCAAATTAAATTTTCTTCCTGCATATACAAATTTTGATCCATCATAATACATAGCTTGTGACATTAAACAAATATCATCTAAATATTCTCCCATTGGCAGATTTCTTATATATTGTTTTTTGGCATCCCAACATTTTTCTTTTTTATCAAAAGTTATAGTCTGTTCTTTTGTAACACAGTCAGTGTCATCAACGGCAGGTTTAACACGTACTAACCTTTTATTATTAAAATCCCAATAGCCTGCTTCCATTTTTGGAACTTGTGAAACATTCACAGCATCCTTACTATCTGTACCTTCTATCAAATTGCTAAGTTTCTGTTTCTTAGCATTCCAAACACCATTCTCTGATTCTAAAAATTCATAATTATTATCGTCTTGTACAAATTTACCATCTTCTTTTCGTATTAAAGTCTGTTGTAAAGTGGGCACATCATCTAAACTTTCACCCTTTTCCACATTAGTAATTTTCCGTTTCTTAGCATTCCAAACACCATTTTCTGATTCTAAAAATTCAAAATTATTATTGTCTTGTACAAATGTACCACCTTCTTTACGTATTAAAGTCTGTTGTAAAGTGGGCACATCATCTAAACTTTCACCCTTTTCCACATTAGTAATTTTCTGTTTTTTAGCATTCCAATTTTTATTCTTAGATTCTAAAAACTCATATTTAGTTTTACCTTGTAAAAATACATCACCTTTTCTAGTTAATGTCTGACCCAAAGTTGATACATCATCTACAAACTCCCCATCTTTAACATTACCAATTTTACGGTTTAAACAATTCCAACTATCGTCTTGTAAATTTAAAGTAGGTTCATTACTAGCCCTGGGTTCTGCAGGCTTATTATATGGATTATATAAACGATAAAATTTATCTATAAACATATTTTTATTTAATAAATAATTCCACTTTCTCTCAATTCCTCAATAATGGAATCTATTTCATTATCCACTCCTGAGTTACCGGCTTGGCGACTTAGCCAAAGAAGTCTTAACCTATCTACAAGCTCATTAGGATCATCCCAATAAATATAGTCTATTTTATTACCAGTCACTTGTCTCAAACCTTCACCAACAGATCTAAATAGAGGTTTAATTATATTAAGATATTTAGTATGTCTATTACTTGAAATTGGTGCACCATCTTTGTAACTCTTTAAATGTCCATTTGTAGCTTCCAAAATCTCTTTATAATTTTGTAAATCAACCTGAGTATAGTTCTCAGGTTCTTTTAAAGTTAACAATTCCCACAAACCTTTTGTTCCCTTGTAGGTTTTATTTGCAACTGTAACATCATCATTAGCAATATCAACTTCCTTATTTCCAATAAAAAATTTATTTGCTTCTCGTCTAATACCATATGTAGTGTCTGTCATACTACTTTTACTGAGGTAATTTCCTAAATAGTCTGATGCTAAAAGACCAAAATCTAATTTCTGTGGAGTGGATTGCTGTAATGGTTGTAATGGTTGTAATCTTGGTATCATTGATATTCTAGATGGAGTCATTGGGAGTATCTCCATTCGAGGACTCTCTGTTTTGCCAATAGATGTGATTTTCTTTAATTCTTGTAATGGCTCTATTAAAGGTTGGAATGTTTGGAACCTCTCTTCAGCCTCTAGAAACTTGCCACGTTTTAAAGCTCTATATTTCTCTCGTATTTGATTTGCAGAGTCAACTAATTCTTGTTGAATGTTTTTCATCTTTTATTTACATTTTATTTATCTCATTTGACAAAGGATTGTACTCAAACACTTTATCATGTATTATCAAACAATATGCAGATGTATTTGCTGGCACATTTTCTGCAGTTTCAATCTCTAATTTAATATCAACAATTCCTTCCTTCACTGTTTCGTTCTGTCTAGAACAGTCTATTACAATTAGTGGATATTTCTTCATAAACTCAGCCCTACTAATCATAGGATCTGGGATAGTATTATAGTAAGTCTCTCTAAACCTCATAAACATCTCATAAGCTTTAGAGACATCTCCATTTTCAAAGTCGAGATTTAAATCACTATAAGGATAATATTCAGAGTTTAGAAATACTTTGAGATTTTTTAATTTACAGTGATCAAATTCATCAGTTCTTTTTCGTGCACTATTATCCCTAGCTGTTTGGAAACCAAATATAATATACCTAGGCTTCTCTAAACTTGAAGATGTCTTTACTGACCATGTATGTCTTGTGGTATTGGGATATGATGGAAGTTCATGCAGCTCTAAACTTCTAAATGCAATTTGCAAATTTTTATTTTGCAATAACATCTTTTGTAATTGTAACTTCTCTCCATCTGATGGTATCACATGTGGCATGACCCATTGAATTGAGTTAAGTGTAATTTTGGGAATCGTATCAGCAGTGCCACTGGCTGGAGCACTAGTGGTTGTTAATATACAATTCAAATCATTTTTGGATCTTTTCAACACCAATTCTTGTTTGACATTTACTAATACCTTATTAAAATCCTCGAATACACCCATTAACAGTTCTAATGGTAAACAAGTACTAAACTTACCACCTTTATGGAACTCTTTTAAATTTGTGTCAGAATCAAATGCCACATTTGACAATTTAGTTGTTTTATTGTAAGAGCTCAATATTTTCATAAGACTAGAAATTCCTGGGTTTCTTACAATGTCTATTTCTTTACCTGCGACTTCGTATCTAATTTCATCAAATAAGAACGCAAATGCATTATTTATAAAATGACCTTTATCATGATTCTCAATTTCTCCCTTAATATACAGATAACTTCTACATGGGAGAGTTAGCAAATCTTGATTATTAATACATATTCGAATTTCATCAGAATTATTTATTGCTAAAGTGTTGTGGGGAACATAGGAGTGATTTGTAATTTTAACCACACTATCGTCGAATTGGGATTTCCCTGTAACGTCTAGAAAATCTTCCATTTTTATTAATAGAAAATTTTAACTTTAGTCCTATTGATTTTAGGAACCTAGCATTTTGTACACTTATAGATAAATTGTTATAAATTCTCATATCTTTTTTATATGACAAGTAATTGTAGTTTCTTCTCCGTTAAAGTCAATTGCCTTGTCGTGTTGATCGGCAAATGTAATACTGACAACATCTAAACTTCTCTTATTTACAGGAAAATATATAATATTTCTTGGAACTTCAATAATTTTGTAGCCAGGAGGAGCTTCTGGATAAAAGCTATGTATGGTGTGTGATTTGTTGCCGTTTAAATAGGACCCGTTTGCAATATTACATTTTACTCTAATCACATTTACATTATTAATGTTTATTTTATTTGTAGATTCAAACTGAACACCAGGAGTAGAAACACCTTTAAATTCCAATAAAACAGACCCTAAACATGGTTTTGTAAAATCAAACACATGGCTAGAAAGTAGTGTCGCTTTCATAGTTTTATTATTAGCTGCAAGGAAAAAGTCTGGGATTTGCTTTTGAATTTCCTTTGCAAGCTCAACCACCTCATATGTTCCTTCAGAAATTTCTATTGTAACTGGAGCATTGTGATCATAATAGAAAACATCATCACCTTCTCCAATGGTTAATTTGTTTCCTTTAAGTTGATTTAATTTTGGAATAAGCCCTTTGAATAAAAGTTTAGATTTAGTATTAATTAATGCATCTCCATTTTTATCTATTATAACTTTAAGTTTTCCATTTAATAACTGGTTTAAATCATCAACTGAGATCTCTCCTTTTGGTAATGTCATTTTCTCTACTTTGTAATATGTTAAAGTATTTAGTGGTTTTTTAACATTAAATATGGAATTATAACTTTGAAAATCTACCAATCCAATTACATAATCATCATTTAATTCTATGGGAGGAAAGAATACTGACTTTAGCTCTGGCTCTGTACCCGAAAATGTTATAGTAAATGAATCCATTTTTATAAAGAAATATTTTTTAAGAATGATAAACATAAAATTCCACAAATAGAACTATTTAAATCTTGTATTTGATCGGTTGTATAGTATATTTTATATCCCTCAAAATATTTAATTACTTCTTTTGGAGGTTGGATTCCAAATGGGTCAAAATAAATTACAATATCTTTATTTTTACGATAAGCTGTCCAATGTGTGCCAGATGAACTGTCTAAATTAACTATTCCGCACTCTTTTACTCTTGGTGTTAGATTTTTTAGTTCGTTTTTTAGGTACACCCCCCTGAAGTGAGGCACGTCTTTTGCGGCCTCTAACAGCTGGTAGTTGTCCATCTTTTTTATTAAATTTTAATCCCATTCCCATCTTTGCTTTTGCCTTCATCAAATTTGTCACGGCATAAGCAGCAGCTCTTTCGGCAAGACTTGCGTCCTTGGCCGTTACTCTAGTCCAAGCTAAGTCTGCTAATCTCATGTCTGCTTTGTTCCGAGCAGCGGTATCGGGATTATTCATGTAGAATATGTCATGCTCTTTACAATAAGAGTCTAGTTTATTTTTTGGAGGTACATTTTTAGCTAAATTCTCACGTACATTCGTCCCAGGTCCACAGTACTGATAAGATGGTATGTGAAGTGGAAATGGAAGGTTATTTATAAGTGTATTCAATAACCCTCGACCTCTGTAAGGCTTTAGGAATAAACCTTTGCCCTTTTTACATGTTTTCTTATTATCATTTTTTACCATTTTTATTATATAAAAAATGTCTTTTATTCAACAAAAACATAAATTTAAAATAGTACATACTAAGGAAAATATACCAAAGAAGTTGGGTCTATTTCCTACCAATATTCGATGTGTTATTTGCGGTCCAAGTGGAAGTGGGAAGACGGTTGTAATTTATAACTTAATTGTAAGAAAGGAAGGATTAAAATTTACAAACTTATATTTAATATCTAAATCATTAGAACAAGAAAAATATAAAAAAATAATTGAAATATTTAGTTTGTGTGATGAAGTGAAATTACACACGTTTACTGACTGTGAAATCACACCAAATGATGTAAAATCACAGTCAGTTGTTGTATTTGATGACATAAATAGTCCAAATATTACACAATTTTTCTCAATGGGTCGACATAAAAATATTAACTGTTTTTACTTGTGTCAATCTTACAGCAAAGTACACAAACATTTACGTGATAATGTAAATTTCCTAATATTATTTAAACAAGATGATTTAAATTTAAAACATGTATATCACAATCATGTTGGTAATGACTTTTCATTTGACCAATTTAAAAATCTCTGTCATCAATGTTGGGATAAAACTAAATATGGCTTTTTCGTAATAGACAAAGAAAGGTCAAAGAATAATGGTAAATACAGATTTATGTTTGACCAATTCTATCAAGAGGATGGTAAGGGTAAATAAATAAAAGACTGTAGTTTTTTTAACATTTGTATTTATTATATATCTACACATACAATTCATGTTTGATCAATTTTATAGTGACCAAGTGCGAGCGTATTGATACCATCTTCCAGAATAAACCTCTTGTCATCGTCAAAGGATAGTACTTTCTTATTCATGGTCAAGGTTTGAAGATGATGATTTGTAGATTTAATTCTTGTCACATTCTCATAGTAATCTTGCCCAGTTGCAAGGCAGTTCAAATAATGTTGATGTCTGAGGAGATGTTTAACAGTAGCACCATCAGCTCCTTTAGCTTTCTTCACCTCTAAAGCTTGCTTGTCTTCTTCATATAACCATTTTAGAGGAATGTAAGAATATAACTTTGGTCTTAAACCACAATATTCATACATAATATGACCACCTAATTCATCTTTAAACTTTCCAGTGACTTTTTTATTTTTATCAGAGTATAAGAAATGGTCTTTACTATATCCAGAGGTATCAAAATAGTGCAAGTCACATTCTATTTCCTTGTAAAAGTCCTCTGTAACTATAGCATACATTAATGAATCTGTATCTGTCATTAGAAATCTTTTATTCTTAAATTTTGACATATAATTATAGTGGAAATCATACATTATTACTTTACTAATATCCAAAATTGTCATTCCTAAATATATTGGTTTATTAAATTTTACAACTAATTTATTTAAATGTATAGCATGTAAATTGTTATCGAACTTTTTGCTACAGTCAAACCTTGGATTAGTGACATATTTTGTTAATAGTGACTCATCCTTGAGATATATGTCACGGAACTTTCGTTGATTCATAATTGTTCGACCAAAGAGACTATTATTTAACAATTTGTAAAAGTCTTTTTCGAAATCATTATTAGCACTTTTTCGTTTTTCAATATTAAAATTAATATAGGGTGCAAGCCATTTTGATTGTCTAAATTTTAAAATTCTATGGTATTTTGTAACAACCAACCCCAATTCCTCATATTTTTGTAATGCTTTATAATGTAAAATATATTTAGTTTTGTCATTTAAATTTGGTATTAATTTCCCATTCATTTTCTCTGGTGCCAATGGATAGTCATTATGTAAATCATGTAAGCTTTTATCATATTTTAAATCAACTTCTAAAATGTAACCAAACTCATAATTTTGATTGTATTTGTAGTCTATCTCATTAGTCCAACGGAATTCATCCACAGGCAGTGGCTCACACATTGCTGTAGAGTATAGCGAGTTACAATCTAAATATATTAAATACACACTCTCTTGATTGGGATCATAGTGTTCACCCATATATCTATTATTGGCTTTAGCATAACGTGTGGAAATCATACTGACTCCTCCTCTGATTGCACTTTCTATGAACAAATGCATGTCAATATCTTGAAATAATTGTAATTTTATACCAGTCATTCTAAGACAGGCCTCCCATGTTAATCCAGGAAGTGAATACATATGTACGGGGTCAAGTTTATAATCCTTTAAACACAGGTCTCTAAAAGTCTCAAAGACATCAGCCAGTAGCAATACATCTGTTTTAAGATATAAATCATGATATTCTTGTAAATTATTTATATTAAAATGGGTCCAGACATTTTTAGCATGTTCATATTCAATGGGAGAGATATGTTCTTTAGTTAGAGTACTGTAAAATGCTTCAATTGGGGGTAGAGACTCTGCAAACTTATCTGGTCCCGTCATATATTCATAGGGAAATACGCCTTTACGTTGTAGTAGTGGATTGTCTATGAATCTAAATGTATTTAAATTGGAAGCTAATTTATACAATGGAAGGGACAGAAAGTTGTATGAATCTAAAAATACTAAATCATCAACTGAGAATGAAATATACTTTTCCATATCCTTGGCTATGCAATTTAATTTACGATCATATTTTCCCAAGTGTTGCATTATTAAATGTCCATCATAATTTTTTAAGTTATGGAAAAATACTGGTATTTTCTTTGTTACTTTATAGTTTAAATTACAATCATTATGGGCAGCTCCACGGTAACGGCCAGATGAATGACAATGATCACGTACCCTATCAAAATATAAGGGCTTTTCACAAATATGACAATGCGTTGAGTTTTGGAAACATGCCTCTTGTTCAGGAGTCATTACAAGGGGAATATATATCGCCATTTGACTTTTAATGAAGTCATAAGTCTCAAACAACCTTTTGAAAAACACATCCATAACATTTTCACCACTATATAACTCTTCAGAAATAATCTTAGAATCTCTCACTACAACGAATGCAAATCCAGATGGAGTATGGTTGTTAGAGTTTATAAAGCACTCAAAATCAGCATAAATCACAAATGGGGCTTTAAGTTGATATTTAAAATTTTTAAATTGTAATGTATCTTGTTTAGACATTTCCACTCGTTGGGCATCAAAGTTTTGACAATACATTATGTGACGTTCTAATTTATCATTAGTGTAAAAATGTTGTAAACACAACTTGCAAAAATGCTTCTTATTGTTATCTTTTGTAGACCGCAGCATTAATCTATTAAAATCACGAATTAAACAGTAATGTGATTTACGACCTTCTTGTAATAATAATAGATCTATATGAGTATTACTATTCAGTTTGGTTGTTCTTAATGGATGTATACATTTCTGGTCTTCAACTCCAAATACATTAACACTTATATTATTCTGTGTTTCAAATTTTTCTATATCAGATATTTTTACGGGATATTTTATATTTGTCATATTTAACTGCCCTATGTAGGGTGCATAGCTAGAGACCCTTTCAGCATTTTCATTGATACAATTCCTTGGATGTAAAGCTGCTAAAATTGACCAAAGGAAGCATTTATTATCAGCATTTTTAATATTTAAAACTGCATGTTTTGATTGAATACTTTTTGGTGTAGGGATATATGACTTTGGAGTTAGGGGCTTGTACTTGTAAATATGCAACTGCCAATACTTAGTGTGGTCATAAATCCATCCACTGCCTTGGGCTTGATATTTGTGTATAGAAGCATCAATCTTTAAAAGTGAATTTTCAATTTGAGGCTTTAAATCTCTCTTCTCAATAGTTAAGGTAGTAAGGCTTCTAAAATCCGCAATACATTCTTTCTCATTAACTAATTTTCCATTTTGATCCATTGAATATTTCATAAATTTAATTCTCCTAACTAAAGTCCATTTTATTGGCAGAGGACAAGACTTCAGAGTACTTTCAAGGTCAGCTCTAATCGATTCACCAACAAATTTTATCATTGTGTATGGACATTTCATGCAAGAATTGGCGTGTCTTTTAAAATGACCAACAACATTTCTTTTACAAAAATTACAACTCTTATGACTTTGTAATACATGCGACTTTAGAGCCACATTATTATCACAGATTAAATTGCAAACCTTGCACAGTTTCACCTTCATTTGATGAATTACCTTGTAGTGGCGAAACAGGTTACTTTTGGTGGAGAGCGACACGGAGCAGTGTTGACAGGTGGGCCTCATGGTCCAGAATGAAATATCACCCGAATGTCACTTCTATTTATAGACTTTTCAAAATTTCAAAATTTTTTAACCAGAAATTGTGAAATTTTCAAAATTTTCAGCTAGAAATTAAAAAAAATTTAAACAATTTAACTAGAAATTACTTCAACAGGAGGTCACCCACCCAAGGCTTAATCAAGAGCTACCACTAGAGACGAGAAAACCGACCATGAGTCAGGAGCGAGAAGCCTAACCATAGGTCGGGAGCATGACCGGGAGCACGCCGTGAGCCGGGAGCGCGCACGAGTTCGCGTACAAACCTCGATCGATTTTGAGAATATACATGTGAATGGATGTGGATTTGAAATAGTAATGGAGTTGTACAATGGTATTGAACATTTATATAGGCTTGTATTGGCCGAGAGCTGGATTTTTAAAAAAGTGGTCAAAAAAAGCTCACCATGTTATTCTTATGGGGAAAACGTGCCTAAAGTGATGGCTCTTTCTGGGTTCGCCACTACTCTACATTTACACTTGTAAGGGTCAATAAATATAAGAAATAGCTTTTTTAGCTTAATATCGAATATATTTATGGGAAATAAGTAAGAAATAAGGTTTGACAATTTTATAGGGATATGTGAGCAAAGATCAGGATTTTTGGTTTTGGTGGCCAAAAAATGATCCCCATGTTATTCTTATGGGAAAAAACGCCTAAAGTGACTTATCTTTCTGGGTTCACCACTACTGTGATTTTCATATTTTTTGCATAAAGTACATTGAAAATTCTGTTGATAAGGGCTTAAATACTGCTGGAACGTTTATGGACATGCCGTAGGCCTTTGACAATGTAGATCATATGGTATTGCTAAACAAGCTTAAGATAATGGGCATTAAGGGTGTTGCGGATAAATGGTTTATTCCATATTTGGGGGATCGCTATCAATTTGTAGAACTCTCTTATTTATCAAAAACCAATTGGATACAGAAGACAAAATCAGATTTACTACAAACGCATCTAGGGGTTCCTCCGGGTTCTAGTTTGGGCCCCATTTTATTTATATGCTACATTAAAAACCTCCCAAATGCATTGACTAAGTCAGCCAGTACATTAAGTATATAAGCTGATGATATCAATTTTAAAACTTCGGGTAATTCAATCACTGATATTAAAAATTCTACTGAATTGGAGCTCAAAAATGTTGAACAATTCTTAACAAACAACAATTTAACACTAAATACAAACAAGACAAATTTTGTTCTCTTTCATACAAATAAGTTCAAAAAAGATCAAACCCCTAAAATTACTACTAAAATTACAAAATCGAAATTTATGGTGGGACAGTACAAACAAATTTGAAAAAGGTTTTAAAACTACAAAAACAGGCCATTAGAGTTATTGAAAAATTTAAGAATAAGAGGTCGGTGAAAAAGTGCTTTAAAGGAATGGAAATTTTTACAGTGTATGGTTTGTATATTTTTAAAACTATTCAGCATGTTTATAAAGATAAAAACACTGAAGTTTCCCATAAATACAATACAAGGTGGAAAAATCTTACTGTAAAAAGTCATCATCGGCTGAAACTTTAAAAAAATGAAGCCTTCGTATATCGACAATTTATTCATAAGAAGTTTGCCTGCCTTACTAAAAAAAGATAAAAACAAAACCAATTTTGTTAAAGAAATTAAAATAATTCTTAATTAATCTGGCTCCTTATAGTATAGACGAGTTTCTAAATAAAAAATGATTTAGCTATACATTCTAAAATAATTGTCAAATTGTATGGTTAAGTCTTTTAGATTAAGTTGCATAACCAATTTTGTATGCGTTGACACTATTCATGTATGTAAATGTATAAAGTGAATAAAGATAATTCGGTTTGATTTGATTTGATTTAAACATCAACACAAACACCACTGTCACTGAACTGAAGAGTGGCGAGTACAAACAGCGATCAGCTGGCTCGTGGCACAGGGCTACTCCGGCTCAGGTCAGACTCCGCTCGTGACGTCACAGCGGAGGCGGGAAAAAGCCTGCCGGCCCGGTACACTGTCTTCTACTTTAAGCTATAAAGGCTATACATGTTATGATAAAGTTACTGTTTAATTTACCTTCACTAATTAATAGTTATTTGGTTATTGCTATTGCTACATAATAAGGTTGTTTCTCATGAGTTTTATAGTCTTAGAAGAATTTGTATTTTAATTCAAATCTAATCCGATTTTGTCAGCTACGCACAGAGCGTTGGTAGGAAATAAATGTTTCTAAATTTTTGTAGGGTAAATTAGGGTAGACTTATTAATAAAGTGTTGGGGGTTTTTTTTTATTTGAGGACAACAAAAAGTTTAGATAACATCTTATGTTTCATTTAAATTTCTTTAAACAAAAACCAAGTTGGAAATAAAGCTAAACCCATAGTAACAAAAAAACTAAATAAAAAGTAATAAAGTAAAACTGTCGATAGCCAGAAGGGACTAAGCTACGATTGTCAATAGCTAGTCGGTGCTAAGGTATGCTTATAGTTACCAAAGCGAGGATTACACGAGTTGATCAGACAAATTCAGCTAATCAAAATTTGTGGTAACCATGAGACCCAAGCCATGCCGTTGCTATGGTTACCGAAGTGATACAATCTAAAGCCTACATGATTATTTTGCCCGTAACCATAGAATTTCATAAATGTGTTTGACGAAAAACACTGTCTGGTAACTAATAAAACATATTTACATATGCAAGATTGACATAGATTTAAGGATTTAATAGATATATAGATTTAAATATCATCGTGATTTCGTAAAACATATAAGGGTATTTTTCAAAAGAGGGTCACCACTGTTTAAACTGAGGAAAAAGCCAAAGTTTAGGTTTGAAAACAATTGAATTGTGTAGGGAAACCTTAAATAGTGGCGGCCTTCTTCTGGAAAAGACCCAACTATTTTCCAGGCAATATATTTAACTATTCATTTAGACTTTAATCGGATAATTTAATAAATTCAGAACTACCGGGTAGATAGTTTGGTAAAGTGTATAATAAAACAACAAGTATAAAAACAACAAACAAAAATTATTAAGTGATTAATAAGACAAAAATTAATATGACAGTGTATGTCCTATTAACACAATACACTGCTTGTTCATTCTACTTTTTTGTTTATAAAAACTTAAAGGGTCACATTTGCCGTAAATGAAGCAAAGCTTCTTACTACTTTTAACCTACATGAAATTGTTTTTATCAACCGAGGATTTTCATCATGGTTAGTTTTGTAAAAAAACCGATGAAACCCATAAAATCGAGACAACGTTTAATGATTTGTGGGCAATAATGTTACGATCATATCCTTTAATGGCTAATGGCTTTTTCATTGAGTTCCCATTATGTGTGGGTGGTCAAATAATGTTATAAATGTCTGCAATTTTATACTGACTGAAGGTATAAAGGCTATATTGTGTATATTGTAAATACTGGCATTCGTGTTTTATCTCATAAAGTGTAACAATTATTTGCATAATTAATTGTAATATTATAATTTTAAAACTCGTACAGTTTTTACATGTTCACAAAATAAGCTAGGTAACAAAACTTTCTTATGCTTATTTATTGTGTTTACAGAAATTTAGATCAACAAATATGTTGCGATATTTTGTATACGCTGCTTCATTTTATTGATAAAATATATTCAGAAAAGAAAAACTTGTTTGACAATGACCAAACGTGTATGCACTCTCACTATAATAATGTATGGTAAAATCCGCGTCTAAAGATAAGGCATTGTGTTTCAACTAAAGATTTTTATTCATTTCAATACTTTAATACTCTCCTGTACTATTGATTCATGAACTTGGCTATGTGATTTTACATGTTAACTGTTATAATAATTGCAACGTACGATAAACATTTGATTTAAGTCTGAAAGAGTTAAATGCTGAATGAAAATTCCCTTATTACTATTCTTTATATAATTGTATTGATTGGCAACACAACGAATGCATTTGTAATATGCGTAGTAAATACACATAAAAAAACTATTTATAATTGTACAAAGACGTCTTAAATGTTCATGTATGTACAAGAACTGTACCGATCTTACTTTTAACAACCACAACACAAACAAAACTACGTATATCAACCTATGTAATTTATTATAATATAATGAGGAATATTTATAGAAATATAGTCTGAGACCTTTAAAATATCAATAAATCAAACTGTATTAAATATGTATGAGCAAGAAAGACCAAAGTTGTATTTGAATTGCGTTCCTAGAATAACGAATGGTTTTATAATTGAGATCCAATAACGACTGTAAAACCAATAGAATTCCGTAACAAAAATGTTCAATTTAATTTAGTTTGAATAACCGATTTTCTCCAGTGTTGTGTACGTGTTTTTGTAGATAAAGCGGTGTAACCAAGAACATAGTTTAGTTTTATATATTCGTTTTTGGTCAGCATGCAATCTATCGAGGATCAAAATTTGTTTGCTAATGAGGATGGTCAAATGAATAATTAATGTAAAAGTGAATTTTGTGCATCATTTTATATAAAATCATGGTGACATTCTGACATTTTCACTTGGTGATAGTGACATTCCCAAATAAGTATTATCTCCCGATAAGTAAAATATTTTTATCTCTAATGAATCCATAAAAACCTAAATGTGTGTTTTATGCCACAAACAATCACAAACAAAAAGAACCTAAAGAATCCACTCCTATCACCATCACAATCAAGTCATATTTTATGGTTGCTTAAATTACATACAAGGTTTGTTTACTATAAAAATAACTTCCTAGTTTTTGGGTTGGTTCTTCGGATAAAATAACTAATTACCTTAAGCATACAAAGGATGTAATCTTGATCTCGGATTTAAGTCACCTTACCTTCTATTATTGTATTCAAGGGGCTTTATTCTTCCAACTTAAGACTCTTTTGAAGCCATAAAATGTAACTTCATAATTAATTTGTAGAGTACCAAAAACTATTTTTGGATAATTGCACTTTCTATTTGTATCCTACTTAATTTAACTATGACCAATTTTGATTATCAAGACCAAGGGTAACAGTAAATTCGGATTTAAAGTAATATTACGAGTGTTCTATGAAAACGAAAAAAAAAACTAAGATCCAAGCTCAAACTAACCTATAACCCCGGAGATTGCCAAATAGAACATCCTGTGTAATATATTGTCAGCAAATAGTGCAGTTTCAATTTCCTTTAGTGTAAATAACTCACACTTGTATAAGCCTAGAGAAATGTTTGTGACGGTGGTGATCGGATGGTCGAACAAGTTGTTTTGTTTAAAGCAAATTAATTTTATCTTTGCAAAATATATAGAATAGTAATAGAAAATTAAAAATATTTATTTTGTATACATTCATCAAGAATGTAGTTAAGTATTCTTCATCAACTGGAAATCTAAATAATAAGGATTCATGATGATCTCTTTTCCTTTTAATAGAATATTTTGAATCTATATAAATCTTAATTTTTAAACATGTAATTGTATACTTACTACTTATCTATTAGTTGAATGTTAAATGTACACGTATGAATGTTCGCTATGTATACAAAATAAACGTAACTAAGATCAATAGTTATTTATATAAGAAATGGGCTATATTTGTAGAATATGTGATTTTCCTAAACATTTTCGTTGCATTGCCATTCTATAAAACTTCACAAATCAGAATTATGCACCCAATACGCTTCCCATGTTTATGAAAGTAAAAGTAAAAGAAAGTTATGAAATATTATAGTTTTGAGGGGCATAATGATTAAATAATAATGTGTAACCATAAATTAATGCATAATGTTATGAATCAATATTTTCGTTTGTTTTAAATACAAACCAATGTAGTGTTGTCTTTGAATAACACAAGAGTCTGGAGGGTACATGTAAAAGTAATAATTATGTCAGTTCAACAGTTTAGGTTTTTTGGGATAGATAGTTTAAATGTATATGACACCTACTTGTTTTTATTTCTTCTGTGTTTTTACACCAGTGGCATTTTTTACGTTTTGAAAGGGAATAGTCAAAACCCTGACCTTGTTACTGTATAAAGTATTTATTTGTGTGTATTTATTTATTTATAGCCGAATGACAAAATGGCATATGGGCCTAGGCCGTTCCCAGAAACGATCTCGCACGGATTCGAACCAGCGACCTTCAGATTTGAAGGCGAGCACTATTACCACTCGGCTACTATTTCAACTTATGTTTTGCAGGTCTAATAAACTTAACTTTTGATCAGGATAAAATATTTTTATATCAAAACAATCAGAATTGTTGTAATAGTTGGTTATCTATTACAATATACTTGTGGTTGTTGCATTGCATCACAGATATACATATTGTAAACCATGCAACGAGCTTAGACCAGATATTTTGTCACGATACACAGAACACGTCCATGAACTAAAACTAATTGCTTATCATTAAACTCTACTTCCATGCACAGACTGTGCTCAGCCTCAATACCATCAGAGTTGTTAGCTTTTTCGGATGAATATTTCATACTCGCTTATTAAGTAGCGATTTGAGACTTTTTAGTATATTAAATGCTGAGATTTTGCTCTAAATACAGGGTTCAAACACGCCAAAGAAAATGCAGATTACTTTATTATTTTACTTTACATTTTAATGTTGCTACTGGTTGTATTGTTTGGCCTAAATTAAAGTAAAAAATAACATTGTTGAAAATTAATTACTAAGCACACTAAATTGAAATGAAATGAAAGGAAATGAAAATCCTTCTTTATTGAGGCGAAGTTAGGACCTCATGGTCCTTTCTTACAGTTAACCTCTAAACCTCTAAATTGTGAGAACACAAACCCAAAAAATGCACACCTAAACCTTAAACTACATTAGTCTATTTAAAACTTGATTCTTCCGTACTATACAGAAATCTAAAAAGCTAATCTGCCAGTTTTCTTCCAATGTAGTGAAACATAATTGTACGTAAAACTACTTAGTACTTATTATAACGTATATAAGTAAACTTAAAGATAAGTAAAGCATTTAAAGTGAAAAACTTTATATTAGATGGCTATATCACCTTTACAGTGTGCTGCAGTAGTTACGTTAGTTTAGTTTATGATAGTGACAAACATGGTAACGGTTACGAAATCTGATATTTTATAAGCTCACGAAATAAATAAGGTAGAGAATCAACGCTAATTGGTGCCATTGTCTCCTTAAAACACAGCACAATGAACAAATTTTGTTTTATTAAATGTCACCTTGTTTTTAGCGAATTTCCCTATAGGGAAGTATAGGGAAGTAGCTATTACCGTAGGTCTCATGGTAAGACTTAGGACCGGGACCGATTTACTTTTTCATTTTGATGTCCCCAGAGGACAAAAACACCACTCGTTCAAATTTTTATATATGTATATATATATATATATATATATATATATATATGTGTCCGTGAACACGATAACTTGAGTAATTTTTATCCGATTTTGATGAAATTTGGTTTGAAGGTGTAAGGCGGGATAAACTTGAATGAGTTCGCGATCCAGCATGATCGGACCATGGGAACAGGGTTTTATGGGGGGTTTATGGGGTAAAAATTGGTTTTTCTCACTTTTGACCCTCAAAACACAAAATTTCCCAATTTGTCTCTAAACCTTCTTAAAGAGCTTAAAACAACAAACAATTCAGTATATCAAAGTGTTTTTGTACGGTTATTGGTTACGGAGAAAACTAAAAAAATGGTAAATTTAAAATTCCCATGTTATTCTTATGGAGAATATTGTAAAATGTTGTAGTTTGCTTGTTTATGGATATCTTTTGATCAAACTTGGCAAATATATTCATTTTATACTAAGCAATAATTATTTTACTTAAAACACACACTTTATTAGTTTCCTTGTAGCAGCAAACCTAGGTACTCGTTAAACCTAATGTTATTTAAATAAATCAATTGAAAATCAATTCAGCCAAATGGAAATTCGCTTAGGCGTCAGGTTTGCTGCGGCGGGGGTATTATTATCATAAGCTAAGCTAGGCTAAACTAAACAAACCAAACCTACTTAATCCTTAACTACCAACCAACCTCAAGGTTTTGAGTTATTCAGACTTAAGAACAAAGAATAATGTAAGTTTACTTTTAGGATGAGTTGCCAGGTTCTTAATGCTATTGAGTTTTCAGCTCGATGCATATTTCACCACTATGTGTGGTATCATCAGGAGCAGATTCAACAGCAACAGTCACACTCAAAGTAATAAATGTGATGTCCTCAGCAACCTACGGCAGCGTGCCATACAAACTCGAACACAATTTGAAGTAATAGTGTGTTTAGCCTCTGGAGACATCAACATGAAGAGCAAATCCATCCCGGGCCTAGGTCTTACTGTGCTACCCACGGTATTAACTCTTTCCCTATTGGGAAATCCGCTAAAAATTACACTGAGTTGAGGAGTAGTACATTTTTGTAGAAGTAAGTATTCCGATTATAAGAATACTGTGGAATATTGTATTTCATTGGTCTTTAACGTTATACGCTTTTTTATCATGCTTAAATCTATTTCCCCTTTCAATATTTAGACCAATATTTCTACTTAATATGGCTCAACAGTAATTTATGCATATAACTTCGTAAACACAACAAAACAGGCCAAATATCTTATTATCTAAATATCTTAATATTTTACCATGATGGAAGTAGTTTAGATAGCTAGCTCACTTATATAAACAATACAAAAATGTTGGTTTCGAAAGTCAGCTAGCCTAAATGAGGCAGTATAACGAGGAATGTTGCCCTAGCATCTTTGGGCAAAAGCATTTTTTATCTAGAATTTTAAATCTTACTAAAAATAGTGCTGTAATATCCCAGGCACTAAATGATAGTTGAGAATAAAATCTGACTGAAATTCAAGACCGCATATTTAAAAACCAAGCTCATGAATACTTTTATGTTCATTATGGTTTTCTATATTTCTTGATGTAAAAGCTACATAGACCAATTAAGGAAAGCAAGTTTTTAAGATGTTTCAACTGGCAAATACCTAACTTCAATAGTTTGCTATTCCCTTCTCAATTCGTTTTAGACAATGAATTTATGGTACCTTTAAAAAAATAGAATGAATTGGATATATAAAAATGAAAATGTACAATGTTTATATTAAAAACTTGCGTCCAAACAAACATTTAGAGTAATAAAAAAATATTTACAATATAAACCGAAGTGTTATTCATATTGTAAATAATTTTCCTTTATATAAATAAAAAGTCGACCCCTATTTAAATAATAACAGAGCCTAATGACAATGAACCTAATGATAATCTGAATGTGCCTTATAGTTAGTCTGTATAGTAATCCATACATAACCATTCCTGCCCAAAAACCGTAAATAGAAGACCAGATTGATTTTATCCACATGAGAGTTTTGGAAATTTTTAATGCAAGTCTTATGTTTTGTTGAGGAAACGTTTCCTGAAGGATTTCAATCACAAGTAAACCTCGTGATTTGACACAATTTGCATAATTTGAGTTTACAGTTATAAACAAAACGAACCAATTAAAAGTTTGCGATTGCATGGCTAACAAGGTACTTTAACTGCTCGAATGACTCCATTACAAAATGCATAGCAGTCATACTTCCTGTTGATTTGTCGTTAGAGTTTTTGGGTGCAAGTTAAAAAAATCATGTCGATTGAAAACTTTTAATTTAATCAATCCATCCCTTAGCTTAAGTATATAGTTTTAATTTTAACTAATTTAAAAATATTTTTCATTTATATTGAATAAGTTATAATTTTATAAATAAAACTGTAATTCCATTATCAAACATTTTACTATACCTGTGTTTGTTGTACAAAAATAATAAAATATGTATACCAAAACTTCCCTTATATTAATTTATACTTTTTAGGGAGAAGAGGGAAATATGTTTACACACACATGGATAAGGTCGAGTTTGTTTACACGGAGAATACCCTGTGTGACACACAGGTCCGAGTGTAGGAGTTTTGCCAACGGGTATTCAGGTAGGAAGGTCCCCATCCGTGAATTCCTCATTATGCGGAGTTTTGCCATCGGTTGTGGGTTGCGCGAGAGGGGGAGGGAGAGAGAGAGAGATTACACGTGACCATGAGGGTGGCTTCCGCTAGGGGTGGACAAACCAGGCAGGATGCTGACTGTGTTCAAAGTATGTAATGCAGTTATGCACCTCTGACTGTGAAAGGAAATGTATTGAATTTTTAACCTAACCTAACCTAACCTAACCTAACCTAACCTAACCCACTGCGACAAACGCATAACTGCCAAGCGTAGACAACCCTGACAATCGCTCTCCCTCCCTCCCTCACACTCTTTCTCCCACCCCCACCGTTGGCAAATCTCCGCACCAAGAGGTGGCCGAAGGCATCCCCCCATCTACCTGACACCCGTTGGCAAAACTCCGGTTCCCCACAGGTCCAATGTATTGGGGTGTCCAGTGTACTACAAAACATTACTAAGCCTCTAGGAGGGACCTTAACGAACACACACTTATACTTCCAT
Source organism: Macrosteles quadrilineatus (assembly GCF_028750875.1). Classification (NCBI taxonomy): domain Eukaryota; kingdom Metazoa; phylum Arthropoda; class Insecta; order Hemiptera; family Cicadellidae; genus Macrosteles; species Macrosteles quadrilineatus. The sequence goes on from NW_026542602.1 coordinate 4,017,668, forward strand.
TCCATTTCGTTTTGTCATGAGAGCCGAAGCCCCCTGACTGCATACCCGGTACCTATCCTTTAGGACATACCCGGGCCCCATGATGTAGGCCGAAACTTACGCATAAACCTTTAGCACATCATGGGCGGATGACTTAAGGTCATCAGGCTCGCCGGCTGCCGAAGCAGACCCTTCGGAAGGAGGGTTGCCCCTCAATCCTAACCAGGGATTCCGGCTGCTTGTTTAGGCGTCACCCCACCTGGGTTCCACTAGGTCGAGACCTAGAGGTCCATGGTAGAGCGCCCCGACGCATTTAGTGCAAGCAACACTCGGGACCTATCTAATCCCTGACAGGCAGAACCCGCCATCAATAGCCAGGAGGAAGGGGACCGTCAGCACGCTGAGGTTTATGTAATATTACTAACTCTATTAAAATAGCTAATGAAGCTGTCAACCTCAGTATAGTATAATTATTTTATGTTTACGACTGTAGAATAGCCTCATGTTATTGAAACATTAGTATTGACATTTTGTAAATAATTATACTAATGAGGGGTTTCTATTACAACCCTAACTTTATAATAATGATTAGGCATACACAATAATCAATATAGTTTCAAAATAATAAGTGTTAATTTTATGATTCATATTATATTATTTTCCTTTTACAGTTCCGTAATCAGCTGAAGGTTATCTCATGATAAAAACGTGACATAAGTAAAAGTTTGAAATAAGTTTTTACGCTAAATCTACCATAAATATTTTATTTTACATTTGGTCGTGGATAAAAACTCTGGCGTCACAAGCATACTGTATATCATCAAGGATAAATGATTGTCCCATTCATCAAAATGTTTTGAACACTTGCAAATTGGAAAACAATATTTCCAGGGACTATCAATTTTACGTGCTATGGATGATGTTGATTATGTATTTTCACATGTTAATAGCAAATTAATATTAATATCAGTATAATTGTCATATAGGTCAATCCAATACTCCTGTTTAAGGTAAATATATAATTTACAAAAAACAAATATCCCCGCAGATAACTAAAGGGCTTACAGGGGCCCAAAGGTAAGTCCCCTTTTACTATTCGTCCCTCTAATAGACAATAAGCTTTCATAATACACATCAAAAGTAAAAATCTGTAAAGTAGGAAGTATTAAAAGGGAATATTACGGAGGAAACCATTATTGAGAAACAGTGGTGTATCTAGGGGGGCTACTCCCACAACCCCCAGTGTGACCCCCCCCCCCCCTTAGGGTCATCATCTGTTTACGCCTGTGTTAGGATACATACGTTCATCATAATAACTAGATATGTAGGAAGTAGTAGGAGTGCTCACTAGCATCAGCTCACCGTTGACCGTTGATATGATAATTCCGAACATAAAAAATAATCCAGCTTAGACAAATTGACACAACCGTGCCTTGACTTTTAGTAACACCACTATGTCGTTAAGCGGCTTAGGGGTTTCTTGAGAGTATGTATCAACACAAGGGAGACAAATAGGAAAACATGGACTGTTTGTTTCTTCAAAATACATGAGTTGTTTTAAGTGAGTTTTCTTTTACTGCAAGTTAGAAGTTTGATAATTTAAATAGTTTTTTTTAATTTTAACAGTTTTTAGTACCTAATTTATTATGACAGTGGCGTGTGTCGTGTAATCAAATTGAATACAGTTGAAGGGTAAAGGTAGCATGGAAAAAAGTGAATTGCAGTTTTTTTATGTTTGGGTTATTTATCAAAAGAACAATAATGAAGGGTGGCTAGGTCCAGTCTAACTATATGATTTACAATGTATTATAGCAATGAAGAGTTACTGTAAAAGTATTGTTTTTTAATAATATATAGGTAATTTTAACAGGGTCATTCGCCATTCAGCACAACCGGTGCTATTCAACTTATAATCTTTGTTTCCTTACAATGGGTCTAATGGCTTGCACGTCGTTAAGGGTTCTTGAAAGTTAGATGCTTGGAGGTAAACTCAGAAAATTATGTTTCCTTTATCTATTATTTCCATAATTATTTGGTTTTGTTCTTCCAGATGATTGCCAATGCAAGCGATTTCAGCTCAAAGTGTTAATCATGCTGTCCAGAAACAAGCCGTTTTTAGTTCTCTAAACCGTCAGGAAAATCATATTTTTTAGGTAACTTGAAATAGGGAACAGAAAAAAATATATGGCAAATTTTTTAGTTCGTTAGCAATCGTTAAAATCTATAAACACGATTGCGTACCAAAAAGAGCTACTTTCGCTCCTGGTGATGAAAACTGCTTCCTTTACCTAATAATATGGATGACCACAAAACATGTCATACAAGAAGAAATAGTTTTTAGTAAATCCCTTACTAGCTATAATTCACTCTTTGTGACAATGAACAAATTATTAAGCTTTTAATTATTCGTCACAAAATTACTTTGGCAATAAAGTTTAAATGGTTGTGGAAGTATTTATGTCTCAAAATGAAAATCCATTTTTCATTTGACACCTTCAAACGATGTTCGGTTATTCAAGAAGAATGTCATTATTGCCTTGCGTCTGAGACAGTTCAGAAATTCTCCTAGTTCCAATCCACTTAGGTGAAAACAATAATCTTTAATGAAATTTCTTGACGTTAAAAGAAGCCCCCTACGTAAATTCTAAACTCTAACTATTTTATTTTCCGTGACGATGCGCTGATTTGTTTACCATATAAAATAAATACATGTATGAATTGGCCACTAAATAGTCACACCATTTTTACTTTTCTATGTACTCTTAAATGGATTTAAAAGTTCTAGAGGTCGTCAAGTGGACCAAAACTCGACCCAAAAATATGTAATGTAAATATTTCTCTATTTCACCTCAAGCTGTAAAAATAAAACATGAATTAAATTCCATTTTGTAGCCCCTGAACTGCTTAGTATAAACTAAATTAAAATTAAAACATACCTCGTCTTGCAGTTCAAATAAATAGTGTCTTTTTCAATCCACTACATGTTTCGCCATGTTGGCATTTTCAAGTGGTTTACACAGAAACATTGAGACTTGAAACATTATAATATCCGAATTGGACTCGTAAAATTGTAGAAATTTACAAATAAACACAAAACTGTACATACATTTGACACGTACGAACGAAACATTATTATGTAGGCCTACAACACATTGCAACCCGATCACGGCACTGACTGAGACCAAATCTCAGTCAGTGCCGTGATCGGGTTGCAATGTGTTGTAGGCCTACATAAATATGTTTCGTTCGTACGTGTCAAATGTATGTACAGTTTTGTGTTTATTTGTAAATTTATACAATTTGACGAGTCCAATTCGGATATTATAATGTTTCAAGTCTCAATGTTTCTGTGTAAACCACTTGAAAATGCCAACATGGCGAAACATGTAGTGGATTGAAAAAGACACTATTTATTTGAACTGCAAGACGAGGTATGTTTTAATTTTAATTTAGTTTAAAACATGAGTTTGTAATTTAATATATTTTTTTTATTTTCTGTGTATATTTTGTTGTTATTTCATCACCACCATGGCAACCCATAAGGCCCATGTTATTTTTGATTTATTTATAATAATTTTTTGTGCTTATTGTTGGGCCTATTTTACAATTTATGAAGGCATTCTGCACATCTACAGTAAAATATCATCCTAACAGTATGTATAGATTTTCCCCACGATGCACACTAGCTGAGAAAAAAGGTTTTCAAGAAACATGCTTGCCTATTAATATATAGATTCTTTATCCAAAATTTAATTTAATTTTTTAACCGGTTTTAATACACGATATGTTTTACTGCACTTAAATATATATTCTTTTCTCATAAAAAGGGGATATTTAAGCAAACATAGTAATCACTAATACATTTATTGAAAACACGTAATAATCTTATACAAAATATTCAAAGGCACGAGGTGAAAGTTATAAACTAAAGTTTTGACGAATTACTTCTTGCAATCTCACACAATTTGATATTGAATAAAAATAAATAAGACTTACTTATTTGGTCACATACCATCTGGAAAACAGTAAAAAGGTAAGAAAGTATGTAAAAAATTCTTATGTACTTAAAAACTAACATAATTTTAAAACCATAATTTCTTACGCCTTTAGATAAATATACCGGTAAATAAAGTTTCTTGACATAAACGTTTTCTTAAGATTTTTGAAAAAAAATATTGATTTTAATAAACATTTATTATTTTATAACTATATTCTTCTCCACTAACATTAGAGGTACCCCTTTGTTTTTAAATGAATAATCCTAACAAAGGGAGAATATTAACAGATTTATAAAACAAATTTTTTACATCGGTACAAGCTTAACATATTATGTGGGTACTCAACGACCGGCAAAAATGTGATAGCGCGTCGTAAGCCAGTCTTAAAACTGATCAAGACTATAGTAATTTTAACGTGAGTTTTTGCACTGACATGATGATGTCCTATGATTTTGCCAAAGAGGTAGTTGTCTATATTTAGTTAAGTGTAGTTAGAGTCTATCGTGATAATATTTTAAGTTACTTTGGTACAAGACGTTTGGCCAACTAGAAGGAAACATCTGACTGTAATCACATGGTTTGGGATTCTTCGTAACCTGAAGCTACGTTGGTACGGAAGGATTGGTCAGTTAAGTAGACGTATGTCTGTAATTGGATATAGTTAGGGCCTGGCTTGATAGTTCATGAAGTTACGTTGGTTCAGAAGGTTTTGCCAGTTAAGTAGACGTATGTCTGTAATTGGACATAGTTAGGGTCTTGCTTGATAGTTCATGAAGTTACGTTGGTTCAGAAGGTTTGGTCAGTTAAGTAGGCGTATGTCTGTAATTGGATATAGGTAAGATCTGGCTTGATAGTTCATGAAGTTACGTTGGTTCAGAAGGTTTTGTCAGTTAAGTAAACGTATGTCTGTAATTGGACATAGTTAGGGTCTTGCTTGATAGTTCATGAAGTTACGTTGGTTCAGCATGTTTGGTCAGTAGATGTATGTCTGTAATTGGATATAGTTAAGGTATGGCTTGATAGTTCATGAAGTTACGTTGGTTCAGAAGGTTTGGTCAGTTAAGTAAACGTATATCTGTAATTGGATATAGTTAAGGACTGGCTTGATAGTTCATGAAGTTACGTTGGTTCAGAAGGTCTTGTCAGTTAAGTAAACGTATGTCTGTAATTGTATATAGTTAAGGTCTGGCTTGATAGTTCATGACGTTACGTGGTTCAGAAGGTTTGGTCAGTTAAGTAGGCGTATGTCTGTAATTGGATATAGGTAAGATCTGGCTTGATAGTTCATGAAGTTACGTTGGTTCAGAAGGTTTTGTCAGTTAAGTAAAAGTATGTCTGTAATTGGATATAGTTAAGGACTGGCTTGATAGTTCATGAAGTTACGTTTGCTCAGAAGGTTTTGTCAGTTAAGTAGACGTATGTCTGTAATTGGATATAGTTAAGGTCTGGCTTGGTAGTTCATGAAGTTACGTTGGTTCAGCATGTTTGGTCAGTAGATGTATGTCTGTAATTGGGTATAGTGAAGGTCTGGCTTGGTAGTTCATGAAGTTACGTTGGTTCTGAATGTTTGGTCAGTAGATGTATGTCTGTATTTGGGTATAGTAAAGGTTTGGCTTAATAGTTCATTTAGCTACGTTGGTTCAGAATGTTTGTTCAGTTAAGTAGACGTATGTCTGTAATTAGACATAGTTAAGGTCTAGCTTGATAGTTTATGAAGTTACGTTGGTCCAGAAGGATTGACAAACAACGTAAATGCTCGTGTGTAGTAGTTAGATGTAGTTAGTGTATGTAAAAGGGTGGATGCCTAGAGAATGTCAAACTACAGTGACTCTCATTGTATGCTCCTGCACTGACAAGGTAGTGTCCGAAGTTACATCAGTAGATGACGTCCCATCAGTAGCCACTGGGGTAGAAAGTGGCGTTTCCTTTGGAACAGCTGTCAGCAAGCTGTAATAAACTTGTTATATATAATACATGCACTTAAAATATATCAGTAAATTCAATATATTAGACATTAGACACATTGTCCTGCTTTTTTTTTTAATTTTCTCACGTAAGAGATTCTAGGAGAATAGATTCTGCGAAGCTGTTCGATTCAATCGGGTTCATCCCTTAGGGCGAACAAAATTGCCTTGTTTCTGCAAATAAGGAAAGCAAATACGAAAATATTCATTTGGCTCTTTCAGCCTTTTTACATCTAGTTCACTGATTCGTAATTTATATATGTTTACTAAGTTTATCTTTTACTTATGTTTAAAAATTAATTTTAATTAACCAATTAAAGCTCTATATTATTTTTTTTACTATAAAGGATTCATGACATCCTTACATGAACCACAACACATTGGATAGAAAACAGCATTTGCATTTATGTGTCATGATTTTCACTAATATCATCTACATTTCATATAAATATAAATCAAACTTTAAGTTGAAATAAAGTTAAACTGACTATGCCAATTTATTATTAATTGTTTGGTGATTCGAATTTTATAAACAAAATATTTACTAATGATAGGTGGGCTGTATTAAAACTAAAGCATTGATCTTCTTCCACACTTTAATATATTGGTAATGTTTTTGTCTTCCTTTTTGTAAACATATGTTGCTCTATTTTATACAAACCTTTTAATTGGTGATTCAGGAACTATAGTTGGAGGAGGTTTTCCATGTTTGTCTACATCGCCAACTTTGTAGCTAAAATGAAATACTCGCAATTAGTGTAGTTCCCCCCAAACATTTGTCAAGACCCTTTTTACAATATATTTGGAAATACATCTCAATAAATAACCATAACAATACTAGATTGGTTTCATGGTCATGCAATTTAAGATCGGTTGGTGCAGACCTGAAATATTATCCGCTGTCGTAAACAATTCTTAAAACAAACAACAAATAAACTTTCTAGATATTGACATGATTGAAAATAAGTGTTAAACACTATGTAGGCTATCTTTGGTTATCTATCTTAGACAGAATAAATACATGATTTAGGAATAAAATCTGCACTCATATTTCACATTCACCAACATGTTGTGTTGTAATTAATAAATTTTCTTGTGAGAAGATGCAAAGTAGATTCCCTTTGGCGCGGTTCTTCAAAGCTTGTATGTTTGCCTGTGACATGAGCGTAATTAATTATACTCCTTGCTTTAGAAGATTTCGGTATTAACATTTATCAAATAGGTTTAAAATAATTAATGCAACATTTTATTCTGAAAATACTTGGTAATGCATGAGTGTATGATTTGAAACATCCGACTTATTTTTCTTTGTTTATTTCGTTCTTTTTTATTGTTCTTAATTGTTATTAGGAACATGAAATTATTTATAATCTTTTGTAGGCCTTTAAAATATATTTCCTCATTTACTTATATTATATCTTGTACTTTTAATATATGTATATTATAATTATGACTATGTAGCGTTTCCTGTACAGGGTAACTATTGTTCCTTTTTAACCCAATTTGTTATTTAAAATAACCCATTTATTGTAAATATACCTTATGTGGTAAAAATACACTTGTAAAAAGATTTTTAGTACAGATCATCAAGATTTGAAAAAACTTTATAAGAAAATGTACTGTTTGAATCTAGAAAATTAATACAAATCAACGAGAATTTCTTTGTTTCTAAATCAACATCGTACCAAAATAAATATTAATTATTCTCATCAATACATATACAAATAAACTTACAAACCACACACTAAAACTTAATGTATTGGTATGAAATAATGTGGAAATCATACTAAGCCACATGTCTAATGTATATTTTAAAAACAGTACATTTTTTAATACTTCAAAACAAAATAAGAAAAACTATTTTTGCAGCTAAGAATGTTATGGAAATAGCAGAAATATATAGTTACATTAAAAAAGGGTTTTGCTCATGAATCGTAAAGATAAGGTAGAAAAGGCTACCGCTTGAGGGCTTAAAGGCTACAGGCTTACCTAGGACAACAACCAATTAAAGTTCCACCGAATTCTTCACCGTCTTCAAGTGTCTGGGGCAGATGACGATGTAGCGTCTCTGGTAACAGAAGACTTATCAGTCCTCCAGAGACGAGGAGAGCTCCCATGATCAGAAGAGGCAGAATCAGCATTTCCGACCCCTGTGCCGATAATGTTTATATAGAGCATACTTAAAATTTATAGCACCCAAATCTTATAATATATAATTTTGAAAATGTTAAACTTAATTCTCTTGATAAAATTTTAAGTATCTGCTTAGTTAGTGATCAAAAATTATATGTACAATTTAACATGTAGCACATATGTTAAATTTGTTTACATTTCTGCGGAATATTTTAAAACTAGTTTAGATTTCCGTCTTTCCCACATCCCACCGAAAACACTGTGTGATGTTTCGTTATAGTGGTTGTAGCGTTTCTATCATTTTTAACACTACCAGAAACAAGGAAAGCTCGTTTATAACAGATGCTGGTGAACAATTCATATAGCAATACCATTGGCGGGATGTGCCTTACTCCCTTATACGAGTACTCGTATATGCTGTAAAATAACCATGATTAGATGTTTTTTACGTTGATTTTGTCCGGTTGTACTGTGACCTCCTCTCTGGGTGTAAGTCGACGATTCCGGTGGTTCTGGTCCTAAGATCAACTATCTACGATCTTCAACCAAATTGTGGTCCGGAGAAGTTGTGTACAGTGTTACTGTGACCATAGTATCATAGTATTGTCATAGTTAGTACAATATAAATTTACTATGTTTGTGTTTAACGTTTTCAACCTCAATGTAAGAACCGTGATAATGTTAACAAAGAACAGAGAGATAATCTTGACAATTGTGTTGATTCTCAACAGTAATCCACTAGTAGACAGGATTACATAAACACATCAAGAACCCATGTAAAATAATCTTTGAAAGCCTAACGCAAATCAAGACTACACAGGAAATATGTTAAAATATATGCATTGTAAATCACCCTTATCAAACTATTAGAGGAATGGTGTCGATGCACGGACTTACGAGGTAGTTGACGATGGGTATGAGTACTGGCCCCACCATCCCCGCTACACTGCTAAAACTCATTCCCAACCCTCTGACTACTGTGGGGTAGAGCTCTGATGCCACCAGGGGTAGCACCACATAGGAGGATGAAATACCCATCTTGCCCACACAATACAGGGCTAGAGTCCATGTTGGACCTGTAAGTGTTTAGTAACACATGAATAACACATACCTCACATTACTCCTATCGTCATTATATTGTAAAGTTTAGTTTACTTTAGGAAATTTTCAGGTTTTAGAGTGTTGTACCGGTACATGTTTTTGAGGAGAAAATGTTTAGTTACACAATTGATAGTACACACACAGGGAAACCTACCCTCAAGAAGCTAATTGTTTAGAGATGATGACGTGTAGATGAGTGTCAAATCAAATAAGTGTTAATTGACTATTTCGATAACATTTTTTAAACAAAATTAAGCTGTTATTCTGGCTAAAATAATACTTTGACTCCTAATAGTCGTGGTTCATTGTTTAAGCTCAACTACCAACCCCCGTGTTACAAGGCGATGGCCGTTAGTAAAATATCCGAACTATATAATTACTTTCAAGTTTCATCAAAACTATACTTATAGTATAATACCATTTTACACACATGTTTATCGTTTAGTTAGTACTAAGACAAAACAATTAAATATAATATTAATGCAACACGTATATTTTAATCATATTGTCTATAGTCTATAGTACGTCTAAACCCGAATTAACTGTTTCAAATGCAACAGAAATATCTAACTAACTTTAACCATATGATACAAATAGTCCACAGATACGTTATGATTAACTTCAGGAGGGCAAATTAGCATATTTGACTGTATGAAAGGGGTTTGCTGGAGCGTAAACATTATCAGATTTGACTTACATACCCTGTGTAAATTCCAGTTCATAGACCAGGGGTTGAAGTGCATAAAGCGTATGATGTGTGATATGTAGGGTTATTGCTTTTTTATCAAAATTCGTTATTTGTGAGGTCTAGATGAGTTTACATATTATGACGGATAGTGTATAATAGATTATACAAATAATTAATGCGAACAGCTGGTATACTTTGCAATAAAAACAATTATTTAGTCAGGTTAATAACCTGACAAAACAATTTTGTGACAAACTAAATTAAAATAAGTTATTAATCTGGTATAACTGGAGCAGCGGGCTTGGTTTTCCACACTATTGGGACAAATTCAGTCAACTGGTTTTATTAATCATCGCTCACAATAATGTTTTATGATGTACTTACCTTTACTCTATACGTCTCAAGTGTTGAAAAAAAGCGTTAAAAAGTCTCCTGAAGGGACAAATCACAATAAACTGTGAATAAAACGTCAATAGCAAACGAGTATGTCTTTATTTTGCGTTTTTAAAGCATTGGAACTTGTTAAATGTAGACAGATATCAAAATAGCAAAGGTCATGGGCGTTCTGTTAGTTAGCATCTCAAATACGATGTAAAAAGAACGAGTATCTGGCATATTCAATATTATTTTTATAGGTTGTAACTGCATTGTGATTCTTCGATAAAAAATGCAACTGTTGGAGACACGCCAGCTAGACAAACTTGAATTGGGTAGAAATATGCCAGATAAGTAGTACCATGTTGAGCGATTCACGACACTAGAATAAACAAAACATTTACGCATGTTGTGCTTAGGAAATATAAGCTAAATTTCTTAGTAAATAATTAGATGCTGATTTATTTAACCGAATCTACTACAGCTACTACTTACTCTGCTGAACCAGTAGAGTCCCAAGGCAGGCTAGACCTCCTATAACCATGCTTACACACAAGGTCCATCGTCGACCAGCGCATTCCATGGCTGGCCACAGCACTATGTATGTAGGCAGTTCTACAGCACCGGCCAAGAAGAAGTTGAGGAACTCGTCACCACCCAGAGCTGGTGCGTAGTAGGAAAGGCCAACATATACCGAGGTGTTTGTAAACCTACACAATTGAATTACATAATTTATATTTGGTAAGTGTAAAAAAGATTACGTTCAAAAATATGTAAGAGTTCTTAGTTTTTCTTTCTTCTCATCTAGTAGCTGATGGTTATCATTCCGATACAGTTTCTGCTACGAGAATCAAATTCCTAGTGAAAGAACCCAGATTTTAACAGAGCTGGACTTATGTGTTATATAACATGAATGGACAGTAGAGAATCATACTGGAACCTTTTTACGATTAGATGCATGAATAATACGTTCTACGTCCAAACGAAAAAAAAAATGAATGGAAGAGATCACAAAGAAGCTTTATTTTCCCTAATTTTTTAATCTTCTTTAATTAATTTGTGTTTTTTTAATCCATTTCCATATATTTTATTTTGTTATGTATTTGCTTAGTTTAGTAAATCATATATCATCTAAGGCATTCTGTTGAACAGTTTGTACTGTAAACGAAAATAAAGACATTTTGATTTTATCAAGGCATTCCTAGTCCAACTCAAAACAAAGGGGACGTCAGATGATACCTCTCCCCAAAACATAACCTAAAAAACCTAGAGTCAGTCGAATAACAGTTGTTGCCCCTTTTCACAATTTCTTTACACTCTTTCAGCTTCTAATACATTTATGCAATCTAAACAACTCAATTATATACAAGTATTTTATAAAATTGCCAAAGACTCTTTAGCAACTGACATAAATAGAAGTGATTGCGGATTATTTATTATACTGTATATAACTAACGGAACAAGCAGGTCAAGAAAGATTTCCTACGCTGGCAACTACAAAAGCTTATTATCTGATGATTCCCGAGGCAAAGGGAGTGCTATGTTGTTTTCCAATGGTGAAGATAAAAGAGGGATCAACTTCACCACAGTACTGCTAGCTAGTGCAGAAGAGTGCGGTACACATATACACTAAGCCATGTGATGAATAGGCACGCACAAATTCAGTCAAGTGCCGCTTCAGTCACAAAGGCGAGCCAATGTTGACTGCATGAAATGATCCGACTGTTAGTATCAACGTCCAGCTCTCTCCGTGTTTGATTACTATTGAGAAATTGTTTGGTTTTTATTTCACAAACAACAGCTGATTATAATTTTCAACATCCTACATTTTTTTACCATATGAAGGTGATGATGAGAGTTTTCCTCCTGAGGTTTGGTGTTCTGAGAAGATCCATTACACCATATCTTCTATTATGATCCTTGTCGCTGTCTTTCTGTTGCATGTATCTTTCTACTTGATATTTTCTCTGAAACAAATTTAATATACAATAATATTGCAATGTAACGCATTCTGCCTTAAATAAAACTTAATTCCGTATGCACTTGGAACATTTTAAAGAACCAAATAATAATATATATTAGGTTACATTACCTTAATCATGGATCACTTGGCGATTAAGGTAATGTAACCTCATATATATTATATCTCAGTGATTTAGAAAAAAACAACATACAATATGAAACCAAATAATGTGGAACGTAAATGTTGTGATACATAAATACAAAATGATTAAATGCATAATGATAAAACATTTAGAAAATGGTTACACGCCGTATATATTTTAATTTAATAATTATTTATCACAATTTTTCAAGACATGCATGTCTGAATTACCTTAAGGTGGACCATATAATTGGCCGGGAGAGACTTCCCGTTAACTCTGACCATCTTTTTTAGTATCTTTTCCGCTTCCTCGAACCTTCCTCTCGCCAGGAGCCAGCGGGGGGACTCTGGCAGAACCCTTGTACATAGAAAGTGAACATATTTAACTTATTGTTATGGTTGGAACATGTCAAATAACAGGACCACTGATAAAACACTTTATGGCAAAACCATCCCCACGTAAGATAAAATACGCAAATTTAGTGTTTTATGATTGACAAAACAAGAAAATACTACATTTGGTTACGAAAAGCTTAAATTTATACAATAACTAAAGACCAGGAAAGACAACGTGACCTAAGTAACTGAACTTTAAGTAAAGATAACAGTTTGAATGGTCATAAAAAACAAAATCTTTAGTTGACATCTTAAATGTAATATTACTTAACACTATTATTACCTACATTACAAGTTTTAGTTTAGATAAAAAGAAAGAATAGCTATTTAAATTTTGTATCGTCATTTTATCTAACAGTGGTCTGCAAATGGATCCACGTAGATTCATTAATCATACTTATATTCTTTTGTTGTTTCTAGCCTTAATTAATTCGGGTTCTCGTTCGGTTTTTATTTAAGGGAAAAGGAAGACTTATTTACAATTTCAAATGTGTATACTAATTTTATCGTATTTTGGAATATGACGCGTTATGTATGTATTTAAATCTGTTGTTTACTTGGTAACTATTTTTTTAACTGAAAGTAGAAAATGCGTCAAATAAAACTTGCAATAAATATATTTACACTTGTATCGTTTAATCACATGACGGTAAATACATATAAAAAGTTAAGTGGTGATCGATTTCGATTGGACACTCCAATCATCAGACCCAATAGTCATTCGCTTATTGGGTGCGAATTATAATGGGACTGAGTACAGTTGAATGTATTTCAGCGGAGAATGGGTTTTTTATGTTTACTTAAATTTAATTGTATAATTTAACTGTAAAATTTATGTTTAAAAGTGAAGAAACATTTTTCATTTGCAACGTTTTATCCAATTAAATGTTTGCAGAACAACGATGTGCCAAGTGATATACAGTGAACAAAGTTAATGTATTGGAAAGTGGGATGAAATAGAGGAATAGGGGCAGGAACATGAGAATGCGACAGATAGAAGATTAATTGACTTGTAGGGGATGATAGATGACAGGGTGTATCTGAGACCGCATGGCTGGGGGAGAATGAGTAAAACAGTCTCTTAATGTATCATATGATTGATGGGCTTTTTTAAACATACTTTTCGCTGCGACAAGAAAATATTTTTAAAATATAATAATCTCCTGGAATCACAGTTTTTGTGAGCATCAAAAACTTGAATGTAGCTAGAAATTGATCGGTATTTTATAAAAATTAGTTGGTAATATAACCACAATCTAATTTTTGCCGAACTTAAAACTTTAGACTTTAATACTTTTCTATATTACATTTACATACTAAAACTATATTCATACTAAAAAACCTGTAACCATACATATCTCAACCTTACACATCAACATTGGATTAAAATGACGATCCATTGCGAAAATATTGAATTGTCCAAGGTACCTGTATGTCAGCGATCCTAGTGTCGTCATGGCCGTGCCACGTCATAGTGTCCTGCACTGACGAGACCAGTTGTAAATATTCGTACAGCTATGTCGTCCCGTGTTTTCATATTCGTGGATACGTGTTTACAGACAACCTCAAATAAGGTAAAATGAAATTCGATGAAGCCTGACGATGGGATTTTAATCTCGAAACCGCCATAGCCGACATTATTTTATCACTGACGGACAGGTCCTAATCCTACAACTGATCCTGGGTCACTAAGAACCATGAAATTGTAACAGGTTGGTCATAGATGAAACCCCTTCTGGGAACATACATTACCATAGAATCTCCGGTACCGTTCATAAAAATGGTTACAGTAAATCTGTAGACACATCTGAAAGAGTTGGGAAACGTGTTATATTGTGTTCATGTACATATAAAAATACCAAAGGTAAAATACAAATACACGGTACGATAGAAACTATGGAAATAATGGAAAAATCTTACCACCAGTAGAGGAAGAATGATAGAAAAGGCACAGACGTGGCCAGAGCAAGCTGTCTCCAGTCTCTTATGAGATAAACTACAGCTGCTAAAGCTACTAGTCCTAGAGAGTAGGCTATGTTGGTGAGGATGGTACAAACAGTGCGATGCTTCGGTCCTACTAGCTCTATAGCTGTAACATAACAGTAACAATTAAACATTGACATGAGACAACAAAAACATTAGTCAACATGAGAGAAAGAATTAAAAAGTAGTAGAAATGAAATACTCGGTAATGGCACACAATGATCTGTAATGCAGCGTATGGAACGTACGTAAGATGTATTATATGTGTTCAATACGAATTTGAACGTTATTGTTGACTGTTGTCCATTAAAAATATAAACAGATACAATTTTATCATTTGCAAGGGGTGAAAAAATAATTAAGTGTTGGATGCCTTTTATCGCGTTTTTAAAGTTCATAAAGTGAAGGATAACTATTTTAATTTTAAGTAAAGTGGAATTCTAGGTGTATTGAGTGCACTTCGATTCGATTCGTAACGGAACTTTTTCTGTTTTTGAGTGAACGAAAATTTTTTTTACTTGCAAATTTGGATTCAGATCACTTGAAAACGGGAGAAGTTCCTTATCCTTTTGAAAAGTAGTGTTGTCAAAACATTTTGCGTAGAAAATACCCGTTATACCTGTTATTAATGAAAGAAATGCCTCTGCTATACTACCTATGGCATAGACTCATGCATACTATTTTAAATAATAAACGAAACACTTACGTGAAAGATATGTGGACAATGAGTTAATGTTTTGACATTTGTTAATTTCACCGACACATACGTATATAGGGTGAAAAATGACCTAGTCGTAATTCCTAATAAATGACCTAGTTGTAATTCATAATTTTAGTATCCCCCGTATTACATGTATATGTAAAACATGGTCTTCACCTTGAAAAGTCATATAATATCTTTGTTCTGATACGTATAAATTTACGCTTTATAATACGAGCAACGTTTGTGCACAATGATTTCGTTTCAGGCTAAAAACAATATCCATAATACAATATCCACAATATCAACAATATCCCACTGATCTGGGAAAATTGAATTAAATGAAATTTTAATATGTAAACATTGGTCTTATGGAATGATAGGTAGCCATGACAGTTTTACGTTAATATAAATAAACTAGCTGACCCGGCGAACTTCGTATCGCCTAAGTTATAGGTTTCCCCTAAGACAGACCGATGGAAAGAAAGTACCGTTACGTTTAATTTTCAAGATGATCTCGTTCGCATCGCTCAATCACGTCCTGGTTGAAGTTCGTTCGCTACGCTCACTCACCTTTGGGTTGTAGCTCGTTCGCTACGCTCACTCACCTTTAGGTTGGAGCTCGTTCGCTGCGCTCACTTGCCTTCAGGTTAGCTCGTTCGCTACGCTAACTCGCCTCCAGGATAAAGTTCGTTCGCTACGCTCACTCACCTTTGGGTTGGAGCTCGTTCGCTACGCTCTTCACCTTTAGGTTGGAGCTCGTTCGCTGCGCTCACTTGCCTTCAGGTTAGCTCGTTCGCTACGCTAACTCGCCTCCAGGTTGAAGTTCGTTCGCTACGCTCACTCACCTTTTGGTTGCAAATTAGCTGTTGTCATAAATGTAAAAGAAATAATAGTGCTGCACCCTGTTGGTAATCCTTGTAACTTTAATGCTATTGAACATCATAGAACAGAACCAACTTGTTTAATTGAAACAGCTGTTAAGATTCATTAATTCCATTTCTCATAAGGTTAACATGGGAAACTCCAGAGCCACTGGGGCGGAGCCCTTTTAAGAATTTCGAAACGGGAAATAGTTTACGTCCGATTCGCATACCTACAGAATTTACACACCAAATTTCATAACGATCGGTGAAGTCGTTCCGGAGGAGTTTGCAGACAAACACTGTGACACGAGAATTTTATATATTAGATTGATCGCAATGTTTATAAGAAACCACCTACAGTAGAGTGGCAAATAACTAAATACAGTACAAAAGAAAATTACATTCCCTTAAAAACCATTTAGCATTGGTTATTTAATACACTTGGGGTGTTTATTAGGCAATGGGATAATTACGAAAGTTCAAAATCGTAGAATATTTACCACAAAAGATTATACACTAATGCTGAACAAAGAGTATTTAGTAGAAACCCGAAGGACGTTCTGTAGTTTCAACCATAAATATATGCATCATTAACATTTATTTGTTGATCCGAAAATAAATATGCTTGTATTATTATTTCAATGCAACTGTCAAAAAAACTTCTTAACTCAAGTAGAGATTATTAATATTAGATCCATCCAATTACGCCATTCTTTTATGTGTTTGATCTATGCCGAGGACGATCCAATTGTTGCGACGTTTCTCGATCCAATGACTTGTCGCAACCAGAGAGTACATAATATTCGCAACTCGCAACAATGCTGGTCAACAGCTGATATGTTATCACTATTTTTTTATTGTACTTTATTGTAGACATTTTCAATATTGATTATTTGTCTGTATGGAAATGATTGTTTAAAGAGCATAAAATAAGCATGAGTACCAGACCGTAGATGTTATGGCTTTGTTTCGCAAACCCTTAAATTAACCTTTGAAACTACATACTATACTACAGAAAACCACATCCTAGAGCATTCGGAGTGTTCATTTGCAGTTTTACTAACTATTTTGCCGTCTTTCTATGAGTAGTATGAGTAGTATGTACTCAGTAGTATGAAAGTAGAGTATGAAATCAGTAGAATTAATTAGCTTTTAACAAAAATAACATTTTCTTAGGCCTAGCACAAAACTGTACGAAATACATATCAATTATATCAAGTATATCAATTAATTGGTAGAGGAAACGCGATGTGAAATATATTCCAATGAACTATTAAATATGACATTAACCTTTATAATACTGTATCAAGTCTTATGCCTTAACAATGGATCAGATTTAAAAAATAACAATATAATGATACCTCTATTTTTAGATAGAGCATTTTTATTTTGGTAATTAGTTACTGTGTCAGTAATGCGAATTTATTTAGGCCTACGATGCTTTTAAACGACTCGAGACCACAGTATCGTGCAAAAAAATTTTGCAAATAGCACCAATACGTGATTATGAGAAAATCTAATTATATAAGTTTTGTATTACATATTTTACATTGTATTTCATAATATCATTGCAATTTTATGTTGGTCTATGTGCATTTTTTAACGTTACATACAAACTAAACACCACGAGCAATTCTGGGTCGCCTGGTAATACATTATAATATATGCTATAGATTTATTATTTACTAGACATTTTGTCATTAAATCTCGTGTAAATATTGTTCACATTTTAGTGTTTCAACTTTCTCCATGAAGTGAGCTTGAATATGATTAATATTTGTTGGTTAATGGGAATAACTAGGTGACGGAAACGGTAAGTGAGGGACAATACATGAGGGAGCCCAGTATATTGGACCTTCAGTTTAATTAAGACCCGCAGTGCAGAGCATTGCATATTCAGCACAATACATGCTTTAGTGCGATGAGCACTGGTCTATACTCAACAGTTTACTTTTGAATCATTTTATCTATACGAAATCCAAAATTAGATTTTTGGCTGGGTATGTTTTATATTCATTAAGTGTATTTTCATGAAAGTTTCATTATCTTATTGAAAATGTAATTTTATCACCCTGATTTTTATGTTTTAATTTGATTTTTCTAAAACAAACTATAAGACATACATTTATGATTACTATTTGATTCACAACGTATAAGTAAAAAAATCATAAGAAACCATTTTTATTTTACCGTTTCAGTATGGTTAGCTTTATATTTGCTAAGGAATTATGACGAAATCCTTCACCAGCCGTAATTCAAAGAATATTTGGTTAGTTCTTACTTAATGCTGTTCTATAGCTCTTACTTCACGTAAAAGATTTCGTCTCTTATACGAATGATTAACTGTTAATTAATCTTTTAAGGTTGAAACTTGTCTTAGATGCCTCTTAAGTTTGTATTAAAAGTTATGTGTGTTTAATTATTTATTATAAAGATACGCATATCCAATAAAACATTTTAATATTGTCTTACCTAAGACGTATGGTGTGCCCAAAATAGCAGGAACTGTAAAGCCTACCCCGACTCTAAAAAACGTCCAGGTGGCGAAGTCTTGAGCGAAGGCGGTGGCGATTCCGAAGAAACATTCTATAAATAGGTAAATGAAAAATGAAGGCCTCCGACCTAAACTGAAAAAAACAAACGATAACATGTTTTTTAATTTTTTTTAATTTTGAAATACACAAAAAAACAAAGAAATGTATATCCTTTAATGTATTTACAATACAATCGAACACAACTCAGATTATGATATACACAATGCTGCTTTTCAGATATTATTAAACATGATCAAACTACTATCATATAGCCAGCAACTAAAAAGTAATAGATTTAGAACAAGAATGGTTGTTTATTGAATTAAATTTATATTCCAATTAAATGTGAATTGATATTTGTCATACAATAAGACTTCAGTGGTGTAATTTATATATTTCTTTGAAAATTTTATTGTAAAGTGACCAGAACGTCCTTTGTTTAGCAAGAACGATGAAAAAGGAAACACCTTAAGATATTAAGATATTAGATCGTGTAGGATGATGTTTATAGAAACTCAACTTATTCTAGTCAGCAAAACATCGAAAAGACCTTCCTTTGAGTTCCATTCCAAATAGAGTAAATGAAGACACCTTTGGTCCTCTTGGGGGTTGAATACATGGCTAATTACTTATACACTGCATTAGGCCCTATTCATCTACTGGTTATCTAAGTTCCATTAATTTAGTATACGAGAGATATTAAATTGATAATTATTTCAGTTTTTAAGAATTAAGTCATTCGGTTATTTAAATTTCAATGTTAAACATCTTTAAAGACTTATATTCACAGTAGCAGCATGAATTATATAAAAAGAAGACTCTATAAAGACTATATATATGATTTGTTATTCCACGTATCTTTTTTTATCTTGTTTATAACATTCCATATTATAACTTATAGCATATTTCTAATATAAATATTGCAAATCAGGTTCTGCTTGCACCCTGACAAACTAGCATTAAAGATATCCTCAGCTTGAACATTTTGAATAATAAAAATGTTGAGAGGAAAACACAACGAACGCTCCAATCTTGTAATTACGATTCAAATATGGGTCTATTGCTTTGTGGTTGTAAAAATATAAACAACATAGCTTATGTTACGGTCTTACCTGTCTTGCAGATATCCAAATATATAGTTCCCAATAAGGCCCCCAGCTCCTAACAAAACTAGTGCTAAAGTGCTATAAAAGTCTTTTTGGCACACCATGTCCCACTGAAACAAGGAAATACGAAGATTAATTATTATTGTGAATTTATTTACGATATTGTCAAACTATTGGCTATGAATAAAGGTCCTTAGAGTCAAAGGACGCTCCCTGTTTACAGTTAAGGACACAGATCTTCTAAGCTGGACAGCTGCGAAAACCTAGAAATTACAATTGGAAATGGTCTAAGTAATAATACCGGTTACCATGGATTTAATTCCAGACTCCCACTTTTCGTCCATCTCCTGTTACCGTAGTTAAAATTAAAATATTTTTAAGTGCGAAATATCTGTAGAGTTTGACGGTATATACTATTATCAGAACACAGCACATATTGGATCCTAATGGTCTCCTTAACGGATTTCTCTCTAAATTCCCAGTTATATTCACCATCGTGATCATTACAAATATTAACTTTTTTACCAAAACATCAGAAGGTAATCACACAAATCATTAGGTTTATTTAACTTATATTGATAAAGTAACTTTACAAAACCAGTTTTAAAACTGTTGTTCCAACAAAGCAATCTTGGGTTTGCCAGGAATTTTCAAATTTAGACATATATTAGGAAATGATATGTGGTCTTTGGGCAAAATGAATGTATAAAAAACTACGACACGCTATTCTATTCACCTACTTTGATGTACATTGCCATACTCAGGCCCAAATGACTTCTGTACAGTAATCCTAGCAAGTAAACAAGTTTCTGAGGGTTTTTTTGGAGGGGACGTTATAGGATTTCAGGCACTGTCATCCCTCCAAAACCACGAATAAATGGCCGCCGAAGCCTGTTCAAGAAGACACACAAACATGGTTTGTAGCATTAAACTAACCTCTGTCACTACAGTAGTGGCGTACTGGGAGTAGTCAAACGTCCAGCCATGTTTACAGCTAGTGACGTTTGTGTCCACTAGAGTGTGTTGACTGGAAGGTAGTGATCGCAGCTCACTGTAGTTTCGCACGTACATTGTACAATGACTGAATACTGGCTCGCCTTCTTTCCACTCCGCAGGAATACTAAAACAGTATATATTGGTTGTTATGGTTATGGAATGTCCAAAAATACTGAGATGGAATGGTAAAGCTAATTATTTCTCTTGGTACTCACATATTTGTACAACAATAACAAAAATAATTTTTTATTTTCTTAAAATATTCCGATAAAGTAAGCAGATGAAAATTATATATGGAACACTAAATGCTGTTGGGAAATCGAGATGGTCTAGGGGTAATGAAAGGGCTTAGTTTCTTGTGGTTCTAGGTTCAAACTCCCATTGGACAGTTTTTAGCTACGTGATAATTGTGCTTCGAGTCTGAGGTATGAAACGTTCTGACACATCGGGATTACAGAGTAGTACATATGACTACTGTTAGTCCTGCTAGATTGAAGAGTAGTACGTATGACTACTGTTAGTCCTGCTAGATTGAAGAGTAGTACGTATGACTACTGTTAGTCCTGCTAGATTGAAGAGTAGTACGTATGACTACTGTTAGTCCTGCTAGATTGAAGAGTAGTACGTATGACTACTGTTAGTCCTGCTAGATTGAAGAGTAGTACGTATGACTACTGTTAGTCCTGCTAGATTGAAGAGTAGTACATATGACTACTGTTAGTCCTGCTAGATTGAAGAGTAGTACGTATGACTGCTGCTAGTCGTACTAGATTGCTGAGTAGTAAACTGTTGTTAGTCCTACTAGATTGAAGAGTAGTGCATATGCCTACTGTTAGCCCTACTAGATTGCAGAGTAGTTCATATGACTGCTTTTAGTCCTACTAGATTGCAGAGTAGTACATATGATTACTGTTAGTCCTGCTAGATTGAAGAGTAGTGCATATGACTACTGTTAGTCGGTACTAGCTATGTACCGACAAATTAATTCAGATTTCGCTGGAATCTCAACACGTTATTTACTGTCCAATCAAGGTAGGATTGCCGGGTTGTGTTCAGGTTAACGACAACACATCCTTTCTGATCCTTCCGTGATCCTGTCTTAGCCTGGGTTTCTTGTGATCCTATCCTCATCACCCTGGTGCTACATATGCATGTTATCACTGTCTCATCTTTTGGCAGTTTATAACCTCTAACACTTAAAAGTCATCATTGATATATTTTTGGTGTTTTACAATATGGCACGGGTATTTTATTTTATAAAAACTATTTCCAATCTTATATATTAAGAACACTTTTACAAAACTTATGACAGCTAGCCTGACCATACTACTGGACCGATTTACACACAGGTTGTAATAAAAGAAAGGTTATCGGTCTTATATGTGCAGGTTTTATTTGTATTTTGAAAATATTTATGTTTGGGTCAAAAATGGAAATTCAACTTTTCTTATGGAGATTTGACATGGGGCCAAATGTTTAAGATTACTACAGCCAGACTGACCATACTACTGGACCGATTTACACTCGGATTATGCTAAAAGAAAGGTCCTATATGTGCAGGTGTCATTTGTATTTTGAGAATAATTATGTTAATAGGGTCAAAAATGGAAATTCAACTATTCTTATGGAGACAAATTATTTAACATGGGGCAAATTATCTATATAATAATAGGCAAGCATGTTTATTTAACATCTTTTTTCTCGGCTCCTGTTCATTGCAGGAAAAACCTACGCATAATGTTAGAAAGATATTTGCCTGTAGATGTGCAGAATCCCCTTATAAATTAAAATAGGCTAAATAATAAGCAAAAATTATGATTTTAAAACTAAAAAAGATTAACATTGGCCTTATGGGTTGTCATGTTGGTGATGAAAAAACAACAAAATATTAACAGAAAATCAAAACAAATTGAAGAAATTTCAATAAAATGTTTTATTTAAAGCTTGGGGTGAAAATTTATTTATAATCCCTAGATATATCTAATACGAAGGATATATTTCTTAAAACAAAACAAAACAACCTAAAACAACCCAAGAAAAATGTAAACCAGGGCTGGGAAGGAAAACAAAGGTAATTAAAATACATGGTAATCATGTAAAAAGCCAAGCCAACGTGTTAGCTCTCTACCAACGCTATGGATGAGGAATTAATATTCCTCATTAAATTCATACGACTCTTGATAATTATTATTTTTACGATATTATTGTTTAGTTCATGTTCACCTACATGTATTTGAGGAAAAGCACGAATGTTTGTTAGATAAAACAATTGGTCTTTTGAAACTTACCATTAACACAAGTTCCACTAACATTTTTACGTGGGTTGAACATTTAAATAGAATGAAAGAACACACCTTTTATATATTGATTTATGCCATGAATATTAAAAATAATATGGTTTAAATCAATCCGATATTCCCTGTCCACCTATCTTGTAATGTCAGCTTAGGTATTTAATTAGACATATTGAAAGAAACTTATGATTAACGCATTCAATAATAAATAATGAAATGCACAGGACGAAAACAAGAGAGTTCAAGTATTAAGCATGTGAGTATACAGTATAATAACAGATATAAATACAATTCGATTGATGGGCTGCCGTTATATTTGTTGTGTTTTAAGACACCGTCTACTAAAACCCCTCAACACCCACCCTAAACGAATTTGCTGAAAATTGCCACATACAAATTCGAATGAATAATTTAAACATGCATTTTAATATTGACCCTTTGAAACACTCTCTTGATTATTTTTCTAAATATCGTACATACATACATGTATATCTGACGTGCTCGATTATGTTGTATCATCTTATCTCACAATCTTTTAGACAGAATAGTAAGGGCTGATATCCTCTCATTGATAGGGGCTTTTTACTGATATTTTCCAATTACGAGTAAGGTTATCTCAATTTTAAATATAAACTAGCTCTAGATTTATATACCTAAAGTATCTAGTGACATATCTAGATTATTGTGACTTACATATTTTGACTTAAAAAATATTTCGTTCCTAATGAGTATCTCGTTATTTAGGGATTCTGAGGTTTATAGCCTTATTAAGAAAAGCTTTTTTTATTTACTTATAATAAGCAAGAAAAATAAAATATTTTCATGTAAGTTAAGTTAACGATTTTCACTCGTATCGTAGCAACAGACAAATTAACCCACTCCTTAACAGAATAAAAATATATAAAAAAATTGAGCTTGATTAAAACTAGCAAACATTTTTTATTAACTCTTAACTAATTTGTTATTTCCTTAGAAAACTAGTTCTGAAGAATGTATAGCTATAATTATTGTTATTCAAAAAACCTAAACGAAAAAGTCAAAATTGAAAGCAAGAAACGTTACAGGGAATATCGTTTCAATTATAGCCTCCGATTAGTTCTAATGGATTTTCGTTGAGTTCCATTGCGTTGGTATTGGTGGTTAAATTCATTATTGTTATACGTTTTTCAGTAACATTCTGAAGAGGAAATGGACTGGCATGTTTGGATCCATCATATTTGCCCGCTTTTATACATCACTTCCCACAAAACTAGTACTTCAGTAAACATATTGTTATACTATAACAATCCTAATATGCTATGTCTTACACGGGTTTCTTTTACACAATTGTTTGTTAAAATGTAAAATTTATTTGTCATAATCAAATATAAATTTCAAAAAGAATACTGTTAAAGAAAAACATGAGTGTTATACTCTAATCAACAATAGACACAAGTTCAATATATACAGTATAAATAGACTAGTTTGTATTAATTGAAAGAATTTTGTTTTATATAACAAACTGTCTATAACAATATATGGGTTTTTATTATGGCAGAAACAGGAAAGATAAAACATTGACGTGTTATTCCAATCACCCCCTGGAATAAATAACGAATGCTTTTATAATTGAAATTCAATTTGAAATGAAAGACTAAACTCAAGGATTTTTAACTCTGTCTCTCGGTTAAATACCCTTTTTTAGTTGATACTGTCTGCGGGGTAATCAATTTGTTCACCTCGATTTGATTTAGATATTAAGTTAAATTAAAATGATTTGTTGGGATAATGTGATCATTTTGCGAATAATGAATCAAATCGTGTTGAAATTCAAGAAAATATTTGAACAGCGTGGATTCAAATCGGTATTAAATTATGTTAACAGCTGATCTATTCTTGTAGCTACAAAATCATTCAATCAAAAACTTGCCAACAATAATTTGAATTCTTTCGCAAAATTACTAGCATATCATGATTGTTTATTTTAATTTTTTGTTCACCACACCAGTGACAATTACTCAATATTCACTCCTCTATACTTTTCAACCCTGGAACTCCTATTTTATTTTATTGTCTACATGAGATTAGAAAAATTATATACATAAGAGATGAGAACAAAAAAAAATTGAAACATTGAAAAATTTACACCTTCAGACATTTTGGTTGACTACAACACCACATTTTTCGTATACACTTTGGGGTGTGATAAAACATAGTGAAGTAAAACTTAAAGTCGTTCTTATTTTGTGTCTTCTTACTAGTTTATTCAGAATAATAAGCATAATGATCTTACTTAATTTATCAGATTTTAAGTTAAAATTTGTTAACACAGAACACCAAATATCTAAGCTCTGCGTTATTGAGGATTTTATTTATATACTAATCAGATTAATCATGAAGAAAATATCACATGATAAAATACTTACGCCTTTTAATAGTTTTTGTGCCACGATACAAATATTTAACGGCCATCAACACAATCCAAACGACCACAAAAACATTAAATCTTGTAATTTAACAATATTTTGCTTAAATTAAAATTCAAATACCCTATTTAAAAGATAAAATTAAAAAGTACAAGACAGTTAAGGATATTTTATGTGGAAGAAATTCCCTTCAGTCTTAGCAATTCCCTTTTCAATTTTCTTTAACCGACGAAAGATTGATGCTTTCAACACTTATTCATACCATACTACTCATCACCAATCAAAAAAACTCCATAAAGCTTCCAAACCATCTATGGAAGTATATATGGTTGGAAGTATATGTATGTGTAAGAAAATTGTAATACATTAATGTATAAACTTATAATAAGTTTTCAAAATATACATGAATGTGAACTAACTTTATCTTGTTTAATGCAGAAGACAGTGCATAAGACCGGTAAAACACTATTCTTATAAATTTTAAATATTGTCTAGATTAAAATATTTATTCCAAGGCAATACTTTGTACTATTTTGTTTAATTAAGTAAATTTAATTAGTATATAATTTTGAATATTCGAGTCACAGTTTTTTTTTTATACATAACATGCCCATCTTAAGAGTCCTAGATTCAATACAGATGGCATTTTGTAAGATAAAACAAATCATTTGAAGAGAAAGTGGCCCAAACCCCCTTAGTTATGATAAGTCTTAGATTAACTGAGAAATCATAATATAAAATTGATGTGGTTTCAATAGCATTTCGATACAATACACAGTAATATAGTAATAAAAACACTATTCACAGTAACTGTAAAAAAATCTTTTGTTAAGAAAACTCCTCAGCATTGTATTAAATTACGCCAGAAGTAGATGGACAGGTTTGTCTTTCATAACAATGGCTCCCAAGGGTAGACACTGTTCTTTGAATAACATTAATTACCCTTAGTTTGGTACAAAGGAGTTAATCTTGACCTCGTCCACTAAAGCACCTTAGGATGTCTCATTACACTCAAAGCTTTCCCTCCTACAACTTCAAAATGTTCGTAAAATCATAACAAAATTCATATAAAAGTAACGTTATATTGATTGAGTTTTCCTTAATCTAGTCTATTAATTGTAATAAACTTTGTTTTACTATACCGTTTTACATAGGCTAGAAACTCATTTTCATAGCAAGCCCAATGCAAGTGTTTGACTGTGGCCAAATATTTAACTGAAAAGTCAGCTGTTCACATTGAAATTCATGTTAAAACGTTAAGAAAAAAAAATTAGCTTCACAGACTTTTTAAAAGCAAACTTAATCTTGAAAAAAAGAAGTCTTGGGGGCAAAGCCCTAAAGGAAATGGTGATCTTAGTTACCTTTCGTTAGTCTGCTGGATCATAAGGTTCACAATGCCACCTCAATCATATTGAACGGTTAATTAAGACAATAGAAACAGAGATGTAGCAGAGAAAATACTTATTACATTAAGTATTGTGATACTGTTTTCCCTACTGTGATATAAATTTAATTAGTTTTTATATTAGTTAACGGGTATAATACTTAGGCTAGGCTAACAATAATTATAACCAGTAATCCCGAAATATTGTTCCATTGAAAATCAGATTCGAGAAGATAATATTTTAAATAATACTTTTTCATTTGGATATATTTGAAAACATCTTTGCTTTAACTTATCCATATAGAAACGTCGTACCGAATGCAAAATTGGTAACTTTAATTTAATTACTGTTGAAGTTAGATAAAATAATATAAAAGGTAGAGAAATTCTTAAATTACTATATTTTAAATTAGTTTAGGATGGAAATCCTATGAAAAGTTAATTACCTGGATTTTAGCGCAGTATATAGTCTTATATATTAATTAGTTTGAGAAATACGTTATAGCTGATTATTTTAAGTGACTTAATAATATGAATAAACCATGACAAATTGCCCAAATATCTAGGAGAATCTTTCTTCTTTTACCATTGCTGCTTGCTGTCTTAAAAAAATCTCGTTTAAACTTTCTATGATGAAAAACATATTGGTAGTAAACTATTCTATAATAATAAGATTATTATACTACATTCCATTTAAACAGTGAATTTAGTATATATTTTGAGAAAGTAGAAAATATACTTTACATTGTCGTAAGATTATAAATGAACATTTATATCCTTAAAAAATGGAATAGTATATAGGCCTACATCGGTTTTTAAATTATTACCATGTTTAAATCATTATGGAAATCAAATTTAAATAAATCTGCTTTATAAAAGTAGATTACCATTACGTGGCTGACGAAAAATCTTTAAATTACGAAATATTTTAATGTAAAAAAGTAAGGATTTCCTATTTCTAAACACAGGTGCATTACATGGTTAAAAACAGAATTTCTTCGAAAGAAGCAGAGGCAAAAACACTACTGATACAGAGATCAATACGTGCTGACGATCAAAAGATTAGTGTGGAGAAGATCACAGACCTAGAGACATGCCAGCGTTTGATCTCCAGGGACGTTTGATCTATAAATGCAATGATCTGAGATATAATACAATACTAGTAGTCTCCCTCCTATCCGGCGACCTCGACACTCGTAGTTTGGCTTAAAACAGTTTTGCCAAAAGCTAATTTGCACAAAAATATAAATAAGAAAATTATTTTATAGGGGACGAATGCATGGAAGACGTCAAGTTTAGTTTAATCTTTTTAAATTACGTATATAGCATCGTACGCCACTTTTATGACATCCCTAAAGAAAAATGTATTTTCTTATACTGTATAACATTTTTAACACTACAAAACACTAACAAAATAGTAGTTATCTTACAATTGGGAAGCAATAAACTGGAAAAAAGAGTTATAGATCAACAGATATACGCAAGATAATATATAATAATATATATAAAACATATATAAAAAATATATAATATATATATACTTGCAAGATACAGTAAAAAATACCATTAAAGAACAATGTGTTCCAAAAATTAGGGTCTTGGATATCTGTTTTTTGCATATTTCATTTTCATACCATTATGGTATTTTAATTATAATTTATCATGTTTTGTTAAATACAGTAGGCCTATAACTTTTTTAGTTTACCTTTAAAAAAAATTGACAGTCCAGTCTAGTTGGATTTTTTAATATGTCGTATTAATAATTTTCTACACTCTGCGTTAAATAGAAGTTAACACAACGATCGCGTAAGGATAGGCACGAGTCAAAAATTGTAGGTACGAGCCTTGGCGAGTGACTTCATAAATCTACGAGTGTCTTAAAGGCTAACTACGCGAGTTGCGTACACTACTTTACCTACGTCCGTTTTTTTTTTTGTTACTAACAATCATAACCTCTCACTGCTACTGATTGTGATGCAACGACTCATTTTCTCAACCACTCACTCATTGTATAATCAATGACATTGGCCTTAATTCCTGTTAAGTTGACGTTCGAAGTACAATTATACTTATTTTCTCTCAATCCTAGGAACCTCATTGGTCAAAACTTGTACTGTTAAGTAACATTAAATTGCTGTTAGTAAACAAACAATTCTATTAAGTGAATCTTTTCAATTCTAAGAACTGAATTGAAAAGGCTAGTTTAAAAAGTATGCCGTCGTAGAAAAAGAATTGAAAAAAAAAAACTAGTTTAACGAAATATTAGAGGGTTTGTGCGACTAAAATATAAAAAAAAAACAATATGATTAAGAGCAACAACAAAATATACTGACTCTGAAATCAGCAATTGAATAGCCACCTTGTATTACTTTAGTACACTGGGGAAGATTGTTTCTTAGTTTAGCATAATTTTGAGGCTCGCCCTTTAAGGGTAAATAAACTGCAAGGCCATGTCTAGACTATTGCTTTTATTTAATAAATCATTTGAAGTTATTTATAAATAGCTGTTGAAGCTTATTTTTCTTCAGTTTTATTAAATAGTTTTAATCTATGTATGTTTACTACTAGGCAAAGCGTTATTATGCCAAAAGTAGCCTATTAGTTTTCAAACAACTGACTAAACCGTATTTCTTTTTGATTTTTTAAGCTTTTTGCCAGTCAGTATAAGGCTAAATAGCTGTTAACATTTAACAACATCTTTAAGGATGAAATAACATGACTATTTACACAATTACGATGATAATGTTTTTGAAAATAAATGAGGGAACTACCTACTTTATATGAAATGCGAGTTTGCCGGGGATTTTAAATTGCCTTAAATGTCAAAGAATTCAATTGCAAAATGAATTCCAGACCGGATAAGATTATCCGTTGGCTAGAATTGAAACTAATTTTGAAACGAGTTATAAAACCCTTTGAGACGATTGAAAAGGTGTTTCTAAATTTTACCTTAGAATTTAAAATTAACACATAATCAGCCACGAAATGGTAATCTACTTTTATAAAGCACCTTTTTTTTTAATTGAATTTCCATAATGATTTAAACACGGTAACAGTTTCATAACAGATGTAGGCCTATACACTATTTCATTTTTAAGGCTATAAATGTTCATTTATTATCTTACAATGAAAACTATATTTTCAACTTATTCTAAAAAATATACTAAATTCACTGTTTAAACGGAATTTAGTATAATCATTTTATTATTACAGAAAATTGTACTACCAATATGTTTTTCGTCATAGAATGTTTAAACGAGATTTTTTTATTAAAAATACAGCAAGCAGCAATTGTAAAAGAAGAACAATTCTCCGAGATATATGGACCATTTTCATAGTCTATTCATATTATTAAGTCACTTAAAATAATTAGCTAACGCGTTTCTCAAACTAATTAGTATATAAGAATTTATACTGCATTACAATCTAGGTTTCATTGCATTGTACCTTGCATTTCTCGATCTCTCTCGTGTATCCTTTCCAAACACAACAAACTATTCAGTAGGTAGGTAAGATTTTTTGTAAGGATGGTATGTTCACAGTGGGATCATCGTACGTAAATAGTTTACTCGTATTAGAAGTAAAAGCCTCAGTAAAAGCGATGAATAGTTTCATAATTATTATGAAATTATGATTAGTTTAAGTACTATATACCAATAAACACAGGCTAGTTAGTATCTCAATGGTATGCTTGTACCACTCTGTCAATAATGTGAATGGTTTGTTTGTTTATATGTTTTTCTGTCACTGTTGCCTAGGTGATTTTTTCGATGGAAATTTACTTACAATCCATGTTTCTAGCCTCCAAGATGTTGGACATAGTGTCAGACTAAATTACCTACGTAATTCCCATCACAGCTCAATAACAATGTACTAACTTGACATATTTCGTTAAACTGTGACGGTAATTATGTAAATAATTTGGACTTACATCTTAGACATGTCTACTCATTTAATCTATGGTTCTACGAAAGTAAGAAGAAAAAAGAAACATTACAAAACACAATAAAGATGCTTAAAAATGTAACATAATATTGTGCTTTATAAGCCACTCTACTAAAAAAGTATATAATAACTCATAGGGAATTACTGTCAAGTTTGGAAACGACTGATATCTCTCTCGATTTCTTGTTTGTTGCCAAAGTAAGGGTTTTCAATACTACACATAACAATACTCCATTTACTTCTTTGGATAAAAATTAAATTTATATTTGAGTAACACTTAAATGAATGGAAGTACACTTTATGACTATTTATGTTACAGATTTAAACCACTTGAGCTGTAGATTTACCTAGTAAAAAGAACCATGAGTTATTAAAACCAGTAAACTATAAATAGTAAAATATGTAATATCATTGACTAATAAGTTTCACAGTAATATTTGTCTAAAACATAGTTATCTCAATGCCATT
This sequence comes from Macrosteles quadrilineatus, assembly GCF_028750875.1. NCBI lineage: Eukaryota > Metazoa > Arthropoda > Insecta > Hemiptera > Cicadellidae > Macrosteles > Macrosteles quadrilineatus. The sequence continues at coordinate 4,049,087 of NW_026542602.1, forward strand.
TTAGATATTATTTTCATAAGCATAAATAGACCTAAAAAAGTTTGCTGTTTAACAATTGATATCCTTTGTTTCCTTACATGAGAGCTAGTTTTGCGTGCAACCAAAGTAACTGTAAAATCAAAGATAAGTAGTGTTCTCAGAAATTGGTGGTTTAAAAAAAAAAAAAATGAAATACATCATTTATAATATGATGAAAGCTCCTAATACATTTAGCTTGATGATTTTTCCCCAGTGGCTTAGACTATTTATAATATGACTATAATTTACCACTGGGTTTTAAATTAAAAATACCCCCACTGCAGCAAACATGCAGACTAAGCTAATTTAAATTTACCTGTCTTGATATTCATTAAAATATTCTCTTAAAATTGTCACATTGATTTCCTATTTAAACATCATCAAATTTTATGAGTACTTAAGTTTGCGCTACAGGGAGGGTTAAAAGGGTCTGTTTTGTTTATATAATTCTTATTTTGTATATCAGATATGATATGAATAAAAGAAATGATCATATTTTTGTTATTTAAAGTCAAGCTTCTCCATTTAAAATTGAATTGTAGGAAACTCATATTTATGAACATTATAAAAAAAAATATCTTCTTACTATTTTGTTTTTCGATCATTTTGATCCAAGTGCTAAAATTTATAGAAACGCAAACAAAAATCTATATATAAAGCCAAAAGTACCCATGAAACTACAAGTCACACCCCCATAAACCATATACTTAAAATGTTCGTCATGACGAGAAACCTTGCGCAAAACTATCCATTATTTCATAAATCACCCTTTAAGGCAATTGCTTTCCAAAGGGAACTTTCCCTTTTATATCTTACCTTTATTATATCTTTATTATACTTTTATACCTAATGTAAAAAAAATACCTCAGCTGTCCTTATTTGTATGTTGTTTTTTTAATTTATTTACTTATTAAAATCAGGTGTAATTATTTGTTTGTATTTCTGTATTCAGTTTTGTTTATTTCAGCTTAACTTAACCAATCAATAATTGTATCAATACTTATGAACTAAAACGGGGTGAAGCCCGAGGGTAACAGATAGTAAAAAATAATTATGTTTTAAACTGCACAAACAGTTATACAATTTCTAATTTTAATTTATTTTTATTTTGACAAGAAAAACAACCTTCAAGTTCAGAAACCTATTAGCGTATAAAATATATTTTAAAAAGTCCAAAAATTATATTTTCTTCTAAAATATTACAATCACCTAACGCCATTGTATTAGTGTGAAATATCTGTTAGTAAAATATTTATTAAATACTATCTCTTCATATGGTAATTAGGTCCCAAATTCATTTTAGGGGGGGGGGGGGGGAAATATATTCCCGCCATGCAGTTTTACTGGTTTGTGAAACTGAGTTATGTAACAAGATGAAAATATATTTAATTTGACATAAGTTTGTCGAACAAGAATGTCGTTATTGGTTTGCTGTTGTGTAGTTTCAAGGCATTCTCTCAGTTCCAAAGAACTTAAGTGAGTACAATTATCCGTAGTGAAATGTTTCCATGCTAGGTGTTAACCATAAAAAAACCTTCAGTAATAACAATTTTTACTTTGCTAGAAATGGTTTTCTTGTAACACATAATAGTTTATCATTTCTTTTTTCCCACACAGAGTAGAGTGAAACTAAAGTTATTATGCATTATTTCAGAAATAATGCAAGGTTTCTGATATGTAAATTCACACTGAAGATGTTATAATTTTGTTAAATACAACGTTCTGTTATTATTGATGATCATCCAAGGAAACAAAGTGACTACCATATACAAAATATTATTTATATGTACTTATGGACAGGACATTTAGTTATTGTTATAATATAAAATTTACACAAGCTGACAAAAAATGTGGGTGTTTAAAAGTATGCCTTGACTAAAAAGATTGCCTTAGTAAAGCAATTTACAAACAGAGTCAGGGTAGTGTTATACGGATTGTATTTACTATTTATGATAATACTATTTATCGTTAGTGAATTATATCTCAAACATCACGAACAGTTTATTTCAACTATATATTTTTTGTGCAATGCGTGATATGTGCTTGTAATTAATTTTAGCTACTAAGTAGGGAAACATATTTCATTCATTAATTTGCATGATTCATTATTTTAGTACCATAAAGTTGTATTTATACAGAAAACGATAACAATTATCTTATATTCAGGGAAAAGAGCCTCACAACACGAAAATGAAGTAAAATATGAAATTTGTTCTCTCTTATATTTTAAAAGCGTATCTTTTGTGTCCCCAAAAATACTGGATGCAAATACCCATCGACCATCGCCATAAACTCTGTATGAAGCCAAAACATGCATGTGGCTTTGATTTCACAAGAAAGGATCCCATGACCATAGCTGGTAACACATTAGGCAGCTGTAATTAAAATAAATATCACCCCAACATTGGGAATAATAATATTATTTTAACTGTATGCAAGTTAAAATAATAACACTGATTTTATGGTGACACATTATTGGATAATAGTATAATTTCTTACTATAATACTGTAGTATCAATAATAGAGTGTAAACGATGTTAGCTAAGGATCTGCCAACTGCATGGGGGACATCATAATTATATATAGTAGCAACCTTATTGATATTGGAGATTTAGAGCTTCACCATTGAATATTCCTATCCACAATGAATATATTCCGTTGGTATTTCTCTGGAAATATTCTCAGTTATTGTAAATTAGAAATAAGTGTATAATGTTTTAAATGTAAAGTCTTACAGGTGCAATGTGAGATAATAAACTCTTAGTGTAAAATAAAAATATCATAAAATTTTTTTTTTACTATTATTTCACTACATGTTTGAAATATATATATATACCTATGTTTATATAAAAATACAACATAAAATCCTCCTTTAAATTTAATTTACTGTTTTAGTTTAACACAAAGTAAACAAAAATGAATAACCAACAAAAATAAAATAATTTTTATAGGAATGCACAATATAGTAAATTTGTACACAACAAATAAATAAACAGTGAGAAGGATATAAATGCAATTCCAAGCCTTTGCTATGAGTGGGTGAGTTACTCAGTAGCATAGCTGTCCGTGACAACAATTTAACGATGGTGTGGTTTTGCGTTCCGGTGTTACCTCAGAAAACCATGTATGAGCCCACCCCTTCCTAGCATATATATATATATAATACGTTCTACCAACATATGTGGGGAAATTCATGGCTATAAGATGCTCCAACCTCTTTAAACGAATCTTTTGACGTGGTAACAGTAATGCAAATGATAATTGTTGAGCTCTTAAATAACCAAAAGAAAAATGTTTTACTAATATCCTTGTTGTACAATTGTCCATTACTACCATAGACTGTAACACTGTAGGCTGTAACTGTGTAGGTCTCTAACAATACACGATTGAAGGTCTAGGTTATACTTTGGCTCCAATCTAAAAGGAAGAGACGCTAAACATGATATATTTTTAGATGGTACATTTCAACCTGATAGGATTATATTGGAGGTATTATAACGAATAAAGCACCTAATTGTTTAATCATTAATTCAATGAGGAGTATAATATTTATATTCACAAGGACAAAAATACGCTTAATACCTGAGGTTCCGGGCGACGAAAGGGTCCAAATGGTCTAACTCCGGGACACGACACCAGTGCTGGGGAGCCGCGGCCATAAACAGCTGATTGTACGCGTGGAAGCCACATGGCAACACACAAGGTAATAGTACAAAGTACAACAACAGCTTTTGGTATGCCCCAAACTGTCCTACATCCGGGAGGATCTCGTCCAGGTCCATCCGTCTGGGAGGACGACGCGCGACTGAGCGTATTTGGGAGTTGCGACCCATCGGTGGGGGTGGCCATTGTTGCCCCCACCTCCCACAGGCTAATCACGCTTTTGTCCTTTATAAGGATGTGGATGCGGTTCGATTAGGCTTTTGTCTTTTGAAGGATACAGTAAATGTTTTAATTTTTATTTAGGTTTTATGGACGATTAGTTTATTACGTTATCAACGATTTTAGCGGAAAATTTTGGTGGAAATGTAAATACCCCCACCGCAGCAAACCTGCAGACTAAGCGAATTTCTATTTGCCTGGTTGGATGTATATTACAATGTCTCCTCAAAAATATCACATTTATTCCCTAATCCCTAATCCCTAATCCTAATCCCTAATAATTATTTAAATAGCATTAGTGTACAGACAACTTAGGTTTGCTGCAATAGGGAGGGTAGAAAAGTGTTTTCGTTTAGTAAGATATGAATGCATTTTCCAAATTTGATTAAAATATGTTCATAAACAAGCAAACTACAACAGTGTAAGCCTACTTATTCTCTATAAGAATAACATAGGTATTTTAAATTATTTAAAATATTTTTAAATTTTCTCCGTAACCATTAGGCGCATAGTAACGTGTCAATATAGGCCTACTAAATTATTAGTTTTTTAAGCTCTACAATATGGTTTGGTAAAAACTTGCAAATTTGTTTGTTTTTAGGGCGAAAAATGGGAAAACGTAACTTTTACCCCATAAAACCCCCCATAAACACCCGTTCCCGTAATCCGATCATGCTGGTTCGCGAAATCGTTCGAATAAACGTAGGTTAACACGTTTATATTAAATTTAATCAAAATTGGATTATTTTTTCTTGAGTTATTGTTCTAACGGACGCATATATATATATATATATATATATATATATACATATATAAAAATTTGAACGAATGGTGTTTTTGGCCTCTGGGGACATTAAAATGAAAAAGTAAATCGGTCCTGGGCCTAAGTCTTACCATGAGACCTACGGTAATAGCTACTTCCCTATAGGGAAATTCGCTAAAACCTTTGGCTTTTAACAATTTTTAACAATTTATGATTTAACAACTGGCAAAACTCATTTTTGAATATGTGACAGCGTTGCTACCACAGAAGATGGAAGTATTGATATTTGCTGCAAAACGAGCTCACAGATACAAGTTATAAATCCCATATTCAGCCCAGGATGTTCTTCTTATCCCATTGACACTGATATCCTTCTCCAAGAATATTTGGTTCCAAACATTTATATTACATATAGCAACAGCATGCATATGAGTTTATATGATATAACCAAGAATTGAGCAATACACACACACACACAAATACACAACACGCACTAAAGTAGATATAATATACGGGTTTAAAGTCACTTGGGGCATGTTTTCCCATAAGAAATAACATGGGATCATTTTTTGGCCACTAAAACCAAAAATCCTGATCTTTTGCCTAAATATCCCTATAAAATTGTCAAACCTTATTTCTTACTTATTCCCCATAAATATATTCGATATTAAGCTAAAAAAGCTATTTCTTATATTTATTGACCCTTACAAGTGTAAATGTAGAGTAGTGGCGAACTAGCAATATGACATCACTTTAGGCATGTTTTCCCCATAAGAATAACATGGTGAGCTTTTTTTGACCACTTTTTTAAAAATCCAGCTCTCGGCCTATACAAGCCTATATAAATGTTCAATACCATTGTACAACTCCATTACTATTTCAAATCCATATCCATTCTCATATATATTCTCAAAATCGATCGAGGTTTGTACGCGAACTCGTGCGCGCTCCTGACTCATGGTCAGTCTTCTCGTCTCTAGTGGCAAATACTGATTAAGTCTTGAGTGGGTGACCTCCCGTTGAAGTAATTTCTAATTAAAAATTTTGAAATTTATGTAAAAACTTCTTAATTTTTAGTTAAAAAATTTGAAAATTTCACAATTCCTGGTTAAAAATTTTGAAAATTTCACAATTTCTGGTTAAAATTTTTGAAATTTTCGGAAAATCTATAAATAGAGGTGACATCAGCCCAAGTCCTCATTCCTAAACATGAAGCCGTCATGTCAACACTGCTCCGTGTCGCTCTCCACCAAAAGTAACCTGATTCGCCACTACAAGGTAATTCATCAAATGAATGTGAAACTGTGCAAGGTTTGTGATTTAATCTGTGATAATAATGTGGCTTTAAAATCACATATATTACAAAGTCACAAGACTTGTAATTTTTGTAAGAAAAATGTTGTTGGCCATTTTAGAAGACATATCAATTCTTGCAACAATTGTCCATACACAATGATAAAATTTGTTGGTGAATCAATTAGAGCTGAACTTGAAAATGCTCTCAAGTCTTGTCCTCTGCCAATAAAATGGACTTTAGTTAGGAGAATTAAATTTATAAAATATTCAATGGATAAAAATGGAAAATTAGTTAATGAAAAAGAATGTATAGTGGATTTTAGAAGTCTTACTACCTTAATTATTGAGAAAAGAGATTTAAAGCCTCAAATTAAAAATGCACTTTTAAAGATTGATGCATCCATTCACAAATATCAAGCCCAAGGCAGTGGTTGGATATATGACCATACTAAGTATTGGCAGCTGCATGTTTACAAGTATAAACCCCTAACTCCAAAGTCATATATCCCCACACCAGAGAGTATTCAATCAAAACATGCAGTTCTAAATATAAGAAATTTTGACAATAAATGTTTCCTTTGGTCGATATTAGCAGCTTTATATCCAAGGAATTGTATCAATGAAAATGCTAATAGAGTCTCTAATTATGTACCCTATGAAAGTCAGTTAAATATGACAAATATAAAATATCCCGTAACAATATCTGATATTGATAAATTTGAAACACAAAATAATATAAGTGTTAATGTATTTGGAGTTGAAGACCAGAAATGTGTATATCCATTAAGAACAACCAAACTGAATAGTAATACCCATGTAGATTTATTATTATTACAAGAAGGTCGTAAATCACATTATTGTTTAATTCGTGATTTTGATAAGTTAATGTTCCATTGTACAAAAGATAACAATAAGAAGCATTTTTGCAAGCTGTGTTTGCAACATTTTTACACCAATGATAAATTAGAACGTCATATAACATATTGTAAGAATTTTGATGCGCAAAGAGTGGAAATGTCTAAACAAGATATATTACAATTTAAAAATTATAAATATCAAATTAAAGCTCCATATGTAATTTATGCTGATTTTGAATGCTTTATAAACTCCAATATACATATTCCATCGGGTTTTGCATTTGTCGTAGTAAAAGATTCAAAAATTATTTCTGAAGAGTTGTACAGTGGTATAAATGTTATGGATGTGTTTTTCGAAAGGCTATTTGAGACTTATGATTATATTAAAAATCAAATGGCAATATACATTCCCCTAGTAATGACTCCTGAGCAAGAGGTATCTTTCCAAAACTCAACACACTGTCACATTTGTGAAAAGCCCCTATATTTTGATAGGGTGAGAGATCATTGCCATTCCTCTGGGCAATACCGTGGAGCTGCCCACAATGATTGTAATTTAAACTATAAAGTAACAAAGAAAATCCCAATATTCTTCCATAACTTGAAAAATTACGATGGACATTTAATAATGCAACACTTGGGAAAGTTTAATAAACATAAATTAAATTGTATAGCTAAAGATATGGAAAAATATATATCATTCTCTGTTGATGATTTGATATTTTTAGATTCCTATAACTTTCTGTCCCTTCCATTATACAAATTAGCTTCCAATTTAAATACATTTAGATTCATAGACAATCCACTACTACAACGTAAAGGCGTATTTCCATATGAATATATGACGGGACCAGATAAGTTCGCAGAGTCTCTACCTCCAATTGAAAAATTTTACAGTACTTTAACTAAAGAACATATCTCTTCCAACGAATACGAACATGCTAAAAATGTCTGGACCCATTTTAATATAAATAATTTACAAGAATATCATGATTTATATCTTAAAACAGATGTATTGCTACTGGCTGATGTGTTTGAGACATTTAGAGACCTGTGTTTAAAGGATTACAAACTGGACCCCGTACATATGTATTCACTTCCTGGATTAACATGGGAGGCCTGTCTTAGAATGACTGGTATAAAATTACAACTATTTCAAGATATTGACATGCATTTGTTCATAGAAAGTGCGATTAGAGGAGGAGTCAGTATGATTTCCACACGTTACGCTAAAGCCAATAATAGATATATGGGTGAACACTATGACCCCAATCAAGAGAGTGTGTATTTAATATATTTAGACTGTAACTCGCTATACTCTACAGCAATGTGTGAGCCACTGCCCGTGGATGGATTTCGTTGGACAAATGAGATAGACTACAAATATAATCAAAATGATGAGTTTGGATACATTTTAGAAGTTGATTTAAAATATGATAAAAGCTTACATGATTTACATAATGACTATCCATTAGCACCAGAGAAAATGAATGGCAAATTAATACCTAATTTAAATGACAAAACTAAATATATTTTACATTACAAAGCATTACAAAAATATGAGGAATTGGGTTTGATTGTTACAAAATACCACAGAATTTTAAAATTTAGACAGTCTAAATGGCTTGCGCCCTATATTAATTTTAATATTGAAAAACGAAAATGGGCTAAAAATGATTTCGAAAAAGACTTTTACAAATTGTTAAATAATAGTCTCTTTGGTCGAACAATTATGAATCAACGAAAGTTTCGTGACATTTATCTCAAGGATGAGTCACTATTAACAAAATATGTCACTAATCCAAGGTTTGACTGTAGCAAAAAGTTTGATAACAATTTACATGCTATACATTTAAATAAATTAGTTGTAAAGTTTAATAAACCTATATATTTAGGAATGACAATTTTGGATATAAGTAAAGTAATAATGTATGATTTCCACTATAATTATATGTCAAAATTTAAGAACAAAAGATTTCTTATGACAGATACAGATTCTTTAATGTATTCTATAGTTACTCAGGACTTTTACAAGGAAATAGAATGTGACTTGCACTTTTTTGATACCTCTGGATATAGTAAAGACCATTTCTTATACTCTGATAAAAATAAAAAAGTCACTGGCAAGTTTAAAGACGAATTAGATGGTCATATTATGTATGAATATTGTGGTTTAAGACCAAAGTTATATTCTTATATTCCTCTAAAATGGTTATACGAAGAAGACAAACAAGCTTTAGAGGTGAAGAAAGCTAAAGGAGCTGATGGTGCTACAGTAAAACATCTCCTTAGACATCAACATTATTTGAACTGTCTTGCAACTGGGCAAGATTACTACAAGAATGTGACAAGAATTAAATCTACAAATCATCATCTTCAAACCTTGACCATGAACAAGAAAGTACAATCCTTTGACGATGACAAGAGGTTTATTCTTGAAGATGGCATTAATACTCTTGCGCTTGGTCATTATAAAACTGATCAAACATGAATTGTATGTGTAGATATATAATAAATGCAAATGTTAAAAAACTCCAGTCTTTTGTTTATTTACCCTTACCATCCTCTTGATAGAATTGGTCAAACATAAATCTATATTTACCATTATTCTTTGACCTTTCTTTGTCTATTACGAAAAAGCCATATTTAGTTTTATCCCAACATTGATGACAGAGATTTTTAAATTGGTCAAATGAAAAGTCATTACCAACATGATTGTGATATACATGTTTTAAATTTAAATCATCTTGTTTGAATAATATTAGGAAATTTACATTATCACGTAAATGTTTGTGTACTTTGCTGTAAGATTGACACAAGTAAAAACAGTTAATATTTTTATGTCGACCCATTGAGAAAAATTGTGTAATATTTGGACTATTTATGTCATCAAATACAACAACTGACTGTGATTTTACATCATTTGGTGTGATTTCACAGTCAGTAAACGTGTGTAATTTCACTTCATCACACAAACTAAATATGTCAATTATTTTTTTATATTTTTCTTGTTCTAAAGATTTAGATATTAAATATAAGTTTGTAAATTTTAATCCTTCCTTTCTTACAATTGAGTTATAAATTACAACCGTCTTCCCACTTCCACTTGGACCACAAATAACACATCGAATATTGGTAGGAAATAGACCCAACTTCTTTGGTATATTTTCCTTAGTATGTACTATTTTAAATTTGTGTTTTTGTTGAATAAAAGACATTTTTTATATAATAAAAATGGTAAAAAATGTCAATAAGAAAACATGTAAAAAGGGCAAAGGTTTTTTCCTAAAGCCATACAGGGGTCGAGGGTTATTGAATACTCTTATAAATAACCTTCCATTCCTACTTCACATACCATCATATCGGTACTGTGGACCTGGAACGAATATACGTGAGAATCTAGCTAAAAATGTACCTCCAAAAAATAAACTAGACTCTTATTGTAAAGAGCATGACATATTCTACATGAATAATCCCGATACCGCTTCTCGGAAAAAAGCAGACATGAGATTAGCAGACTTAGCTTGGACTAGAGTTACGGCCAATGATGCAAATCTCGCTGAAAAAGCTGCTGCTTATGCCGTAACAAATTTGATGAAGGCAAAAGCAAAAATGGGAATGGGATTAAAATTTAATAAAAAAGATGGACAACTACCAGCTGTTAGAGGCCGCAAAAGACGTGCCTCACTTCAGGGGGGTGTACCTAAAAAACGAGCTAAAAAATCTAAAACCAAGAGTAAAAGAGTGCGGAATAGTTAATTTAGACAGTTCATCTGGCACACATTGGACAGCAAATCGTAAAAATAAAGATATTGTAATTTATTTTGACCCATTTGGAATCCAACCTCCAAATGAAGTAATTAAATATTTTGAGGGATATAAAATATTCTATACAACTGATCAAATACAAGATTTAAATAGTTCTATTTGTGGAATTTTATGTTTATCATTCATAAAAAATTTTTGTTTATAAAAATGGATTCATTTACTATAACATTTTCGGGTACAGAGTCAGAGCTAAAGTCAGTGTTCTTTCCTCCCATAGAATTAAATGATGATTATGTAATTGGATTAGTAGATTTTCAAAGTTATAATTCTATATTTAATGTTAAAAACCTCTAAATACTTTAACATATTACAAAGTAGAAAAATTGACATTACCAAAAGGAGAGATCTCTGTCGATGATTTAAACCAGTTATTAAATGGTAAACTTAAAGTTATAATAGATAAAAATGGAGAAGCATTAATTAATACCAAATCCAAACTTTTGTTTAAAGGGCTTATTCCAAAATTAAATCAACTTAAGGGCAACAAATTAACCATTAGAGAAGGTGATGATGTTTTCTATTATGACCACAATGCTCCAGTTACAATAGAAATTTCTGAAGGAACATATGAGGTGGTTGAGCTTGCAAAGGAAATTCAAAAGCAAATCCCAGACTTTTTCCTTACAGCTAATAATAAAACTATGAAAGCGACACTACTTTCTAGCCACGTGTTTGATTTTACAAAAACATGTTTAGGGTCTGTTTTATTGGGATTTAAAGGTGTATCTACTCCTGGTGTTCAGTTTGAATCTACAAATAAAATAAACATTAATAATGTAAATGTGATTAGAGTAAAATGTAATATTGCAAACGGGTCCTATTTAAACGGAAACAAATCACACACCATACATAGCTTTTATCCAGAAGCTCCTCCTGGCTACAAAATTATCGAAGTTCCAAGAAATATTATATATTTTCCTGTAAATAAGAGAAGTTTAGATGTTGTCAGTATTACATTTGCCGATCAACACGACAAGGCAATTGACTTTAACGGAGAAGAAACTACAATTACTTGTCATATAAAAAAGATATGAGAATTTATAAGAATTTATCTATAAGTGTACAAAATGCTAGGTTCCTAAAATCAATAGGACTAAAGTTAAAATTTTCTATTAATAAAAATGGAAGATTTTCTAGACGTTACAGGGAAATTCCAATTCGACGATAGTGTGGTTAAAATTACAAATCACTCCTATGTTCCCCACAATACTTTAGCAATAAATAATTCTGATGAAATTCGAATATGTATTAATAATCAAGATTTGCTAACTCTACCATGTAGGAGTTATCTGTATATTAAGGGAGAAATTGAAAATCATGATAAAGGTCATTTTATAAATAATGCATTTGCGTTCTTATTTGATGAAATTAGATACGAAGTTGCAGGTAAAGAAATAGACATTGTAAGAAACCCAGGAATTTCTAGTCTTATGAAAATATTGAGCTCTTACAATAAAACTACTAAATTGTCAAATGTAGCATTTGATTCTGACACGAATTTAAAAGAGTTCCATAAAGGTGGCAAGTTTAGTACTTGTTTGCCATTAGAGATGTTAATGGGTGTGTTTGAGGATTTTAATAAGGTATTAGTAAATGTCAAACAAGAATTGGTGTTGAAAAGATCCAAAAATGATTTGAAATGTATATTAACAACCACTAGTGCTCCAGCCAGTGGCACTGCTGATACGATTCCCAAAATTACACTTAACTCAATTCAATGGGTAATGCCACACGTGATACCATCAGATGGAGAGAAGTTACAATTACAAAAGATGTTATTGCAAAATAAAAATTTGCAAATTGCATTTAGAAGTTTAGAGCTGCATGAACTTCCATCATATCCCAATACCACAAGACATACATGGTCAGTAAAGACATCTTCAAGTTTAGAGAAGCCTAGGTATATTATATTTGGTTTCCAAACAGCTAGGGATAATAGTGCACGAAAAAGAACTGATGAATTTGATCACTGTAAATTAAAAAATCTCAAAGTATTTCTAAACTCTGAATATTATCCTTATAGTGATTTAAATCTCGACTTTGAAAATGGAGATGTCTCTAAAGCTTATGAGATGTTTATGAGGTTTAGAGAGACTTACTATAATACTATCCCAGATCCTATGATTAGTAGGGCTGAGTTTATGAAGAAATATCCACTAATTGTAATAGACTGTTCTAGACAGAATGAAACAGTGAAGGAAGGAATTGTTGATATTAAATTAGAGATTGAAACTGCAGAAAATGTGCCAGCAAATACATCTGCATATTGTTTGATAATACATGATAAAGTGTTTGAGTACAATCCTTTGTCAAATGAGATAAATAAAATGTAAATAAAAGATGAAAAACATTCAACAAGAATTGGTTGACTCTGCAAATCAAATACGAGAGAAATATAGAGCTTTAAAACGTGGCAAGTTTCTAGAGGCTGAAGAGAGGTTCCAAACATTCCAACCTTTAATAGAGCCATTACAAGAATTAAAAAAAATCACAGCTATTGGCAAAACAGAGAGGCCTCAAATGGAGATACTCCCAATGACTCCATCTAGAATATCAATGATACCAAGATTACAACCATTACAACCATTACAGCAATCCACCCCACAGAAATTAGATTTTGGTCTTTTAGCATCAGACTATTTAGGAAATTACCTCAGTAAAAGTAGTATGACAGACACTACATATGGTATTAGACGAGAAGCAAATAAATTTTTTATTGGAAATAAGGAAGTTGATATTGCCAATGATGATGTTACAGTTGCAAATAAAACTTACAAGGGGACTAAAGGCTTGTGGCAGTTGTTAACTTTAAAAGAACCTGAGGATTATACTCCGGCTGATTTGCAAAATTATAAAGAAATGTTGGAAGCTACAAATGGACATTTAAAGAGTTACAAAGATGGTGCACCAATTTCAAGTAATAGACATACTAAATATCTTAATATAATTAAACCTCTATTTAAATCTGTTGGTGAAGGTTTGAGACAAGTGACTGGTAATAAAATAGACTATATTTATTGGGATGATCCTAATGAGCTTGTAGATAGGTTAAGACTTCTTTGGCTAAGTCGCCAAGCCGGTAACTCAGGAGTGGATAATGAAATAGATTCCATTATTGAGGAATTGAGAGAAAGTGGTATTATTTATTAAATAAAAATATGTTTATAGATAAATTTTATCGTTTATATAATCCATATAATAAGCTTGCAGAACCCAGGGCTAGTCATGAACCTACTTTAAATTTAAAAGACGATAGTTGGAATTGTTTAAACCGTAAAATTGGTAATGTTAAAGATGGGGAGATTGTAGATGATGTATCAACTTTGGGACAGACATTAACTAGAAAAGGTGATGTCTTTTTACAAGGTAAAACTGAATATGAGTTTTTAGAATCTAAGAATAAAAATTGGAATGCTAAAAAACAGAAAATTACTAATGTGGAAAAAGGGTTAAAGTGGATGATGTGCCCACTTTACAACAGACTTTAATACGTAAAGACGGTGGTACATTTGTACAAGACAATAATAATTATGAATTTTTAGAATCAGAGAATGGTGTTTGGAATGCTAAGAAACGAAAAATTACTAATGTGGAAAAGGGTGAAAGTTTAAATGATGTGCCCACTTTACAACAGACTTTAATACGAAAATAAGATGGTAAATTTGTACAAGACGATAATAATTATGAATTTTTAGAATCTGAGAATGGTGTTTGGAATGCTAAGAAACAGAAACTTAGCAATTTGATGGAAGGTACAGATAGTAAAGATGCTGTGAATGTTTCACAAGTTCCAAAAATGGAAGCAGGCTATTGGGATTTTAATAATAAAAGGTTAGTACGTGTTAAACCTGCCGTTGATGACACTGACTGTGTTACAAAAGAACAGACTATAACTTTTGATAAAAAAGAAAAATGTTGGGATGCCAAAAAACAATATATAAGAAATCTGCCAATGGGAGAATATTTAGATGATATTTGTTTAATGTCACAAGCTATGTATTATGATGGATCAAAATTTGTATATGGAGGAAGAAAATTTAATTTGATGGAATACAATCCTGATTTATTAGTTGCCGACCCCACATCTTTGAGTGGATTTAAGTATATAGATAATAGACCATATATACCAGAAAACTATGTATTTAAAAGAATGGAAGATAATCTATTGATTGGGGCTAATGGTAATATATTTACAGTACAAGGAAAGAGTGATGTTATAAAAAATGAATGAAATTGCATACGAACTTCATAAGCCTGCAAGAAAGAATTTCATTAGAAGGTCTTTTAAAGTATTAGGTATAAACGAAACTGTACAAATAGATTTAATTGATATGCAAAACTATGCTAGAGAGAATTCTGGCAATAAATATATTTTAACTTTAATAGATACATTTTCTAAAAAAGCTTATGCTTCTCCACTAAAGAATAAGACAGGGCTGGTGGTTACAGAAGCCATTAAAACCATTCTACCAAAGGGGGTTAAAAACATTCAATCTGACGATGGAAAAGAATTTTTTAATCAATATTTTAGCAAACTAATGAAACAATTAAATATTAATCACTATCACACATTTTCTACAACTAAGGCTGCAATTGTGGAGAGGTTTCAGAGAACTTTAAAGAATTGGTTATATAGGGAATTTAGTGCTCAGGGGAATTATAAATGGTTGGATTTACTTCCAAAGTTAATTCAAAAATATAATAATAAGGTGCATAGATCTATAGGAATGAAGCCTAACCAAGTGAATATTAAGAACAGTAAATATGTGCATGAGAGGTTGACTTCTAAAGTAGTGCAAGTTAAAAAGCCAAGATATAAGGTAGGTGATAGTGTGAGAATTTCCAAGTATAAACATGTTTTTAGTAAAGGATATACCCCGAATTGGACAGGGGAGCTATTTACAATAGCAGAAGTAAAGAATACAAAGCCTGTGACTTATATCTTGAAAGATGAAAATGGTAATATAATCAGGGGAGGCTTCTATACAGAGGAATTGTTAAAGACCAAATATAAAGACATGTATTTGATAGAAAAGGTTATTAGGAGAAAAGGTGATTTATTATATGTCAAATGGCTTGGGTTCCCAAGTAGCCAGAATTCATGGATTTCCACTAAGGATGTCCAAGGGAGCGCGCCATGAGCCGGGAGCGCGCCCGAGTTCGCGTACAAACCTCGCACTGTCAAGTTGATGATTTTGAGAATATACATGTGAATGGATATGGATTTGAAATAGTAATAGTGTTGTACAATGGTATTGAACATTTATATAGGCTTGTATAGGCCGAGAGCTGGATTTTTAAAAAAGTGGTCAAAAAAAGCTCACCATGTTATTCTTATGGGGAAAACGTGCCTAAAGTGATGTTAAACCATCATATTGCCTCTACTCTACATTTACACTTGTAAGGGTCAATAAATATAAGAAATAGCTTTTTTAGCTTAATATCGAATATATTTATGGGGAATAAGTAAGAAATAAGGTTTGACAATTTTATAGGGATATTTAGGCAAAAGATCAGGATTTTTGGTTTTAGTGGCCAAAAAATGATCCCATGTTATTTCTTATGGGAAAACGTGCCCCAAGTGACTTTAAACCCGTATATTATATCTACTCACTAATCATACATATTTTATTCACTAAACTGTCCAAATTGATCCAAATTGTATTCAAAATGTTCTCATCCTTCTAATCTAAAAATATATTTAGTATTAACTCTACGTCAATAAGATACCGAAGTTCAAAATCCTTGCATCACGAAAGCCCACTGAAAATCAGCTTACGTACGTGTTTATATGCAAAGATATACGTACGCTATGGTTCTGTAGGCCGATCCCTTTAAGTATTGACAAAAGACCTATTTTTGTGAAAGCTAACTTTTTTAGTATAGTATGTGTACCATGTATGGTAGTGTAGTATGAGTGGTGTGGATATAGTACGTGTATGGTGCAATTATTATTATTAAAATTGAATGAAATATAAATATTGTATGGGATGGTATATGTTTTGCAGGCTAACATAAAACCCAATTCTCAAACCCAAACCATATTGGTAGAAAAACTAGCAATAACTTCAATCTTTATTGGTATGGTTTTTAATAACCCATATTAAAACCAAGAAAAGTTTTTTTTAATGAATACATTATTTGTACATAATATTTCACATCAAAGGGAGAAACATGGTTGTATTCTTTGTTTGTGAACACAAGGGAATGCGAATAATGATGAACCATCTCCATTCCAACACAACCGGGGGTGGTTTTAGCTCGACCCCGTTTCATAATACTGTAAAAGGTGAGTTTTCTGGAAACATTACAAACTCGTTCAGCTATGTAAACGGGCTATTGGGAGCTAAAAAGTTTTTTACAGATTAAAAAATTAAGCTGATATTAGAGAAAACGTATCAGTTTTGTATGAGAACTATTAATATTAGAAAGGTAAGTATTCTAATGCCTTTGATATAGGTTAATCACATTTTGAGTAATCTTTATTGTCCAGACCGACATGACTTTATACTACGGTAAAATAGGAATAAGAAGCGGATGAATCTCTTCCGGTCACTTAGGAAAGCCTTTGTAAAATTCAGTAGAATAGTTTTATTATCAATGTTAGTCCTTTATTAATTTATTAAATTATAGATGTAATCTATGTTTTTGCCAGTAAGCTAAACTATGCTGCGCTCTTAGACATACTCAATTGTTATTTCTTAAACTAAAAAACAGTTTGATTGCGTTGAAACTAATATTGGTTTCCATGGCAAAGTTTGGACTGGAGAAAAGCTTTAGGATATTTGAAGGGGTGAGTGGATGAAGGGGGTAAGTAACATTTTGTTACTTTTTAGATAAATGGACCTAAAGTTTGCAGGTTATAACTATATAATTTTTTTTCATTCTTAAACCGCTACTATTACCTAACAATAAGGGGGTAAGTGCAGGGGACAATTGCGCAAAGAGTTATGGATGAAGGGTGTAAGTGAAGCACACAGAGAGTATGGATGAAGGGTGTAAGTGACACTTTAAGTAGATGAAAGGGGCAAGTGAAGCACTTACCACCTTTACACACTCCATTTGGGTGCATTTCCTGTACTCAACCCCTAAGTTAGAAAAATAACTCAGCTGTTATTATACTTAGGACTATGGGAGTCAGTGTACTATATAAAGCATCACTTACACCCTTCATCCATGCATCTAACTCAATTTTTACAAAATTGTTACTTGCCCCCTTCATCAACTCCACCTTTCATTTGTCAGGTCTTAAAGGTCAGTTACATAACGGAACTCAGATTGTCACTTAACACCATGTTAAAATGATTGCCTAAAACCGGAAATAGTACTGTAAAAATCTATAATCAGTGGACGGTAAACACAGCCTGGTGAATTAGTTGATCTCTAATAGTCATACAACTGCCTTTCCGTGTACTTAAAATGTATTCTATTCAAGCTAAATATTGATGAAATGTTTTCACCATCAAACAACGAGACGTACCTCTGAAAATAAGGTACTTATACAGTATAAAGAAAAAAGTGTATAAAGTTCAAAGAGCATACGCATTTGTATACAGGATAAAATAAAGTTTTAAACTAAAATATTTGAAACTTGGTGCACTATAATTTATGCATTATGTATGTTTTATTTTGATGGTTCAATCAATAATAATTAAAAAGATAAATATATTTCAGAAATATAATAATAATATTTTAACATGGTGTTTTTTTACATTAAAGTTGCCTCTAGCATAGCCTCTTGTTCTACTAGCGTGTGTTTTACAACTTTTAAATAAGAGATTTTAATTAAAATACTGTTTTAGTATTATACAATTATGCCATTAAATACGTTAAAAATTATTAAACATAATCAAGAAGGACGCGCATGAAAGTCATGTGATATCGTTATATGCTAGTTCTTTACATTCAAACGGAACGAAAAAATAAATTCTATACAAGATACTTATTAAAAATTGACCAGATAAGCCAGGTTAACGTATAGATTCTCTGATAAGATATTTATAGATTTTAAAATTTCATGATAAGGAAAGAATATGCAATAAACAACTTACCTTAAATGTCATATTTAAATATGCCTCCAAAACTTTCAAAAAGTACTAAAGAGACCCCATTTAAGGTTCTCTTAATCTCGAATTGTGCTTGATCATAAACTAACAAAATTTCTGTATTGCATCGTTTTTATCTTCATTATTTTCCTTATAATTTTACAGGGTCAGCATAAAAACATCGATTATTGTAAGATAATATTATATTCGTTTAAAATATAGTTAGTGTTGTATTTTTTCAATACATTTTATTCGTTACTGTAACATATATGAAAAAAGAGCAAGCCATAAAGAACATTCACAGCAACTAAATTCATATTCTCCGTATCAGAGAATGAAACGTTTTAACATCCTCAGGGTGAATTTCGTTTTGGAAGTTTTCCATTTTTGTTTGCGTTTATTCGTAGACATGAATTTTACATAGAAATGTTTGAGATTACTATTACCTTGAATCGTACTCGCAATTTTGTAATTAACTCATCGCGGTTAAAAACATACATTTTAGAAATGGAATTATAATCAAATTCAATATATTCTATGATAACACTGTAAACAGTAGGGATGGCCAGGCTGTTAATGGGCCGGGTTCAAACCCAGCCAATCACAAAGAGGTTTAAAGCCATGATGTAGCCAATATTCGGATATTTGTAGCTTAGACCTACTTTTCAAATGTCAGTAAAATGTTCATCACACGTAAAATATATGAAATAAAATAAAAATTGTTTTCAATTTATTTAAATTTTATAAGTTCAAAAGTTTTTAAATACACCTAAAATAGGTTGAATTGGTTGAAATTTCAGTTTAACATGGTTTTAATATGTGTCAATATTTGGATAGAGAAACATTTTGGGAGGGACAATAGTCTAAACAATGGTCAGTTAATTATGTGATTACATTGCAGTCCGGGGAGCTTACAATAATTAGTGTGACATTTAACTTGTTTTAATTAATCGATTTTATTTATAATCAAGCTCTCTTGTTTATTATTTGATACCCAACAATATTTAATCTTACACTGCATGTAAAAATAAATTTCAAAAAATATAGTTGGAGTTGTATTAAGTGTTATGGTAACATCCTTTAATTGTTCTAAGTAAATTATATCCTTAAATCCATATCTCTAATTAATTATACAATTTGTATTAAAAAATTTGAAGTTGTACATAACAAACGTTCTGTATCAATTAACTCAGTAAAATCAAAATTTAAAAAAAATTATTAGGCTACGAAACTTGATACGACCTTAGCCCACTTATGCCTACATTATTTTTGTTCTTTAATTTGGGTTCCACAAATATTTAAAATTTAACGATGGTTACAACTACATAATGCTGTTACTAACCACGCTGATTACGTTAATAGTATACAATCCTTTTCTGCTACAATATCATAGTTATCAACTATTAGCCCCATGCTATACTTAAGAGAAAACGGGATTCTAGCTTTTCTTAAGTTCCGTTTGTATATTGTTCGATTATAGAAATTAAAAGCAGCTTTTATAAATCACATGAATGTTTTAATTCATTGAAGAGTTTTTAAGCACATGAATTTGAGTTACTTCTAAATCTTGGTTAATTTATTGGAAAATACATTGTGGTTTTCCAGCTTCGACGCCATTGGTGCATTGTTCTTGTAGCGATTTTATAAATTTACCACCTTAGAACGTAATTAAATTTTGGATCCCAAAATTTCATGCGATTTGTTTTTAGCGAATTTCCTATATAGGGAATAAGCTATTACCGTAGTACTCGTAGTAAGACCTTGACCCGGGACCGATTAACTTTTTTGTTTTGAGGACCCTAGAGGCCAAGAACACCATTCAAATTCAAATTCATATATATATATATATATATATATATATATATATATATAGATTTATATATATATATATATGTGTCCGTGAACACGATAACTTGAGTAATTTTTATCCGATTTTGATGAAATTTGGTTTGAAGGTGTAAAGCGGGATAAACTTGAATGAGTTCGCGATCCAGCATGATCGGACCGTGGGAACAGGGTTTTATGGGGGGTTTTATGGGGTAAAAATTGGTTTTTCTCACTTTTTACCCTCAAAACACAAAATTTCCCAATTTTTCTCTAAACCTTCTTAAAGAGCTTAAAACAAACAATTCAGTATATCAAAGTGTTTTTGTACGGTTATTGGTTACGGAGAAAACTAAAAAAATGGTAAATTTGAAATTCCCATGTTATTCTTATGGAGAATATTGTAAAATGTTGTAGTTTGCTTGTTTATGGATATATTTTGATCAAACTTGGCAAATTTATTTATTTTATAGTAAGCTATCAATATTTTACTAAAAACACACTACTTTATTAGCTTCCTTGTAGCAGCAAACCTAGGTACTCGTTAAACCTAATAATGTTATTTAAATAGATCAATTGAAAATCAATTCGGCCAAATGGAAATTCGCTTAGACGGCAGGTTTGCTGTGGCGGGGGTATTTTAAAAATCTAATAGGCCGTTTTATAAAATACATTATTATAAAGTAATATAAATAGGTATGGCAATAGTTTTACTTGTTTAAATAAATGATACTGTAGATACAATGACATATCGATATACATTCATATTTGATCGTTAAAACAGGGACTACACCAGGTATTATATATCGATATACGTACTTAATTACATATTGTATATTGTACTAACCAGAGGTTTTTATATTAAATCAAAAAATTGTTCATTAATTAATCTAATACAGGGTGATTTGTACTCAGTGTGACAAAAATTTTTTGGTGTAAGTACAAAGTAAATGGAGTGTGATGATGCATATCAAATGTTCCAAGTCTCAAAATTAGCTTAAAAAAAATTATTTTATGTTTCTAAAAAATAACCATGTTTTTAAACTTAACACAGCGATTTCTCAATTACCTGTATATGGATTTGAGTAGATAATGTAATTTTCGTGTTCTACATTAAATTTTGAACAAGAATAATATAAAATGACGGAGGATCAGTTGTAAACACTCCATAGTAAATAGATTCAAAGATAAAAATTAAGATGTTTGATAAAAATTAAAAAAACAATGGTCTAATGCATTTTTCACACCCTGTATACAAGAAAGTGTCGGACTATGTTAAAAACTGCGCCATTTTATAAGCTTTCCAACCATATGCTACACTATTGAGTTTTATGTCTGCTAATGTACGCTTTAATGGTTTGAAGATTGCAAAGCATGGTGTCTTTAACATTTAAAACATAGAAAGTCGGCATGTATTAAGCAAATGTTGTATTTTTGTTTCAGCTTGAACAGTAAAACAGTAAACAATTTCCCTGTTTTCTGGTATTCAAACCACTAAAACAAACAAAAACATATCTAAACCTCAATAGTGTAGCATATGGTTGGAAAGCTTATTAAATAGCGCAGTTTTTAACATAGTCCGACACTTTCTTGTATACAGGGTGTGAAAAATGCAATAGACCATTGTTTTTTAAATTTTTATCAAACATCTTAATTTTTATCTTTGAATCTATTTACTATGGAGTTTTTACAACTGATCCTCCGTCATTTTATATTATTCTTGTTCAAAATTTAATGTAGAACACGAAAATTACATTATCTACTCAAATTCATATACAGGTATTTGAGAAATCGCTGTATTAAGTATAAAAACATGGTTATTTTTGAAAAACATAAAATAATTTTTTTGGAAGCTAATTTTGAGACTTGGAACATTTGATATGCATCATCACACTTCATTTACTTTGTACTTACACCAAAAAATTTTTGTCACACTGAGTACAAATCACCCTGTATAAAAACTTAAATTATATTTAAGGATATCAGAATGTATTTTATCCGCTTTGTCTAGCTTGGTCTCTTAGGTACAATAAATACATGCTATGGCTCCCTAAATTGTAGAATCATAGCGTTTTTATTAGATTTGATAATGTAACAAATCCTGATGTTTATTTATACAAATGATAATTAATTTAAAATCAAAACCATTTATTTTAATATTTTTAAGCGTTTATATTACTTTGCAATTTAATGCTGGTGATACAAAAAATGATGAATTGTATAATCGCGTTAAAAACAGAAAAAAATTAAACAATATTTAAGACAAACATAAAACATAGAGAGATTTATTTTAAAGTAAAACATTAAGACAAGTGAAAGATCATTCCATAAAACATTATGATTATTTTACTTAAAAACCATGAGAGTTTTACCTAAAAAGCATGAATGTAATGGAATATTGAAAATTATAAATACACAGTGAAAACATTTAAAAGAGTTCCAAAGAGGCAATAAGTTATTGAGATGTTCTTATTATATTATTTAGAATATATAAAATATCAGTTTTTAACGAACAAGAAAATGAAACTTTTGACGTTTTTTGCAGCCTTTCTCCTAGAATTTTTATTACAGAAACATTATAATTATTAATAATTAGAGAGCTACATGTAATTAGATGAATGCAATTAGTTTAAGGTTTTTATGTAATATTTAATTATTATAGAGCTTTTAGCTGAGGTTTGTCCACTTTATTGCTCTTGAGTAGTCTATACTCGTACATTTTAGTAGAGATTAGTAGAATGTTCTAAACACACATATTCATAACTCTGTAGTGTGTTATGGTGTTGATATTTCTTTGAATTTGGTGCTAAATTAGCATGTTTTCCAAAGTAAAGTCGGGTTTCAATCTAAAAAATATCGAGCGCAAATGGAAATTACAATACTAACCATCAAAATAATACCGTAAAACGAACTGGGTGAAGTTTTATTGTATCAGGAGGAAATAGGAACCTACTTTTACATTAGTCAAACAATACATTAGTAAAAAGCATCTATCTCAAGTTAAATTTAAACCAAATAAAATTTATATGACTTTGGAAGACATTAAAACTCACCACCTCAGCTCTCTCTTCGAAGATACTATGCCATGCGTAGGTTTCCTATTGAAGTATAACCCATGTAATAGTTTCTACATGTTTCAAGAATAACGCAAATTATTATTATAACCAAATAACCTGTAGGCTACCCTCATGAAGAAATTTTATATATCGGATAACATAGTTTTCTTCAAATTTAGACTATGGAGTTTAAAATTCAATAATTCGTAACATTTTATAAAAGGAACATTTTGCACTGCATGTACCAGTAGTCCAAATAATAATTATAACACTTTTGATTGACATCAATATCTGGTAACTACCCTCTTGAAATATGTTTTCCCCCCACTATTCAGGGTATAAAAAGGTGTAAATAATTGTCGTATAGCCTATAAGCATATTTGGATTGTTATTTATCGTTATATTTTTTAATATTCTTTATTGAGATTGCAAACAATTAAAAAACATATGTTATGTTATTATATGAGTTTTTTATTTACTATGTTTTATATCACCAGCTTACTATTTTTCATCAGCTACTTTCGTGGCATAAAATATTGTTTTAACTGGCCTATATATTATATAGAATGTATGTGGTCATCTAGAAATAAGAATAGACATTATTATAATGCTAAATGCACGATCCTGGTTAACTAAAGTGATGTTAATAAAAATGTTAATGTTTTTTATGAAATTAATTCTAAAAATAATACAATTCCCCCACCAAAAATAATTTTTTTAACAATATGATACTGTTTTAAAATTGTTCTACCTTTTTTGAAATTTTAGTTTGAACCAACATTAGTTTATTAAAATCTGTATTCCAATTTAAATTATTTAAGCATTTTTTACGTTTCAGCAGTGTTTTAAGGAAATAAGTGCATTGCTATATTGTTGTGAAATTGTGTTTGTATTTGTTAGGTTTTTTTATTATGTTGTGAGTAGATACCTTGGAGTGCGATTTATTATTTTAACTCTATAATATTGGGAATAAGCTACAGTCAGGGTTTAGAAAAAACCACAGTACCTGCACTGCACTGACTAATATGTTTGCGGATCTATTCGATGCCAAAGATAAAGGCTTATACAGCACATTAGCTATTCTAGATTATTCCCAAGCATTTGACTCTATTGATCATGAATTGTTATTGGCCAAAATGAAGTGCTATGGCTGTAGTGAAAAAGTTGTTTGTTGGTTTCGGTCCTATTTGGAGTCCCGACTGCAGGTTACCAAAATTGGGAGTGAGACATCAGATCCGCTTTGCAAATTGCGTGGTGTTCCTCAAGGTAGTTGCTTAGGACCTGTGCTGTTCAATTTGTACACGTCTGACTTGTCCAGAAGTGTAGAATATTGTACGGCACACTTGTATGCTGATGACTGCCAACTACACTTGTCATACAAGCCAGACAAGACATCAGAAGCAATCCGGCTCATCAATGCTGATTTGCACAGCATTTTTCAATGGTCTGTCATGAATGGCCTTGGATTGAATGTTGACAAGTGTGTAGTCATGCATACTGGACCAAACATTATGATGCAGGAATTGAGTAAATCTGCTATAGAAGTCACCCTTGATGGCATGAGATTGTCTGTTTGCGACACTGTCAACACACTTGGTGTTGTACTTGACAAAGACCTCTCTTTTTCTGACCATGTCACATCTGCAGTTCAACGTGCAGTGGGTAGACTGAGAGGTCTTAGCAGATTTAAAACTCTACTGCCAGAATATGCCAAAATGCAACTCATGCGGTCCTTGGTCCTCCCAGCCTTTACATATTGCTTTCCTGCATATGGAAACAGCATCTCTAAGGAGGATATGGCACGAGTTCAAAGAATTCAAAATTCTGCGGTAAGGTTCATTTTTGGCCTTAACCGCTTTGACCACGTGTCCTCCTTCCGAGATGCTGCAAACCTCATCCCAATGGATGAAATATGCAGGAGGCTGACCTGCTGCCTGGTCCACAAAGTGCTCACGCTGGGAGAGCCTCAGTACCTCAGCGAGAGGCTTAAGTACAGGGGGGAGATCTGCCTGCGTGGTACTCGTTCCGACCGCAGGCTTCACTTTCCTAAAGTGAGGCTTGAGGTTGGAAGAAAGTCATTTTCTTATTTTGGCCCGCAGTTGTATAATGGCCTCCCTCAGGACATAAAGAGCTCCAAATCGTATGGCTCATTCAGGGCCGCAATGCAGAAAAACAAATGTAAATTGTAAATGTTTTTTTCTTTGTAGTTTTTCTGTATATTAAATTTCTGTATATATTAGGTTAGTTTAGTTTTAGTTTGACTTGAGTAAGTTTGAAAATCATGTAAATGAAACTCGCTTGTAAATAAAGGCCTTTTTATTTATTTATTTATTTATTTATAAAAACATTAATCTTTAACGCTTATACTAATAACCCACTAATTTACAAATTACTATTTGTATGGGTATATTTAAATAAAACAGTATCATACATATTAAAAATTGATTTTTATATCACAATAAGGTGAATATATTTTCAAACCTTATTGTAATGTAACGTACATTTCACAGATGTGTAAAAGTAAACCAATCACTAACCTTTAAAATCATGATTTATAGGAATAATATTTAAGCTTAAGAATGGCACAGCAATAAAAGAGTTTTATTTTAAAATATACATTATAAGTTCTTGGGTATTTAACACTTAAAGTGTAAACTATGTAATATCTGTCAAAATAAAAGTTGTAATAACAGTGATAATATCGTTTAAAACCTAGTCACGCTAAAGGAAATGTCAAGTTACATCGTGGGTCAGCAAGATTTTAGTGAGCAGGTTGGTTTAAAACGTGAAATGGTTTAATTTTCAATTTACTAACGTATGCTTTACAACTGTTTAATGCTAAAAGGCATGTTTCAGTTTTATACAACATTTCTTTGTTTTTTTCAACATCTCCATTTTTCAGTGGGTTCTACTTACTATATGCTTTTATTGTTTATTTTAAGATTTTCTATTTATGCAACCTGCTAACCAATTTACAAGATTTACGTAAAACGAAATAACATCGTTTTTGTTTTCTTTTCTTTTCTTAAATACAAATAATTTTGTATGTTAAAGCTTTTTTTGGAACGCTTATTGGTTAGGAGAAAGTACATTGAAAATTCCTATGTTATACTTATGAAAAATATTGTAAACTGTTTTAGTTTGTTTGTTTGTGGACATATTTTGATCAAACTTGGTAAATTTATTTATTTTATACTACGCTATTTTGAAAAAAAAAACAATTTAATAGCCACACTGTAGCAGCGAACCCAGGCACTCCTTAACCCTAATGTTATATAAATATAATTAATTGGAAATCAAATCAGGCGAATGGAAAACTGCTTAGTCTGCAGCTTTTCTGCAGTGGCCGTGTTAAGATATAACACTACTATTGATCAGTCATAGAAAATAGTTAAAACTGTCAGTGTAGTTTCTTGATTACAAAATATTAATGACACAACGAAGTGTTCTTGTTGAAAATGCAGGATTCAAATATAAGCCTGGACCGACATAGCCACAAAACCACAAACACACGGAGTAAAACATAAAACCTCTGAATACTTCATGATAATAAAACCTGTACGTATCGGTGTTTTAACCATGCTTGTTTGAATACCAATGCCCGATACATGTTCATATATACATGTGTATTGGTACAAAATGTAGCAACACGGACAAATACGTAAATTTAACCGTCGCCATTTCTAGAGAAAGTATATCTTTTAAAATACTGTATTAGAACAAATTGTTCCAAGAGGAATCTTTTTCTGGAAGGACGATTGTCACCGTTGATTAAAACGTTCTTTCTACGTAACAGTTTGTTCCAAGTTTTCATTATTTTAAACGTTGTCTCAAAAGACAACGTTTTGTAAAAAAAAGATTTCAATAATTTATTCTTACATCTTATATTTTTCAAACATTTCTTTAGCTGATACAGAAAGATTATTAAATCGTCTTATTTTTTTAAAATTTTCTTTTTTGGCCACATTATTTAAAATAATTTTTTTTTGTATTGAGCTAAAAACCCAAATTACGTTATTTTGTTATTACGTTTGATTTCGATTTAACTGAACGTAGCTTTTTAAAGGCTCAAGGTACCCAATATTATTTTACCAACACAATCACTTCTTTGCATTCGATATTTGTTGATTCAATAATTTTATAAGGAACCCTGCACTATTCTGCTTCCTAAAATACAACAATTCCAACTTCTAGGGCATAATTGAAACTATTATGTCTAATTAAGTATCCAGGAGATGGGTTAACAACACCAAAACAAATATCTGTTAGGAATTGAGAATTTTAGAACATTTTATGTCAATTTCGATTACGAAAAATTCGTAATAAATTCAACAGGGTTAAATTGATTTAGGTTGTGAGCCTCAGCAATGTAACTGAAAAGCTTTGGTTAAGCACTACCCCTTTGTCACGTTCTACTAATTAGTACACTAAGATAAAATCAGATAAAGGCTACTTTTATTAACATGTTTATCTTACTAGATGTTTCGTATATACCACTGAATAGTATACTATAAACACTAAGCAATTTCAATACAACGAAACGTAGTGTTATTTGAATAATAATAAAAAAATAGGAATAGTAACATTGGTGTTAGTTATATCATAGACGTAATATACAACAAAGATTCAAATATTGTACTGACCTTAGATATTATAAATACCAGGAATGTACATGTAGAGCATTTTCTGCGTTTCTTTGCTTACTGAATAACTCAACAAAACTTTAGTCTGGCTTAATTGTATTGACACAGATTGTAGTTTCTAGGACCGAAAACAAGAGTTATATCCTTTATATTTACAAAAACATTCCCTAGCGTACACTATGACAACTGGTGGACCAAATGAGTGAAAACTGTAGTTTATAATAAATAAATTATTAGGCCTACATGATGAACAGTTATCAATTAAAACTCTGCTGTGCCCACCCCTTGTAACGAGATGAGAAAGCGAAAGAGAGTAATGCTGTCCTTTATTTCTACAAATTCACAGCTCCTAGTGAAGTAAAACCATTTTCTTTATATTCAGATAATGATTAAAATTCCCTAGCCTGTCATTAAAGTATATAATTGATTCTGACGTGTGTTGTAACTCGATGATTTAATTTTAAAAGGTTTGATTTCTTATTTAGAAGTGCAGACCTATTTACTTACAAAAAATCTATTTTTTACATCTATATTTGATGTCAAAGATCCGAAATAATTTATCAGCATAACTTAGTTTAGCAATAAAAAAAACTTGATATTGATTGTTTCAATACAATTCTTCAGTTTTAGCCAATTCCTCTTACTTGTAGTGCATTATTCTAAAACAAAATCTGTTGACCACCTTTCCCTAACCAAACATTACCCTCTTATAAAATATTGCACACATTTACTAGGATCAATAACGTCCTTTTTAAGTACAATTCCTAAATAAATAAACACCAGTTAGTTGCATTGATCAGCCGTTCCATTTAACTCACATTAAATTAGCTAAATGAAATCGTTTCAACCTTAGAAGCATGTAAAAGGGATATTTATTGGAAATTGGCCTGTGGAGCAGAAATTGTTTTATACAATTACTTTTTAGTAGATATGCAGACTCTAAGCTTAATTTTGATATGCCACATGCCTACGTTTTAATTTGGCAAAATGCCTTAAACGATGATCACAAATTGTACTTTACTGTATCACTTTAGTTATATAAAATATTCCAATAACTGATGATTATTGTATTAAACATTTCATTTCATAAAAAAAAAACATGAAAACCATATGTTCATAGCTGTTTACGACAACACTTAATAAAGTAATTCGTCTAAATGAACCGGAATAGGCCTACACCAAGCAGAGATACTCCTTCAAGAGGAAAACCTCTCAGTTAAGCTTAAAAGGGATTAAATATTATGTTGGCAAAAACTCTTAGTAAGCGGATTGTCTTTCGTCTTTGATGCAATAGAGCACCACGACATAGACACGTCTTTATTTGCTAACCATTCGTATAGGATTTACAAAGTAAGTTTATAGCAATTATTAAAACACTAAATAAAATCTTAGGGGTTTTTTTAACTTATGGAATATACAAAGTAAGTTTATAGCAATTATGTAAACATTAAATGAAATCTTAGGTTTTTTTAAACTGTAAACAAAAATTGTTTATAACAGTACGTAAACGTCAGTCATTTAATTATCAACCAAATTTAGTAGAATTAAAAGTCCATAATGAAAAGATTACTAATGCAATTTTTTACTTTCTCCCCCTACACCATAGTATATGGAGAAAGTGTTGTTTTAGTCAAAATTTTCGAGTTTGAGTTTTGAGTGGATATATTCGTTTTGGGTCCCCCTGGACCCAAAAAAGTGGTTTTCGAAGTGATGTCTGTGTGTGTGTGTGTGTGTGTGTCTGTGTGTCTGGATGTGTACAGAGCTAGAGACTACACCTGTGGTCCGATTTCGATGAAATTTGGTATGCATGTTCTAATCCATGGTATCTCGATGCGTTTTTTTAATTTTTTTTGAAATTTGGATTTTTAATGAGGATTTTCCCATAAAAAACCGGAAAAATCGGATTTTCTCAAAAATGGCCCGAACGATTTTGATAAAAACTTAGTATGTTGTAGCCCTTTAAATTTTGAACAAAATGGTACAAATCCCATTTCTGTAAAAATTACGGTTCAAAAGTTATTGTAAATTATGTTATTTTCCCATAAAAACCCCCATAAAATAACAAAAAATAGGGTTTTGGACAAAAATCCGGTTTTTATTTAACATAGTATGTTATGGTCCTTACAATTTTTATAGTTTTTTTAATTTTTTTTTAATTTTTATTTTTAATGGGGATTTGCCCATAAAACCCCATAAAATAACGGAAAAATCGGATTTTCCCAAAATTGGCTAGAACAATTTTGATAAAAATTTAGTATGTTATAGTCCTTTAAATTCTGAACAAAATTTTTCAAATCCCATTTCCGTATACTTACTCTCACCGCTTACACACGATGAAGGCTGTTGACAAACTTACGGGAGAAAGTATGTGTCAGAATGCTGATACCGTTTATTTATAATCCTCCCCGCCTACAGCGGCTTGTTGCTCTGATTTAGTTCAATTTGTAAACTATTACAAAACTTCTACCTAATAGGTTTAATTATTTGTTATGAAATATTGATATAACAGTGAATCAGCTGTTGGTTAGGAATCAGCACTGCTGTCCTTCATTAAAATATTGACTGTCACCTTTAATTTATGCCAAGCCATCCACCTAAAAAGTAAAGTAAACAGAAAAATGGCGAAACTATATTTTTACAAATGCGGACGGTACGAAAGCTTAAGAAAACGAAAACAATGAATGAAAAAAATACATCAAAACTATCTTTATAAAAATAATGAAGGAAAGTGAACGAAAGACATAGCATTAGGAAAATGAGGGAAATGATGAACAGCTTAAATAAAGAATGGATCAAAAGCGCCTTTCTTTTGATGTGTTATTATTAAACATGATGAAGTGGCATTTTATCATAAACGACGTAATACAAACTGTTTCATATTTTATATTATAGTTCCCGTTTGAGTTTATTCATGACTTCAACGTATCTTTTTTGCTTGATAAAATTTTTCCTGGTTGTTTGCTAGCTCTAGCTTTTGCCCATACTTCGCAACAGGGTATGTTCAATTAAAAAATAATACATTTTTTGGAGTCTTTGCAGACAAACATTTGGGGCGTAGTCCAAGTGCAGTGAAACAGATAAGAAATAATCTGCAAATAACTGGCATTTGCTTGAGGATTCAAATGCTTCATCTGAATCATAATACATTCGCGAGGTAGGCTCAGAGGAAGATTTCAAATTGTTCACATGGATTCAAAAAGATTTAACATTGTGTTCGATGCTTTCTTCAACACGACTTGTATATCAATTGTGACACTCCATTGCTAAATGCTTGCAACGCCTTCTTGCTGCATTGAAGCGAAGATAGTCGGACGGATTGTGAGTAGATTTGTAAAGTCAGTGTAAGGTATTCTTCCGTATTGTAAGGGAAATCAATTCTCTGCTGAACCACACAGGGAACTTATTAGGACCAACAGTTTTCAGAGGAGAAGAGACAACAATTATATCCCTAAAATGTTCAACAAATACATTGAAGCAGTGTTCTGCATCAGCAAGATTCGAGGCCAAGGGATAGTTAGTTAATCTTCTGTAATTGTCTGAGCACTTCATCAAGACAACAGCAAATAGTTTTATAACGATTAAGGAGTATTTTTATTGATCGGGACTATTTTCTTCCCTTCGAAATGACTCGGTTAGGCTCGATATTAACTAAAAACGAAGGAGTTTTCCAAAATATTCATTTTGCGCTCAAGTGATAAGATTATATTTTTGTCATACTGTTATATTGTTTAAAGTCACTAACGTAAGTTGTGTACATTGTTTGCCTTAAATATATAGCAAACAATTTTCCTCCTTTTAAATACATTCGAATGGCCGTTACCGATACTTGGATAAAAAATGTATTACTCCGCCAGTACAAACTTAATTTTATTTTTCATATTGCTGAAATATTTCTACATTTTCATATGTCTAAATTTTTACTAAGAAACACGCCTTTGGTGAAATGTACATTGTACAATAAACATAAATGCATTTGTATAATCATACGATTGTGTTAATTATTCAGTTAAGCAGGACTATTTCATTTCAACAGAGAATAATTGGCAGGATAAGAGTATTTTTTTATAAAATCCATCACAATGCATAAGCAGTATTGAAACTTTACTTTTTTATGAATTACTACCAAAAAATATTCTTTCAACAAATATTTTTTATTAATCAGAAAGCTAACTAACCATTAAAATGTAATAACCAACGTTTAGCTTATACGTTTGCGTTTTAGAACAACAATAATTGTTGTCTTCATCATCTCGAATAGAGTCATCATCAATATTAATTGTCTAGTTACATTGTTTATGCAGCATTTCCGCCGAGTTCCAACTGACTAGCTCACACGTCTGTTTACATCATACTATCATAACTATTGATTGAAATCAACCTCAATTTTAGTAGTTTCATTTCTCTCTTTTCAAAAGTAGATATTTCATTTATAGCCTAGAGTTCACTTTATATCAAAAGTCATGCTGCAGCCGTATTTTTAATATTCGATTTAGATCATGTTTATGTTTCAATACTATTTCAAAGGCTAAGTTCAAAAGAAACATTAACACACTTATAAAAATTTTATTATTAATGCATAAACCAATCAATGGAAAATGTACGTAATTAAAACTCTCGATGTTTTCAATATGATGAAATCAGAAATTGAATTTTAAAATCTTGATAAAACAGAATTTTCAGAGGTGCGTTTGGTCTTAAGGAAACAGCGTAAATGGAGTAACGAAGCAACAATACCCTCTCAAAGGCATTTAGGCATCAGCTTATTACCTTTTATACAAAACAATGATGTAATTAAATGTTACTTTTTGTAACAAGGACAACGTTATACTGTTTTCTCTGAAAATGAGATTTTCTCATCGCATTTATACATTTATTTTATACGTTTCTAAATAGTTATATGTTTGGCAATATACGTAAATATTTGTTTGGATTAGTTAATTATGAAAATATTTTTGGACATAGTGGATGGATGGATATGGAAACCTATAATTGAATTTAGATTACACATGAATTGTTCAACATTCAGATGATTTTATACCAAGCTTGTGAAGTGGTACACCTATTCATTCATTAAAACACGTAGCCTACATTAGTTGATAACACTACGGTAGAGAGTGTACTGACCAGACACGTCGACCTAACAAATAAGTGATTTCTAAAAATAGTCGATTTCGATAGGAGCAACAAAGATGCGTTAGTCAATAACAAAAATATATAACTAAGCCAGACTCACTTATCTTTCTAGTATATTAGTAACTACGGTATTCATATTATAATTAATAAGAATATAATCACCGCTTCATAGGTAAACAAGGAAGGCATTCTAACTAGAATATCCCTATATATATATAAAAGCAACTATTCATAATGCAACGCTACCAATTATTCATTTGCAATTATTAATTATTCAATTAATCATTGCAGTTCAATTAATTGATTCAATTAATTGAATTGTAATTCATTATTCAATTAATCAATGCAATTATTCATTTGCTACCTTGTTTTCTCTGTTCTCTTTTCTTTTAAAACAGATTCGTTATGTTTCTTTTAGTTTGTATTCACTTAAAAATGTATTGGCATATTATATAATTTTAGCTATATGGTAAAAGGTGCAAGGGATCCAAAATTAGGGTTTCCTTTCCATCATGTTTTAGATCCACTATTCCTCGTCAAGATTTTAAAACACGTATCTAGGTTTGAACCCGTGTGAAATTGTATCCGTGGCAAAATAAATATCTTCTGATGACAAGAGTATAATTTTACTTTGTATATCCCCACACTGTCGCAGAGTGTTTCATATTTCAAGATCTATTCAGATAACCGACATGATTATCCAACAGTACACGTGGACGTTGGGAACTTGAGCTCAGTTTTTGTTGTACAAACATTGTGTTTGCTTATGGAATAGTCATAGTAGATATTATGTCTTTTATATGCAGTATGTATTGGTAAATATTTCCAATTTTTATATGTTATCCAACCATTTTATAGCTACTAAAATTAAATGTTTGCCCATAAAATAATAGAAATATGTGTAACTGTTTAACTTTAAAATAATGTAAAACATTGTCGGCGAGCTATCCCAATGTAAAAGAAACATATATTTCATTTCCAACTGTTTTATACTTCAGGAAAACAAATTTATTGTGTTTTTTTATAATAGTATGTTAAGATGTTAATGAATACTATGTTAATTTATCCAAGCCCTAGGTCATATCAACTATACATAAATTTGTAAAACTTTGAACCCGATAGCAAACTTTATTGTTTTAATTGAATAAGAAAGTATATAATATTATATTATTCTCAAAAGTTTACTATAAAACTAACTCCTATTGTATTAAAACGCATTTTATTTTAATAAATAGATTAATTATTTATTTTTAACTCAACGCGTTTGTATGTTAAACAACACAATTTAACACTTAATTTAAGAACAAAATATTTTAAATATAATTTTAAATAATAATTATGTGTACCTACTATCATTGTAGGCAAACTTAAGTGTAAGAATATTTTATTTTCAGAAATGGATTTTCGATTGCTTCATTGGGATTGAATAAATCCTTCCCTATTTACAACATAATGTTGAATTTATACTTTTGTATTAAATATCTATTAGATGAAACCCCATTCTATAACAATTGATTACCAAACTCCTCACAAAAGCTAAACCAACGAATCATGGTATTTAACGAACGTCAGAGGTTACTTTGTTTTGTAATCCTACAGTTGGGTGGAGGGAGACAAGAAATCTCTTTCAAAGATTAAAGTAGTTTTCTCTTTGAGCATCCAATACAGCTGAGTTATTCTTGTTGGATCAAACTAAGCTCTAGAATCCGACAAATTCTAGCTTGGTAAAACCTGAGTTGGACGATTCTGTCAAACTATTAAAATATGAATATTCATAATACATGGTGTTCGGGCTCGTGGTATACAGAAATAACTAGCTCGTATGATATTAAAAGGTGATTTTATTTTAAATTAACCACGCCAACTTATCATAAATACAACCAAGATTGGTATTTTATTCGGTAAAATTCAATGTGATCACCATAAGTCACTCTCAAGAGGTCCAATATGTAATCAATCTCCTGCCACACGTTGTTTAGAGTTTCTGGGGTTATCCTCTTAACTGAAGATACAATACTGTGCCTTAATTCCCGTAAACTTTGCACTCTTACCTGGTACACAATATCTTTGATAAACCCACATGCAAAGAAATCCAGTGGGGTGAGATCTGGCAATCTTGCCGACTATGCAATAGGCTCCTCTACCAATCCAAGGACCAGGGAATTGCTCATTGGGAAATCCCGAAAATCATTGTGGTAGTGTGCTGGAGCACTATCTCGCTGGAAAAGTTGCGTCTGTTTACTACTCCACTAAGGGAAAAAGTTGCTTCGTCGCTGAATAGGCTGATATTCACTTTACTGAATAAGTTGGTGTTATGGCTAGAAATGGTTCGGCTTGGTTACATGGAAAGACTGAATTTACCTTAACTTTTAGGCATTGTGTTTGACATACGACCGTTAAACGTTGTTCACACAATCTTGGTTGTATTTATGGCATGATGGTATAGTTATTTTAAAAAACAATTATATTTTAATATCATACAATATAGTTATTTCATGACACTTCTTTCCCGCACACCCCGTATAGTTGACGATGGACGTCGATGAAAAAATAACCGGTTCAAAGCACGGAACATGCAACAATATTGGAAAAGTCGGGACCGTCTTATTTTAAAGTGTTTGTCAATCTTACAGAGAAAACATCACTTGCGTCAACAAAAAAGGTTCAGCTTTCACTTTAAAGTTTTTAAATTAAATCATTAATGAAGCGAAAGCCTTGATTTTAAAAATTAAAATCGACGTAGTTTATAACTGATTGTGAAATTTACTCTAAAAACTGTTTAAAATGTAAGGTATTCCGTAGAATAGTAATACAATCTCCATATAAGGCCAAGCAATACTGAACAATAACAATTCAATGCTGAATAAGCTTGGATTTAACAAAATGTTATAGTATTACTCGTATGATGCAATCATTTGTCAGCTGGAACTCATTGGCAATGCAGCATAAGTAATGTAACCTGTCAACTTAAGTTAATGAAAACTATTTTTGTTTAGGATGAGTAATACTAAATTTTTTCTAAAATTAACCAAACTCTTCGACTCAACTGTATTAGCTTAAATGATAGGTTAACGTACGAATAAGTTCAATAATTATAAGAAAAAATTTCGTGAAATACACGTTTGGGCAAAACCTATTGAATAGAAACCCAAAAGTGTTATTATAATTTATATGATATTAAAGTACAAAGATTGTAATGTTTGTGGAGGGATCATTTTAAATTTAGTCACTTAATGAACTTTATTTGGAATAGCATGTAGTTCAAATGTCCTACTGCAAAGAATTTTTCTAAATAGAGGTATCCACATAAAAAGTAAATTCATCTAGTAAAGAACATGCTTTCGTTTTTATCTACTAACTGTGTTAGTTTTTTATTAAGAGTAGTAGGCTACACTATTCATTATATTTTTTTTAAGAGTAGAAGGCTACACTATTCATTAAAATTTTTTTTAAGAGTAGTAGGCGACACTATTCATAATTTTTTTTTTAGAGTAGTAGGCTACACTATTCATTATAATTTTTTTTTAGTACCAGGCTACACTATTCATTATCGATTTTTTTAAGAGTAGTAGGCTACACCATTCATTATAATTTTTTTTTAGTAGTACACTATTCATTTTCATTTTTTAGAGTAGTACACTATTCATTATCATTTTTTTAAAGAGTAGTACACTATTCATTATCATTTTTACAAGAAACATGTTATACCTTTGAAAATTCAACTCATATTTTTAACAAGGTATGAGATTTTGGTCAGAAAAACTTACAAAATTTACAAAACTAAGAGTGTTTCATAATTAAAAGTAATATTATGAGCTATTCTCATTTCTTAATCTAATAAAAACAGTTTTAGAAAAACCCTTTTTGCTGTTCTAATTCGTGTAAAATATTCAGACCCAAGCAACACTAAACCTACTAAAAACAAAGGAATGACTGGGGTAAAGCCAGGTACTTAAGTTGTCTTGAACATTATCCTTATTTAGATTAAAGTTTGGAAATTTCTTGGTTGGTTTCATATATGACATTTACAAATTGTGTGTTTTATAACATAATAACACCAATTTATCCTATAAAATTATAATAAAACATTTATCAAAATAATTTAGTTACAGTATATTAATTATATTTTTTATACTTGATAATGTTTGCTTTCAAAACCCTATTTAATACATGAGGTGTGCATCTGCTTATACACTGAAGGTTTTTACCGTCATAAACATTCACTCAATGAATGAGGAAATTTAATCTTAACAGAATGCGTTCGTTTTAGTAAACACAACAGTTAATGATAACACTGGAAAGATGAAAAGTAAACATGCGCTAGAGGTTTTGTTTGGTTAACTTCCGGTTGTAATTTTGTGACGTCATTTCCGACGCGGTGTTTACCGGAAGTAAAAAGATCAACAGATAGAAATGTAGCGCATAGTAACATAATTATCTTTACTTCAAAGTATTTTGTTCGTTTGACTAAGTAATTTTGGTTGAAGTGGAAACCATAAATCTTGAATACTTTATCTTGTAACTCGTGAATTTCAGTTAACTGGTTCTTCTTATGAAGAAAAGTTAAAACCTTTATCATTCCTAGCCTCACGAAATAGTCTTTTATCATTGAATGAAATACAAATCCAGAATGTTAGTATTATCCTTTTCCTTTTTAATCCTTTTTCCTTTTTGTATTCCTTTTTTATTTTTTATTTTTTTTTTTATTTATAGTGTTACCCTTTTCGTAATTATTTAGCTACTTTTAGCGAATTTCCCATATACGGAATAAGCTATTGCTGTAGTACTCATGACAAGATCTGGAACATGGACCGATTTACTTTTTCATTTTGAGGTCCCTAGAGGTAAAAAACACCATCCGTTTACATTCATATATATAAATATTTTTTTACACCCCCCTAACAGGGAAGTGGATAGGGGGTGACTTATTTTTCAAATAGTAACCCCCATTGAGTGATCCCTCATTTTGAAGGGTCTGTCAAAGGAAATACAATGACGCAATACCGAGGTAGATATTTCACACCTAGCCTAAATGGCGGGTATTCCAAAATTTAATTTATGTGAAAATGCACCCATTTTGAAATACCTGCCATTTTGACTAGGGGTGAGATATTCACCTCGGGTTTGCGTCATTGTGTTTCTTTTGATAAGCCCTTCAAAATGAGGGGTCACTAGATTGGCGTTGCTATTTGAAAAAAATAAGTCACCCCCTACCCCCTACCCCTTACTCTGTTAGGGGGGTTAAACAATTTTTTTGGTGTAACAAATTGCGGAACCTTTGTTAAGAATCAATATTACAAACACAATATTTGTATCTATTTCGGTTTTATAAATATAGATTTGTTTCAAGACTTCATTTACACACTGTATAAAAGTTTCACTAAAAGGGGTATATTCAACAAACCAAGAGAACATCACATACAATATGCACACACAATATGCAGAGGCTAGGTAACATCAGATAGTGACTCATTGTTTGTCTCGTGACTGTCGTTGAAATTTATGAAGTTCTACCAGTACACGAATATCAATTCATTCAAAAGTGCTAGGTCGTCTATTTAAGAATATTTATATTTGTTTATTTATATTGTATAGACCTACTGTTTCATCAAACACCGCATTAAATTAAATATTTAACTTGATTATAAGTGGTTATTTTTTGTCATGTAGCTAACTAATAAGTTTATCCGATGAATTCATTATTAACATACTATGTAGTAACGTTAATTACGAAATGTGTAAGAATAAAGTATTGTCAAAAATGAACAAAATGAACAAAAAAATACTTTGACAACATTTTTAGTCAAAATAAATTGCTTATTGTATGGGTAGCCAAGTAATTATCCTTCTCGCCATTGAATCAACAGTTCTCTGGTTCAATTTCAAACGAGATTGTTTCTAAACCCAGAATATGCCACTTTTGAATATGCCAATTTTTGGGCCATCAATAATTGGTTACATCTAACAAAATCTAATATCTTAACAAAACCGCTTTCTTACAAAACCTTCAAATGGTGATGGAAAAACAAAGCCTTAAAGTTAAATATAAGACTTTCATTAAATTATGTATTATATGTATTATATGGTTCATATATGTATTATTAATTACAAAAACATTATAAAAAAGTGTTTATTCTTATATAATTATTATTATAAAAAAAAACTTTAAAATATGTATTTATATATTGATCAAAAAAACATTTCAATATTTATTTGCTATCCTTCCTATAATATTAATATAAATGTATTATTATTATTAAAAACATTATTAAAAAGTGTTCATTCATAATTGAAATGAGATTTAAAAATATAGATTTGGTTTGGAATTAAGCTATCACTAATCTATACTTATTTAATACGCAAGCAGATTTTTTGTGACAATTACTCCTCCGAAACTACTGAACCGATTGTCATGTTTTTGGTGTCATTGGAAAGAGCATAACGTGAAGTTGTGCAGGAAACTTTCTTTTTAGGGAAATAATGAGAGAGTGAGGCCCTGGAGTCCTTTAATGTTTTGTATTTCTCCATAAGATTAACATGGGAAACAAAAATTGTTATGAAACTCCAGCTGTTGTCAGAAATCAAAAGTGAGAAGAAGAGCATATGTTAATTATAAACAGTCAATAAGTTTGCTAATTTACAGTTTGCTACAAATATTTGCTGACTTGGTTGAAATTACAGTAGTTTTAAAATAACGCCTGTAATGCTTAGCAA
Source organism: Macrosteles quadrilineatus (assembly GCF_028750875.1). NCBI lineage: Eukaryota > Metazoa > Arthropoda > Insecta > Hemiptera > Cicadellidae > Macrosteles > Macrosteles quadrilineatus. The sequence goes on from NW_026542602.1 coordinate 4,089,146, forward strand.
TTGCTCGAATTCGAGCAACAGGGACACTAGTTGAACAATAATTATGTTGATAAATATAGTAATAATTAATTAAATACAGAACATCCGGGCCCCCTTGAATCTACTTGGAGATTCAAAACAAAATACAGAGGGACACATTTCAGACACCTAAGACATATAATTATAACTAAAGCTATATACATGAAGTGCTATCAATTGATAGTCTATTCACAACCAAGAGGCAGTGGAAACACTTTTACAGCGGGTCGAGTGAGGATGCCGGTTGCTGTCTTCAAGTGTACCACTCGTACCACATTGTCTTTGCCAGGAGACACATCAATAATGCGGGCCAAAGGCCAGGTCAGAGGAGGGGTAGATTGTTGTTCCACTAACACAAGATCACCGACTTTGAGGTTATCTTGGTGCGAGGCCCACTTCATCCTTTGTTGCAAGGTGTGCAGGTACTCTTGCTGCCATCGCTTCCATATTCGCTGATGGAGTGCCTTGACGAGATGCCAGTGCTTCAGCCTGTTGGTGGAGACGTCTTGGACATCTTCTTCGGGAACCGCAGTTAGAGGGGCGCCGATCAGGAAATGTCCTGGAGTGAGAGGTGTCAGGTCCGAAGGGTCGGATGAAAGCGGCGTAAGAGGGCGTGAGTTCAGAACGGCTTCTACCTGTGTTGTCAGAGTTGAAAACTCTGCCAAAGTCAGGATGTTCGTTCCGATGACCCGTTTGAGGTGGTGTTTAGCGCTTTTAATGGCGCTTTCCCATAACCCACCCTGATGAGGGGCTGAAGGGGGGTTGAAGTGGAAAATAATCCCTTTGGTAGAGACAAAGTCCTTAAATTGGTTTGAAGATTGAGTGGACTTAATAATCTTCTTAAGGGCGTTATCTGCACCTACAAAATTCGTACCGCAGTCGCTGTACAAGTTGGTACTTAAGCCTCTTCTTGAGACAAAACGAGTTAAAGCCGCTAGGAAGGCATCTGTAGTCATATCTGTCACTACTTCGATGTGTACGGCCTTAGTAGCCATACAAACGAATATGCACAAGTAGACCTTAACGTGTCTGATTGAGCGTAAGTTGTGGACTTTAACAATTAAAGGGCCACCATAATCCATTCCAGTTGAGATGAATGGTCTGGCAGGAGTGACACGAACTTTGGGTAAATTACCCATTTGAGGCGCCTTGTTTCGGGGTCTATTTTTAAAACAAGGGATACATTTGAATATGCGTGAGCGGATAACACTACGCGCACAGAGGATCCAGAACCTTGAGGCTAAGAGAGATTGAGTGAGTTGAGGTCCGGCATGAAGATGTGTTTTGTGGCAGTCATCTATGATAAGATCTACAACATGGTGCCTTTTGGGGAGCAATACGGGATGAACGCTGTCATAGGGGAGCGAAGAATGCTTAATGCGGCCGCCTACACGAACTATTCCGTGCTCATCGAGAAAGGGTGACAAGCGTTTATACTTAGAGTTGCAGTTTGCTGATTTCTGGAGATTGGCGATTTCTTCAGAAAAAACATGATTTTTGAACAAGTTGGATAATTTTTGTGGTTGATGACTTGAGTTCATTTGTAGTGAGAGAACTTCGCAGCTTGTTCGATCTTCTCGCATTGTAAACGAAGCGATGAATGTAAGCTGTAATGCGTACGAGTTTAGTCCACGAGGAAAATCTTGTCAAAAGTTCCCATTCAGGGTTGGAGTTCGAAGTGAAGACAAAAAGTTCAGCCCCTTTTGTTTCTTCTGAGTTATCTAAATTGACAGGTGTAAATTGTCTATTAGGCCAGTCTTCACAAGGCTGAGAGAGCCAAGATGGCCCGGTCCACCACAAGGGGTGATTTTGGAGCTGAGTGGCAGTTATTCCCCGAGAGGCGCAATCTGCGGGGTTATCCTGACTGGGTATGTAACGCCAGCAATGTGAGGGGAAAAGTTCTTGAGTCTGAGCTACTCTGTTTGCCACATAAGTTTTCAGTCTGTATGGTGGTGTTTGAAGCCACGTTAGAGTGATGGAAGAGTCACACCATAGAACAGTACGAGAGAATGTAACTTTATTTGTAAACATAGAGAGGCAGTATGATGCTAGTTGAGCAAGGAGATGAGCAGCACATAGCTCGAGACGAGGTAGAGTGACTCGTTTTAGTGGAGATACACGAGTTTTCGCCAATATTTGACGTACAGTGACATCACCGGATGAGAGTTTGCATCTGAAATAGAGAACTGCGGCATAACCGCTTTCTGAGGCATCTGAGAAGCCGTGAAGTTCAATAGCGCTTGAAACTGAAAACTGGAATGCTCTGGGGATCTGAATATTGGAGAGAGATTGAGTATTAGTTACAAAGTTTTGCCATATTGAAGTTAAGTCACTTGAGAGCTCTTCGTCCCAGTTTAATCCTGTGGTCCAGAGCAGCTGTATAAAGCATTTTGCTTGCATTGTACACGGAGCTAGAAAGCCACACGGGTCGTAGATTTTAGCAACCAAGCTGAGCACACGACGTTTGGTGGGTGTCTCATTAGCTGCATCAGAGAAATGTATATTGAAAGTGAAACAATCAGAAACTGGTGACCATTGCAGTCCTAATATTGAAAATAGAGGTTCTTTAGCATGTTCCAGAAATACAGGTAATTCAAGATGTTCTTGGGGCAGAGCTTGAAGGAGTTCCTTAGCGTTGGATGACCACTTCCGGAGTTCAAATCCACCACGGGACAGAAGGCTAATTATCTGGCTTTGAAGTTCTAGAACATCTTCGACCGTGTCAGCACCTGCGATTATATCATCAACATACGTATTGGAAGTTAAAACTTGAGCAGCAGCAGGAAACGCCTCACCCTCGTCTTTAGCTAGCTGATGAAGCGTTCTAATAGCGAGATAGGGGCTGCTGTTGACCCCATATGTGACTGTAGCCAGCTGGTAGGTGGAGAGGTCCTGGGAAGAGTTATTACGCCATAAGATAAGCTGGTATTTCTGATCGTCTGGATGTACTAATATTTGACGATACATTTGACGAATGTCACAAGAGAAAACAATGTTATAGGACCTGAAATGGAGCACAATGTCACAAATGTTCGTCTGGAGCTTAGGACCTGTAAGTAATATGTCATTTAGCGACAGTCCAGAACTGGTCTTGCTACTAGCATCGAACACAGTACGAAGTTCGTAGAGCTACTATTTTCTTTCAAAACCCCGTGGTGGGGAAGATAATAGTGAGGGGAGGTTAAATCAACAGTCTCAAGATTGGTCATGTGACCGAGAGAGAGATATTCATCCATAAACGCAACGTACATGTCACGGAATGAGCTTTGAGCGGCAAACTTACGCTCTAAAGAATACAAGCGTCGTTGCGCAGGGAGGTAAGAGGTTCCCAAGGGAGGATGATTAGCCTTGAATGGCAATCTAACCACATACTGGCCATTCTGGTTGCGTGTGTGGGTTTCAGAGAAATGTTTGTCACACTGTTGCTCCTCTAAAGTCTTACTACTGCACTGTGGGATCTCTTCTTGGGTCCAAAATTTTTGGATAGAGGAATGAAGATCATTATCACTGGTAGAGATAAAAGAAGAATATGTGCATGGAGCGGAGGAACTTACATCTGCAACAGGGGCGGATCCCATCACAACGAATCCAAACTTAGTGCCAATAAGGTATGGCATGTTTTCACCAATTGAATGTGTTTGGTGAGTAAGAATGAGAGGAAACAGAGAGACGCCTAAAAGAACGTCAATACCACTTGGTAAATGAAAAGTGGGATCAGCTAGCACGTAAGGTTTTACCATTTTAAACACTTCCGGTGCAAGGCGAGAGCGGGGAATATCAATAGCGATCTTGTCCAAAATATGGAATGGGTGCTGAGATGCAACATTGTTGTCACTGAGAGTAGCTAAATTTAGCCGAGTAATCCCTTTAGTTTGGGAGGTTGTGGAAGAGATGCCGACAATAGTGTGGGTCGACTTATGTCTTGGAGTTTCCAGGAGCTGAGCGGCACGCTCACTGATGAAATCACACATACTACCTGAATCGAGTAGGGCACGAAACACATGAGTATGTCCGGTAGAGGATGTCAACTTGACAAGAGTTGTACCAAGGAGGACTGTAGATTGTGATGAAGTCTTATGATTAAATGTGTTTTGAGCGGATGCCGTGACTGAGCTGGGTCCCTGAGGCGGAGGGGTTGTAGTATTATTTTCTCTATGCCATCTAGAATCTGATTGGGACGGAGTCTGGAAGTGCAATAGACTGTGGTGGCGTCTTTGGCAGGTCGTACAAGTGTTTCTGGATTTACATTGTTTACTATCATGGTAACCAAGACACGATATACATCTATTACTGTTTTTTACAAGCTGATAACGCTCTTGAGGGGTTTTAGTTCCAAAAGAAGGACACACATATATTTTATGGTCATTTTTACCGCAAGCAAAACATTGAGGGAGGAGAGAGAAGTTAGTGGTACTCTTTCCAGCTGAAAGAAGTGCTACATGTTTACTAGTTTTATCAGAAGCGAAACTAACAGATTTCTTGCCTTTAGGCTGCGGTGAATGGCTAAAATTAGCCTTCCGAGGGGTTTGGGGCAAGTGCAGCCCTGCATCCTCTGCTTGGTTACATTCAACGTTTAGAAACTTGATTATATCAGAAACTTCCGGTAGTGAGTGTGCTTCGCAATCTTGGCTCGATCGATAAGCTTCTCTTCTAGCCTTTTGCGTAAATCGGTATCCATTTTCCGCAAAATGAGGGCTGAGAGGAGGGGATTTGATGTTGATGAAACATCGCAATCAAGAGCTTTTAGCGCTTCAGAATGTTCATAATAAAGATTTATGAAATTTCTAAGGTTGCGGATGGACCCTGAGGAAATGTCAGGTAAGTCCATTATTTGATTTAAGTGCAAGGTTATGAGTCGCCTCGTATTATGATAGCGTTCTCGGAGGAGCTGATAAGCTACTAAGTAATTAGCAGTAGTGATGTTAAGAGACTTGATCAGACTTGAGGGCTCGCCAGACACGACACTTAGTAGGTACTTGAACTTAGCCACATTTGAGATACTAGCATTTCTGTGGACACTTGAGTCAAATAAATTTATAAAGCTAACCCATTGCAAAGGATTACCGTCAAACTGTTTTAATTCTAATTTCGGTAGCCTAATATTGGCTTGAGCTAGAGTGGGTGCAGTTGAACCTGCCTCGCTATGAGCCGAGGGAGTCTTTGGTTCATCTACTGGGTCAAGAGATTCAATAATACTTTGTATCTTAACATGAGTATCGTTAATTGTGTCTTGATCATCAGACAACTGAGTAGTGGGAGCTTCCTCCGGATCTATATTTTCCAAAACACGGTAAAGATTACCTTCAAAATCGGCACGCTTTTTGTTAGATTCTTTAGCATAAGCCGCCAGCGATCTATAATGCACTGTAGTAAGTGGTGGTTGTTGGGCAGCAATAGCCTGGACAGCAGTGAGGATTTTATCAAGTCTTGCCTTAATTAAAGCGGTTGAACGCTCATAAGTACTAAACTTGATGACAGCTGGGGTAGGCATTGTGATAGCCTATTTAAATACAATTGAAAATAAAATACAAATAATAAAATAATAAGAATTATTGGCCTACTTATTATTTTAAAGAAGCAGTGAGCTTAATCATTAAGTTTTATGAGAGAATAATTAATTAATAACGAACACATCAAAAACATAAATGAATTTTTTCACCAATAAAGTAAAATATAACCACATACATTACAATGACAAAGAGACAGTTAATAGCTATTTAACTGCAAATGTGAGCCTATAATACCTGGCAAGATATCAAAAATTAAAATTAAAATACATAATTAAAATACTCCAATTCAAATACAACCTAACTCAGAAAATAATCAGACTTTCCAAATAACTTAAGTTGTTTACAAGCGAGTTGAATGAGAGGAAATTATTATTTACAGTACTAAAATAAATATATCCAGGAATATTCTCAATGAATTATTATTTACATTACAGCAAAATAGCAATAGACGTAACAATATCTAAGAACAATGACAATGTGAGAATGAGAGAGTGTATTGTGGTTTGTTTATTTTGGTGTCTCGATCATATGACAGGAGCGAGTGACGTATCAGTCTGCAGTAGTTCTATGTCTGCACCGCGCCGATCAGCTGTGCTTGAGGGGGGAGGGAGCGCAACGTCTGCTAAAAGGCAACGTTCGGTGCGTGAGGGGGAACTGACCACGTGATCTGCAAACATAGGTCGCGTCGGCGCATCAAAGTTGAATGCAACACGCTGAATGTGGAGGCGGGAACAACGTTGGGCGGGAACGAAGTAAACGATATTGGTGGCGTGATCAAATAAAAAATGGCTGATCGAGCGCCAAATCATTTGAGCGAAATTGCAGTAAATTATATTGCAACTATAAGTGAGATTTTCGGTCAACAAATCAGTTTACTCGAGTGAATAATTATTACATAGTTTTTAATAGAGACGCAAACGCACTTTTCACAGTTTTTTTAGCACATGGTGAATAGCTCATTGAGAGTTAATTACTGTTGTATGAGATGGTTGTTAAAGTCCATAGCGTTGTCCATTAATATCCGGCTCGAAGGACCATTAAATGGGGCGTAAAGAGGGTAATATATGACTCACCAATAATCCAAGGGTGAAGAGTAACAAGAGACACTAGAGAGTAGAGGTGGCACATGGGCGGAAGCCGTGGGTGGATGGCGGATGACGACGTCTTGGGAAGAGGGTAGCCAACTTGTAGATTGAGTAGAGATGAGGGAAGTGTGCACACTTTTGGGGAACACTTGTGGGGAATCCAGTAATCCTAATCCACTAAAGTTGGCACTTGACACAGGCACTCGCGACGAAGACGCGGCGGACGTAACTGCTTAGCGGCGGCGACAATAACGTACTTAATAACTTATAAAAAAAAAAAACACCTTTTACAGAGTTTGACGTCGAGAAAGTTTTATTAATTGTTCGTGACAAACGATAGAAGAGCGGTAGAGAGTCCGAGAAGCGGTTTTAGCGGTAAAAGTTTATAAATAGAGAAAGACTAACGAAATACGGCGCAATGCACGTATTCAGCCGAGGAGAGTTACATTTCAACTGAACATTATTTTTGGAGGGGGAAGGGACGCTACCTCAATGTTTCTTAGAGGGCTACCGCAAATTTATCCATGTCCATATCACGCCACATTTTTTAACCAATAGGATTCGTCCTGCATCGCGCAACACAGCCCAGATAGTGTGTGTGTTTTATGTAGGCTTGTGTGAGTGAGAGTCTAACATATGATACAACAATACTTAATGAAATTGAAATGAGACTTAAAAATACAGATTTAGTTTGGAAATAAGCTACCACTAATTGAACAATAATTATGATGATAAATATAGTAATGATTAATTAAATACAGAACAGAACTTTTGAAGCAGCATTTCTTGTACTTTGACAAATCAAACAAGATGACACAGCAACCTCAATTACTTTTTCGATCCCAGGCCACCACACGTGGCTGCGTGCCAACAATTTCATTCGAGTAATTCCAGGATGTTGTTCATGCAATATCTGGATGACTTTACCTTGCAATTTCTTAGGTATGACTACTCTACTGTCTAAAATTTTTCTTTAGCCTGTTTAGAATTTTTAAATTACTAAAACAGCTGATGATTTAAAGATAAACCATTGTATTATATAAATAAACATCATTCCTTTCTGTTCTTCTTGTTAACATGATTTTAATTTTTTATCTCTTTATTCTTCATTAATTTACTCAAACACTACACATTATTTAATGGTCCTTCGAGCCGGATATTACTTAAGCGATTTGGAATTACTTTCTTCCACTAAAACTCTTCATACATCAATATTTCCTCATTTTACCCATTGTTTTCTGTGCCTTTGAACTCTTACCTAACTGAACTCTTATTTTCATATTGAAACTGTTAACTCTCTCATTTTACACTTTGTGAATTTTTTACATTTATCTCCTCATCTTTGTACAATGGCATCTCCAAATAGTGATTTTAAAATTGAGACCTATACACGACTCACATCTTTTATTAAAGTTCGTCTGAACAAAATAAAAAACATAATAGATCAACTTGTTGAACAAGAAGAAACATTAACATTTGTGCAACACGAAGCCTTAAAGACTCTTATGCAAGAAGCCCAGAAGAAGAAAGAAGACTTCGATTCTTATTTTCAGCGAATTGTAAGTACATCAAGTGAAGATGATTTGGATAATGAAACTATAAGTCAAGATGAAGATCAAATTAATGACCTATTCATCCACATTACAAGCTATATAAAATCACTGCTTCCTGAAAGTGGCTCTAGCCCGGATTCGCCCAAGGTTGGTTGCAGCCCAGCTCAATCTCAGGTACGTTTACCTAAATTTGAACTCTCAAAATTTGATGGAGATCTAACTAATTGGACATCATTCATAAATTTATATGACTCCACTATCCACACCAATGACTCTTTGTCTAGTGTAATAAAATTTCAATACCTTTTGAGTGTATTGGACAAAGAGCCCCTAAATTTGATTAGAAGTCTCCAAATTACTGGACCCAATTATGCAGTAGCATACAATTTGTTGAGAGAAAGATACCACAATGACAGGCGTTTACAACTTTTACATTTAAATCAACTGCTAGATCTACCTAACATTTCTAGTTCAAACATCACTGGTGTGAGAGATTTTGTCAATCGTTTCAATGAAAACATTCAAGCTTTATCAGCATTGAATTATGATGTCCAAGACTCTAACTTGTTGTTGTCCGTAGTCTTATTAATATTTCATGTTCGATAAGGATGGGTGCTGAAGGCAGCCATCTCAGCTAAGAGTTAATTGACCTCATTTCAAGAGTCGGGTGAGCCAGAAGGGCTCCCCGCTTGTTTCCTGAACTAGCCAGACATTATTGCTATTAATTTTAGTCCTAAGCTAAGGTAAAAAACTTATCCGTAACATGAGAGTCCGGTTCGGCGAATTTTTGGCTTCCTTTTCCTGACGGTTGGTTGAGCAAGCAGGAGGAGAGGACAAGAGTCTAGGAGGGTGGGGATAGCGCGTTTATGCAGTCGCGGCAGGCAACGAGATAGTCATGCAGCCCGGCTTCGCGAACGGCACACACTATGTAAAATATATAGTGCGCTATGCGTCACAACCACCCCCCTTACGACGAAAGAAAAGAAAAGAACAGAACAGTTTTTTTTTTTTTTTTGTGGGGGAGTTTGTCGTTCGATTTGCCTCCAGATGTGGAAGCCTGAAGGTTCTGACCAGCCTGGCTGTAAATGGCACCTCGGACCACCGGACTTTCCCGAACCAACCACGGCAGAGAGCGGGATCCACCCCCCCTGCGAAAAGAGGAAGGCATTGTGGGGACGACAGTTTGTTTCCCTAACCTGGCAAAAATTGGAATTGAATTGCTTTCTGTTGTGAAATAAAAAGGGACGGACAACTGCACGCACAAAAGATTTTTTTTTTTTTTTTTTTTTTTTTTTTTAATTAGGTTTTCTTCTTAAGGCATTGCTGGTGCACTGTGGGGGAATTTGAGATCAGCTGGTGTGTCTTCTGGTGATGCAGGTCTTGAGAGGTGCTGATGGTATGGGCTAAGTGTTGAGGCAGCAGGCTGAGTGTAGGCAAAGAGATGTTGTGTGCTGATGACTCATGCGGACAAGGCCGGAGCATCGCAGGCTGCGCCCAAGGTGTGTTGGCTGATGACTCATGCGGACAAGGCCGGAGCATCGCTGGCTGCGCCCAAGGTGTGCTGGCTGATGACTCATGCGGACAAGGCCGGAGCATCGCTGACTGATGATGGGGGATGTAGAAGGTAAATGTCTCTTGTGGTCCAAAACAGATGTGCACGATATTTCATGATTGATTGGTATGCGGGAAAATTGTAGAGTTGTTAATTGAGTTTTGCTTTTTCATTTGATTTATTTATTATTTTTTGGTTGCTTTGATTGTGCAGTTGTCTGGTTTCTATTAAATACTGCTGGGGGAAATGAATATTTAATCAGATCGCAGATGATCATAAAAAAAAACTTGTTCAAGGTGACTGTCGTTGTGGAAATGAAGAAGGGTTGGTCGCAAGGTGGAGGTCCGATCACTGACGGGTTGGCTCGGACTCAAAAGGTGAACCATGGGTTCGTTGGGGCCGAGCTACTCAAAACCAGACTGATGGAACTCGCGGATACCGTTTTGGGGTCTGTGAGTTGAAGGGGTTTGGAAGGATAGTAAACTGTTCTTGTTGAATTTTTTTTTTTTTTTTTTTTTTTTTTTTTTTTAACATTTCGCATGCAGAAAATTACGCATGCAGAATAGGTGCGTGCACTAAATTGCGCGTGCAGAACATTGCGCGTCGGTAAGCGCTAGAAAAAGGTGGGGATAGGTATTGCTGGAATTCCGGAGGTGTTTCCTTGTCAAGTATTTTCCTTGAAAGGCGAAGTTTCCTATTCATTTGGTTTCTTGCAAAAAATGTACTTATTCCTTAACTTACTGGTAACTATTTCTCCCTAAATCTAACTATCTCTACCTTAGTGACTAATTAAGCTAAGAAGTGTGAAAATAGATAAGGGTGGATAGGAAAGAATAGAAAGAGAGTTTGCCTCTAGACAAGTGACCGCATGCAAGCCACCACTGAAGGTGCCATCACTGAGCCCTTTCCAACGGGGTAAAAATAACAAAAATAAAAATAAAAGGTAAACGCCCGTGGAAAGTCATATTCAAACAAAAAAAAATCTTTACTGAACTCAGTGAAGGTGTCAGAGACGAAAAGGGAGGGGTGAAAGATTTGGCCGACAACGCACGGAGGAGGACGTGTAGGGCAGCCCATCCTAGGGAAGGATACCCTGAGACTCACAGTCCTCCGGGCGTTGGCGGGGACAGCGACAGATTGAGAAGGCTTAATCTAATATCACTTTAGCAGAGTGTTCTGATCTGGGCAAAGGAGGTTGATCTTGTTGTGTTTAAAATTGTGGCTGAAAAAATCGTTTAAGATGTGACACGTGTGCATTTCTAATGAACTTCCCTGTTGATGGATTTACCAAACGTGCCGTGACTGGGGAAGAAAATGTTTCAATGACACAAGGTTTGGACCAGACAGGGAGCAATTTTTGGTTGATGGCATCGGCAGCTCGACTGAGTTGATGCTCTCTGAACATTACCCAGTCCCCGGTCTTGTACGGGTTGGGCAATCTGTCCAGGTCGTATTTCTGCTGCCTAAGCTGTCTAGCTCTGATGAGGTTCTCGACGGCTCTTCCCCACTCTTCATTTGAAGACTGTGGGGAAGCCTGGTCGTCGATTAGCCTGTCTAGATTCCAGTGGAGCTCTAAAGGATGGGAAATGTTTCTACCAAGGAATAAACGGGCTGGGGAAGTTTTGGTGGAGTCATGGCGGGCAGAATTGAAGGCTAACTGGAACCAGTGTAATTCCTGATCCCAGCGTTTTTGGTGTTCATGGTGGAAAATTCGGATGGCTATTTTTATTTGCTTGTTGACCCTTTCGGCGTGGGAAGGGTTGGGGTAATAGGGACTGGTGTAGATGTGCTGAATGCCTAGTCCCATGCAAAGGTTTTTGACTGTTACTGACTTGAAGGAGGAGACGTTGTCGGAAACAAGAAATTTTGGAGGACCAAAGATTGAGAAAACTTGCTTGGTTAGCACTGATGCGGTGGTTTCGGCCTTGGTATTCCTGACAGGGATCATGAGGCAAAACTTGGAAAAGGAATCAACTACGGTTAGGATGTACTGGTTTCGATTGAGAGAGAGTGGCAGAGGGCCAATATGGTCGATGAATATTTTCTCCCACGGTTGAGTTACTATTTCAGAAGAGAGTTTCCCCACCTTTGTGTTTGGTGCCTGCTTGCACCTTTGGCATTTGACACAAGCTCGAACCTTATCAGCGATGAAGGTTTTGAGGTCTGGTGCCCAGAAAAAGGGTTCGATGCGGGCAAGGGTCTTGCTGATGCCTAAATGGGCTGAAGTGGGAGACTCGTGGTAGTAGGCAAATAAAAGATCGAAAAGCTTGGGGGGAACAACTACTCTGGGTTTTGTTTGGCTCGGAAGACGGTAAAGAAGGGTGTTATTGTCAACTGAATAATTTGGAGGTTTGTTTGCGGATTTAATTATTTTCCTGAGGCCGGGGTCATCGAGTTGATGCTTTGAGATGTCCTTGAAGGCCTCGGGTAAAGAGAAAAGAGATAAAATTGATGGTTGTGTTGCGGGGGGTGTAACCTCCGTTGGTTCTGAGTTTTCAAAGAGTCGGGATAGGCAATCAGCGATAACATTGTCTCTTCCACGAATGTGGTAAATTTTGAACTGAAAGGAGTTAATGAAGGAAATCCAACGTGCAATGTTGCCGATCTGACGGGGGTGATTAAGAAGCCAAGTGAGGGCTGAACAGTCCGAATGAAGCTCGAACTCCCGGTGTTCTAAATACTGATGGTATTTCTGCAAGGCAAAGACTACTGCAAGGCATTCAAGTTGAAGTGTAGAGTAGTTGAGTTCGTGCTTATTTAGAGCTCGGGAAGCATAGGACACCGGGAACAACTGATCACCATGGGGCTGAAGAAGGACTGCTCCGATTGATGAGCCGGAAGCATCCGTGTGGACAACGAATTGTCGGTTGAAATCGGGCATGCGGAGGATGGTAGAGGAAACTAATGCCTTCTTTAAGGCTTGAAAGGCTGTGATTTGGTCGGGGCCAAAAATGAAAGGGACACCCTTTTTCTTTAGCTGATTCAGAGGTGCCGTTATTGATGCATAATCTTTTATAAAACGGGCGTAGAATGCTGTCATTCCTAGGAAGCGGGATAACTGTTTGATGTTCTTGGGGATGGGAAATTCATCTATTGGTCGTGTCCTGTCAGGGTGGATGGAAATAGTATGATTGGAAAAAATATGGCCAAGGAACTGGATTTTATTGGAGGCTACTGTGATCTTTTCCGGGTTGACAGTGAGTCCTGATTCGCGGAGACGTTGGATTACTGACCTGACCTTTTCCACATGGTCTTCAAAGGTTGAATCGCTATATACACACAAGTCGTCGAAAAAATTGTAAATGTATTTGAACTTTATGTCGCCAAAAATTTTGTCAATCAAAGAGGTGAGAACCATACTACCAGACGCAAGACCAAAAGGGAGGAAATTGAACTCATATTGAGCCCAAGGAACAACAAAAGACGTGAATTGCTTAGACTCCTCGGCCAGGGGAATTTGGTTGTATGCCGAGTTCAAATCAAGGAGTGTGAACCAACGAGCTTGGCCTAAATACTGAAAGGCGCTTTCTATGGTGGGCATTGGCGTGGCGTCAAGCTCCAAAATGGAATTCAAATTTCTGTAGTCGACGACCATGCGAGTTTTCCCACCCTTTTTGGGAACTAGAAAGGCGGCGGAGGCATATTGTGACGTGGAGGGTCTAATAACTCCCTTTTGTAGCAGCTCGTCGATGTGCTGCCGCATAAGTTGAAGCTTGGGAGGGGCGTACTGGTACGGTTTGTTTCGTACAACTTTGGTTTCCTTGATGCGGATATGATACTTCAAGAGGTTTGTTCGCCCTAACCTGCTAGTGATGGTCTCAGGGAATTCTGAAAGCAACTGAGAGACAACTTTGCGTTGTTGGGGATTTAAATTTTCCCCCATATTGACTGAAAGGTCTTTCTGCTCGGTGATTGGGGTGCAAATGAGTGAAAAGGCTGTTGGGGATCCCGGTGATCCACATGGAAAACTCAGAGAGTGTGTGCACATGTTGATTTGTGCCTTGGTTTTTGTTAAAAAATCAGACGCTATCAAAATGGGAACCGGTAATTTATCAGTGACAAAAAATTGATACGTCCAAGAAAGGTGTTTTATTTTGAAGTGAATCTTCGCTGCAAATTTGAAATTTATAGGTTCGCCGGCGGCGGATATTGCTGAAAACGTTGACGGGTGTTTACTGACGACTGCGTTGGTATGTCGCTTTAAGAGCTGATAAGTTTCAGAAGACAACAAACGAAACGAAGATCCGGTATCTATAAGGGCTTCCTTAACAATTCCCCTAAAATTCAGGGCGACGTAACAAAGCTCGTTTGGCGGAATGCTTGGGGAACCCTTAGGTTTGTTGACCAAATTCTGCCTTTTGGGCACCTGACATACAGACTGAACAAGGGGAAGCGCTGCGGTGCCTAACGGCGCTCCCCTTTGGAGTTTCCCTGAGCTTGGAATGTCGACGGAGACTCGCGGTTTGATACAAAACGCTGAGATGGTTGATGTGACCTTGGAAATTGCTGATTGTTCTGGTGAAACGGAAAACGCGGAATGTGAGGTGGAAAAGTCTGTGGCTGAACATTTGAGAAACGTTGGGCGCTGTGGCCTGGAAAATTGTGGTTGCTTCGTCGATTTCGCCAATCCCCTGGTGGGCTTGATTGATAGCTCTGTCTGTGCTCAATACTGCGCTGTGGGAAACCCGGTCGCGAGACGGCCTGCTCCCGTTCCAGCGCGCGGACAGTCTGAACCCTGGGTACTAAGGCTCGGAGATCAGACAGACTACACGCTGCAGGAAAAGCAGCAAGAGCCGCCCGCGTCGGTGCACTCAAACCGTTCAGCACCGTATCGAGCACATCGCGTTCTGAGAAGTCAGAGACTAACAACGCTGAGGCGGCAGAAATGGCGTCGACAAATTCGGAAAGAGATTCTGAGGGTCGTTGGATCCTGTAGACCATTGAAGAAATTATCGCATGCCTGACTTGCGCAGGGAGAAAAAAATCCCTAACACGCGAGATGACCTGCTCCAGATTGATGTGATCGGCGATTCCCTTGAGCCAAAATGCCCTTAACTGTTCCGCAGTGCGGGGAAGAATCGCTAGCAAAACATCTTCGTCGTCAAACAAATCCAATTTTGATATCTTGGAGGCTGCGATCAAAAATTCTGCCAATTCACGAGGCTCCGAACCAGTAGCCACTGGCAAGTCCCTTACGAGATCGTCTAACACCCTGGCTTTGCTCTGAACTGCGCGAGGGGGAGAACGACTCTTGGTCATGGCTGAAAAAACTTGCTGGCCGACTGCGATCGCGGTTTCCTGAACCAACTGGGCCCAGTTCGCTTGAAAAGAATCCGCGCTGTCGGTGTTCAGGGTCGCGGCGCCGTTTGTGCCACTAAAGCCGGCGTCGTTTACCTCTTGAATCGTGCCAGGAGCCTGAGTGGTGGTCAGGACCTGAGGAGATTTGTCGTCCGTTTGATTTGGAGCAATGGTCGTTGGACAGGTCAGGTCCGGCCTGGCATTGATGGGCAAGGGCTCGGTTCCGCCGTTCAATTGCAATGTTTTCAAAAATTCGCTTAACAAGGTCCTATTCACTGACAAGGTCGCTGAGGGTGCAATCCCTAAAACATGACATTGATTTGTCGCATCCTGCGCATTGAGAGTGCATACCCAGGAAGTGCCTGTTGGCAACTCCTCGGGAGAATATATTCTAGAAGGCATGTCGCCTAAACAACAACGAAGCTTAACAAAACAAATAAATAATTCTCTAAACACTAAACACCTACCGCCTACGGTAATCCTTTCTCTTTCTCACTCAAAATTCAACAGAGGGAAAACCCTAGGCAACGCTACCGACACATGAAATGAGGAATTGCTTTAAAAGAAAAAACTAAGAAATTTATCCCCCCAAAAAAGTAGCCTATGACTGTATTTGGACCACCCATAGCTAGGCAATCTCCTGGAGCCCACAAAAGACTTTTTTTTCTTTTTTTTTTATAATAGCAAGTGCTTTCAATGAGGGGTAAATCATTTCTGCGTGAGAACTGGTGACAGAGTGTTTTCTATTGATGGAATCAATGTCGCAAATGCGTCGTTAGTAAAATGTATGTCATCACGACGCCTTGACTTTCCATAATAGGCATGAAAATATTGCATGTGATTCAATTCGTCGGGGATGTCAATTACTTTGATGAAATCTGAACGTAAAGTCAGTAAAAATTTATTTGCTTGATGCAGACGGTTGATTGCTGAAAAGGAATTCCTTATCCTTGGATAATGCGGTAACGTCGTAAACACAACTACCATCCCAGGATAATTCCGACGTAATAATCTCAGAAAAGACAAAAAGGAGTTCTTAAAAACTGTAATTCCAACATTTGCTAAAAAATCATTATTACCTAAGAAAAACAACAGCGGCATGTGTGGCTGTATCGCAGTACTATTTAACTTAACAAAATTCTTGAGTTCAGATATTTTAGCTCCAGAAATGCCCTTGACTAAGATTGGCTGTAATCCTCCAGTTGAGTGACGATTGGCTTGACAAAAATTGTAAAATCGGGTGGCGTAAGAGTCACCGATTACCTGAACATTTAACGAATATTTTTCTTGGTTCATGGCTATTCTTAAATTCACCTAACCTAATTGCAACTCGGTGAAACCCAAAACTGCTCAACCGACCACGAACAGAAGTGTAGATTCGTCGAATTTACCAAAGGCAATTTGTTTAAAAAAAACCCACTTAACAAAATACAAATATAGCCTACACAAACTTGCACAAAACCTACCCAAATGTAGGCCTACACACAATTGAAAACCCTACTCAAAATGTGGTATTGGACACAAAACAAAATTATTTAATGAAATTGCAAAATGCATTTAAAAATCTAATTTCTTTGCTTCGAAGTAAAAGATAAAGATATTTGTCGTAGGCTAAGTCACAAATTTCCAGCCAAAATGAGTAACCAAATTGTTATGAGTACACATATTAACTAAAATTGCTGTGTTGGCACTAGAAAACCAGATACTGTTCGCCCCGCTTGCCAATGCTTACTGTAAACGGCGAGGATTCTGGCCTAATTCGAGGGTCCGCCCGGACAAAAACTGAGTTTCAGCAATATTAGAAATAAATTAAATAAATGAGATGGTAACCATAAGCTTCCTGGTAACTTAAACTACAATTACAGAACTTAAAAAACTAGCCTAATAATCATTAACAAATTTTAATAACCAAAAAACTGTCTACTGTAAAAGGCAAAGTAGGCCTAGCCTAGTAATTTTTCCCAACATATTTGCTTTATTGAAAATTTTGACAAAAATGACTAACTAAGGCTTACTAGGGATGACCAATACAAGATAAAGATATTTCCAATACAAAACAATTAATAATGACAACTCATATGACACAATACATTTGACAAGAATAAATAAGGCACAGATGACAAATAACAACAGTAAATTACACTGGAGAAAAATTGGTGACAACTAGGCTATTGCATGAAAAATGATTTATTTAATAGGACATAGACATATAACACTGACTCTACACTGGTTCACAAGGTGCTGATTTTAATTTAAAATTAATCCGGCCAATGTGCAAATAAAAAACACCTTGTGTTTGGCAAAGTGCCGCTATTTAAATTTGACAAAATTGGGTTGCAGGTCAATAAATACCATACCTGAGACCTTACACCCACTAAACATTACAGACCAGCTAATGCCTCTTGTTAGGCTTAACTTTAAAATCAAAATTCACAACACTTGATCACTAAATCCACTGTCCACTGCCTAGGCTCGAAAGGTGGTAAGATCTCCTGTAACCTAAAAAGAGACAAAACACACACAGCCCTACCTACGTGTCACACTAAAGTTGGATGTCACCCTAGCCTAACCAATTTACACTTCCCTACCAATTTACTAATTCCAATACACTTTAGCTACTAGCCTACCTATCCGGTGTCGGTTAAGTCAGGAAAAGGCACTTGGTCTTGGCAGAGAAAAAAAATATCCCCAGAATGCACACTTAAACAAATTTCCTAAAACTGAAACTGTTAAAAGAAACTGACTAGGTTAAGTACTCCGATCTAGGCCAAAGCCTGCTACCATATGTAGCTGGGGGGCCGTTCGGTGAGGGTTAGATGATGGGGTAATGGGTGGTTAATGGTATGGAGGAGGGAATTCGGGTAATCAGGAGGGAATAAACAGGGTAAGGCTAATAGGTTAGGAATAGGTGTGTCTGGACCAAACTTAATTTAAGCCTGCTGAATCTGCTACCAATAAAATTAGGAAGATTGCTGGGGACCAGAGGGACGGAGACCTTTTACCCAGATCAGAACACCTGCCTAGCCAGCTTTGATTTGAACTATGGAACTAACTATTTACATATTAATCTATCCTTCCCACTAAGAACTGAACTTGGATAACTGGAAATAATTGCTAAGTTACATTCTGGGAACATGTGGTTTAATATTTCATGTTCGATAAGGATGGGTGCTGAAGGCAGCCATCTCACCTAAGAGTTAATTGACCTCATTTCAATAGTCGGGTGAGCCAGAAGGGCTCCCCGCTTGTTTCCAGAACTAGCCAGACATTATTGCTATTAATTTTAGTCCTAAGCTAAGGTAAAAAACTTATCCGTAACATGAGAGTCCGGTTCGGCGAATTTTTGGCTTCCTTTTCCTGACAGTTGGTTGAGCAAGCAGGAGGAGAGGAAAAGAGTCTAGGAGGGTGGGGATAGCGCGTTTATGCAGTCGCGGCAGGCAACGAGATAGTCATGCAGCCCGGCTTCGCGAACGGCACACACTATGTAAAATATAGCGTGTCGCTATGCGTCACAATCCCTCTAAATATTAAGACATCCCTCCAAATAACAAGACATCCCTCTAAATATTAAGACATCAATCTAAATAACAAGATATCCCTCTAAATATTAAGACATCCCTTTAAATAACAAGACATCTCTCTAAATAACAAGACATCCCACTAAATAACAAGACATCCCTCTAATTAACAAGACATCCCTTTTAAATAACAAGACATTCCTCTAAATAACAAGACATCCCTCTAAATAACAAGACATCCCTCCAAATAAAAAGACATCCCTCTAAATAGCAAGACATCCCTCTAATAAACAAGATATTCCGCTAAATATTAAGACATCCCTGTAAATAACAAGACATCCCATCTAAATTACAAGACAACCCTCTAAAAAACAAGACATCCCTCCAAATAACAAGACAACCCTCTAAAAAACAAGACATCCCTCTAAATAACAAGACATCCCTCTAAAAAACAAGACATCCCTCTAATAAACTAGACATTCCGCTAAATATTAAGACATCCCTCTAAATAACAAGACATCCCTCCAAATACAAAGACATCCCTCTAAATATTAAGACATCCCTCTAAATAACAAGACATCCCTCTAAATATTAAGACATCCCTCTAAATATTAAGACATCCCTCTAAATAACAAGACATCCCTCTAAATATCAAGACATCAATTTAAATAACAAGACATCTCTCTAAATAATAAGACATCCCTGTAAATAACAAGACATCCCATCTAAATTACAAGACAACCCTCTAAAAAACAAGACATCCCTCCAAATAACAAGACAACCCTCTAAAAAACAAGACATCCCTCTAAATAACAAGACATCCCTCTAAAGAACAAGACATCCCTCTAATAAACTAGACATTCCGCTAAATATTAAGACATCCCTCTAAATAACAAGACATCCCTCCAAATACCAAGACATCCCTCTAAATATTAAGACATCCCTCCAAATAACAAGACAACCCTTCAAAAAACAAGACATCCCTCTAAATAACAAGACATCCCTCTAAATAACAAGACATCCCTCTAAATATTAAGACATCCCTCCAAATAACAAGACATCCCTCTAAATATTAAGACATCCCTCTAAATAAAGAGACATCCCTCTAAATATTAAGACATCCCTTTAAATAACAAGACATCTCTTTAAATAACAAGACATCCCTCTAAATAACAAGACATCCCACTAAATAACAAGACATCCCTCTAAATAGCAAGACATCCCTTTTAAATAACAAGACATTCCTCTAAATAACAAGACATCCCTCTAAATAAAAAGACATCCCTCCAAATAAAATCACAACTCAAATTATTATTGTTATTTATCCCTCTAAATAACAAGACATCCCATCTAAATTACAAGACAACCCTCTAAAAAACAAGACATCCCTCCAAATAACAAGACAACCCTCTAAAAAACAAGACATCCCTCTAAATAACAAGACATCTCTCTAAATAACAAGACATCCCTCTAATAAACTAGACATTCCGCTAAATATTAAGACATCCCTCTACATATTAAGACATCCCTCCAAATAACAAGACAACCCTTTAAAAAACAAGACATCCCTCTAAATAACAAGACATCCCTCTAAATAACAAGACATCCCACTAAATAACAAGACATCCCTCTAAATAACAAGACATCCCTTTTAAATAACAAGACATTCCTCTAAATAACAAGACATCCCTCTAAATAACAAGTAATCCCTCCAAATAAAAAGACATCCCTCTAAATAGCAAGACATCCCTCTACATATTAAGACATCCCTCCAAATAACAAGACAACCCTTCAAAAAACAAGACATCCCTCT
This sequence comes from Macrosteles quadrilineatus, assembly GCF_028750875.1. Taxonomy (NCBI): domain Eukaryota; kingdom Metazoa; phylum Arthropoda; class Insecta; order Hemiptera; family Cicadellidae; genus Macrosteles; species Macrosteles quadrilineatus. The sequence continues at coordinate 4,109,493 of NW_026542602.1, forward strand.
AAATAACAAGACATCCCTCTAAATAACAAGACATCCCTCTAAATATTAAGACATCCCTCCAAATAACAAGACATCCCTCTAAATATTAAGACATCCCTCTAAATAACAAGACATCCCTCTAAATATTAAGACATCCCTTTAAATAACAAGACATCTCTCTAAATAACAAGACATCCCTCTAAATAACAAGACATCCCACTAAATAACAAGACATCCCTCTAAATAACAAGACATCCCTTTTAAATAACAAGACATTCCTCTAAATAACAAGACATCCCTCTAAATAACAAGACATCCCTTTTAAATAACAAGACATTCCTCTAAATAACAAGACATCCCTCTAAATAACAAGACATCCCTCCAAATAAAATCACAACTCAAATTATTATTGTTATTTATCCCTCTAAATAACAAGACATCCCATCTAAATTACAAGACAACCCTCTAAAAAACAAGACATCCCTCTAAATAACAAGACAACCCTCTAAAAAACAAGACATCCCTCTAAATAACAAGACATCCCTCTAAATAACAAGACATCCCTTTAATAAACTAGACATTCCGCTAAATATTAAGACATCCCTCTAAATATTAAGACATCCCTCCAAATAACAAGACAACCCTTTAAAAAACAAGACATCCCTCTAAATAACAAGACATCCCTCTAAATAACAAGACATCCCTCTAAATATTAAGACATCCCTCCAAATAACAAGACATCCCTCTAAATATTAAGACATCCCTCTATATAACAAGACATCCCTCTAAATATTAAGACATCCCTTTAAATAACAAGACATCTCTCTAAATAACAAGACATCCTTCTAAATAACAAGACATCCCACTAAATAACAAGACATCCCTCTAAATAACAAGACATCCCTTTTAAATAACAAGACATTCCTCTAAATAACAAGACATCCCTCTAAATAACAAGACATCCCTCCAAATAAAAAGACATCCCTCTAAATAGCAAGACATCCCTCTAATAAACAAGACATTCCGCTAAATATTAAGACATCCCTCTAAATAACAAGACATCCCATCTAAATTACAAGACAACCCTCTAAAAAACTAGACATTCCGCTAAATATTAAGACATCCCTCTAAATAACAAGACATCCCTCCAAATACCAAGACATCCCTCTAAATATTAAGACATCCCTCCAAATAACAAGACAACCCTCTAAAAAACAAGACATCCCTCTAAATAACAAGACATCCCTCTAAAGAACAAGACATCCCTCTAATAAACTAGACCTTCCGCTAAATATTAAGACATCCCTCTAAATAACAAGACATCCCTCCAAATACCAAGGCATCCCTCTAAATATTAAGACATCCCTCCAAATAACAAGACAACCCTTCAAAAAACAAGACATCCCTCTAAATAACAAGACATCCCTCTAAATAACAAGACATCCCTCTAAATATTAAGACATCCCTTCAAATAACAAGACATCCCTCTAAATATTAAGACATCCCTCTAAATAACAAGACATCCCTCTAAATATTATGACATCCCTTTAAATAACAAGACATCTCTCTAAATAACAAGACATCCCTCTAAATAACAAGACATCCCACTAAATAACAAGACATCCCTCTAAATAACAAGACATCCCTTTTAAATAACAAGACATTCCTCTAAATAACAAGACATCCCTCTAAATAACAAGACATCCCTCCAAATAAAATCACAACTCAAATTATTATTGTTATTTATCCCTCTAAATAACAAGACATCCCATCTAAATTACAAGACAACCCTCTAAAAAACAAGACATCCCTCCAAATAACAAGACAACCCTCTAAAAAACAAGACATCCCTCTAAATAACAAGACATCCCTCGAAATAACAAGACATCCCTCTAATAAACTAGACATTCCGCTAAATATTAAGACATCCCTCTAAATAACAAGACATCCCTCTAAATACCAAGACATCCCTCTAAATATTAAGACATCCCTCCAAATAACAAGACAACCCTCTAAAAAACAAGACATCCCTCTAAATAACAAGACATCCCTCTAAATAACAAGACATCCCTCTAAATATTAAGACATCCTTCCAAAAAACAAGACATCCCTCTAAATATTAAGACATCCCTCTAAATAACAAGACATCCCTCTAAATATTAAGACATCACTTTAAATAACAAGACATCTCTCTAAATAACAAGACATCCCTCTAAATAACAAGACATCCCACTAAATAACAAGACATCCCTCTAAATATTAACACATCCTTCCATTTTATAAGAACAAGATAAAATCTAGTGTATTAAATTTATTCTCCATTTCAATCACAACTCAAATTAGTATTGTTATTTACAAAATTAACAATCAGAACAAAACAAAAGTCTTTAACATCTGGAATTCAACCAACATTATAAAATCAAATGCTGCTTCTTGTACAATTAATATAAACATATATTACACTCGCCAACACTTAAAATTTGCTTGGCTCATAATACTTTAAAACTTTAAAATTTCTTCTGACTCTTTGGCTTCCCAACTTTATAGATCCAATATCTCCGGCTTGTGCACAGTCCTATATGATCTCCTTAAAAACTGTAGATGGACTGTATTGCACACCCCGTGGTTTCCCAACATCAGACTTCAATCTAGGCAAATAAGGTGAAGCATCATGTCTTGATATTGATGGTGATGTAGACTCCTGAAAAATAGGCAAATCTCTATTGAATTCTTGTTGATGTGCCTCGATAGTCCTTCTTCCAACTTCCTCTTTCCGCACGATGATTTCGTCCTCCTCTACCTCAGTTGGCCTAAGATGGTCTGCATGGCAAACTCTTGTTTTGCCAAGAACACTAACCAAATAAGTAACTGGACTTTTACACTTTTGTTTTGTTCTGATTGTTAATTTTGTAAATAACAATAATAATTTGAGTTGTTATTGAAATGGAGAATACATTTAATACACTAGATTTTATCTTGTTCTTATAAAATGGAAGGATGTGTTAATATTTAGAGGGATGTCTTGTTATTTAGAGGGATGTCTTGTTATTTAGAGAGATGTCTTCTTATTTGGAGGGAAGTCTTGTTATTTGGAGAAATGTCTTGTTATTTAGAGGGATATCTTGTTATTTGGAGGGATGTCTTGTTATTTAGAGGGATGTCTTGTTATTTAGAGGGATGTCTTTTTATTTGGAGGGTTGTCTTGTAATTTAGATGGGATGTCTTGTTATTTAGAGGGATGTCTTAATATTTAGCGGAATGTCTTGTTTATTAGAGGGATGTCTTGCTATTTAGAGGGATGTCTTTTTATTTGGAGGGATGTCTTGTTATTTAGAGGGATGTCTTGTTATTTAGAGGAATGTCTTGTTATTTAAAAGGGATGTCTTGTTATTTAGAGGGATGTCTTGTTATTTAGTGGGATGTCTTGTTATTTAGAGGGATGTCTTGTTATTTGGAGGGATGTCTTAATATTTAGAGGGATGTCTTGTTATTTAGAGGGATGTCTTGTTATTTAGAGGGATGTCTTGTTTTTTAAAGGGTTGTCTTGTTATTTGTAGGGATGTCTTAATATTTAGAGGGATGTCTTAATATTTAGCGGAATGTCTAGTTTATTAGAGGGATGTCTTGTTATTTAGAGGGATGTCTTGTTATTTAGAGGGATGTCTTGTTTTTTAGAGGGTTGTCTTGTTATTTGGAGGGATGTCTTGTTTTTTAGAGGGTTGTCTTGTAATTTAGATGGGATGTCTTGTTATTAAGAGGGATAAATAACAATAATAATTTGAGTTGTGATTTTATTTGGAGGGATGTCTTGTTATTTAGAGGGATGTCTTGTTATTTAGAGGAATGTCTTGTTATTTAAAAGGGATGTCTTGTTATTTAGAGGGATGTCTTGTTATTTAGTGGGATGTCTTGTTATTTAGAGGGATGTCTTGTTATTTAGAGAGATGTCTTAATATTTAGAGGGATGTCTTGTTATTTGGAGGGATGTCTTAATATTTAGAGGGATGTCTTGTTATTTAGAGGGATGTCTTGTTATTTAGAGGGATGTCTTGTTTTTTGAAGGGTGTTCTTGTTATTTGGAGGGATGTCTTAATATTTAGAGGGATGTCTTGTTATTTAGAGGGATGTCTTGTTATTTAGAGGGATGTCTTGTTTTTTGAAGGGTGTTCTTGTTATTTGGAGGGATGTCTTAATATTTAGAGGGATGTCTTGGTATTTGGAGGGATGTCTTGTTATTTAGAGGGATGTCTTAATATTTAGTGGAATGTCTAGTTTATTAGAGGGATGTCTTGTTATTTAGTGGGATGTCTTGTTATTTAGAGGGATGTCTTGTTATTTAGAGGGATGTCTTGTTATTTAGAGAGATGTCTTTTTATTTAAAGGGATGTCTTAATATTTAGAGGGATGTCTTGTTATTTAGAGGGATGTCTTAATATTTAGTGGAATGTCTAGTTTATTAGAGGGATGTCTTGTTATTTAGAGGGATGTCTTGTTATTTAGAGGGATGTCTTAATATTTAGCGGAATGTCTTGTTTATTAGAGGGATGTCTTGCTATTTAGAGGGATGTCTTTTTATTTGGAGGGATGTCTTGTTATTTAGAGGGATGTCTTGTTATTTAGAGGAATGTCTTGTTATTTAATAGGGATGTCTTGTTATTTAGAGGGATGTCTTGTTATTTAGTGGGATGTCTTGTTATTTAGAGGGATGTCTTGTTATTTAGAGAGATGTCTTGTTATTTAAAGGGATGTCTTAATATTTAGAGGGATGTCTTGTTATTTAGAGGGATGTCTTAATATTTAGAGGGATGTCTTGTTATTTGGAGGGATGTCTTAATATTTAGAGGGATATCTTGTTATTTAGAGGGATGTCTTGTTATTTAGAGGGATGTCTTGTTTTTTAAAGGGTTGTCTTGTTATTTGGAGGGATGTCTTAATATTTAGAGGGATGTCTTAATATTTAGCGGAATGTCTAGTTTATTAGAGGGATGTCTTGTTATTTAGAGGGATGTCTTGTTATTTAGAGAGATGTCTTGTTTTTTAGAGGGTTGTCTTGTTATTTGGAGGGATGTCTTGTTTTTTAGAGGGTTGTCTTGTAATTTAGATGGGATGTCTTGTTATTTAAAGGGATAAATAACAATAATAATTTGAGTTGTGATTTTATTTGGAGGGATGTCTTGTTATTTAGAGGGATGTCTTGTTATTTAGAGGAATGTCTTGTTATTTAAAAGGGATGTCTTGCTATTTAGAGGGATGTCTTGTTATTTAGTGGGATGTCTTGTTATTTAGAGGGATGACTTGTTATTTAGAGAGATGTCTTGTTATTTAAAGGGATGTCTTAATATTTAGAGGGATGTCTTGTTATTTAGAGGGATGTCTTAATATTTAGAGGGATGTCTTGTTATTTGGAGGGATGTCTTAATATTTAGAGGGATGTCTTGTTATTTAGAGGGATGTCTTGTTATTTAGAGGGATGTCTTGTTTTTTGAAGGGTTGTCTTGTTATTTGGAGGGATGTCTTAATATTTAGAGGGATGTCTTGGTATTTGGAGGGATGTCTTGTTATTTAGAGGGATGTCTTAATATTTAGCGGAATGTCTAGTTTATTAGAGGGATGTCTTGTTCTTTAGAGGGATGTCTTGTTATTTAGAGGGATGTCTTGTTTTTTAGAGGATTGTCTTGTTATTTGGAGGGATGTCTTGTTTTTTAGAGGGTTGTCTTGTAATTTAGATGGGATGTCTTGTTATTTACAGGGATGTCTTGTTATTTAGAGAGATGTCTTGTTATTTAAAGGGATGTCTTAATATTTAGAGGGATGTCTTGTTATTTAGAGGGATGTCTTAATATTTAGAGGGATGTCTTAATATTTAGAGGGATGTCTTGTTATTTAGAGGGATGTCTTGTTTTTTGAAGGGTTGTCTTGTTATTTGGAGGGATGTCTTAATATTTAGAGGGATGTCTTGGTATTTGGAGGGATGTCTTGTTATTTAGAGGGATGTCTTAATATTTAGCGGAATGTCTAGTTTATTAGAGGGATGTCTTGTTCTTTAGAGGGATGTCTTGTTATTTAGAGGGATGTCTTGTTTTTTAGAGGGTTGTCTTGTTATTTGGAGGGATGTCTTGTTTTTTAGAGGGTTGTCTTGTAATTTAGATGGGATGTCTTGTTATTTACAGGGATGTCTTAATATTTAGCGGAATGTCTAGTTTATTAGAGGGATGTCTTGCTATTTAGAGGGATGTCTTTTTATTTTGAGGGATGTCTTGTTATTTAGAGGGATGTCTTGTTATTTAGAGGAATGTCTTGTTATTTAAAAGGGATGTCTTGTTATTTAGAGGGATGTCTTGTTATTTAGTGGGATGTCTTGTTATTTAGAGGGATGTCTTGTTATTTAGAGAGATGTCTTGTTATTTAAAGGGATGTCTTAATATTTCGAGGGATGTCTTGTTATTTAGAGGGATGTCTTAATATTTAGAGGGATGTCTTGTTATTTGGAGGGATGTCTTAATATTTAGAGGGATGTCTTGTTATATAGATGGATGTCTTGTTATTTAGAGGGATGTCTTGTTTTTTAGAGGGCTATTTTGTTACTTGGAGGGATGTCTTGTTATTTAGAGGGATGTCTTGGTATTTGGAGGGATGTCTTGTTATTTAGAGGGATGTCTTGATATTTAGAGGGATGTCTTGTTTTTTAGAGATATGTCTTGTTATTTAGAGGGATTTTTTGTTTTTTAGAGGGTTGTCTTGTTATTTGGAGGGATGTCTTGTTATTTAGATTGATGTCTTAATATTTAGAGGGATGTCTTGTTTTTTAGAGGGATGTCTTGTTATTTAGAGGGATGTTTTGTTATTTAGAGGGATGTCTTGTTATTTAGAGGGATGTCTTGTTATTTAGAGGGATGTCTTGTTATTTAGAGGGATGTCTTGTTTTTTAAAGGGTTGTCTTGTTATTTGGAGGGATGTCTTAATATTTAGAGGGATGTCTTGGTATTTAGAGGGATGTCTTGTTATTTAGAGGGATGTCTTAATATTTAGCGGAATGTCTAGTTTATTAGAGGGATGTCTTGTTATTTAGAGGGATGTCTTGTTATTTAGAGGGATGTCTTGTTTTTTAGAGGGTTGTCTTGTTATTTGGAGGGATGTCTTGTTTTTTAGAGGGTTGTCTTGTTATTTGGAAGGATGCTTGTTATTTAGAGGGATGTCTTGTTATTTAGAGGGATGTCATGTTATTTAGAGGGATGTCTTGTTATTTAGAGGGATGTCTTCATATTTGGAGGGATGTCTTGTTATTTAGAGGGATGTCTTGTTATTTGGAGGGATGCTTGTTATTAAGAGGGATGTCTTATAATTTAGAGGGATGTCTTGTTATTTGGAGGTATGTTTTGTTATTTAGATTGATGTCTTGTTATTTAGAGGGATGTCTTGGTATTTGGAGGGATGTCTCGTTATTTAGAGGGATGTCTTTTTATTTAGAGGGATGTCTTGTTATTTAGAGGGATGTCTTGTTATTTAGAGGGATGTCTTGTTATTTAGAGGGATGTCTTGTTATTTGAAGGGATGTCTTAATATTTAGAGGGATGTCTTGCTATTTTGAGGGATGTCTTGTTATTTGGAGGGATGTCTTAATATTTATAGGGATGTCTTGTTATTTAGAGGGATGTCTTGTTATTTAGAGGGATGTCTTGTTATTTGGAGGGATGTCTCGTTATTTAGAGGGATGTAAGAATAAGAATAAGAATAAGAATATATTTATTTCCAAAATTACAAATTACAAAAATTACAATCGTGGCTGTAAAGCAAAGTACAAAGGAAAAAAAATCCCCACAAAGACTGTACATCTGCGTGTGGGGAGAGTCTTCTCCGTCGCCACCACTTCACAGACAAGATAACAAAATAAGCAAATAATTATTTAAATAAAAAGAAGTATTTTTTTTGCCATATTGTTGGCAAAAAAAGACTGAACTTGAACAATATTCGAAGTACTTGAATGAGGGTGCCAGTACTGAAGTAGTTTGGTATTTAGCCTAATTTAGTCTTAGAACCGTCATCGACTTTCATTATGCCCTGTACTGGGATCTGATGAGCTCTTCGGCAGCATCATCGCTCAGACAGAGAAGCCAGCGCCCAATCTTTCTGCTGAAAACCGTGACACTGTCTCCCTCCCATTCTCTTATCTGTATGGGGAGATTAGTGCGTATAATGTGGGCTAGATAGTGAGGGGTAAGAAGCTGTGCTTTATTGTTCAATTTGGGAACGTAGATGCCTATGTGTGTTCTAGATCTAGTGTCATAAGAATGTAGCGAATCGGAGAAAATTTTGCTTTTGTTATTTTTTGAAAAGGTTATAACTGTTTTTAGGAATAGTTTCCTGATGTTAAGGACTGGAAAATTTTGAAAAAGTAGGTAGGTGGGGTATCTTTGGTCTTTTTTTAGTATGTGTTTGATTATGGTTTCTGGGTAACAGCAAGAGGAGCCAAGACAGAGGCAGACGCAGCCCCCCACGCAAGTATCCCGTACTGTAACAGTGACTGGACATACGCAAAGTATACACACCTGCAATGGTCCACAGACAGCACACAACCAAGCTGTGAAAAAGCGAAGATCATTTTTCTTAATCTGTTGTTGACGTAATCAACATGTGGAGCCCAGCTAAGTTTGTAGTCAATTATGACCCCAAGGTATTTGTAATTTTCGACTTGCTCAATGATTTCACAATGGCACGGCGCTGTCCATGGACCCCCGCAGCCATGCAACCTGTGTACTCTATGGCCCGGACCACTGTCGCATCTAAAGTAAATGGGCATACATTTGGTCTTGGACACATTTAAGGATAGTATGTTGTGGTCAAACCATAGTTTGAGCTTGCCCAAGTCGGAGGACGCCCTGTCATATACGGCGTCCCAATTTGGCCCGGAGGAGACTAGAGCCGTATCGTCAGCAAATAGGAACACCTTACCTTTAATTGACAGATTTGAGATATTGTTAATATATATTAAAAATAAAAGAGGGCCAAGCGTGCTTCCTTGGACGACTCCATAGTTAATGTCTGTGTTGTCACCGTTGACTCCACGTATTGCTACAAACTGTTTTCGACTGTAAAAATAGTTTTCAAACCAAGTTAAGGAAGTATCTTTGACACCTAGTAAGTTTAGCTTTCTGAGTAATAAATTCCTATCGATAGAACCAAACACTTTAGCAAGATCCAGGAATGTTATCATAACTTTATTTTTTTTACTGATTTCTTGGGTAATAAATGTTGTGAGATCAAAGAGTGCATCCGATGTGTTTAATCCTTTTTGGAAGCCGTATTGATTTTCATCCCTCTAAAGAACAAGACATCCCTCTAAATATTAAGACATCCCTCTAAATAACAAGACATCCCTCTAAATATTAAGACATCCCTCCAAATAACAAGACATCCCTCTAAATATTAAGACATCCCTCTAAATAACAAGACATCCCTCTAAATATTAAGACATCCCTTTAAATAACAAGACATCTCTCTAAATAACAAGACATCCCTCTAAATAACAAGACATCCCTCTAAATAACAAGACATCCCTTTTAAATAACAAGACATTCCTCTAAATAACAAGACATCCCTCTAAATAACAAGACATCCCTCCAAATAAAAAGACATCCCTCTAAATAGCAAGACATCCCTCTAATAAACAAGACATTCCGCTAAATATTAAGACATCCCTCTAAATAACAAGACATCCCTCCAAATAAAAAGACATCCCTCTAAATAGCAAGATATCCCTCTAATAAACAAGATATTCCGCTAAATATTAAGACATCCCTGTAAATAACAAGACATCCCATCTAAATTACAAGACAACCCTCTAAAAAACAAGACATCCCTCCAAATAACAAGACAACCCTCTAAAAAACAAGACATCCCTCTAAATAACAAGACATCCCTCTAAAGAACAAGACATCCCTCTAAATATTAAGACATCCCTCTAAATAACAAGACATTCCTCTAAATATTAAGACATCCCTCCAAATAACAAGACATCCCTCTAAATATTAAGACATCCCTCTAAATATCAAGACATCCCTCTAAATATTAAGACATCCCTTTAAATAACAAGACATCTCTCTAAATAACAAGACATCCCTCTAAATAACAAGACATCCCACTAAATAACAAGACATCCCTCTAAATAACAAGACATCCCTTTTAAATAACAAGACATCCCTCTAAATAACAAGACATCCCATCTAAATTACAAGACAACCCTTTAAAAAACAAGACATCCCTCCAAATAACAAGACAACCCTCTAAAAAACAAGACATCCCTCTAAATAACAAGACATCCCTCTAAAGAACAAGACATCCCTCTAATAAACTAGACATTCCGCTAAATATTAAGACATCCCTCTAAATAACAAGACATCCCTCCAAATACCAAGACATCCCTCTAAATATTAAGACATCCCTCCAAATAACAAGACAACCCTTCAAAAAACAAGACATCCCTCTAAATAACAAGACATCCCTCTAAATATTAAGACATCCCTCTAAATATTAAGACATCCCTCTAAATAACAAGACAACCCTCTAAATATTAAGACATCCCTTTAAATAACAAGACATCTCTCTAAATAACAAGACATCCCTGTAAATAACAAGACATCCCATCTAAATTACAAGACAACCCTCTAAAAAACAAGACATCCCTCCAAATAACAAGACATCCCTCTAAATATTAAGACATCCCTCTAAATAACAAGACATCCCTCTAAATATTAAGACATCCCTTTAAATAACAAGACATCTCTCTAAATAACAAGACATCCCTCTAAATAACAAGACATCCCTCTAAATATTAAGACATCAATCTAAATAACAAGATATCCCTCTAAATATTAAGACATCCCTTTAAATAACAAGACATCTCTCTAAATAACAAGACATCCCACTAAATAACAAGACATCCCTCTAATTAACAAGACATCCCTTTTAAATAACAAGACATTCCTCTAAATAACAAGACATACCTCTAAATAACAAGACATCCCTCCAAATAAAAAGACATCCCTCTAAATAGCAAGACATCCCTCTAATAAACAAGATATTCCGCTAAATATTAAGACATCCCTGTAAATAACAAGACATCCCATCTAAATTACAAGACAACCCTCTAAAAAACAAGACATCCCTCCAAATAACAAGACAACCTTCTAAAAAACAAGACATCCCTCTAAATAACAAGACATCCCTCTAAAAAACAAGACATCCCTCTAATAAACTAGACATTCCGCTAAATATTAAGACATCCCTCTAAATAACAAGACATCCCTCCAAATACCAAGACATCCCTCTAAATATTAAGACATCCCTCTAAATAACAAGACATCCCTCTAAATATTAAGACATCCCTCTAAATATTAAGACATCCCTCTAAATAACAAGACATCCCTCTAAATAACAAGACATCAATTTAAATAACAAGACATCTCTCTAAATAACAAGACATCCCTGTAAATAACAAGACATCCCATCTAAATTACAAGACAACCCTCTAAAAAACAAGACATCCCTCCAAATAACAAGACAACCCTCTAAAAAACAAGACATCCCTCTAAATAACAAGACATCCCTCTAAAGAACAAGACATCCCTCTAATAAACTAGACATTCCGCTAAATATTAAGACATCCCTCTAAATAACAAGACATCCCTCCAAATACCAAGACATCCCTCTAAATATTAAGACATCCCTCCAAATAACAAGACAACCCTTCAAAAAACAAGACATCCCTCTAAATAACAAGACATCCCTCTAAATAACAAGACATCCCTCTAAATATTAAGACATCCCTCCAAATAACAAGACATCCCTCTAAATATTAAGACATCCCTCTAAATAAAGAGACATCCCTCTAAATATTAAGACATCCCTCTAAATAGCAAGACATCCCTTTTAAATAACAAGACATTCCTCTAAATTACAAGACATCCCTCTAAATAAAAAGACATCCCTCTAAAAAACAAGACATCCCTCTAAATATTAAGACATCGATCTAAATAACAAGACATCCCTCCAAATAACAAGACAACCCTCTAAAAAACAAGACATCCCTCTAAATAACAAGACATCCCTCTAAATAACAAGACATCCCACTAAATAACAAGACATCCCTCTAAATAACAAGACATCCCTTTTAAATAACAAGACATTCCTCTAAATAACAAGACATCCCTCTAAATAACAAGTAATCCCTCCAAATAAAAAGACATCCCTCTAAATAGCAAGACATCCCTCTACATATTAAGACATCCCTCCAAATAACAAGACAACCCTTCAAAAAACAAGACATCCCTCTAAATAACAAGACATCCCTCTAAATAACAAGACATCCCTCTAAATATTAAGACATCCCTCCAAATAACAAGACATCCCTCTAAATATTAAGACATCCCTCTAAATAACAAGACATCCCTCTAAATATTAAGACATCCCTTTAAATAACAAGACATCTCTCTAAATAACAAGACATCCCTCTAAATAACAAGACATCCCACTAAATAACAAGACATCCCTCTAAATAACAAGACATCCCTTTTAAATAACAAGACATTCCTCTAAATAACAAGACATCCCTCTAAATAACAAGACATCCATTTTAAATAACAAGACATTCCTCTAAATAACAAGACATCCCTCTAAATAACAAGACATCCCTCCAAATAAAATCACAACTCAAATTATTATTGTTATTTATCCCTCTAAATAACAAGACATCCCATCTAAATTACAAGACAACCCTCTAAAAAACAAGACATCCCTCTAAATAACAAGACAACCCTCTAAAAAACAAGACATCCCTCTAAATAACAAGACATCCCTCTAAATAACAAGACATCCCTTTAATAAACTAGACATTCCGCTAAATATTAAGACATCCCTCTAAATATTAAGACATCCCTCCAAATAACAAGACAACCCTTTAAAAAACAAGACATCCCTCTAAATAACAAGACATCCCTCTAAATAACAAGACATCCCTCTAAATATTAAGACATCCCTCCAAATAACAAGACATCCCTCTAAATATTAAGACATCCCTCTATATAACAAGACATCCCTCTAAATATTAAGACATCCCTTTAAATAACAAGACATCTCTCTAAATAACAAGACATCCTTCTAAATAACAAGACATCCCACTAAATAACAAGACATCCCTCTAAATAACAAGACATCCCTTTTAAATAACAAGACATTCCTCTAAATAACAAAACATCCCTCTAAATAACAAGACATCCCTCCAAATAAAAAGACATCCCTCTAAATAGCAAGACATCCCTCTAATAAACAAGACATTCCGCTAAATATTAAGACATCCCTCTAAATAACAAGACATCCCATCTAAATTACAAGACAACCCTCTAAAAAACTAGACATTCCGCTAAATATTAAGACATCCCTCTGAATAACAAGACATCCCTCCAAATACCAAGACATTCCTCTAAATATTAAGACATCCCTCCAAATAACAAGACAACCCTCTAAAAAACAAGACATCCCTCTAAATAACAAGACATCCCTCTAAAGAACAAGACATCCCTCTAATAAACTAGACCTTCCGCTAAATATTAAGACATCCCTCTAAATAACAAGACATCCCTCCAAATACCAAGACATCCCTCTAAATATTAAGACATCCCTCCAAATAACAAGACAACCCTTCAAAAAACAAGACATCCCTCTAAATAACAAGACATCCCTCTAAATAACAAGACATCCCTCTAAATATTAAGACATCCCTTCAAATAACAAGACATCCCTCTAAATATTAAGACATCCCTCTAAATAACAAGACATCCCTCTAAATATTATGACATCCCTTTAAATAACAAGACATCTCTCTAAATAACAAGACATCCCTCTAAATAACAAGACATTCCACTAAATAACAAGACATCCCTCTAAATAACAAGACATCCCTTTTAAATAACAAGACATTCCTCTAAATAACAAGACATCCCATCTAAATTACAAGACAACCCTCTAAAAAACAAGACATCCCTCCAAATAACAAGACAACCCTCTAAAAAACAAGACATCCCTCTAAATAACAAGACATCCCTCGAAATAACAAGACATCCCTCTAATAAACTAGACATTCCGCTAAATATTAAGACATCCCTCTAAATAACAAGACATCCCTCTAAATACCAAGACATCCCTCTAAATATTAAGTTATCCCTCCAAATAACAAGACAACCCTCTAAAAAACAAGACATCCCTCTAAATAACAAGACATCCCTCTAAATAACAAGACATCCCTCTAAATATTAAGACATCCTTCCAAAAAACAAGACATCCCTCTAAATATTAAGACATCCCTCTAAATAACAAGACATCCCTCTAAATATTAAGACATCACTTTAAATAACAAGACATCTCTCTAAATAACAAGACATCCCTCTAAATAACAAGACATCCCACTAAATAACAAGACATCCCTCTAAATATTAACACATCCTTCCATTTTATAAGAACAAGATAAAATCTAGTGTATTAAATTTATTCTCCATTTCAATCACAACTCAAATTAGTATTGTTATTTACAAAATTAACAATCAGAACAAAACAAAAGTCTTTAACATCTGGAATTCAACCAACATTATAAAATCAAATGCTGCTTCTTGTACAATTAATATAAACATATATTACACTCGCCAACACTTAAAATTTGCTTGGCTCATAATACTTTAAAACTTTAAAATTTCTTCTGACTCTTTGGCTTCCCAACTTTATAGATCCAATATCTCCGGCTTGTGCACAGTCCTATATGATCTCCTTAAAAACTGTAGATGGACTGTATTGCACACCCCGTGGTTTCCCAACATCAGACTTCAATCTAGGCAAATAAGGTGAAGCATCATGTCTTGATATTGATGGTGATGTAGACTCCTGAAAAATAGGCAAATCTCTATTGAATTCTTGTTGATGTGCCTCGATAGTCCTTCTTCCAACTTCCTCTTTCCGCACGATGATTTCGTCCTCCTCTACCTCAGTTGGCCTAAGATGGTCTGCATGGCAAACTCTTGTTTTGCCAAGAACACTAACCAAATAAGTAACTGGACTTTTACACTTTTGTTTTGTTCTGATTGTTAATTTTGTAAATAACAATAATAATTTGAGTTGTTATTGAAATGGAGAATACATTTAATACACTAGATTTTATCTTGTTCTTATAAAATGGAAGGATGTGTTAATATTTAGAGGGATGTCTTGTTATTTAGAGGGATGTCTTGTTATTTAGAGAGATGTCTTCTTATTTGGAGGGAAGTCTTGTTATTTGGAGGAATGTCTTGTTATTTAGAGGGATATCTTGTTATTTGGAGGGATGTCTTGTTATTTAGAGGGATGTCTTGCTATTTAGAGGGATGTCTTTTTATTTGGAGGGTTGTCTTGTAATTTAGATGGGATGTCTTGTTATTTAGAGGGATGTCTTAATATTTAGCGGAATGTCTTGTTTATTAGAGGGATGTCTTGCTATTTAGAGGGATGTCTTTTTATTTGGAGGGATGTCTTATTATTTAGAGGGATGTCTTGTTATTTAGAGGAATGTCTTGTTATTTAAAAGGGATGTCTTGTTATTTAGAGGGATGTCTTGTTATTTAGTGGGATGTCTTGTTATTTAGAGGGATGTCTTGTTATTTGGAGGGATGTCTTAATATTTAGAGGGATGTCTTGTTATTTAGAGGGATGTCTTGTTATTTAGAGGGATGTCTTGTTTTTTAAAGGGTTGTCTTGTTATTTGGAGGGATGTCTTAATATTTAGAGGGATGTCTTAATATTTAGCGGAATGTCTAGTTTATTAGAGGGATGTCTTGTTATTTAGAGGGATGTCTTGTTATTTAGAGGGATGTCTTGTTTTTTAGAGGGTTGTCTTGTTATTTGGAGGGATGTCTTGTTTTTTAGAGGGTTGTCTTGTAATTTAGATGGGATGTCTTGTTATTTAGACGGATAAATAACAATAATAATTTGAGTTGTGATTTTATTTGGAGGGATGTCTTGTTATTTAGAGGGATGTCTTGTTATTTAGAGGAATGTCTTGTTATTTAAAAGGGATGTCTTGTTATTTAGAGGGATGTCTTGTTATTTAGTGGGATGTCTTGTTATTTAGAGGGATGTCTTGTTATTTAGAGAGATGTCTTAATATTTAGAGGGATGTCTTGTTATTTGGAGGGATGTCTTAATATTTAGAGGGATGTCTTGTTATTTAGAGGGATGTCTTGTTATTTAGAGGGATGTCTTGTTTTTTGAAGGGTGTTCTTGTTATTTGGAGGGATGTCTTAATATTTAGAGGGATGTCTTGTTATTTAGAGGGATGTCTTGTTATTTAGAGGGATGTCTTGTTTTTTGAAGGGTGTTCTTGTTATTTGGAGGGATGTCTTAATATTTAGAGGGATGTCTTGGTATTTGGAGGGATGTCTTGTTATTTAGAGGGATGTCTTAATATTTAGTGGAATGTCTAGTTTATTAGAGGGATGTCTTGTTATTTAGTGGGATGTCTTGTTATTTAGAGGGATGTCTTGTTATTTAGAGGGATGTCTTGTTATTTAGAGAGATGTCTTTTTATTTAAAGGGATGTCTTAATATTTAGAGGGATGTCTTGTTATTTAGAGGGATGTCTTAATATTTAGTGGAATGTCTAGTTTATTAGAGGGATGTCTTGTTATTTAGAGGGATGTCTTGTTATTTAGAGGGATGTCTTAATATTTAGCGGAATGTCTTGTTTATTAGAGGGATGTCTTGCTATTTAGAGGGATGTCTTTTTATTTGGAGGGATGTCTTGTTATTTAGAGGGATGTCTTGTTATTTAGAGGAATGTCTTGTTATTTAATAGGGATGTCTTGTTATTTAGAGGGATGTCTTGTTATTTAGTGGGATGTCTTGTTATTTAGAGGGATGTCTTGTTATTTAGAGAGATGTCTTGTTATTTAAAGGGATGTCTTAATATTTAGAGGGATGTCTTGTTATTTAGAGGGATGTCTTAATATTTAGAGGGATGTCTTGTTATTTGGAGGGATGTCTTAATATTTAGAGGGATGTCTTGTTATTTAGAGGGATGTCTTGTTATTTAGTGGGATGTCTTGTTTTTTAAAGGGTTGTCTTGTTATTTGGAGGGATGTCTTAATATTTAGAGGGATGTCTTAATATTTAGCGGAATGTCTAGTTTATTAGAGGGATGTCTTGTTATTTAGAGGGATGTCTTGTTATTTAGAGAGATGTCTTGTTTTTTAGAGGGTTGTCTTGTTATTTGGAGGGATGTCTTGTTTTTTAGAGGGTTGTCTTGTAATTTAGATGGGATGTCTTGTTATTTAAAGGGATAAATAACAATAATAATTTGAGTTGTGATTTTATTTGGAGGGATGTCTTGTTATTTAGAGGGATGTCTTGTTATTTAGAGGAATGTCTTGTTATTTAAAAGGGATGTCTTGCTATTTAGAGGGATGTCTTGTTATTTAGTGGGATGTCTTGTTATTTAGAGGGATGTCTTGTTATTTAGAGAGATGTCTTGTTATTTAAAGGGATGTCTTAATATTTAGAGGGATGTCTTGTTATTTAGAGGGATGTCTTAATATTTAGAGGGATGTCTTGTTATTTGGAGGGATGTCTTAATATTTAGAGGGATGTCTTGTTATTTAGAGGGATGTCTTGTTATTTAGAGGGATGTCTTGTTTTTTGAAGGGTTGTCTTGTTATTTGGAGGGATGTCTTAATATTTAGAGGGATGTCTTGTTATTTAGAGGGATGTCTTAATATTTAGCGGAATGTCTAGTTTATTAGAGGGATGTCTTGTTCTTTAGAGGGATGTCTTGTTATTTAGAGGGATGTCTTGTTTTTTAGAGGGTTGTCTTGTTATTTGGAGGGATGTCTTGTTTTTTAGAGGGTTGTCTTGTAATTTAGATGGGATGTCTTGTTATTTACAGGGATGTCTTAATATTTAGCGGAATGTCTAGTTTATTAGAGGGATGTCTTGCTATTTAGAGGGATGTCTTTTTATTTTGAGGGATGTCTTGTTATTTAGAGGGATGTCTTGTTATTTAGAGGAATGTCTTGTTATTTAAAAGGGATGTCTTGTTATTTAGAGGGATGTCTTGTTATTTAGTGGGATGTCTTGTTATTTAGAGGGATGTCTTGTTATTTAGAGAGATGTCTTGTTATTTAAAGGGATGTCTTAATATTTCGAGGGATGTCTTGTTATTTAGAGGGATGTCTTAATATTTAGAGGGATGTCTTGTTATTTGGAGGGATGTCTTAATATTTAGAGGGATGTCTTGTTATATAGATGGATGTCTTGTTATTTAGAGGGATGTCTTGTTTTTTAGAGGGTTATTTTGTTACTTGGAGGGATGTCTTGTTATTTAGAGGGATGTCTTGGTATTTGGAGGGATGTCTTGTTATTTAGAGGGATGTCTTGATATTTAGAGGGATGTCTTGTTTTTTAGAGATATGTCTTGTTATTTAGAGGGATTTTTGGTTTTTTAGAGTGTTGTCTTGTTATTTGGAGGGATGTCTTGTTATTTAGATTGATGTCTTAATATTTAGAGGGATGTCTTGTTTTTTAGAGGGATGTCTTGTTATTTAGAGGGATGTTTTGTTATTTAGAGGGATGTCTTGTTATTTAGAGGGATGTCTTGTTATTTAGAGGGATGTCTTGTTATTTAGAGGGATGTCTTGTTTTTTAAAGGGTTGTCTTGTTATTTGGAGGGATGTCTTAATATTTAGAGGGATGTCTTGGTATTTAGAGGGATGTCTTGTTATTTAGAGGGATGTCTTAATATTTAGCGGAATGTCTAGTTTATTAGAGGGATGTCTTGTTATTTAGAGGGATGTCTTGTTTTTTAGAGGGTTGTCTTGTTATTTGGAGGGATGTCTTGTTTTTTAGAGGGTTGTCTTGTTATTTGGAGGGATGTCTTGTTATTTAGAGGGATGTCTTGTTATTTGGAGGGATGCTTGTTATTAAGAGGGATGTCTTATAATTTAGGGGGATGTCTTGTTATTTGGAGGTATGTTTTGTTATTTAGATTGATGTCTTGTTATTTAGAGGGATGTCTTGGTATTTGGAGGGATGTCTCGTTATTTAGAGGGATGTCTTTTTATTTAGAGGGATGTCTTGTTATTTAGAGGGATGTCTTGTTATTTAGAGGGATGTCTTGTTATTTAGAGGGATGTCTTGTTATTTGAAGGGATGTCTTAATATTTAGAGGGATGTCTTGCTATTTTGAGGGATGTCTTGTTATTTGGAGGGATGTCTTAATATTTATAGGGATGTCTTGTTATTTAGAGGGATGTCTTGTTATTTAGAGGGATGTCTTGTTATTTGGAGGGATGTCTCGTTATTTAGAGGGATGTAAGAATAAGAATAAGAATAAGAATATATTTATTTCCAAAATTACAAATTACAAAAATTACAATCGTGGGTGTAAAGCAAAGTACAAAGGAAAAAAAATCCCCACAAAGACTGTACATCTGCGTGTGGGGAGAGTCTTCTCCGTCGCCACCACTTCACAGACAAGATAACAAAATAAGCAAATAATTATTTAAATAAAAAGAAGTATTTTTTTTGCCATATTGTTGGCAAAAAAATACTGAACTTGAACAATATTCGAAGTACTTGAATGAGGGTGCCAGTACTGAAGTAGTTTGGTATTTAGCCTAATTTAGTCTTAGAACCGTCATCGACTTTCATTATGCCCTGTACTGGGATCTGATGAGCTCTTCGGCAGCATCATCGCTCAGACAGAGAAGCCAGCGCCCAATCTTTCTGCTGAAAACCGTGACACTGTCTCCCTCCCATTCTCTTATCTGTATGGGGAGATTAGTGCGTATAATGTGGGCTAGATAGTGAGGGGTAAGAAGCTGTGCTTTATTGTTCAATTTGGGAACGTAGATGCCTATGTGTGTTCTAGATCTAGTGTCATAAGAATGTAGCGAATCGGAGAAAATTTTGCTTTTGTTATTTTTTGAAAAGGTTATAACTGTTTTTAGGAATAGTTTCCTGATGTTAAGGACTGGAAAATTTTGAAAAAGTAGGTAGGTGGGGTATCTTTGGTCTTTTTTTAGTATGTGTTTGATTATGGTTTCTGGGTAACAGCAAGAGGAGCCAAGACAGAGGCAGACGCAGCCCCCCACGCAAGTATCCCGTACTGTAACAGTGACTGGACATACGCAAAGTATACACACCTGCAATGGTCCACAGACAGCACACAACCAAGCTGTGAAAAAGCGAAGATCATTTTTCTTAATCTGTTGTTGACGTAATCAACATGTGGAGCCCAGCTAAGTTTGTAGTCAATTATGACCCCAAGGTATTTGTAATTTTCGACTTGCTCAATGATTTCACAATGGCACGGCGCTGTCCATGGACCCCCGCAGCCATGCAACCTGTGTACTCTATGGCCCGGACCACTGTCGCATCTAAAGTAAATGGGCATACATTTGGTCTTGGACACATTTAAGGATAGTATGTTGTGGTCAAACCATAGTTTGAGCTTGCCCAAGTCGGAGGACGCCCTGTCATATACGGCGTCCCAATTTGGCCCGGAGGAGACTAGAGCCGTATCGTCAGCAAATAGGAACACCTTACCTTTAATTGACAGATTTGAGATATTGTTAATATATATTAAAAATAAAAGAGGGCCAAGCGTGCTTCCTTGGACGACTCCATAGTTAATGTCTGTGTTGTCACCGTTGACTCCACGTATTGCTACAAACTGTTTTCGACTGTAAAAATAGTTTTCAAACCAAGTTAAGGAAGTATCTTTGACACCTAGTAAGTTTAGCTTTCTGAGTAATAAATTCCTATCGATAGAACCAAACACTTTAGCAAGATCCAGGAATGTTATCATAACTTTATTTTTTTTACTGATTTCTTGGGTAATAAATGTTGTGAGATCAAAGAGTGCATCCGATGTGTTTAATCCTTTTTGGAAGCCGTATTGATTTTCATCCCTCTAAAGAACAAGACATCCCTCTAAATATTAAGACATCCCTCTAAATAACAAGACATCCCTCTAAATATTAAGACATCCCTCCAAATAACAAGACATCCCTCTAAATATTAAGACATCCCTCTAAATAACAAGACATCCCTCTAAATATTAAGACATCCCTTTAAATAACAAGACATCTCTCTAAATAACAAGACATCCCTCTAAATAACAAGACATCCCACTAAATAACAAGACATCCCTCTAAATAACAAGACATCCCTTTTAAATAACAAGACATTCCTCTAAATAACAAGACATCCCTCTAAATAACAAGACATCCCTCCAAATAAAAAGACATCCCTCTAAATAGCAAGACATCCCTCTAATAAACAAGACATTCCGCTAAATATTAAGACATCCCTCTAAATAACAAGACATCCCTCCAAATAAAAAGACATCCCTCTAAATAGCAAGATATCCCTCTAATAAACAAGATATTCCGCTAAATATTAAGACATCCCTGTAAATAACAAGACATCCCATCTAAATTACAAGACAACCCTCTAAAAAACAAGACATCCCTCCAAATAACAAGACAACCCTCTAAAAAACAAGACATCCCTCTAAATAACAAGACATCCCTCTAAAGAACAAGACATCCCTCTAAATATTAAGACATCCCTCTAAATAACAAGACATTCCTCTAAATATTAAGACATCCCTCCAAATAACAAGACATCCCTCTAAATATTAAGACATCCCTCTAAATATCAAGACATCCCTCTAAATATTAAGACATCCCTTTAAATAACAAGACATCTCTCTAAATAACAAGAAATCCCTCTAAATAACAAGACATCCCACTAAATAACAAGACATCCCTCTAAATAACAAGACATCCCTTTTAAATAACAAGACATCCCTCTAAATAACAAGACATCCCATCTAAATTACAAGACAACCCTTTAAAAAACAAGACATCCCTCCAAATAACAAGACAACCCTCTAAAAAACAAGACATCCCTCTAAATAACAAGACATCCCTCTAAAGAACAAGACATCCCTCTAATAAACTAGACATTCCGCTAAATATTAAGACATCCCTCTAAATAACAAGACATCCCTCCAAATACCAAGACATCCCTCTTAATATTAAGACATCCCTCCAAATAACAAGACAACCCTTCAAAAAACAAGACATCCCTCTAAATAACAAGACATCCCTCTAAATATTAAGACATCCCTCTAAATATTAAGACATCCCTCTAAATAACAAGACAACCCTCTAAATATTAAGACATCCCTTTAAATAACAAGACATCTCTCTAAATAACAAGACATCCCTGTAAATAACAAGACATCCCATCTAAATTACAAGACAACCCTCTAAAAAACAAGACATCCCTCCAAATAACAAGACAACCCTCTAAAAAACAAGACATCCCTCTAAATAACAAGACATCCCTCTAAAGAACAAGACATCCCTCTAATAAACTAGACATTCCGCTAAATATTAAGACATCCCTCTAAATAACAAGACATCCCTCCAAATACCAAGACACCCCTCTAAATATTAAGACATCCCTCCAAATAACAAGACAACCCTTCAAAAAACAAGACATCCCTCTAAACAACAAGACATCCCTCTAAATTTCAAGACATCCCTCTAAATATTAAGACATCCCTCCAAATAACAAGACATCCCTCTAAATATTAAGACATCCCTCTAAATAACAAGACATCCCTCTAAATAACAAAACATCCCTCTAAATAACAAGACATCTCTCTAAATAACAAGACATCCCTCTAAATAACAAGACATCCCTCTAAAGAACAAGACATCCCTCTAATAAACTAGACATTCCGCTAAATATTAAGACATCCCTCTAAATAACAAGACATCCCTCCAAATACCAAGACATCCCTTCAAAAAACAAGACATCCCTCAAAATAACAAGACATCCCTCTAAATATTAAGACATCCCTCTAAATATTAAGACATCCCTCTAAATAACAAGACATCCCTCTAAATATTAAGACATCCCTTTAAATAACAAGACATCTCTCTAAATAACAAGACATCCCTGTAAATAACAAGACATCCCATCTAAATTACAAGACAACCCTCTAAAAAACAAGACATCCCTCCAAATAACAAGACAACCCTCTAAAAAACAAGACATCCCTCTAAATAACAAGACATCCCTCTAAAGAACAAGACATCCCTCTAATAAACTAGACATTCCGCTAAATATTAAGACATCCCTCTAAATAACAAGACATCCCTCCAAATACCAAGACATCCCTCTAAATATTAAGACATCCCTCCAAATAACAAGACAACCCTTCAAAAAACAAGACATCCCTCTAAATAACAAGACATCCCTCTAAATAACAAGACATCCCTCTAAATATTAAGACATCCCTCCAAATAACAAGACATCCCTCTAAATATTAAGACATCCCTCTAAATAACAAGACATCCCTCTAAATATTAAGACATCCCTTTAAATAACAAGACATCTCTCTAAATAACAAGACATCCCTCTAAATAACAAGACATCCCACTAAATAACAAGACATCCCTCTAAATAGCAAGACATCCCTTTTAAATAACAAGACATTCCTCTAAATAACAAGACATCCCTCTAAATAACAAGACATCCCTCCAAATAAAATCACAACTCAAATTATTATTGTTATTTATCCCTCTAAATAACAAGACATCCCATCTAAATTACAAGACAACCCTCTAAAAAACAAGACATCCCTCCAAATAACAAGACAACCCTCTAAAAAACAATACATCCCTCTAAATAACAAGACATCCCTCTAAATAACAAGACATTTCTCTAATAAACTAGACATTCCGCTAAATATTAAGACATCCCTCTAAATATTAAGACATCCCTCCAAATACCAAGACAACCCTTTAAAAAACAAGACATCCCTCCAAATAACAAGACAACCCTCTAAAAAACAAGACATCCCTCTAAATAACAAGACATCCCTCTAAATAACAAGACATCCCTCCAAATACCAAGACATCCCTCTAAATATTAAGACATCCCTCCAAATAACAAGACAACCCTTCAAAAAACAAGACATCCCTCTAAATAACAAGACATCCCTCTAAATAACAAGACATCCCTCTAAATATTAAGACATCCCTCCAAATAACAAGACATCCCTCTAAATATTAAGACATCCCTCTAAATAACAAGACATCCCTCTAAATATTAAGACATCCCTTTAAATAACAAGACATCTCTCTAAATAACAAGACATCCCTCTAAATAACAAGACAACCCTCTAAATATTAAGACATCCCTTTAAATAACAAGACATCTCTCTAAATAACAAGACATCCCTGTAAATAACAAGACATCCCATCTAAATTACAAGACAACCCTCTAAAAAACAAGACATCCCTCCAAATAACAAGACAACCCTCTAAAAAACAAGACATCCCTCTAAATAACAAGACATCCCTCTAAAGAACAAAACATCCCTCTAATAAACTAGACATTCCGCTAAATATTAAGACATCCCTCTAAATAACAAGACATCCCTCCAAATACCAAGACATCCCTCTAAATATTAAGACATCCCTCTAAATAACAAGACAACCCTTCAAAAAACAAGACATCCCTCTAAACAACAAGACATCCCTCTAAATTTCAAGACATCCCTCTAAATATTAAGACATCCCTCCAAATAACAAGACATCCCTCTAAATATTAAGACATCCCTCTAAATAACAAGACATCCCTCTAAATATTAAGACATCCATTTAAATAACAAGACATCTCTCTAAATAACAAGACATCCCTCTAAATAACAAGACATCCCTCTAAAGAACAAGACATCCCTCTAATAAACTAGACATTCCGCTAAATATTAAGACATCCCTCTAAATAACAAGACATCCCTCCAAATATCAAGACATCCCTCTAAATATTAAGACATCTCTCCAAATAACAAGACAACCCTTCAAAAAACAAGACATCCCTCTAAATAACAAGACATCCCTCTAAATATTAAGACATCCCTCTAAATATTAAGACATCCCTCTAAATAACAAGACATCCCTCTAAAGAACAAGACATCCCTCTAATAAACTAGACATTCCGCTAAATATTAAGACATCCCTCTAAATAACAAGACATCCCTCCAAATACCAAGACATCCCTCTAAATATTAAGACATCCCTCCAAATAACAAGACAACCCTTCAAAAAACAAGACATCCCTCTAAATAACAAGACATCCCTCTAAATAACAAGACATCCCTCTAAATATTAAGACATCCCTCCAAATAACAAGACATCCCTCTAAATATTAAGACATCCCTCTAAATAACAAGACATCCCTCTAAATATTAAGACATCCCTTTAAATAACAAGACATCTCTCTAAATAACAAGACATCCCTCTAAATAACAAGACATCCCACTAAATAACAAGACATCCCTCTAAATAGCAAGACATCCCTTTTAAATAACAAGACATTCCTCTAAATAACAAGACATCCCTCTAAATAACAAGACATCCCTCCAAATAAAATCACAACTCAAATTATTATTGTTATTTATCCCTCTAAATAACAAGACATCCCATCTAAATTACAAGACAACCCTCTAAAAACAAGTCATCCCTCCAAATAACAAGACAACCCTCTAAAAAACAAGATATCCCTCTAAATAACAAGACATCTCTCTAAATAACAAGACATCCCTCTAATAAACTAGACATTCCGCTAAATATTAAGACATCCCTCTAAATATTAAGACATCCCTCCAAATACCAAGACAACCCTTTAAAAAACAAGACATCCCTCTAAATAACAAGACATCCCTCTAAATAACAAGACATCCCTCTAAATATTAAGACATCCCTCCAAATAGCAAGACATCCCTCTAAAAAACAAGACATCCCTCTAAATAACAAGACATCCCTCTAAATAACAAGACATCCCTCTAATAAACTAGACATTCCGCTAAATATTAAGACATCCCTCTAAATAACAAGACATCCCTCCAAATACCAAGACATCCCTCTAAATATTAAGACATCCCTCCAAATAACAAGACAACCCTTCAAAAAACAAGACATCCCTCTAAATAACAAGACATCCCTCTAAATAACAAGACATCCCTCTAAATATTAAGACATCCCTCCAAATAACAAGACATCCCTCTAAATATTAAGACATCCCTCTAAATAACAAGACATCCCTCTAAATATTAAGACCAAATGTCTGCCCATTTACTTTAGATGCGACAGTGGTCCGGGCCATAGAGTACACAGGTTGCATGGCTGCGGGGGTCCATGGACAGCGCTGTGCCATTGTGAAATCATTGAGCAAGTCGAAAATTAAAAATACCTTGGGGTCATAATTGACTACAAACTTAGCTGGGCTCCACATGTTGATTACGTCAACAACAGATTAAGAAAAATGATCTTCGCTTTTTCACAGCTTGGTTGTGTGCTGTCTGTGGACCATTGCAGGTGTGTATACTTTGCGTATGTCCAGTCACTGTTACAGTACGGGATACTTATTTATTTGTCTTGTTATTTGGAGGGATGTCTTAATATTTAGAGGGATGTCTTGGTATTTGGAGGGATGTCTTGTTATTTAGAGGGATGTCTTGTTATTTAGAGAGATGTCTTGTTATTTAAAGGGATGTCTTAATATTTAGAGGGATGTCTTGTTATTTAGAGGGATGTCTTACTATTTAGAGGGATGTCTTAATATTTAGAGGGATGTCTTGTTATTTAGAGGGATGTCTTGTTTTTTGAAGGGTTGTCTTGTTATTTGGAGGGATGTCTTAATATTTAGAGGGATGTCTTAGTATTTGGAGGGATGTCTTGTTATTTAGAGGGATGTCTTAATATTTAGCGGAATGTCTAGTTTATTAAAGGGATGTCTTGTTCTTTAGAGGGATGTCTTGTTATTTAGAGGGATGTCTTGTTTTTTAGAGGGTTGTCTTGTTATTTGGAGGGATGTCTTGTTTTTTAGAGGGTTGTCTTGTAATTTAGATGGGATGTCTTGTTATTTACAGGGATGTCTTAATATTTAGCGGAATGTCTTGTTTATTAGAGGGATGTCTTGCTATTTAGAGGGATGTCTTTTTATTTGGAGGGATGTCTTGTTATTTAGAGGGATGTCTTGTTATTTAGAGGAATGTCTTGTTATTTAAAAGGGATGTCTTGTTATTTAGAGGGATGTCTTGTTATTTAGTGGGATGTCTTAATATTTAGAGGGATGTCTTGTTATTTGGAGGGATGTCTTAATATTTAGAGGTATGTCTTGTTATTTAGAGGGATGTCTTAATATTTAGAGGGATGTCTTGTTCTTTAGAGGGATGTCTTGTTATTTAGAGGGATGTCTTGTTTTTTAGAGGGTTGTCTTGTTATTTGGAGGGATGTCTTGTTTTTTAGAGGGTTGTCTTGTAATTTAGATGGGATGTCTTGTTATTTACAGGGATGTCTTAATATTTAGCGGAATGTCTTGTTTATTAGAGGGATGTCTTGCTATTTAGAGGGATGTCTTTTTATTTGGAGGGATGTCTTGTTATTTAGAGGGATGTCTTGTTATTTAGAGGAATGTCTTGTTATTTAAAAGGGATGTCTTGTTATTTAGAGGGATGTCTTGTTATTTAGTGGGATGTCTTGTTATTTAGAGGGATGTCTTGTTATTTAGAGAGATGTCTTGTTATTTAAAGGGATGTCTTAATATTTAGAGGGATGTCTTGTTATTTAGAGGGATGTCTTAATATTTAGAGGGATGTCTTGTTATTTAGAGGGATGTCTTGTTATTTAGAGGGATGTCTTGTTTTTTAAAGGGTTGTCTTGTTATTTGGAGGGATGTCTTAATATTTAGAGGGATGTCTTGGTATTTAGAGGGATGTCTTGTTATTTAGAGGGATGTCTTAATATTTAGCGGAATGTCTAGTTTATTAGAGGGATGTCTTGTTATTTAGAGGGATGTCTTGTTATTTAGAGGGATGTCTTGTTTTTTAGAGGGTTGTCTTGTTATTTGGAGGGATGTCTTGTTTTTTAGAGGGTTGTCTTGTAATTTAGATGGGATGTCTTGTTATTTAGAGGGATGTCTTGTTATTTACAGGTATGTCTTGTTATTTAGAGGGATGTCTTAATATTTAGAGGAATGTCTTGTTATATAGATGGATGTCTTGTTATTTAGAGGGATGTCTTGTTTTTTAGAGATATGTCTTGTTATTTAGAGGGATTTTTTGTTTTTTAGAGGGTTGTCTTGTTATTTAAAGGGATGTCTTGTAATTTAAAGGGATGTCTTGTTATTTAGTGGAATGTCTTGTTATTTAGAGGGATGTCTTGTTATTTAGAGAGATGTCTTGTTATTTAAAAGGGATGTCTTGTTATTTAGAGGGATGTCTTGTTATTTAGTGGGATGTCTTGTTATTTAGAGGGATGTCTTGTTATTTAGAGAGATGTCTTGTTATTTAAAGGGATGTCTTAATATTTAGAGGGATGTCTTGTTATTTAGAGGGATGTCTTAATATTTAGAGGGATGTCTTGTTATTTGGAGGGATGTTTTAATATTTAGAGGGATGTCTTGTTATTTAGAGGGATGTCTTGTTATTTAGAGGGATGTCTTGTTTTTTAAAGGGTTGTCTTGTTATTTGGAGGGATGTCTTAATATTTAGAGGGATGTCTTAATATTTAGCGGAATGTCTAGTTTATTAGAGGGATGTCTTGTTATTTAGAGGGATGTCTTGTTATTTAGAGGGATGTCTTGTTTTTTAGAGGGTTGTCTTGTTATTTGGAGGGATGTCTTGTTTTTTAGAGGGTAGTCTTGTTATTTGGAGGGATGTCTCGTTATTTAGAGGGATGTCTTGTTTTTTGAAGGGTTGTCTTGTTATTTGGAGGGATGTCTTAATATTTAGAGGGATGTCTTGGTATTTGGAGGGATGTCTTGTTATTTAGAGGGATGTCTTAATATTTAGCGGAATGTCTAGTTTATTAGAGGGATGTCTTGTTCTTTAGAGGCATGTCTTGTTATTTAGAGGGATGTCTTGTTTTTTAGAGGGATGTCTTGTTATTTAGAGGGATGTCTTGTTATTTAGAGAGATGTCTTGTTATTTAAAGGGATGTCTTAATATTTAGAGGGATGTCTTGTTATTTAGAGAGATGTCTTGTTTTTTGAAGGGTTGTTTTGTTATTTGGAGGGATGTCTTAATATTTAGAGGGATGTCTTGGTATTTGGAGGGATGTCTTGTTATTTAGAGGGATGTCTTAATATTTAGCGGAATGTCTAGTTTATTAGAGGGATGTCTTGTTCTTTAGAGGGATGTCTTGTTATTTAGAGGGATGTCTTGTTTTTTAGAGGGTTGTCTTGTTATTTCGAGGGATGTCTTGTTTTTTAGAGGGTTGTCTTGTAATTTAGATGGGATGTCTTGTTATTTACAGGGATGTCTTGTTATTTAGAGAGATGTCTTGTTATTTAAAGGGATGTCTTAATATTTAGAGAGATGTCTTGTTATTTAAAGGGATGTCTTAATATTTAGAGGGATGTCTTAATATTTAGAGGGATGTCTTGTTATTTAGAGGGATGTCTTGTTTTTTGAAGGGTTGTCTTGTTATTTGGAGGGATGTCTTAATATTTAGAGGGATGTCTTGGTATTTGGAGGGATGTCTTTTTATTTAGAGGGATGTCTTAATATTTAGCGGAATGTCTAGTTTATTAGAGGGATGTCTTGTTCTTTAGAGGGATGTCTTGTTATTTAGAGGGATGTCTTGTTTTTTAGAGGGTTGTCTTGTTATTTGGAGGGATGTCTTGTTTTTTAGAGGGTTGTCTTGTAATTTAGATGGGATGTCTTGTTATTTACAGGGATGTCTTAATATTTAGCGGAATGTCTTGTTTATTAGAGGGATGTCTTGCTATTTAGAGGGATGTCTTGTTATTTAGAGGGATGTCTTGTTCTTTAGAGGGATGTCTTGTTATTTAGAGGGATGTCTTTTTATTTAAAAGGGATGTCTTGTTATTTAGAGGGATGTCTTGTTATTTAGTGGGATGTCTTGTTATTTAGAGGGATGTCTTGTTTTTTAGAGGGTTGTCTTGTTATTTGGAGGGATGTCTTGTTTTTTAGAGGGTTGTCTTGTAATTTAGATGGGATATCTTGTTATTTACGGGGATGTCTTAATATTTAGCGGAATGTCTTGTTTATTAGAGGGATGTCTTGCTATTTAGAGGGATGTCTTTTTATTTGGAGGGATGTCTTGTTATTTAGAGGGATGTCTTGTTATTTAGAGGAATGTCTTGTTATTTAAAAGGGATGTCTTGTTATTTAAAGGGATGTCTTGTTATTTAGTGGGATGTCTTGTTATTTAGAGGGATGTCTTGTTATTTAGAGAGATGTCTTGTTATTTAGAGGGATGTCTTAATATTTAGCGGAATGTCTAGTTTATTAGAGGGATGTCTTGTTATTTAGAGGGATGTCTTAATATTTAGAGGGATGTCTTGGTATTTAGAGGGATGTCTTGTTATTTAGAGGGATGTCTTAATATTTAGCGGAATGTCTAGTTTATTAGAGGGATGTCTTGTTATTTAGAGGGATGTCTTGTTATTTACAGGTATGTCTTGTTTTTTAGAGGGATGTCTTAATATTTAGAGGAATGTCTTGTTATATAGATGGATGTCTTGTTATTTAGAGGGATGTCTTGTTTTTTAGAGGGTTATTTTGTTACTTGGAGGGATGTCTTGTTATTTAGAGGGATGTCTTGGTATTTGGAGGGATGTCTTGTTATTTAGAGGGATGTCTTGATATTTAGAGGGATGTCTTGTTTTTTAGAGATACGTCTTGTTATTTAGAGGGATTTTTTGTTTTTTAGAGGGTTGTCTTGTTATTTGAAGGGATGTCTTGTTATTTAGAGGGATGTCTTGTTATTTAGTGGGATGTCTTGTTATTTAGAGGGATGTCTTGTTATTTAGAGAGATGTCTTGTTTTTTAAAAGGGATGTCTTGTTATTTAGAGGGATGTCTTGTTATTTGGAGGGATGTTTTAATATTTAGAGGGATGTCTTGTTATTTAGAGGGATGTCTTGTTATTTAGAGGGATGTCTTGTTTTTTAAAGGGTTGTCTTGTTATTTGGAGGGATGTCTTAATATTTAGAGGGATGTCTTAATATTTAGCGGAATGTCTAGTTTATTAGAGGGTTGTCTTGTTATTTAGAGGGATGTCTTGTTATTTAGAGGGATGTCTTGTTTTTTAGAGGGTTGTCTTGTTATTTGGAGGGATGTCTTGTTTTTTAGAGGGTTGTCTTGTAATTTAGATGGGATGTCTTGTTATTTACAGGGATGTCTTAATATTTAGCGGAATGTCTTGTTTATTAGAGGGATGTCTTGCTATTTAGAGGGATGTCTTTTTATTTGGAGGGATGTCTTGTTATTTAGAGGGATGTCTTGTTATTTAGAGGAATGTCTTGTTATTTAAAAGGGATGTTTTGTTATTTAGAGGGATGTCTTGTTATTTAGTGGGATGTCTTGTTATTTAGAGGGATGTCTTGTTATTTAGAGAGATGTCTTGTTATTTAAAAGGGATGTCTTGTTATTTAGAGGGATGTCTTGTTATTTAGTGGGATGTCTTGTTATTTAGAGAGTCGTCTTGTTATTTAAAGGGATGTCTTAATATTTAGAGGGATGTCTTGTTATTTAGAGGGATGTCTTAATATTTAGAGGGATGTCTTAATATTTAGCGGAATGTCTTGTTTATTAGAGGGATGTCTTGCTATTTAGAGGGATGTCTTTTTATTTGGAGGGATGTCTTGTTATTTAGTGGGATGTCTTGTTATTTAGAGAGTCGTCTTGTTATTTAAAGGGATGTCTTAATATTTAGAGGGATGTCTTGTTATTTGGAGGGATGTTTTAATATTTAGAGGGATGTCTTGTTATTTAGAGGGATGTCTTGTTATTTAGAGGGATGTCTTGTTTTTTAAAGGGTTGTCTTGTTATTTGGAGGGATGTCTTAATATTTAGAGGGATGTCTTAATATTTAGCGGAATGTCTAGTTTATTAGAGGGTTGTCTTGTTATTTAGAGGGATGTCTTGTTATTTAGAGGGATGTCTTGTTTTTTAGAGGGTTGTCTTGTTATTTGGAGGGATGTCTTGTTTTTTAGAGGGTTGTCTTGTAATTTAGATGGGATGTCTTGTTATTTACAGGGATGTCTTAATATTTAGCGGAATGTCTTGTTTATTAGAGGGATGTCTTGCTATTTAGAGGGATGTCTTTTTATTTGGAGGGATGTCTTGTTATTTAGAGGGATGTCTTGTTATTTAGAGGAATGTCTTGTTATTTAAAAGGGATGTTTTGTTATTTAGAGGGATGTCTTGTTATTTAGTGGGATGTCTTGTTATTTAGAGGGATGTCTTGTTATTTAGAGAGATGTCTTGTTATTTAAAGGGATGTCTTAATATTTAGAGGGATGTCTTGTTATTTAGAGGGATGTCTTAATATTTAGAGGGATGTCTTGTTATTTAGAGGGATGTCTTGTTATTTACAGGGATGTCTTGTTTTTTAAAGGGTTGTCTTGTTATTTGGAGGGATGTCTTAATATTTAGAGGGATGTCTTGGTATTTAGAGGGATGTCTTGTTATTTAGAGGGATGTCTTAATATTTAGCGGAATGACTAGTTTATTAGAGGGATGTCTTGTTATTTAGAGGGATGTCTTGTTATTTAGAGGGATGTCTTGTTTTTTAGAGGGTTATTTTGTTACTTGGAGGGATGTCTTGTTATTTAGAGGGATGTCTTGGTATTTGGAGGGATGTCTTGTTATTTGAGGGATGTCTTGATATTTAGAGGGATGTCTTGTTTTTTAGAGATATGTCTTGTTATTTAGAGGGATTTTTTGTTTTTTAGAGGGTTGTCTTGTTATTTGAAGGGATGTCTTGTTATTTAGAGGGATGTCTTGTTTTTTAAAGGGTTGTCTTGTTATTTGGAGGGATGTCTTAATATTTAGAGGGATGTCTTGTTATTTAGAGGGATGTCTTAATATTTAGAGGGATGTCTTGTTATTTGGAGGGATAATTTAATATTTAGAGGGATGTCTTGTTATTTAGAGGGATGTCTTGTTTTTTAAAGGGTTGTCTTGTTATTTGGAGGGATGTCTTAATATTTAGAGGGATGTCTTAATATTTAGCGGAATGTCTAGTTTATTAGAGGGATGTCTTGTTATTTAGAGGGATGTCTTGTTATTTAGAGGGATGTCTTGTTTTTTAGAGGGTTGTCTTGTTATTTGGAGGGATGTCTTGTTATTTAGAGGGATGTCTTGTTTTTTAGAGGGTTGTCTTGTTATTTGGAGGGATGTCTTGTTTTTTAGAGGGTTGTCTTGTAATTTAGATGGGATGTCTTGTTATTTAGAGGGATGTCTTGTTATTTACAGGTATGTCTTGTTATTTAGAGGGATGTCTTAATATTTAGAGGGATGTCTTGTTATTTAAAGGGATGTCTTGTTATTTAGAGGGATGTCTTGTTTTTTAAAGGGTTGTCTTGTTATTTGGAGGGATGTCTTAATATTTAGAGGGATGTCTTGGTATTTAGAGGGATGTCTTGTTATTTAGAGGGATGTCTTAATATTTAGCGGAATGTCTAGTTTTTTAGAGGGATGTCTTGTTATTTAGAGGGATGTCTTGTTATTTAGAGGGATGTCTTGTTTTTTAGAGGGTTGTCTTGTTATTTGGAGGGATGTCTTGTTTTTTAGAGGGTTGTCTTGTAATTTAGATGGGATGTCTTGTTATTTAGAGGGATGTCTTGTTATTTACAGGTATGTCTTGTTATTGAGAGGGATGTCTTAATATTTAGAGGAATGTCTTGTTATATAGATGGATGTCTTGTTATTTAGAGGGATGTCTTGTTTTTTAGATATATGTCTTGTTATTTAGAGGGATTTTTTGTTTTTTAGAGGGTTGTCTTGTTATTTGAAGGGATGTCTTGTAATTTAAAGGGATGTCTTGTTATTTAGTGGGATGTCTTGTTATTTAGAGGGATGTCTTGTTATTTAGAGAGATGTCTTGTTATTTAAAAGGGATGTCTTGTTATTTAGAGGGATGTCTTGTTATTTAGTGGGATGTCTTGTTATTTAGAGGGATGTCTTGTTATTTAGAGAGATGTCTTGTTATTTAAAGGGATGTCTTAATATTTAGAGGGATGTCTTGTTATTTAGAGGGATGTCTTAATATTTAGAGGGATGTCTTGTTATTTGGAGGGATGTTTTAATATTTAGAGGGATGTCTTGTTATTTAGAGGGATGTCTTGTTATTTAGAGGGATGTCTTGTTTTTTAAAGGGTTGTCTTGTTATTTGGAGGGATGTCTTAATATTTAGAGGGATGTCTTAATATTTAGCGGAATGTCTAGTTTATTAGAGGGATGTCTTGTTATTTAGAGGGATGTCTTGTTATTTAGAGGGATGTCTTGTTTTTTAGAGGGTTGTCTTGTTATTTGGAGGGATGTCTTGTTATTTAGAGGGATGTCTTGTTTTTTAGAGGGTTATTTTGTTACTTGGAGGGATGTCTTGTTATTTAGAGGGATGTCTTGGTATTTGGAGGGATGTCTTGTTATTTGAGGGATGTCTTGATATTTAGAGGGATGTCTTGTTTTTTAGAGATATGTCTTGTTATTTAGAGGGATTTTTTGTTTTTTAGAGGGTTGTCTTGTTATTTGAAGGGATGTCTTGTTATTTAGAGGGATGTCTTGTTTTTTAAAGGGTTGTCTTGTTATTTGGAGGGATGTCTTAATATTTAGAGGGATGTCTTGTTATTTAGAGGGATGTCTTAATATTTAGAGGGATGTCTTGTTATTTGGAGGGATAATTTAATATTTAGAGGGATGTCTTGTTATTTAGAGGGATGTCTTGTTTTTTAAAGGGTTGTCTTGTTATTTGGAGGGATGTCTTAATATTTAGAGGGATGACTTAATATTTAGCGGAATGTCTAGTTTATTAGAGGGATGTCTTGTTATTTAGAGGGATGTCTTGTTTTTTAGAGGGTTGTCTTGTTATTTGGAGGGATGTCTTGTTTTTTAGAGGGTTGTCTTGTAATTTAGATGGGATGTCTTGTTATTTACAGGGATGTCTTAATATTTAGCGGAATGTCTTGTTTATTAGAGGGATGTCTTGCTATTTAGAGGGATGTCTTTTTATTTGGAGGGATGTCTTGTTATTTAGAGGGATGTCTTGTTATTTAGAGGAATGTCTTGTTATTTAAAAGGGATGTTTTGTTATTTAGAGGGATGTCTTGTTATTTAGTGGGATGTCTTGTTATTTAGAGGGATGTCTTGTTATTTAGAGAGATGTCTTGTTATTTAAAGGGATGTCTTAATATTTAGAGGGATGTCTTGTTATTTAGAGGGATGTCTTAATATTTAGAGGGATGTCTTGTTATTTAGAGGGATGTCTTGTTATTTAAAGGGATGTCTTGTTTTTTAAAGGGTTGTCTTGTTATTTGGAGGGATGTCTTAATATTTAGAGGGATGTCTTGGTATTTAGAGGGATGTCTTGTTATTTAGAGGGATGTCTTAATATTTAGCGGAATGACTAGTTTATTAGAGGGATGTCTTGTTATTTAGAGGGATGTCTTGTTATTTAGAGGGATGTCTTGTTTTTTAGAGGGTTATTTTGTTACTTGGAGGGATGTCTTGTTATTTAGAGGGATGTCTTGGTATTTGGAGGGATGTCTTGTTATTTGAGGGATGTCTTGATATTTAGAGGGATGTCTTGTTTTTTAGAGATATGTCTTGTTATTTAGAGGGATTTTTTGTTTTTTAGAGGGTTGTCTTGTTATTTGAAGGGATGTCTTGTTATTTAGAGGGATGTCTTGTTTTTTAAGGGGTTGTCTTGTTATTTGGAGGGATGTCTTAATATTTAGAGGGATGTCTTGTTATTTAGAGGGATGTCTTAATATTTAGAGGGATGTCTTGTTATTTGGAGGGATAATTTAATATTTAGAGGGATGTCTTGTTATTTAGAGGGATGTCTTGTTATTTAGAGGGATGTCTTGTTTTTTAAAGGGTTGTCTTGTTATTTGGAGGGATGTCTTAATATTTAGAGGGATGTCTTAATATTTAGCGGAATGTCTAGTTTATTAGAGGGATGTCTTGTTATTTAGAGGGATGTCTTGTTATTTAGAGGGATGTCTTGTTTTTTAGAGGGTTGTCTTGTTATTTGGAGGGATGTCTTGTTATTTAGAGGGATGTCTTGTTTTTTAGAGGGTTGTCTAGTTATTTGGAGGGATGTCTTGTTTTTTAGAGGGTTGTCTTGTAATTTAGATGGGATGTCTTGTTATTTAGAGGGATGTCTTGTTATTTACAGGTATGTCTTGTTATTTAGAGGGATGTCTTAATATTTAGAGGGATGTCTTGTTATTTAAAGGGATGTCTTGTTATTTAGAGGGATGTCTTGTTTTTTAAAGGGTTGTCTTGTTATTTGGAGGGATGTCTTAATATTTAGAGGGATGTCTTGGTATTTAGAGGAATGTCTTGTTATTTAGAGGGATGTCTTAATATTTAGCGGAATGTCTAGTTTTTTAGAGGGATGTCTTGTTATTTAGAGGGATGTCTTGTTATTTAGAGGGATGTCTTGTTTTTTAGAGGGTTGTCTTGTTATTTGGAGGGATGTCTTGTTTTTTAGAGGGTTGTCTTGTAATTTAGATGGGATGTCTTGTTATTTAGAGGGATGTCTTAATATTTAGCGGAATGTCTAGTTTTTTAGAGGGATGTCTTGTTATTTAGAGGGATGTCTTGTTATTTAGAGGGATGTCTTGTTTTTTAAGGGTTGTCTTGTTATTTGGAGGGATGTCTTGTTTTTTAGAGGGTTGTCTTGTAATTTAGATGGGATGTCTTGTTTTTTAAAGGGTTGTCTTGTTATTTGGAGGGATGTCTTAATATTTAGAGGGATGTCTTGGTATTTAGAGGGATGTCTTGTTATTTAGAGGGATGTCTTAATATTTAGCGGAATGTCTAGTTTTTTAGAGGGATGTCTTGTTATTTAGAGGGATGTCTTGTTATTTAGAGGGATGTCTTGTTTTTTAGAGGGTTGTCTTGTTATTTGGAGGGATGTCTTGTTTTTTAGAGGGTTGTCTTGTAATTTAGATGGGATGTCTTGTTATTTAGAGGGATGTCTTGTTTATTACAGGTATGTCTTGTTATTGAGAGGGATGTCTTAATATTTAGAGGAATGTTTTGTTATATAGATGGATGTCTTGTTATTTAGAGGGATGTCTTGTTTTTTAGAGATATGTCTTGTTATTTAGAGGGATTTTTTGTTTTTTAGAGGGTTGTCTTGTTATTTGAAGGGATGTCTTGTAATTTAAAGGGATGTCTTGTTATTTAGTGGGATGTCTTGTTATTTAGAGGGATGTCTTGTTATTTAGAGAGATGTCTTGTTATTTAAAAGGGATGTCTTGTTATTTAGAGGGATGTCTTGTTATTTAGTGGGATGTCTTGTTATTTAGAGGGATGTCTTGTTATTTAGAGAGATGTCTTGTTATTTAAAGGGATGTCTTAATATTTAGAGGGATGTCTTGTTATTTAGAGGGATGTCTTAATATTTAGAGGGATGTCTTGTTATTTGGAGGGATGTTTTAATATTTAGAGGGATGTCTTGTTATTTAGAGGGATGTCTTGTTATTTAGAGGGATGTCTTGTTTTTTAAAGGGTTGTCTTGTTATTTGGAGGGATGTCTTAATATTTAGAGGGATGTCTTAATATTTAGCGGAATGTCTAGTTTATTAGAGGGATGTCTTGTTATTTAGAGGGATGTCTTGTTATTTAGAGGGATGTCTTGTTTTTTAGAGGGTTGTCTTGTTATTTGGAGGGATGTCTTGTTTTTTAGAGGGTAGTCTTGTTATTTGGAGGGATGTCTCGTTATTTAGAGGGATGTCTTGTTTTTTGAAGGGTTGTCTTGTTATTTGGAGGGATGTCTTAATATTTAGAGGGATGTCTTGGTATTTGGAAGGATGTCTTGTTATTTAGAGGGATGTCTTAATATTTAGCGGAATGTCTAGTTTATTAGAGGGATGTCTTGTTCTTTAGAGGGATGTCTTGTTATTTAGAGGGATGTCTTGTTTTTTAGAGGGATGTCTTGTTATTTAGAGGAATGTCTTGTTATTTAGAGAGATGTCTTGTTATTTAAAGGGATGTCTTAATATTTAGAGGGATGTCTTGTTATTTAGAGGGATGTCTTAATATTTAGAGGGATGTCTTGTAATTTGGAGGGATGTTGAATATTTAGAGGGATGTCTTGTTATATAGAGGGATGTCTTGTTATTTAGAGGGATGTCTTTTTTTTTGAAGGGTTGTCTTGTTATTTGGAGGGATGTCTTAATATTTAGAGGGATGTCTTGGTATTTGGAGGGATGTCTTGTTATTTAGAGGGATGTCTTAATATTTAGCGGAATGTCTAGTTTATTAGAGGGATGTCTTGTTCTTTAGAGGGATGTCTTGTTATTTAGAGGGATGTCTTGTTTTTTAGAGGGTTGTCTTGTTATTTCGAGGGATGTCTTGTTTTTTAGAGGGTTGTCTTGTAATTTACATGGGATGTCTTGTTATTTACAGGGATGTCTTGTTATTTAGAGAGATGTCTTGTTATTTAAAGGGATGTCTTAATATTTAGAGGGATGTCTTGTTATTTAGAGGGATGTCTTAATATTTAGAGGGATGTCTTAATATTTAGAGGGATGTCTTAATATTTAGAGGGATGTCTTGTTATTTAGAGGGATGTCTTGTTTTTTGAAGGGTTGTCTTGTTATTTGGAGGGATGTCTTAATATTTATAGGGATGTCTTGGTATTTGGAGGGATGTCTTTTTATTTAGAGGGATGTCTTAATATTTAGCGGAATGTCTAGTTTATTAGAGGGATGTCTTGTTCTTTAGAGGGATGTCTTGTTATTTAGAGGGATGTCTTGTTTTTTAGAGGGTTGTCTTGTTATTTGGAGGGATGTCTTGTTTTTTAGAGGGTTGTCTTGTAGTTTAGATGGGATGTCTTGTTATTTACAGGGATGTCTTAATATTTAGCGGAATGTCTTGTTTATTAGAGGGATGTCTTGCTATTTAGAGGGATGTCTTTTTATTTGGAGGGATGTCTTGTTATTTAGAGGGATGTCTTGTTCTTTAGAGGGATGTCTTGTTATTTAGAGGAATGTCTTGTTATTTAAAAGGGATGTCTTGTTATTTAGAGGGATGTCTTGTTATTAAGTGGGATGTCTTGTTATTTAGAGGGATGTCTTGTTATTTAGAGAGATGTCTTGTTATTTAAAGGGATGTCTTAATATTTAGAGGGATGTCTTGTTATTTAGAGGGATGTCTTAATATTTAGAGGGATGTCTTGTTATTTGGAGGGATGTTTTAATATTTAGAGGGATGTCTTGTTATTTAGAGGGATGTCTTGTTTTTTAAAGGGTTGTCTTGTTATTTGGAGGGATGTCTTAATATTTAGAGGGATGTCTTAATATTTAGCGGAATGTCTAGTTTATTAGAGGGATGTCTTGTTATTTAGAGGGATGTCTTGTTATTTAGAGGGATGTCTTGTTTTTTAGAGGGTTGTCTTGTTATTTGGAGGGATGTCTTGTTTTTTAGAGGGTAGTCTTGTTATTTGGAGGGATGTCTCGTTATTTAGAGGGATGTCTTGTTTTTTGAAGGGTTGTCTTGTTATTTGGAGGGATGTCTTAATATTTAGAGGGATGTCTTGGTATTTGGAAGGATGTCTTGTTATTTAGAGGGATGTCTTAATATTTAGCGGAATGTCTAGTTTATTAGAGGGATGTCTTGTTCTTTAGAGGGATGTCTTGTTATTTAGAGGGATGTCTTGTTTTTTAGAGGGATGTCTTGTTATTTAGAGGGATGTCTTGTTATTTAGAGAGATGTCTTGTTATTTAAAGGGATGTCTTAATATTTAGAGGGATGTCTTGTTATTTAGAGGGATGTCTTAATATTTAGAGGGATGTCTTGTAATTTGGAGGGATGTTGAATATTTAGAGGGATGTCTTGTTATATAGAGGGATGTCTTGTTATTTAGAGGGATGTCTTGTTTTTTGAAGGGTTGTCTTGTTATTTGGAGGGATGTCTTAATATTTAGAGGGATGTCTTGGTATTTGGAGGGATGTCTTGTTATTTAGAGGGATGTCTTAATATTTAGCGGAATGTCTAGTTTATTAGAGGGATGTCTTGTTCTTTAGAGGGATGTCTTGTTATTTAGAGGGATGTCTTGTTTTTTAGAGGGTTGTCTTGTTATTTCGAGGGATGTCTTGTTTTTTAGAGGGTTGTCTTGTAATTTAGATGGGATGTCTTGTTATTTACAGGGATGTCTTGTTATTTAGAGAGATGTCTTGTTATTTAAAGGGATGTCTTAATATTTAGAGGGATGTCTTGTTATTTAGAGGGATGTCTTAATATTTAGAGGGATGTCTTAATATTTAGAGGGATGTCTTAATATTTAGAGGGATGTCTTGTTATTTAGAGGGATGTCTTGTTTTTTGAAGGGTTGTCTTGTTATTTGGAGGGATGTCTTAATATTTAGAGGGATGTCTTGGTATTTGGAGGGATGTCTTTTTATTTAGAGGGATTTCTTAATATTTAGCGGAATGTCTAGTTTATTAGAGGGATGTCTTGTTCTTTAGAGGGATGTCTTGTTATTTAGAGGGATGTCTTGTTTTTTAGAGGGTTGTCTTGTTATTTGGAGGGATGTCTTGTTTTTTAGAGGGTTGTCTTGTAATGTAGATGGGATGTCTTGTTATTTACAGGGATGTCTTAATATTTAGCGGAATGTCTTGTTTATTAGAGGGATGTCTTGCTATTTAGAGGGATGTCTTTTTATTTGGAGGGATGTCTTGTTATTTAGAGGGATGTCTTGTTATTTAGAGGAATGTCTTGTTATTTAAAAGGGATGTTTTGTTATTTAGAGGGATGTCTTGTTATTTAGTGGGATGTCTTGTTATTTAGAGGGATGTCTTGTTATTTAGAGAGATGTCTTGTTATTTAAAGGGATGTCTTAATATTTAGAGGGATGTCTTGTTATTTAGAGGGATGTCTTAATATTTAGAGGGATGTCTTGTTATTTAGAGGGATGTCTTGTTATTTAGAGGGATGTCTTGTTTTTTAAAGGGTTGTCTTGTTATTTGGAGGGATGTCTTAATATTTAGAGGGATGTCTTGGTATTTAGAGGGATGTCTTGTTATTTAGAGGGATGTCTTAATATTTAGCGGAATGACTAGTTTATTAGAGGGATGTCTTGTTATTTAGAGGGATGTATTGTTATTTAGAGGGATGTCTTGTTTTTTAGAGGGTTATTTTGTTACTTGGAGGGATGTCTTGTTATTTAGAGGGATGTCTTGGTATTTGGAGGGATGTCTTGTTATTTGAGGGATGTCTTGATATTTAGAGGGATGTCTTGTTTTTTAGAGATATGTCTTGTTATTTAGAGGGATTTTTTGTTTTTTAGAGGGTTGTCTTGTTATTTGAAGGGATGTCTTGTTATTTAGAGGGATGTCTTGTTTTTTAAAGGGTTGTCTTGTTATTTGGAGGGATGTCTTAATATTTAGAGGGATGTCTTGTTATTTAGAGGGATGTCTTAATATTTAGAGGGATGTCTTGTTATTTGGAGGGATAATTTAATATTTAGAGGGATGTCTTGTTATTTAGAGGGATGTCTTGTTATTTAGA
Source organism: Macrosteles quadrilineatus (assembly GCF_028750875.1). NCBI lineage: Eukaryota > Metazoa > Arthropoda > Insecta > Hemiptera > Cicadellidae > Macrosteles > Macrosteles quadrilineatus. The sequence goes on from NW_026542602.1 coordinate 4,151,118, forward strand.
GGGATGTCTTGTTTTTTAAAGGGTTGTCTTGTTATTTGGAGGGATGTCTTAATATTTAGAGGGATGTCTTAATATTTAGCGGAATGTCTAGTTTATTAGAGGGATGTCTTGTTATTTAGAGGGATGTCTTGTTATTTAGAGGGATGTCTTGTTTTTTAGAGGGTTGTCTTGTTATTTGGAGGGATGTCTTGTTATTTAGAGGGATATCTTGTTTTTTGGAGGGTTGTCTTGTTATTTGGAGGGATGTCTTGTTTTTTAGAGGGTTGTCTTGTAATTTAGATGGGATGTCTTGTTATTTAGAGGGATGTCTTGTTATTTACAGGTATGTCTTGTTATTTAGAGGGATGTCTTAATATTTAGAGGGATGTCTTGTTATTTAAAGGGATGTCTTGTTATTTAGAGGGATGTCTTGTTTTTTAAAGGGTTGTCTTGTTATTTGGAGGGATGTCTTAATATTTAGAGGGATGTCTTGGTATTTAGAGGGATGTCTTGTTATTTAGAGGGATGTCTTAATATTTAGCGGAATGTCTAGTTTATTAGAGGGATGTCTTGTTATTTAGAGGGATGTCTTGTTATTTAGAGGGATGTCTTGTTTTTTAGAGGGTTGTCTTGTTATTTGGAGGGATGTCTTGTTTTTTAGAGGGTTGTCTTGTAATTTAGATGGGATGTCTTGTTATTTAGAGGGATGTCTTGTTATTTACAGGTATGTCTTGTTATTTAAAGGGATGTCTTAATATTTAGAGGAATGTCTTGTTATATAGATGGATGTCTTGTTATTTAGAGGGATGTCTTGTTTTTTAGAGATATGTCTTGTTATTTAGAGGGATTTTTTGTTTTTTAGAGGGTTGTCTTGTTATTTGAAGGGATGTCTTGTAATTTAAAGGGATGTCTTGTTATTTAGTGGGATGTCTTGTTATTTAGAGGGATGTCTTGTTATTTAGAGAGATGTCTTGTTATTTAAAAGGGATGTCTTGTTATTTAGAGGGATGTCTTGTTATTTAGTGGGATGTCTTGTTATTTAGAGGGATGTCTTGTTATTTAGAGAGATGTCTTGTTATTTAAAGGGATGTCTTAATATTTAGAGGGATGTCTTGTTATTTAGAGGGATGTCTTAATATTTAGAGGGATGTCTTGTTATTTGGAGGGATGTTTTTAATATTTAGAGGGATGTCTTGTTATTTAGAGGGATGTCTTGTTATTTAGAGGGATGTCTTGTTTTTTAAAGGGTTGTCTTGTTATTTGGAGGGATGTCTTAATATTTAGAGGGATGTCTTAATATTTAGCGGAATGTCTAGTTTATTAGAGGGATGTCTTGTTATTTAGAGGGATGTCTTGTTATTTAGAGGGATGTCTTGTTTTTTAGAGGGTTGTCTTGTTATTTGGAGGGATGTCTTGTTTTTTAGAGGGTAGTCTTGTTATTTGGAGGGATGTCTCGTTATTTAGAGGGATGTCTTGTTTTTGAAGGGTTGTCTTGTTATTTGGAGGGATGTCTTAATATTTAGAGGGATGTCTTGGTATTTGGAAGGATGTCTTGTTATTTAGAGGGATGTCTTAATATTTAGCGGAATGTCTAGTTTATTAGAGGGATGTCTTGTTCTTTAGAGGGATGTCTTGTTATTTAGAGGGATGTCTTGTTTTTTAGAGAGATGTCTTGTTATTTAGAGGGATGTCTTGTTATTTAGAGAGATGTCTTGTTATTTAAAGGGATGTCTTAATATTTAGAGGGATGTCTTGTTATTTAGAGGGATGTCTTAATATTTAGAGGGATGTCTTGTAATTTGGAGGGATGTTGAATATTTAGAGGGATGTCTTGTTATATAGAGGGATGTCTTGTTATTTAGAGGGATGTCTTGTTTTTTGAAGGGTTGTCTTGTTATTTGGAGGGATGTCTTAATATTTAGAGGGATGTCTTGGTATTTGGAGGGATGTCTTGTTATTTAGAGGGATGTCTTAATATTTAGCGGAATGTCTAGTTTATTAGAGGGATGTCTTGTTCTTTAGAGGGATGTCTTGTTATTTAGAGGGATGTCTTGTTTTTTAGAGGGTTGTCTTGTTATTTCGAGGGATGTCTTGTTTTTTAGAGGGTTGTCTTGTAATTTAGATGGGATGTCTTGTTATTTACAGGGATGTCTTGTTATTTAGAGAGATGTCTTGTTATTTAAAGGGATGTCTTAATATTTAGAGGGATGTCTTGTTATTTAGAGGGATGTCTTAATATTTAGAGGGATGTCTTAATATTTAGAGGGATGTCTTAATATTTATAGGGATGTCTTGTTATTTAGAGATATGTCTTGTTTTTTGAAGGGATGTCTTGTTATTTGGAGGGATGTCTTAATATTTAGAGGGATGTCTTGGTATTTGGAGGGATGTCTTTTTATTTAGAGGGATGTCTTAATATTTAGCGGAATGTCTAGTTTATTAGAGGGATGTCTTGTTCTTTAGAGGGATGTCTTGTTATTTAGAGGGATGTCTTGTTATTTAGAGGGTTGTCTTGTTATTTGGAGGGATGTCTTGTTTTTTAGAGGGTTGTCTTGTAATTTAGATGGGATGTCTTGTTATTTACAGGGATGTCTTAATATTTAGCGGAATGTCTTGTTTATTAGAGGGATGTCTTGCTATTTAGAGGGATGTCTTTTTATTTGGAGGGATGTCTTGTTATTTAGAGGGATGTCTTGTTCTTTAGAGGGATGTCTTGTTATTTAGAGGAATGTCTTGTTATTTAAAAGGGATGTCTTGTTATTTAGAGGGATGTCTTGTTATTTAGTGGGATGTCTTGTTATTTAGAGGGATGTCTTGTTATTTAGAGAGATGTCTTGTTATTTAAAGGGATGTCTTAATATTTAGAGGGATGTCTTGTTATTTAGAGGGATGTCTTAATATTTAGAGGGATGTCTTGTTATTTGGAGGGATGTTTTAATATTTAGAGGGATGTCTTGTTATTTAGAGGGATGTCTTGTTATTTAGAGGGATGTCTTGTTTTTTAAAGGGTTGTCTTGTTATTTGGAGGGATGTCTTAATATTTAGAGGGATGTCTTAATATTTAGCGGAATGTCTAGTTTATTAGAGGGATGTCTTGTTATTTAGAGGGATGTCTTGTTATTTAGAGGGATGTCTTGTTTTTTAGAGGGTTGTCTTGTTATTTGGAGGGATGTCTTGTTTTTTAGAGGGTAGTCTTGTTATTTGGAGGGATGACTCGTTATTTAGAGGGATGTCTTGTTTTTTGAAGGGTTGTCTTGTTATTTGGAGGGATGTCTTAATATTTAGAGGGATGTCTTGGTATTTGGAAGGATGTCTTGTTATTTAGCGGGATGTCTTAATATTTAGCGGAATGTCTAGTTTATTAGAGGGATGTCTTGTTCTTTAGAGGGATGTCTTGTTATTTAGAGGGATGTCTTGTTTTTTAGAGGGATGTCTTGTTATTTAGAGGGATGTCTTGTTATTTAGAGAGATGTCTTGTTATTTAAAGGGATGTCTTAATATTTAGAGGGATGTCTTGTTATTTAGAGGGATGTCTTAATATTTAGAGGGATGTCTTAATATTTAGAGGGATGTTGAATATTTAGAGGGATGTCTTGTTATATAGAGGGATGTCTTGTTATTTAGAGGGATGTCTTGTTTTTTGAAGGGTTGTCTTGTTATTTGGAGGGATGTCTTAATATTTAGAGGGATGTCTTGGTATTTGGAGGGATGTCTTGTTATTTAGAGGGATGTCTTAATATTTAGCGGAATGTCTAGTTTATTAGAGGGATGTCTTGTTCTTTAGAGGGATGTCTTGTTATTTAGAGGGATGTCGTGTTTTTTAGAGGGTTGTCTTGTTATTTCGAGGGATGTCTTGTTTTTTAGAGGGTTGTCTTGTAATTTAGATGGGATGTCTTGTTATTTACAGGGATGTCTTGTTATTTAGAGAGATGTCTTGTTATTTAAAGGGATGTCTTAATATTTAGAGGGATGTCTTGTTATTTAGAGGGATGTCTTAATATTTAGAAGGATGTCTTAATATTTAGAGGGATGTCTTAATATTTATAGGGATGTCTTGTTATTTAGAGAGATGTCTTGTTATTTAAAGGGATGTCTTAATATTTAGAGGGATGTCTTGTTATTTAGAGGGATGTCTTAATATTTAGAGGGATGTCTTGTTATTTGGAGGGATGTTTTAATATTTAGAGGGATGTCTTGTTATTTAGAGGGATGTCTTGTTATTTAGAGGGATGTCTTGTTTTTTAAAGGGTTGTCTTGTTATTTGGAGGGATGTCTTAATATTTAGAGGGATGTCTTAATATTTAGCGGAATGTCTAGTTTATTAGAGGGATGTCTTGTTCTTTAGAGGGATGTCTTGTTATTTAGAGGGATGTCTTGTTTTTTAGAGGGTTGTCTTGTTATTTGGAGGGATGTCTTGTTTTTTAGAGGGTTGTCTTGTAATTTAGATGGGATGTCTTGTTATTTACAGGGATGTCTTAATATTTAGCGGAATGTCTTGTTTATTAGAGGGATGTCTTGCTATTTAGAGGGATGTCTTTTTATTTAGAGGGATGTCTTGTTATTTAGAGGGATGTCTTGTTCTTTAGAGGGATGTCTTGTTATTTAGAGGAATGTCTTGTTATTTAAAAGGGATGTCTTGTTATTTAGAGGGATGTCTTGTTATTTAGTGGGATGTCTTGTTATTTAGAGGGATGTCTTGTTATTTAGAGAGATGTCTTGTTATTTAAAGGGATGTCTTAATATTTAGAGGGATGTCTTGTTATTTAGAGGGATGTCTTAATATTTAGAGGGATGTCTTGTTATTTGGAGGGATGTTTTAATATTTAGAGGGATGTCTTGTTATTTAGAGGGATGTCTTGTTATTTAGAGGGATGTCTTGTTTTTTAAAGGGTTGTCTTGTTATTTGGAGGGATGTCTTAATATTTAGAGGGATGTCTTAATATTTAGCGGAATGTCTAGTTTATTAGAGGGATGTCTTGTTATTTAGAGGGATGTCTTGTTATTTAGAGGGATGTCTTGTTTTTTAGAGGGTTGTCTTGTTATTTGGAGGGATGTCTTGTTTTTTAGAGGGTAGTCTTGTTATTTGAAGGGATGTCTCGTTATTTAGAGGGATGTCTTGTTTTTTGAAGGGTTGTCTTGTTATTTGGAGGGATGTCTTAATATTTAGAGGGATGTCTTGGTATTTGGAAGGATGTCTTGTTATTTAGAGGGATGTCTTAATATTTAGCGGAATGTCTAGTTTATTAGAGGGATGTCTTGTTCTTTAGAGGGATGTCTTGTTATTTAGAGGGATGTCTTGTTTTTTAGAGGGATGTCTTGTTATTTAGAGGGATGTCTTGTTATTTAGAGAGATGTCTTGTTATTTAAAGGGATGTCTTAATATAGAGGGATGTCTTGTTATTTAGAGGGATGTCTTAATATTTAGAGGGATGTCTTGTAATTTGGAGGGATGTTGAATATTTAGAGGGATGTCTTGTTATATAGAGGGATGTCTTGTTATTTAGAGGGATGTCTTGTTTTTTGAAGGGTTGTCTTGTTATTTGGAGGGATGTCTTAATATTTAGAGGGATGTCTTGGTATTTGGAGGGATGTCTTGTTATTTAGAGGGATGTCTTAATATTTAGCGGAATGTCTAGTTTATTAGAGGGATATCTTGTTCTTTAGAGGGATGTCTTGTTATTTAGAGGGATGTCTTGTTTTTTAGAGGGTTGTCTTGTTATTTCGAGGGATGTCTTGTTTTTTAGAGGGTTGTCTTGTAATTTAGATGGGATGTCTTGTTATTTACAGGGATGTCTTGTTATTTAGAGAGATGTCTTGTTATTTAAAGGGATGTCTTAATATTTAGAGGGATGTCTTGTTATTTAGAGGGATGTCTTAATATTTAGAGGGATGTCTTAATATTTAGAGGGATGTCTTAATATTTAGAGGGATGTCTTGTTATTTAGAGGGATGTCTTGTTTTTTGAAGGGTTGTCTTGTTATTTGGAGGGATGTCTTAATATTTAGAGGGATGTCTTGGTATTTGGAGGGATGTCTTTTTATTTAGAGGGATGTCTTAATATTTAGCGGAATGTCTAGTTTATTAGAGGGATGTCTTGTTCTTTAGAGGGATGTCTTGTTATTTAGAGGGATGTCTTGTTTTTTAGAGGGTTGTCTTGTTATTTGGAGGGATGTCTTGTTTTTTAGAGGGTTGTCTTGTAATTTAGATGGGATGTCTTGTTATTTACAGGGATGTCTTAATATTTAGCGGAATGTCTTGTTTATTAGAGGGATGTCTTGCTATTTAGAGGGATGTCTTTTTATTTGGAGGGATGTCTTGTTATTTAGAGGGATGTCTTGTTATTTAGAGGAATGTCTTGTTATTTAAAAGGGATGTCTTGTTATTTAGAGGGATGTCTTGTTATTTAGTGGGATGTCTTGTTATTTAGAGGGATGTCTTGTTATTTAGAGAGATGTCTTGTTATTTAAAGGGATGTCTTAATATTTAGAGGGATGTCTTGTTATTTAGAGGGATGTCTTAATATTTAGAGGGATGTCTTGTTATTTGGAGAGATGTCTTAATATTTAGAGGGATGTCTTGTTATTTAGAGGGATGTCTTGTTATTTAGAGGGATGTCTTGTTTTTTAGAGGGTTGTCTTGTTATTTGGAGGGATGTCTTGTTTTTTAGAGGGTTGTCTTGTAATTTAGATGGGATATCTTGTTATTTACGGGGATGTCTTAATATTTAGCGGAATGTCTTGTTTATTAGAGGGATGTCTTGCTATTTAGAGGGATGTCTTTTTATTTGGAGGGATGTCTTGTTATTTAGAGGGATGTCTTGTTATTTAGAGGAATGTCTTGTTATTTAAAAGGGATGTCTTGTTATTTAGAGGGATGTCTTGTTATTTAGTGGGATGTCTTGTTATTTAGAGGGATGTCCTTGTTATTTAGAGAGATGTCTTGTTATTTAAAGGGATGTCTTAATATTTAGAGGGCTGTCTTGTTATTTAGAGGGATGTCTTAATATTTAGAGGGATGTCTTGTTATTTAGAGGGATGTCTTGTTATTTAGAGGGATGTCTTGTTTCTAAAGGGTTTGTCTTGTTATTTGGAGGGATGTCTTGTTATTTAGAGGGATGTCTTAATATTTAGCGGAATGTCTAGTTTATTAGAGGGATGTCTTGTTATTTAGAGGGATGTCTTAATATTTAGAGGGATGTCTTGGTATTTAGAGGGATGTCTTGTTATTTAGAGGGATGTCTTAATATTTAGCGGAATGTCTAGTTTATTAGAGGGATGTCTTGTTATTTAGAGGGATGTCTTGTTATTTACAGGTATGTCTTGTTTTTTAGAGGGATGTCTTAATATTTAGAGGGATGTCTTGGTATTTGGAGGGATATCTTGTTATTTAGAGGGATGTCTTGATATTTAGAGGGATGTCTTGTTTTTTAGAGATATGTCTTGTTATTTAGAGGGATTTTTTGTTTTTTAGAGGGTTGTCTTGTTATTTGAAGGGATGTCTTGTTATTTAGAGGGATGTCTTGTTATTTAGTGGGATGTCTTGTTATTTAGAGGGATGTCTTGTTATTTAGAGAGATGTCTTGTTATTTAAAAGGGATGTCTTGTTATTTAGAGGGATGTCTTGTTATTTAGTGGGATGTCTTGTTATTTAGAGAGTCGTCTTGTTATTTAAAGGGATGTCTTAATATTTAGAGGGATGTCTTGTTATTTAGAGGGATGTCTTAATATTTAGAGGGATGTCTTTGTTATTTGGAGGGATGTTTTAATATTTAGAGGGATGTCTTGTTATTTAGAGGGATGTCTTGTTATATAGAGAATGTCTTGTTTTTTAAAGGGTTGTCTTGTTATTTGGAGGGATGTCTTAATATTTAGAGGGATGTCTTAATATTTAGCGGAATGTCTAGTTTATTAGAGGGTTGTCTTGTTATTTAGAGGGATGTTTTGTTATTTAGAGGGATGTCTTGTTTTTTAGAGGGTTGTCTTGTTATTTGGAGGGATGTCTTGTTTTTTATAGGGTTGTCTTGTAATTTAGATGGGATGTCTTGTTATTTACAGGGATGTCTTAATATTTAGCGGAATGTCTTGTTTATTAGAGGGATGTCTTGCTATTTAGAGGGATGTCTTTTTATTTGGAGGGATGTCTTGTTATTTAGAGGGATGTCTTGTTATTTAGAGGAATGTCTTGTTATTTAAAAGGGATGTTTTGTTATTTAGAGGGATGTCTTGTTATTTAGTGGGATGTCTTGTTATTTAGAGGGATGTCTTGTTATTTAGAGAGATGTCTTGTTATTAAAGGGATGTCTTAATATTTAGAGGGATGTCTTGTTATTTAGAGGGATGTCTTAATATTTAGAGGGATGTCTTGTTATTTAGAGGGATGTCTTGTTATTTAGAGGGATGTCTTGTTTTTTAAGGGGTTGTCTTTTTATTTGGAGGGATGTCTTGTTATTTAGAGGGATGTCTTAATATTTAGAGGGATGTCTTGTTATTTAGAGGGATGTCTTAATATTTAGAGGGATGTCTTAATATTTAGAGGGATGTCTTGTTATTTAGAGGGATGTCTTGTTTTTTGAAGGGTTGTCTTGTTATTTGGAGGGATGTCTTAATATTTAGAGGGATGTCTTGGTATTTGGAGGGATGTCTTTTTATTTAGAGGGATGTCTTAATATTTAGCGGAATGTCTAGTTTATTAGAGGGATGTCTTGTTATTTAGAGGGATGTCTTGTTATTTAGAGGGATGTCTTGTTTTTTAGAGGGTTGTCTTGTTATTTGGAGGGATGTCTTGTTTTTTAGAGGGTTGTCTTGTAATTTAGATGGGATATCTTGTTATTTACGGGGATGTCTTAATATTTAGCGGAATGTCTTGTTTATTAGAGGGATGTCTTGCTATTTAGAGGGATGTCTTTTTATTTGGAGGGATGTCTTGTTATTTAGAGGGATGTCTTGTTATTTAGAGGAATGTCTTGTTATTTAAAAGGGATGTCTTGTTATTTAGAGGGATGTCTTGTTATTTAGTGGGATGTCTTGTTATTTAGAGGGATGTCTTGTTATTTAGAGAGATGTCTTGTTATTTAAAGGGATGTCTTAATATTTAGAGGGATGTCTTGTTATTTAGAGGGATGTCTTAATATTTAGAGGGATGTCTTGTTATTTAGAGGGATGTCTTGTTATTTGGAGGGATGTCTTGTTTTTTAAAGGGTTGTCTTGTTATTTGGAGGGATGTCTTAATATTTAGAGGGATGTCTTGGTATTTAGAGGGATGTCTTGTTATTTAGAGGGATGTCTTAATATTTAGCGGAATGTCTAGTTTATTAGAGGGATGTCTTGTTATTTAGAGGGATGTCTTAATATTTAGAGGGATGTCTTGGTATTTAGAGGGATGTCTTGTTATTTAGAGGGATGTCTTAATATTTAGCGGAATGTCTAGTTTATTAGAGGGATGTCTTGTTATTTAGAGGGATGTCTTGTTATTTACAGGTATGTCTTGTTTTTTAGAGGGATGTCTTAATATTTAGAGGAATGTCTTGTTATATAGATGGATGTCTTGTTATTTAGAGGGATGTCTTGTTTTTTTAGAGGGTTATTTTGTTACTTGGAGGGATGTCTTGTTATTTAGAGGGATGTCTTGGTATTTGGAGGGATGTCTTGTTATTTAGAGGGATGTCTTGATATTTAGAGGGATGTCTTGTTTTTTAGAGATATGTCTTGTTATTTAGAGGGATTTTTTGTTTTTTAGAGTGTTGTCTTGTTATTTGAAGGGATGTCTTGTTATTTAGAGGGATGTCTTGTTATTTAGTGGGATGTCTTGTTATTTAGAGGGATGTCTTGTTATTTAGAGAGATGTCTTGTTATTTAAAAGGGATGTCTTGTTATTTAGAGGGATGTCTTGTTATTTAGTGGGATGTCTTGTTATTTAGAGAGTCGTCTTGTTATTTAAAGGGATGTCTTAATATTTAGAAGGATGTCTTGTTATTTAGAGGGATGTCTTAATATTTAGAGGGATGTCTTAATATTTAGCGGAATGTCTTGTTTATTAGAGGGATGTCTTGCTATTTAGAGGGATGTCTTTTTATTTGGAGGGATGTCTTGTTATTTAGTGGGATGTCTTGTTATTTAGAGAGTCGTCTTGTTATTTAAAGGGATGTCTTAATATTTAGAGGGATGTCTTGTTATTTGGAGGGATGTTTTAATATTTAGAGGGATGTCTTGTTATTTAGAGGGATGTCTTGTTATTTAGAGGGATGTCTTGTTTTTTAAAGGGTTGTCTTGTTATTTGGAGGGATGTCTTAATATTTAGAGGGATGTCTTGTTATTTAGAGGGATGTCTTAATATTTAGAGGGATGTCTTGTTATTTAAAAGGGATGTTTTGTTATTTAGAGGGATGTCTTGTTATTTAGTGGGATGTCTTGTTATTTAGAGGGATGTCTTGTTATTTAGAGAGATGTCTTGTTATTTAAAGGGATGTCTTAATATTTAGAGGGATGTCTTGTTATTTAGAGGGATGTCTTAATATTTAGAGGGATGTCTTGTTATTTGGAGGGATAATTTAATATTTAGAGGGATGTCTTGTTATTTAGAGGGATGTCTTGTTATTTAGAGGGATGTCTTGTTTTTTAAAGGGTTGTCTTGTTATTTGGAGGGATGTCTTAATATTTAGAGGGATGTCTTAATATTTAGCGGAATGTCTAGTTTATTAGAGGGATGTCTTGTTATTTAGAGGGATGTCTTGTTATTTAGAGGGATGTCTTGTTTTTTAGAGGGTTGTCTTGTTATTTGGAGGGATGTCTTGTTATTTAGAGGGATGTCTTGTTTTTTAGAGGGTTGTCTTGTTATTTGGAGGGATGTCTTGTTTTTTAGAGGGTTGTCTTGTAATTTAGATGGGATGTCTTGTTATTTAGAGGGATGTCTTGTTATTTACAGGTATGTCTTGTTATTTAGAGGGATGTCTTAATATTTAGAGGGATGTCTTGTTATTTAAAGGGATGTCTTGTTATTTAGAGGGATGTCTTGTTTTTTAAAGGGTTGTCTTGTTATTTGGAGGGATGTCTTGTTTTTTAGAGGGTTGTCTTGTAATTTAGATGGGATGTCTTGTTATTTACAGGGATGTCTTAATATTTAGCGGAATGTCTTGTTTATTAGAGGGATGTCTTGCTATTTAGAGGGATGTCTTTTTATTTGGAGGGATGTCTTGTTATTTAGAGGGATGTCTTGTTATTTAGAGGAATGTCTTGTTATTTAAAAGGGATGTTTTGTTATTTAGAGGGATGTCTTGTTATTTAGTGGGATGTCTTGTTATTTAGAGGGATGTCTTGTTATTTAGAGAGATGTCTTGTTATTTAAAGGGATGTCTTAATATTTAGAGGGATGTCTTGTTATTTAGAGGGATGTCTTAATATTTAGAGGGATGTCTTGTTATTTGGAGGGATAATTTAATATTTAGAGGGATGTCTTGTTATTTAGAGGGATGTCTTGTTATTTAGAGGGATGTCTTGTTTTTTAAAGGGTTGTCTTGTTATTTGGAGGGATGTCTTAATATTTAGAGGGATGTCTTAATATTTAGCGGAATGTCTAGTTTATTAGAGGGATGTCTTGTTATTTAGAGGGATGTCTTGTTATTTAGAGGGATGTCTTGTTTTTTAGAGGGTTGTCTTGTTATTTGGAGGGATGTCTTGTTATTTAGAGGGATGTCTTGTTTTTAGAGGGTTGTCTTGTTATTTGGAGGGATGTCTTGTTTTTTAGAGGGTTGTCTTGTAATTTAGATGGGATGTCTTGTTATTTAGAGGGATGTCTTGTTATTTACAGGTATGTCTTGTTATTTAGAGGGATGTCTTAATATTTAGAGGGATGTCTTGTTATTTAAAGGGATGTCTTGTTATTTAAAGGGATGTCTTAATATTTAGAGGGATGTCTTGTTATTTAGAGGGATGTCTTAATATTTAGAGGGATGTCTTGTTTTTTGGAGGGATGTTTTAATATTTAGAGGGATGTCTTGTTATTTAGAGGGATGTCTTAATATTTAGAGGAATGTCTTGTTATATAGATGGATGTCTTGTTATTTAGAGGGATGTCTTGTTTTTTAGAGATATGTCTTGTTATTTAGAGGGATTTTTTGTTTTTTAGAGGGTTGTCTTGTTATTTGAAGGGATGTCTTGTAATTTAAAGGGATGTCTTGTTATTTAGTGGGATGTCTTGTTATTTAGAGGGATGTCTTGTTATTTAGAGAGATGTCTTGTTATTTAAAAGGGATGTCTTGTTATTTAGAGGGATGTCTTGTTATTTAGTGGGATGTCTTGTTATTTAGAGGGATGTCTTGTTATTTAGAGAGATGTCTTGTTATTTAAAGGGATGTCTTAATATTTAGAGGGATGTCTTGTTATTTAGAGGGATGTCTTAATATTTAGAGGGATGTCTTGTTTTTTGGAGGGATGTTTTAATATTTAGAGGGATGTCTTGTTATTTAGAGGGATGTCTTGTTATTTAGAGGGATGTCTTGTTTTTTAAAGGGTTGTCTTGTTATTTGGAGGGATGTCTTAACATTTAGAGGGATGTCTTAATATTTAGCGGAATGTCTAGTTTATTAGAGGGATGTCTTGTTATTTAGAGGGATGTCTTGTTATTTAGAGGGATGTCTTGTTTTTTAGAGGGTTGTCTTGTTATTTGGAGGGATGTCTTGTTTTTTAGAGGATAGTCTTGTTATTTGGAGGGATGTCTCGTTATTTAGAGGGATGTCTTGTTTTTTGAAGGGTTGTCTTGTTATTTGGAGGGATGTCTTAATATTTAGAGGGATGTCTTGGTATTTGGAAGGATGTCTTGTTATTTAGAGGGATGTCTTAATATTTAGCGGAATGTCTAGTTTATTAGAGGGATGTCTTGTTCTTTAGAGGGATGTCTTGTTATTTAGAGGGATGTCTTGTTTTTTAGAGGGATGTCTTGTTATTTAGAGGGATGTCTTGTTATTTAGAGAGATGTCTTGTTATTTAAAGGGATGTCTTAATATTTAGAGGGATGTCTTGTTATTTAGAGGGATGTCTTAATATTTAGAGGGATGTCTTGTAATTTGGAGGGATGTTGAATATTTAGAGGGATGTCTTGTTATATAGAGGGATGTCTTGTTATTTAGAGGGATGTCTTGTTTTTTGAAGGGTTGTCTTGTTATTTGGAGGGATGTCTTAATATTTAGAGGGATGTCTTGGTATTTTGAGGGATGTCTTGTTATTTAGAGGGATGTCTTAATATTTAGCGGAATGTCTAGTTTATTAGAGGGATGTCTTGTTCTTTAGAGGGATGTCTTGTTATTTAGAGGGATGTCTTGTTTTTTAGAGGGTTGTCTTGTTATTTCGAGGGATGTCTTGTTTTTTAGAGGGTTGTCTTGTAATTTAGATGGGATGTCTTGTTATTTACAGGGATGTCTTGTTATTTAGAGAGATGTCTTGTTATTTAAAGGGATGTCTTAATATTTAGAGGGATGTCTTGTTATTTAGAGGGATGTCTTAATATTTAGAGGGATGTCTTAATATTTAGAGGGATGTCTTAATATTTAGAGGGATGTCTTGTTATTTAGAGGGATGTCTTGTTTTTTGAAGGGTTGTCTTGTTATTTGGAGGGATGTCTTAATATTTAGAGGGATGTCTTGGTATTTGGAGGGATGTCTTTTTATTTAGAGGGATGTCTTAATATTTAGCGGAATGTCTAGTTTATTAGAGGGATGTCTTGTTCTTTAGAGGGATGTCTTGTTATTTAGAGGGATGTCTTGTTTTTTAGAGGGTTGTCTTGTTATTTGGAGGGATGTCTTGTTTTTTAGAGGGTTGTCTTGTAATTTAGATGGGATATCTTGTTATTTACGGGGATGTCTTAATATTTAGCGGAATGTCTTGTTTATTAGAGGGATGTCTTGCTATTTAGAGGGATGTCTTTTTATTTAAAGGGATGTCTTGTTATTTAGAGGGATGTCTTGTTATTTAGAGGAATGTCTTGTTATTTAAAAGGGATGTCTTGTTATTTAGAGGGATGTCTTGTTATTTAGTGGGATGTCTTGTTATTTAGAGGGAAGTCTTGTTATATAGAGAGATGTCTTGTTATTTAAAGGGATGTCTTAATATTTAGAGGGATGTCTTGTTATTTAGAGGGATGTCTTAATATTTAGAGGGATGTCTTGTTATTTAGAGGGATGTCTTGTTATTTAGAGGGATGTCTTGTTTTTTAAAGGGTTGTCTTGTTATTTGGAGGGATGTCTTGTTATTTAGAGGGATGTCTTAATATTTAGCGGAATGTCTAGTTTATTAGAGGGATGTCTTGTTATTTAGAAGGATGTCTTAATATTTAGAGGGATGTCTTGGTATTTAGAGGGATGTCTTGTTATTTAGAGGGATGTCTTAATATTTAGCGGAATGTCTAGTTTATTAGAGGGATGTCTTGTTATTTAGAGGGATGTCTTGTTATTTACAGGTATGTCTTGTTTTTTAAGGGGATGTCTTAATATTTAGAGGAATGTCTTATAAAAAAAAATGGATGTCTTGTTATTTAGAGGGATGTCTTGTTTTTTAGAGGGTTATTTTGTTACTTGGAGGGATGTCTTGTTATTTAGAGGGATGTCTTGGTATTTGGAGGGATGTCTTGTTATTTAGAGGGATGTCTTGATATTTAGAGGGATGTCTTGTTTTTAAGAAATATGTCTTGTTATTTAGAGGGATTTTTTGTTTTTTAGAGGGTTGTCTTGTTATTTGAAGGGATGTCTTGTTATTTAGAGGGATGTCTTGTTATTTAGTGGGATGTCTTGTTATTTAGAGGGATGTCTTGTTATTTAGAGAGATGTCTTGTTATTTAAAAGGGATGTCTTGTTATTTAGAGGGATGTCTTGTTATTTAGTGGGATGTCTTGTTATTTAGAGAGTCGTCTTGTTATTTAAAGGGATGTCTTAATATTTAGAGGGATGTCTTGTTATTTAGAGGGATGTCTTAATATTTAGAGGGATGTCTTGTTATTTGGAGGGATGTTTTAATATTTAGAGGGATGTCTTGTTATTTAGAGGGATGTCTTGTTATTTAGAGGGATGTCTTGTTTTTTAAAGGGTTGTCTTGTTATTTGGAGGGATGTCTTAATATTTAGAGGGATGTCTTAATATTTAGCGGAATGTCTAGTTTATTAGAGGGTTGTCTTGTTATTTAGAGGGATGTTTTGTTATTTAGAGGGATGTCTTGTTTTTTAGAGGGTTGTCTTGTTATTTGGAGGGATGTCTTGTTTTTTAGAGGGTTGTCTTGTAATTTAGATGGGATGTCTTGTTATTTACAGGGATGTCTTAATATTTAGCGGAATGTCTTGTTTATTAGAGGGATGTCTTGCTATTTAGAGGGATGTCTTTTTATTTGGAGGGATGTCTTGTTATTTAGAGGGATGTCTTGTTATTTAGAGGAATGTCTTGTTATTTAAAAGGGATGTTTTGTTATTTAGAGGGATGTCTTGTTATTTAGTGGGATGTCTTGTTATTTAGAGGGATGTCTTGTTATTTAGAGAGATGTCTTGTTATTTAAAGGGATGTCTTAATATTTAGAGGGATGTCTTGTTATTTAGAGGGATGTCTTAATATTTAGAGGGATGTCTTGTTATTTAGAGGGATGTCTTGTTATTTAGAGGGATGTCTTGTTTTTTAAGGGGTTGTCTTGTTATTTGGAGGGATGTCTTAATATTTAGAGGGATGTCTTGGTATTTAGAGGGATGTCTTGTTATTTAGAGGGATGTCTTAATATTTAGCGGAATGACTAGTTTATTAGAGGGATGTCTTGTTATTTAGAGGGATGTCTTGTTATTTAGAGGGATGTCTTGTTTTTTAGAGGGTTGTCTTGTTATTTGGAGGGATGTCTTGTTTTTAAGAAATATGTCTTGTTATTTAGAGGGATTTTTTGTTTTTTAGAGGGTTGTCTTGTTATTTGAAGGGATGTCTTGTTATTTAGAGGGATGTCTTGTTATTTAGTGGGATGTCTTGTTATTTAGAGGGATGTCTTGTTATTTAGAGAGATGTCTTGTTATTTAAAAGGGATGTCTTGTTATTTAGAGGGATGTCTTGTTATTTAGTGGGATGTCTTGTTATTTAGAGAGTCGTCTTGTTATTAAAAGGGATGTCTTAATATTTAGAGGGATGTCTTGTTATTTAGAGGGATGTCTTAATATTTAGAGGGATGTCTTGTTATTTTGAGGGATGTTTTAATATTTAGAGGGATGTCTTGTTATTTAGAGGGATGTCTTGTTATTTAGAGGGATGTCTTGTTTTTTAAAGGGTTGTCTTGTTATTTGGAGGGATGTCTTAATATTTAGAGGGATGTCTTAATATTTAGCGGAATGTCTAGTTTATTAGAGGGTTGTCTTGTTATTTAGAGGGATGTTTTGTTATTTAGAGGGATGTCTTGTTTTTTAGAGGGTTGTCTTGTTATTTGGAGGGATGTCTTGTTTTTTAGAGGGTTGTCTTGTAATTTAGATGGGATGTCTTGTTATTTACAGGGATGTCTTAATATTTAGCGGAATGTCTTGTTTATTAGAGGGATGTCTTGCTATTTAGAGGGATGTCTTTTTATTTGGAGGGATGTCTTGTTATTTAGAGGGATGTCTTGTTATTTAGAGGAATGTCTTGTTATTTAAAAGGGATGTTTTGTTATTTAGAGGGATGTCTTGTTATTTAGTGGGATGTCTTGTTATTTAGAGGGATGTCTTGTTATTTAGAGAGATGTCTTGTTATTTAAAGGGATGTCTTAATATTTAGAGGGATGTCTTGTTATTTAGAGGGATGTCTTAATATTTAGAGGGATGTCTTGTTATTTAGAGGGATGTCTTGTTATTTAGAGGGATGTCTTGTTTTTTAAGGGGTTGTCTTGTTATTTGGAGGGATGTCTTAATATTTAGAGGGATGTCTTGGTATTTAGAGGGATGTCTTGTTATTTAGAGGGATGTCTTAATATTTAGCGGAATGACTAGTTTATTAGAGGGATGTCTTGTTATTTAGAGGGATGTCTTGTTATTTAGAGGGATGTCTTGTTTTTTAGAGGGTTGTCTTGTTATTTGGAGGGATGTCTTGTTTTTTAGAGGGTTGTCTTGTAATTTAGATGGGATGTCTTGTTATTTAGAGGGATGTCTTGTTATTTACAGGTATGTCTTGTTATTTAGAGGGATGTCTTAATATTTAGAGGAATGTCTTGTTATATAGATGGATGTCTTGTTATTTAGAGGGATGTCTTGTTTTTTAGAGAGTTATTTTGTTACTTGGAGGGATGTCTTGTTATTTAGAGGGATGTCTTGGTATTTGGAGGGATGTCTTGTTATTTAGAGGGATGTCTTGATATTTAGAGGGATGTCTTGTTTTTTAGAGATATGTCTTGTTATTAAGAGGGATTTTTTGTTTTTTAGAGGGTTGTCTTGTTATTTGAAGGGATGTCTTGTTATTTAGAGGGATGTCTTGTTTTTTAAAGGGTTGTCTTGTTATTTGGAGGGATGTCTTAATATTTAGAGGGATGTCTTGTTATTTAGAGGGATGTCTTAATATTTAGAGGGATGTCTTGTTATTTGGAGGGATGATTTAATATTTAGAGGGATGTCTTGTTATTTAGAGGGATGTCTTGTTATTTAGAGGGATGTCTTGTTTTTTAAAGGGTTGTCTTGTTATTTGGAGGGATGTCTTGTTATTTAGAGGGATGTCTTAATATTTAGCGGAATGTCTAGTTTATTAGAGGGATGTCTTGTTATTTAGAGGGATGTCTTGTTATTTAGAGGGATGTCTTGTTTTTTAGTGGGTTGTCTTGTTATTTGGAGGGATGTCTTGTTATTTAGAGGGATGTCTTGTATATTAGATGGGATGTCTTGTTATTTAGAGGGATAAATAACAATAATAATTTGAGTTGTGATTTTATTTGGAGGGATGTCTTGTTATTTAGAGGGATGTCTTGTTATTTAGAGGAATGTCTTGTTATTTAAAAGGGATGTCTTGCTATTTAGAGGGACGTCTTGTTATTTAGTGGGATGTCTTGTTATTTAGAGGGATGTCTTGTTATTTAGAGAGATGTCTTGTTATTTAAAGGGATGTCTTAATATTTAGAGGGATGTCTTGTTATTTAGAGGGATGTCTTAATATTTAGAGGGATGTCTTGTAATTTGGAGGGATGTCTGAATATTTAGAGGGATGTCTTGTTATTTAGAGGGATGTCTTGTTATTTAGAGGGATGTCTTGTTTTTTGAAGGGTTGTCTTGTTATTTGGAGGGATGTCTTAATATTTAGAGGGATGTCTTGGTATTTGGAGGGATGTCTTGTTATTTAGAGGGATGTCTTAATATTTAGCGGAATGTCTAGTTTATTAGAGGGATGTCTTGTTCTTTAGAGGGATGTCTTGTTATTTAGAGGGATGTCTTGTTTTTTAGAGGGTTGTCTTGTTATTTGGAGGGATGTCTTGTTTTTTAGAGGGTTGTCTTGTAATTTAGATGGGATGTCTTGTTATTTACAGGGATGTCTTGTTATTTAGAGAGATGTCTTGTTATTTAAAGGGATGTCTTAATATTTAGAGGGATGTCTTGTTATTTAGAGGGATGTCTTAATATTTAGAGGGATGTCTTAATATTTAGAGGGATGTCTTGTTATTTAGAGGGATGTCTTGTTTTTTGAAGGGTTGTCTTGTTATTTGGAGGGATGTCTTAATATTTAGAGGGATGTCTTGGTATTTGGAGGGATGTCTTGTTATTTAGAGGGATGTCTTAATATTTAGCGGAATGTCTAATTTATTAGAGGGATGTCTTGTTCTTTAGAGGGATGTCTTGTTATTTAGAGGGATGTCTTGTTTTTTAGAGGGTTGTCTTGTTATTTGGGGGGATGTCTTGTTTTTTAGAGGGTTGTCTTGTAATTTAGATGGGATGTCTTGTTATTTACAGGGATGTCTTAATATTTAGCGGAATGTCTTGTTTATTAGAGGGATGTCTTGCTATTTAGAGGGATGTCTTTTTATTTGGAGGGATGTCTTGTTATTTAAAGGGATGTCTTGTTATTTAGAGGAATGTCTTGTTATTTAAAAGGGATGTCTTGTTATTTAGAGGGATGTCTTGTTATTTAGTGGGATGTCTTGTTATTTAGAGGGATGTCTTGTTATTTAGAGAGATGTCTTGTTATTTAAAGGGATGTCTTAATATTTAGAGGGATGTCTTGTTATTTAGAGGGATGTCTTAAAATTTAGAGGGATGTCTTGTTATTTGGAGGGATGTCTTAATATTTAGAGGGATGTCTTGTTATTTAGAGGGATGTCTTAATATTTAGAGGGATGTCTTGTTCTTTAGAGGGATGTCTTGTTATTTAGAGGGATGTCTTGTTTTTTAGAGGGTTGTCTTGTTATTTGGAGGGATGTCTTGTTTTTTAGAGGGTTGTCATGTAATTTAGATGGGATGTCTTGTTATTTACAGGGATGTCTTAATATTTAGCGGAATGTCTTGTTTATTAGAGGGATGTCTTGCTATTTAGAGGGATGTCTTTTTATTTGGAGGGATGTCTTGTTATTTAGAGGGATGTCTTGTTATTTAGAGGGATGTCTTAATATTTAGAGGGATGTCTTGTTATTTAGAGGGATGTCTTGTTATTTAGAGGGATGTCTTGTTTTTTAAGGGGTTGTCTTGTTATTTGGAGGGATGTCTTAATATTTAGAGGGATGTCTTGGTATTTAGAGGGATGTCTTGTTATTTAGAGGGATGTCTTAATATTTAGCGGAATGACTAGTTTATTAGAGGGATGTCTTGTTATTTAGAGGGATGTCTTGTTATTTAGAGGGATGTCTTGTTTTTTAGAGGGTTGTCTTGTTATTTGGAGGGATGTCTTGTTTTTAAGAAATATGTCTTGTTATTTAGAGGGATTTTTTGTTTTTTAGAGGGTTGTCTTGTTATTTGAAGGGATGTCTTGTTATTTAGAGGGATGTCTTGTTATTTAGTGGGATGTCTTGTTATTTAGAGGGATGTCTTGTTATTTAGAGAGATGTCTTGTTATTTAAAAGGGATGTCTTGTTATTTAGAGGGATGTCTTGTTATTTAGTGGGATGTCTTGTTATTTAGAGAGTCGTCTTGTTATTTAAAGGGATGTCTTAATATTTAGAGGGATGTCTTGTTATTTAGAGGGATGTCTTAATATTTAGAGGGATGTCTTGTTATTTTGAGGGATGTTTTAATATTTAGAGGGATGTCTTGTTATTTAGAGGGATGTCTTGTTATTTAGAGGGATGTCTTGTTTTTTAAAGGGTTGTCTTGTTATTTGGAGGGATGTCTTAATATTTAGAGGGATGTCTTAATATTTAGCGGAATGTCTAGTTTATTAGAGGGTTGTCTTGTTATTTAGAGGGATGTTTTGTTATTTAGAGGGATGTCTTGTTTTTTAGAGGGTTGTCTTGTTATTTGGAGGGATGTCTTGTTTTTTAGAGGGTTGTCTTGTAATTTAGATGGGATGTCTTGTTATTTACAGGGATGTCTTAATATTTAGCGGAATGTCTTGTTTATTAGAGGGATGTCTTGCTATTTAGAGGGATGTCTTTTTATTTGGAGGGATGTCTTGTTATTTAGAGGGATGTCTTGTTATTTAGAGGAATGTCTTGTTATTTAAAAGGGATGTTTTGTTATTTAGAGGGATGTCTTGTTATTTAGTGGGATGTCTTGTTATTTAGAGGGATGTCTTGTTATTTAGAGAGATGTCTTGTTATTTAAAGGGATGTCTTAATATTTAGAGGGATGTCTTGTTATTTAGAGGGATGTCTTAATATTTAGAGGGATGTCTTGTTATTTAGAGGGATGTCTTGTTATTTAGAGGGATGTCTTGTTTTTTAAGGGGTTGTCTTGTTATTTGGAGGGATGTCTTAATATTTAGAGGGATGTCTTGGTATTTAGAGGGATGTCTTGTTATTTAGAGGGATGTCTTAATATTTAGCGGAATGACTAGTTTATTAGAGGGATGTCTTGTTATTTAGAGGGATGTCTTGTTATTTAGAGGGATGTCTTGTTTTTTAGAGGGTTGTCTTGTTATTTGGAGGGATGTCTTGTTTTTTAGAGGGTTGTCTTGTAATTTAGATGGGATGTCTTGTTATTTAGAGGGATGTCTTGTTATTTACAGGTATGTCTTGTTATTTAGAGGGATGTCTTAATATTTAGAGGAATGTCTTGTTATATAGATGGATGTCTTGTTATTTAGAGGGATGTCTTGTTTTTTAGAGGGTTATTTTGTTACTTGGAGGGATGTCTTGTTATTTAGAGGGATGTCTTGGTATTTGGAGGGATGTCTTGTTATTTAGAGGGATGTCTTGATATTTAGAGGGATGTCTTGTTTTTTAGAGATATGTCTTGTTATTAAGAGGGATTTTTTGTTTTTTAGAGGGTTGTCTTGTTATTTGAAGGGATGTCTTGTTATTTAGAGGGATGTCTTGTTTTTTAAAGGGTTGTCTTGTTATTTGGAGGGATGTCTTAATATTTAGAGGGATGTCTTGTTATTTAGAGGGATGTCTTAATATTTAGAGGGATGTCTTGTTATTTGGAGGGATGATTTAATATTTAGAGGGATGTCTTGTTATTTAGAGGGATGTCTTGTTATTTAGAGGGATGTCTTGTTTTTTAAAGGGTTGTCTTGTTATTTGGAGGGATGTCTTGTTATTTAGAGGGATGTCTTAATATTTAGCGGAATGTCTAGTTTATTAGAGGGATGTCTTGTTATTTAGAGGGATGTCTTGTTATTTAGAGGGATGTCTTGTTTTTTAGTGGGTTGTCTTGTTATTTGGAGGGATGTCTTGTTATTTAGAGGGATGTCTTGTATATTAGATGGGATGTCTTGTTATTTAGAGGGATAAATAACAATAATAATTTGAGTTGTGATTTTATTTGGAGGGATGTCTTGTTATTTAGAGGGATGTCTTGTTATTTAGAGGAATGTCTTGTTATTTAAAAGGGATGTCTTGCTATTTAGAGGGACGTCTTGTTATTTAGTGGGATGTCTTGTTATTTAGAGGGATGTCTTGTTATTTAGAGAGATGTCTTGTTATTTAAAGGGATGTCTTAATATTTAGAGGGATGTCTTGTTATTTAGAGGGATGTCTTAATATTTAGAGGGATGTCTTGTAATTTGGAGGGATGTCTGAATATTTAGAGGGATGTCTTGTTATTTAGAGGGATGTCTTGTTATTTAGAGGGATGTCTTGTTTTTTGAAGGGTTGTCTTGTTATTTGGAGGGATGTCTTAATATTTAGAGGGATGTCTTGGTATTTGGAGGGATGTCTTGTTATTTAGAGGGATGTCTTAATATTTAGCGGAATGTCTAGTTTATTAGAGGGATGTCTTGTTCTTTAGAGGGATGTCTTGTTATTTAGAGGGATGTCTTGTTTTTTAGAGGGTTGTCTTGTTATTTGGAGGGATGTCTTGTTTTTTAGAGGGTTGTCTTGTAATTTAGATGGGATGTCTTGTTATTTACAGGGATGTCTTGTTATTTAGAGAGATGTCTTGTTATTTAAAGGGATGTCTTAATATTTAGAGGGATGTCTTGTTATTTAGAGGGATGTCTTAATATTTAGAGGGATGTCTTAATATTTAGAGGGATGTCTTGTTATTTAGAGGGATGTCTTGTTTTTTGAAGGGTTGTCTTGTTATTTGGAGGGATGTCTTAATATTTAGAGGGATGTCTTGGTATTTGGAGGGATGTCTTGTTATTTAGAGGGATGTCTTAATATTTAGCGGAATGTCTAATTTATTAGAGGGATGTCTTGTTCTTTAGAGGGATGTCTTGTTATTTAGAGGGATGTCTTGTTTTTTAGAGGGTTGTCTTGTTATTTGGGGGGATGTCTTGTTTTTTAGAGGGTTGTCTTGTAATTTAGATGGGATGTCTTGTTATTTACAGGGATGTCTTAATATTTAGCGGAATGTCTTGTTTATTAGAGGGATGTCTTGCTATTTAGAGGGATGTCTTTTTATTTGGAGGGATGTCTTGTTATTTAAAGGGATGTCTTGTTATTTAGAGGAATGTCTTGTTATTTAAAAGGGATGTCTTGTTATTTAGAGGGATGTCTTGTTATTTAGTGGGATGTCTTGTTATTTAGAGGGATGTCTTGTTATTTAGAGAGATGTCTTGTTATTTAAAGGGATGTCTTAATATTTAGAGGGATGTCTTGTTATTTAGAGGGATGTCTTAAAATTTAGAGGAATGTCTTGTTATTTGGAGGGATGTCTTAATATTTAGAGGGATGTCTTGTTATTTAGAGGGATGTCTTAATATTTAGAGGGATGTCTTGTTCTTTAGAGGGATGTCTTGTTATTTAGAGGGATGTCTTGTTTTTTAGAGGGTTGTCTTGTTATTTGGAGGGATGTCTTGTTTTTTAGAGGGTTGTCATGTAATTTAGATGGGATGTCTTGTTATTTACAGGGATGTCTTAATATTTAGCGGAATGTCTTGTTTATTAGAGGGATGTCTTGCTATTTAGAGGGATGTCTTTTTATTTGGAGGGATGTCTTGTTATTTAGAGGGATGTCTTGTTATTTAGAGGAATGTCTTGTTATTTAAAAGGGATGTCTTGTTATTTAGAGGGATGTCTTGTTATTTAGTGGGATGTCTTGTTATTTAGAGTTATGTCTTGTTATTTAGAGAGATGTCTTGTTATTTAAAGGGATGTCTTAATATTTAGAGGGATGTCTTGTTATTTAGAGGGATGTCTTAATATTTAGAGGGATGTCTTGTTATTTGGAGGGATGTCTTAATATTTAGAGGGATGTCTTGTTATTTAGAGGGATGTCTTAATATTTAGAGGGATGTCTTGTTCTTTAGAGGGATGTCTTGTTATTTAGAGGGATGTCTTGTTTTTTAGAGGGTTGTCTTGTTATTTGGAGGGATGTCTTGTTTTTTAGAGGGTTGTCTTGTAATTAAGATGGGATGTCTTGTTATTTACAGGGATGTCTTAATATTTAGCGGAATGTCTTGTTTATTAGAGGGATGTCTTGCTATTTAGAGGTTTGTCTTTTTATTTGGAGAGATGTCTTGTTATTTAGAGGGATGTCTTGTTATTTAGAGGAATGTCTTGTTATTTAAAAGGGATGTCTTGTTATTGAGAGGGATGTCTTGTTATTTAGTGGGATGTCTTGTTATTTAGAGGGATGTCTTGTTATTTAGAGAGATGTCTTGTTATTTAAAGGGATGTCTTAATATTAAGAGGGATGTCTTGTTATTTAGAGGGATGTCTTAATATTTAGAGGGATGTCTTGTTATTTAGAGGGATGTCTTGTTATTTAGAGGGATGTCTTGTTTTTTAAAGGGTTGTCTTGTTATTTGGAGGGATGTCTTAATATTTAGAGGGATGTCTTGGTATTTAGAGGGATGTCATGTTATTTAGAGGGATGTCTTAATATTTAGCGGAATGTCTAGTTTATTAGAGGGATGTCTTGTTATTTAGAGGGATGTCTTGTTATTTAGAGGGATGTCTTGTTTTTTAGAGGGTTGTCTTGTTATTTGGAGGGATGTCTTGTTTTTTAGAGGGTTGTCTTGTAATTTAGATGGGATGTCTTGTTATTTAGAGGGTGTCTTGTTATTTACAGGTATGTCTTGTTATTTAGAGGGATGTCTTAATATTTAGAGGAATGTCTTGTTATATAGATGGATGTCTTGTTATTTAGAGGGATGTCTTGTTTTTTAGAGGGTTATTTTGTTACTTGGAGGGATGTCTTGTTATTTAGAGGGATGTCTTGGTATTTGGAGGGATGTCTTGTTATTTAGAGGGATGTCTTGATATTTAGAGGGATGTCTTGTTTTTTAGAGATATGTCTTGTTATTTAGAGGGATTTTTAGTTTTTTAGAGGGTTGTCTTGTTATTTGGAGGGATGTCTTGTTATTTAGATTGATGTCTTAATATTTAGAGGGATGTCTTGTTTTTTAGAGGGATGTCTTGTTATTTAGAGGGATGTTTTGTTATTTAGAGGGATGTCTTGTTATTTAGAGGGATGTCTTGTTATTTAGAGGGATGTCTTGTTATTTAGAGGGATGTCTTGTTATTTGAAGGGATGTCTTAATATTTAGAGAGATGTCTTGTTATTTAGAGGGATGTCTTGTTATTTAGAGGGATGTCTTGTTATTTAGAGGGATGTCTTCATATTTGGAGGGATGTCTTGTTATTTAGAGGGATGTCTTGGTATTTGGAGGGATGTCTTGTTATTTAGAGGGATGTCTTAATATTTAGCGGAATGTCTAGTTTATTAGAGGGATGTCTTGTTCTTTAGAGGGATGTCTTGTTATTTAGAGGGATGTCTTGTTTTTTAGAGGGTTGTCTTGTTATTTGGAGGGATGTCTTGTTTTTTAGAGGGTTGTCTTGTAATTTAGATGGGATGTCTTGTTATTTACAGGGATGTCTTGTTATTTAGAGAGATGTCTTGTTATTTAAAGGGATGTCTTAATATTTAGAGGGATGTCTTGTTATTTAGAGGGATGTCTTAATATTTAGAGGGATGTCTTAATATTTAGAGGGATGTCTTGTTATTTAGAGGGATGTCTTGTTTTTTGAAGGGTTGTCTTGTTATTTGGAGGGATGTCTTAATATTTAGAGGGATGTCTTGGTATTTGGAGGGATGTCTTGTTATTTAGAGGGATGTCTTAATATTTAGCGGAATGTCTAATTTATTAGAGGGATGTCTTGTTCTTTAGAGGGATGTCTTGTTATTTAGAGGGATGTCTTGTTTTTTAGAGGGTTGTCTTGTTATTTGGGGGGATGTCTTGTTTTTTAGAGGGTTGTCTTGTAATTTAGATGGGATGTCTTGTTATTTACAGGGATGTCTTAATATTTAGCGGAATGTCTTGTTTATTAGAGGGATGTCTTGCTATTTAGAGGGATGTCTTTTTATTTGGAGGGATGTCTTGTTATTTAAAGGGATGTCTTGTTATTTAGAGGAATGTCTTGTTATTTAAAAGGGATGTCTTGTTATTTAGAGGGATGTCTTGTTATTTAGTGGGATGTCTTGTTATTTAGAGGGATGTCTTGTTATTTAGAGAGATGTCTTGTTATTTAAAGGGATGTCTTAATATTTAGAGGGATGTCTTGTTATTTAGAGGGATGTCTTAAAATTTAGAGGAATGTCTTGTTATTTGGAGGGATGTCTTAATATTTAGAGGGATGTCTTGTTATTTAGAGGGATGTCTTAATATTTAGAGGGATGTCTTGTTCTTTAGAGGGATGTCTTGTTATTTAGAGGGATGTCTTGTTTTTTAGAGGGTTGTCTTGTTATTTGGAGGGATGTCTTGTTTTTTAGAGGGTTGTCATGTAATTTAGATGGGATGTCTTGTTATTTACAGGGATGTCTTAATATTTAGCGGAATGTCTTGTTTATTAGAGGGATGTCTTGCTATTTAGAGGGATGTCTTTTTATTTGGAGGGATGTCTTGTTATTTAGAGGGATGTCTTGTTATTTAGAGGAATGTCTTGTTATTTAAAAGGGATGTCTTGTTATTTAGAGGGATGTCTTGTTATTTAGTGGGATGTCTTGTTATTTAGAGTTATGTCTTGTTATTTAGAGAGATGTCTTGTTATTTAAAGGGATGTCTTAATATTTAGAGGGATGTCTTGTTATTTAGAGGGATGTCTTAATATTTAGAGGGATGTCTTGTTATTTGGAGGGATGTCTTAATATTTAGAGGGATGTCTTGTTATTTAGAGGGATGTCTTAATATTTAGAGGGATGTCTTGTTCTTTAGAGGGATGTCTTGTTATTTAGAGGGATGTCTTGTTTTTTAGAGGGTTGTCTTGTTATTTGGAGGGATGTCTTGTTTTTTAGAGGGTTGTCTTGTAATTAAGATGGGATGTCTTGTTATTTACAGGGATGTCTTAATATTTAGCGGAATGTCTTGTTTATTAGAGGGATGTCTTGCTATTTAGAGGTTTGTCTTTTTATTTGGAGAGATGTCTTGTTATTTAGAGGGATGTCTTGTTATTTAGAGGAATGTCTTGTTATTTAAAAGGGATGTCTTGTTATTGAGAGGGATGTCTTGTTATTTAGTGGGATGTCTTGTTATTTAGAGGGATGTCTTGTTATTTAGAGAGATGTCTTGTTATTTAAAGGGATGTCTTAATATTAAGAGGGATGTCTTGTTATTTAGAGGGATGTCTTAATATTTAGAGGGATGTCTTGTTATTTAGAGGGATGTCTTGTTATTTAGAGGGATGTCTTGTTTTTTAAAGGGTTGTCTTGTTATTTGGAGGGATGTCTTAATATTTAGAGGGATGTCTTGGTATTTAGAGGGATGTCATGTTATTTAGAGGGATGTCTTAATATTTAGCGGAATGTCTAGTTTATTAGAGGGATGTCTTGTTATTTAGAGGGATGTCTTGTTATTTAGAGGGATGTCTTGTTTTTTAGAGGGTTGTCTTGTTATTTGGAGGGATGTCTTGTTTTTTAGAGGGTTGTCTTGTAATTTAGATGGGATGTCTTGTTATTTAGAGGGTGTCTTGTTATTTACAGGTATGTCTTGTTATTTAGAGGGATGTCTTAATATTTAGAGGAATGTCTTGTTATATAGATGGATGTCTTGTTATTTAGAGGGATGTCTTGTTTTTTAGAGGGTTATTTTGTTACTTGGAGGGATGTCTTGTTATTTAGAGGGATGTCTTGGTATTTGGAGGGATGTCTTGTTATTTAGAGGGATGTCTTGATATTTAGAGGGATGTCTTGTTTTTTAGAGATATGTCTTGTTATTTAGAGGGATTTTTAGTTTTTTAGAGGGTTGTCTTGTTATTTGGAGGGATGTCTTGTTATTTAGATTGATGTCTTAATATTTAGAGGGGGATGTCTTGTTTTTTAGAGGGATGTCTTGTTATTTAGAGGGATGTTTTGTTATTTAGAGGGATGTCTTGTTATTTAGAGGGATGTCTTGTTATTTAGAGGGATGTCTTGTTATTTAGAGGGATGTCTTGTTATTTGAAGGGATGTCTTAATATTTAGAGAGATGTCTTGTTATTTAGAGGGATGTCTTGTTATTTAGAGGGATGTCTTGTTATTTAGAGGGATGTCTTCATATTTGGAGGGATGTCTTGTTATTTAGAGGGATGTCTTGTTATTTGGAGGGATGCTTGTTATTAAGAGGGATGTCTTATAATTTAGAGGGATGTCTTGTTATTTGGAGGTATGTCTTGTTATTTAGAGGGATGTCCTTGTTATTTAGAGGGATGTCTTGGTATTTGGAGGGATGTCTCGTTATTTAGAGGGATGTCTTTTTATTTAGAGGGATGTCTTGTTATTTAGAGGGATGTCTTGTTATTTAGAGGGATGTCTTGTTTTTTAAAGGGTTGTCTTGTTTTTTGGAGGGATGTCTTAATATTTAGAGGGATGTCTTGGTATTTAAAAGGATGTCTTGTTATTTAGAGGGATGTCTTAATATTTAGCGGAATGTCTAGTTTATTAGAGGGATGTCTTGTTATTTAGAGGGATGTCTTGTTATTTAGAGGGATGTCTTGTTTTTTAGAGGGTTGTCTTGTTATTTGGAGGGATGTCTTGTTTTTTAGAGGGTTGTCTTGTAATTTAAATGGGATGTCTTGTTATTTAGAGGGATGTCTTGTTATTTACAGGTATGTCTTGTTATTTAGATGGATGTCTTAATATTTAGAGGAATGTCTTGTTATATAGATGGATGTCTTGTTATTTAGAGGGATGTCTTGTTTTTTAGAGGGTTATTTTGTTACTTGGAGGGATGTCTTGTTATTTAGAGGGATGTCTTGGTATTTGGAGAGATGTCTTGTTATTTAGAGGGATGTCTTGATATTTAGAGGGATGTCTTGTTTTTTAGAGATATGTCTTGTTATTTAGAGGGATTTTTTGTTTTTTAGAGGGTTGTCTTGTTATTTGAAGGGATGTCTTGTTATTTAGAGGGATGTCTTGTTATTTAGTGGATGTCTTGTTATTTAGAGGGATGTCTTGTTATTTAGATAGATGTCTTGTTATTTAAAAGGGATGTCTTGTTATTTAGAGGGATGTCTTGTTATTTAGTGGGATGTCTTGTTATTTAGAGGGATGTCTTGTTATTTAGAGAGATGTCTTGTTATTTAAAGGGATGTCTTAATATTTAGAGGGATGTCTTGTTATTTAGAGGGATGTTTTAATATTTAGAGGGATGTCTTGTTATTTAGAGGGATGTCTTGTTATTTAGAGTGATGTCTTGTTTTTTAAAGGGTTGTCTTGTTATTTGGAGGGATTTCTTAATATTTAGAGAGATGTCTTGTATTTAGAGGGATGTCTTGTTATTTAGAGGGATGTCTTAATATTTAGCGGAATGACTAGTTTATTAGAGGGATGTCTTGTTATTTAGAGGGATGTCTTGTTATTTAGAGGGATGTCTTGTTTTTTAGAGGGTTGTCTTGTTATTTGGAGGGATGTCTTGTTTTTAGAGGGTTGTCTTGTAATTTAGATGGGATGTCTTGTTATTTAGAGGGATGTCTTGTTATTTACAGGTATGTCTTGTTATTTAGAGGGATGTCTTAATATTTAGAGGAATGTCTTGTTATATAGATGGATGTCTTGTTATTTAGAGGGATGTCTTGTTTTTAGAGGGTTATTTTGTTACTTGGAGGGATGTCTTGTTATTTAGAGGGATGTCTTGGTATTTGGAGGGATGTCTTGTTATTTAGAGGGATGTCTTGATATTTAGAGGGATGTCTTGTTTTTTAGAGATATGTCTTGTTATTTAGAGGGATTTTTTGTTTTTTAGAGGGTTGTCTTGTTATTTGAAGGGATGTCTTGTTATTTAGAGGGATGTCTTGTTTTTTAAAGGGTTGTCTTGTTATTTGGAGGGATGTCTTAATATTTAGAGGGATGTCTTGTTATTTAGAGGGATGTCTTAATATTTAGAGGGATGTCTTGTTATTTGGAGGGATGATTTAATATTTAGAGGGATGTCTTGTTATTTAGAGGGATGTCTTGTTATTTAGAGGGATGTCTTGTTTTTTAAAGGGTTGTCTTGTTATTTGGAGGGATGTCTTAATATTTAGAGGGATGTCTTAATATTTAGCGGAATGTCTAGTTTATTAGAGGGATGTCTTGTTATTTAGAGGGATGTCTTGTTATTTAGAGGGATGTCTTGTTTTTTAGAGGGTTGTCTTGTTATTTGGAGGGATGTCTTGTTATTTAGAGGGATGTCTTGTATATTAGATGGGATGTCTTGTTATTTAGAGGGATAAATAACAATAATAATTTGAGTTGTGATTTTATTTTGAGGGATGTCTTGTTATTTAGAGGGATGTCTTGTTATTTAGAGGAATGTCTTGTTATTTAAAAGGGATGTCTTGCTATTTAGAGGGACGTCTTGTTATTTAGTGGGATGTCTTGTTATTTAGAGGGATGTCTTGTTATTTAGAGAGATGTCTTGTTATTTAAAGGGATGTCTTAATATTTAGAGGGATGTCTTGTTATTTAGAGGGATGTCTTAATATATAGAGGGATGTCTTGTAATTTGGAGGGATGTCTGAATATTTAGAGGGATGTCTTGTATTTTAGAGGGATGTCTTGTTATTTAGAGGGATGTCTTGTTTTTTGAAGGGTTGTCTTGTTATTTGGAGGGATGTCTTAATATTTTGAGGGATGTCTTGGTATTTGGAGGGATGTCTTGTTATTTAGAGGGATGTCTTAATATTTAGCGGAATGTCTAGTTTATTAGAGGGATGTCTTGTTCTTTAGAGGGATGTCTTGTTATTTAGAGGGATGTCTTGTTTTTTAGAGGGTTGTCTTGTTATTTGGAGGGATGTCTTGTTTTTTAGAGGGTTGTCTTGTAATTTAGATGGGATGTCTTGTTATTTACAGGGATGTCTTGTTATTTAGAGAGATGTCTTGTTATTTAAAGGGATGTCTTAATATTTAGAGGGATGTCTTGTTATTTAGAGGGATGTCTTAATATTTAGAGGGATGTCTTGTTATTTAGAGGGATGTCTTAAAATTTAGAGGGATGTCTTGTTATTTGGAGGGATGTCTTAATATTTAGAGGGATGTCTTGTTATTTAGAGGGATGTCTTAATATTTAGAGGGATGTCTTGTTCTTTAGAGGGATGTCTTGTTATTTAGAGGGATGTCTTGTTTTTTAGAGGGTTGTCTTGTTATTTGGAGGGATGTCTTGTTTTTTAGAGGGTTGTCATGTAATTTAGATGGGATGTCTTGTTATTTACAGGGATGTCTTAATATTTAGCGGAATGTCTTGTTTATTAGAGGGATGTCTTGCTATTTAGAGGGATGTCTTTTTATTTGGAGGGATGTCTTGTTATTTAGAGGGATGTCTTGTTATTTAGAGGAATGTCTTGTTATTTAAAAGGGATGTCTTGTTATTTAGAGGGATGTCTTGTTATTTAGTGGGATGTCTTGTTATTTAGAGTTATGTCTTGTTATTTAGAGAGATGTCTTGTTATTTAAAGGGATGTCTTAATATTTAGAGGGATGTCTTGTTATTTAGAGGGATGTCTTAATATTTAGAGGGATGTCTTGTTATTTGGAGGGATGTCTTAATATTTAGAGGGATGTCTTGTTATTTAGAGGGATGTCTTAATATTTAGAGGGATGTCTTGTTCTTTAGAGGGATGTCTTGTTATTTAGAGGGATGTCTTGTTTTTTAGAGGGTTGTCTTGTTATTTGGAGGGATGTCTTGTTTTTTAGAGGGTTGTCTTGTAATTTAGATGGGATGTCTTGTTATTTACAGGGATGTCTTAATATTTAGAGGGATGTCTTGTTATTTAGAGGGATGTCTTAATATTTAGAGGGATGTCTTGTTATTTAGAGGTTTGTCTTTTTATTTGGAGAGATGTCTTGTTATTTAGAGGGATGTCTTGTTATTTAGAGGAATGTCTTGTTATTTAAAAGGGATGTCTTGTTATTGAGAGGGATGTCTTGTTATTTAGTGGGATGTCTTGTTATTTAGAGGGATGTCTTGTTATTTAGAGAGATGTCTTGTTATTTAAAGGGATGTCTTAATATTTAGAGGGATGTCTTGTTATTTAGAGGGATGTCTTAATATTTAGAGGGATGTCTTGTTATTTAGAGGGATGTCTTGTTATTTAGAGGGATGTCTTGTTTTTTAAAGGGTTGTCTTGTTATTTGGAGGGATGTCTTAATATTTAGAGGGATGTCTTGGTATTTAGAGGGATGTCATGTTATTTAGAGGGATGTCTTAATATTTAGCGGAATGTCTAGTTTATTAGAGGGATGTCTTGTTATTTAGAGGGATGTCTTGTTATTTAGAGGGATGTCTTGTTTTTTAGAGGGTTGTCTTGTTATTTGGAGGGATGTCTTGTTTTTTAGAGGGTTGTCTTGTAATTTAGATGGGATGTCTTGTTATTTAGAGGGTGTCTTGTTATGTACAGGTATGTCTTGTTATTTAGAGGGATGTCTTAATATTTAGAGGAATGTCTTGTTATATAGATGGATGTCTTGTTATTTAGAGGGATGTCTTGTTTTTTAGAGGGTTATTTTGTTACTTGGAGGGATGTCTTGTTATTTAGAGGGATGTCTTGGTATTTGGAGGGATGTCTTGTTATTTAGAGGGATGTCTTGATATTTAGAGGGATGTCTTGTTTTTTAGAGATATGTCTTGTTATTTAGAGGGATTTTTAGTTTTTTAGAGGGTTGTCTTGTTATTTGGAGGGATGTCTTGTTATTTAGATTGATGTCTTAATATTTAGAGGGATGTCTTGTTTTTTAGAGGGATGTCTTGTTATTTAGAGGGATGTTTTGTTATTTAGAGGGATGTCTTGTTATTTAGAGGGATGTCTTGTTATTTAGAGGGATGTCTTGTTATTTAGAGGGATGTCTTGTTATTTGAAGGGATGTCTTAATATTTAGAGAGATGTCTTGTTATTTAGAGGGATGTCTTGTTATTTAGAGGGATGTCTTGTTATTTAGAGGGATGTCTTGTTATTTGGAGGGATGCTTGTTATTAAGAGGGATGTCTTATAATTTAGAGGGATGTCTTGTTATTTGGAGGTATGTCTTGTTTTTTAGAGGGATGTCTTGTTATTTAGAGGGATGTCTTGGTATTTGGAGGGATGTCTCGTTATTTAGAGGGATGTCTTTTTATTTAGAGGGATGTCTTGTTATTTAGAGGGATGTCTTGTTATTTAGAGGGATGTCTTGTTTTTTAAAGGGTTGTCTTGTTTTTTGGAGGGATGTCTTAATATTTAGAGGGATGTCTTGGTATTTAAAAGGATGTCTTGTTATTTAGAGGGATGTCTTAGTATTTAGCGGAATGTCTAGTTTATTAGAGGGATGTCTTGTTATTTAGAGGGATGTCTTGTTATTTAGAGGGATGTCTTGTTTTTTAGAGGGTTGTCTTGTTATTTGGAGGGATGTCTTGTTTTTTAGAGGGTTGTCTTGTAATTTAAATGGGATGTCTTGTTATTTAGAGGGATGTCTTGTTATTTAGAGAGATGTCTTGTTATTTAAAGGGATGTCTTAATATTTAGAGGGATGTCTTGTTATTTAGAGGGATGTCTTAATATTTAGAGGGATGTCTTGTTATTTAGAGGGATGTCTTAAAATTTAGAGGGATGTCTTGTTATTTGGAGGGATGTCTTAATATTTAGAGGGATGTCTTGTTATTTAGAGGGATGTCTTAATATTTAGAGGGATGTCTTGTTCTTTAGAGGGATGTCTTGTTATTTAGAGGGATGTCTTGTTTTTTAGAGGGTTGTCTTGTTATTTGGAGGGATGTCTTGTTTTTTAGAGGGTTGTCATGTAATTTAGATGGGATGTCTTGTTATTTACAGGGATGTCTTAATATTTAGCGGAATGTCTTGTTTATTAGAGGGATGTCTTGCTATTTAGAGGGATGTCTTTTTATTTGGAGGGATGTCTTGTTATTTAGAGGGATGTCTTGTTATTTAGAGGAATGTCTTGTTATTTAAAAGGGATGTCTTGTTATTTAGAGGGATGTCTTGTTATTTAGTGGGATGTCTTGTTATTTAGAGTTGTCTTGTTATTTAGAGAGATGTCTTGTTATTTAAAGGGATGTCTTAATATTTAGAGGGATGTCTTGTTATTTAGAGGGATGTCTTAATATTTAGAGGGATGTCTTGTTATTTGGAGGGATGTCTTAATATTTAGAGGGATGTCTTGTTATTTAGAGGGATGTCTTAATATTTAGAGGGATGTCTTGTTCTTTAGAGGGATGTCTTGTTATTTAGAGGGATGTCTTGTTTTTTAGAGGGTTGTCTTGTTATTTGGAGGGATGTCTTGTTTTTTAGAGGGTTGTCTTGTAATTTAGATGGGATGTCTTGTTATTTACAGGGATGTCTTAATATTTAGCGGAATGTCTTGTTTATTAGAGGGATGTCTTGCTATTTAGAGGTTTGTCTTTTTATTTGGAGAGATGTCTTGTTATTTAGAGGGATGTCTTGTTATTTAGAGGAATGTCTTGTTATTTAAAAGGGATGTCTTGTTATTGAGAGGGATGTCTTGTTATTTAGTGGGATGTCTTGTTATTTAGAGGGATGTCTTGTTATTTAGAGGGATGTCTTGTTATTTAGAGGAATGTCTTGTTATTTAAAAGGGATGTCTTGTTATTGAGAGGGATGTCTTGTTATTTAGTGGGATGTCTTGTTATTTAGAGGGATGTCTTGTTATTTAAAGGGATGTCTTAATATTTAGAGGGATGTCTTGTTATTTAGAGGGATGTCTTAATATTTAGAGGGATGTCTTGTTATTTAGAGGGATGTCTTGTTATTTAGAGGGATGTCTTGTTTTTTAAAGGGTTGTCTTGTTATTTGGAGGGATGTCTTAATATTTAGAGGGATGTCTTGGTATTTAGAGGGATGTCATGTTATTTAGAGGGATGTCTTAATATTTAGCGGAATGTCTAGTTTGTTAGAGGGATGTCTTGTTATTTAGAGGGATGTCTTGTTATTTAGAGGGATGTCTTGTTTTTTAGAGGGTTGTCTTGTTATTTGGAGGGATGTCTTGTTTTTTAGAGGGTTGTCTTGTAATTTAGATGGGATGTCTTGTTATTTAGAGGGTGTCTTGTTATTTACAGGTATGTCTTGTTATTTAGAGGGATGTCTTAATATTTAGAGGAATGTCTTGTTATATAGATGGATGTCTTGTTATTTAGAGGGATGTCTTGTTTTTTAGAGGGTTATTTTGTTACTTGGAGGGATGTCTTGTTATTTAGAGGGATGTCTTGGTATTTGGAGGGATGTCTTGTTATTTAGAGGGATGTCTTGATATTTAGAGGGATGTCTTGTTTTTTAGAGATATGTCTTGTTATTTAGAGGGATTTTTAGTTTTTTAGAGGGTTGTCTTGTTATTTGGAGGGATGTCTTGTTATTTAGATTGATGTCTTAATATTTAGAGGGATGTCTTGTTTTTTAGAGGGATGTCTTGTTATTTAGAGGGATGTTTTGTTATTTAGAGGGATGTCTTGTTATTTAGAGGGATGTCTTGTTATTTAGAGGGATGTCTTGTTTTTTAGAGGGTTGTCTTGTTATTTGGAGGGATGTCTTGTTTTTTAGAGGGTTGTCTTGTAATTTAGATGGGATGTCTTGTTATTTACAGGGATGTCTTGTTATTTAGAGAGATGTCTTGTTATTTAAAGGGATGTCTTAATATTTAGAGGGATGTCTTGTTATTTAGAGGGATGTCTTAATATTTAGAGGGATGTCTTAATATTTAGAGGGATGTCTTGTTATTTAGAGGGATGTCTTGTTTTTTGAAGGGTTGTCTTGTTATTTGGAGGGATGTCTTAATATTTAGAGGGATGTCTTGGTATTTGGAGGGATGTCTTGTTATTTAGAGGGATGTCTTAATATTTAGCGGAATGTCTAATTTATTAGAGGGATGTCTTGTTCTTTAGAGGGATGTCTTGTTATTTAGAGGGATGTCTTGTTTTTTAGAGGGTTGTCTTGTTATTTGGAGGGATGTCTTGTTTTTTAGAGGGTTGTCTTGTAATTTAGATGGGATGTCTTGTTATTTACAGGGATGTCTTAATATTTAGCGGAATGTCTTGTTTATTAGAGGGATGTCTTGCTATTTAGAGGGATGTCTTTTTATTTGGAGGGATGTCTTGTTATTTAAAGGGATGTCTTGTTATTTAGAGGAATGTCTTGTTATTTAAAAGGGATGTCTTGTTATTTAGAGGGATGTCTTGTTATTTAGTGGGATGTCTTATAATTTAGAGGGATGTCTTGTTATTTGGAGGTATGTCTTGTTATTTAGAGGGATGTCTTTTTATTTAGAGGGATGTCTTGTTATTTAGAGGGATGTCTTGTTATTTAGAGGGATGTCTTGTTTTTTAAAGGGTTGTCTTGTTTTTTGGAGGGATGTCTTAATATTTAGAGGGATGTCTTGGTATTTAAAAGGATGTCTTGTTATTTACAGGGATGTCTTAATATTTAGCGGAATGTCTAGTTTATTAGAGGGATGTCTTGTTATTTAGAGGGATGTCTTGTTATTTAGAGGGATGTCTTGTTTTTTAGAGGGTTGTCTTGTTATTTGGAGGGATGTCTTGTTTTTTAGAGGGTTGTCTTGTAATTTAAATGGGATGTCTTGTTATTTAGAGGGATGTCTTGTTATTTACAGGTATGTCTTGTTATTTAGAGGGATGTCTTAATATTTAGAGGAATGTCTTGTTATATAGATGGATGTCTTGTTATTTAGAGGGATGTCTTGTTTTTTAGAGGGTTATTTTGTTACTTGGAGGGATGTCTTGTTATTTAGAGGGATGTCTTGGTATTTGGAGTGATGTCTTGTTATTTAGAGGGATGTCTTGATATTTAGAGGGATGTCTTGTTTTTTAGAGATATGTCTTGTTATTTAGAGGGATTTTTTGTTTTTTAGAGGGTTGTCTTGTTATTTGAAGGGATATCTTAATATTTAGAGGGATGTCTTGGTATTTAGAGGGATGTCATGTTATTTAGAGGGATGTCTTAATATTTAGCGGAATGTCTAGTTTATTAGAGGGATGTCTTGTTATTTAGAGGGATGTCTTGTTATTTAGAGGGATGTCTTGTTTTTTAGAGGGTTGTCTTGTTATTTGGAGGGATGTCTTGTTTTTTAGAGGGTTGTCTTGTAATTTAGATGGGATGTCTTGTTATTTAGAGGGTGTCTTGTTATTTACAGGTATGTCTTGTTATTTAGAGGGATGTCTTAATATTTAGAGGAATGTCTTGTTATATAGATGGATGTCTTGTTATTTAGAGGGATGTCTTGTTTTTTAGAGGGTTATTTTGTTACTTGGAGGGATGTCTTGTTATTTAGAGGGATGTCTTGGTATTTGGAGGGATGTCTTGTTATTTAGAGGGATGTCTTGATATTTAGAGGGATGTCTTGTTTTTTAGAGATATGTCTTGTTATTTAGAGGGATTTTTAGTTTTTTAGAGGGTTGTCTTGTTATTTGGAGGGATGTCTTGTTATTTAGATTGATGTCTTAATATTTAGAGGGATGTCTTGTTTTTTAGAGGGATGTCTTGTTATTTAGAGGGATGTTTTGTTATTTAGAGGGATGTCTTGTTATTTAGAGGGATGTCTTGTTATTTAGAGGGATGTCTTGTTTTTTAGAGGGTTGTCTTGTTATTTAGAGGGATGTCTTGTTTTTTAGAGGGTTGTCTTGTAATTTAGATGGGATGTCTTGTTATTTACAGGGATGTCTTGTTATTTAGAGAGATGTCTTGTTATTTAAAGGGATGTCTTAATATTTAGAGGGATGCCTTGTTATTTAGAGGGATGTCTTAATATTTAGAGGGATGTCTTAATATTTAGAGGGATGTCTTGTTATTTAGAGGGATGTCTTGTTTTTTGAAGGGTTGTCTTGTTATTTGGAGGGATGTTTTAATATTTAGAGGGATGTCTTGGTATTTGGAGGGATGTCTTGTTATTTAGAGGGATGTCTTAATATTTAGCGGAATGTCTAATTTATTAGAGGGATGTCTTGTTCTTTAGAGGGATGTCTTGTTATTTAGAGGGATGTCTTGTTTTTTAGAGGGTTGTCTTGTTATTTGGAGGGATGTCTTGTTTTTTAGAGGGTTGTCTTGTAATTTAGATGGGATGTCTTGTTATTTACAGGGATGTCTTAATATTTAGCGGAATGTCTTGTTTATTAGAGGGATGTCTTGCTATTTAGAGGGATGTCTTTTTATTTGGAGGGATGTCTTGTTATTTAAAGGGATGTCTTGTTATTTAGAGGAATGTCTTGTTATTTAAAAGGGATGTCTTGTTATTTAGAGGGATGTCTTGTTATTTAGTGGGATGTCTTATAATTTAGAGGGATGTCTTGTTATTTGGAGGTATGTCTTGTTATTTAGAGGGATGTCTTGTTATTTAGAGGGATGTCTTGGTATTTGGAGGGATGTCTCGTTATTTAGAGGGATGTCTTTTTATTTAGAGGGATGTCTTGTTATTTAGAGGGATGTCTTGTTATTTAGAGGGATGTCTTGTTTTTTAAGAGGTTGTCTTGTTTTTTGGAGGGATGTCTTAATATTTAGAGGGATGTCTTGGTATTTAAAAGGATGTCTTGTTATTTACAGGGATGTCTTAATATTTAGCGGAATGTCTAGTTTATTAGAGGGATGTCTTGTTATTTAGAGGGATGTCTTGTTATTTAGAGGGATGTCTTGTTTTTTAGAGGGTTGTCTTGTTATTTGGAGGGATGTCTTGTTTTTTAGAGGGTTGTCTTGTAATTTAAATGGGATGTCTTGTTATTTAGAGGGATGTCTTGTTATTTACAGGTATGTCTTGTTATTTAGAGGGATGTCTTAATATTTAGAGGAATGTCTTGTTATATAGATGGATGTCTTGTTATTTAGAGGGATGTCTTGTTTTTTAGAGGGTTATTTTGTTACTTGGAGGGATGTCTTGTTATTTAGAGGGATGTCTTGGTATTTGGAGAGATGTCTTGTTATTTAGAGGGATGTCTTGATATTTAGAGGGATGTCTTGTTTTTTAGAGATATGTCTTGTTATTTAGAGGGATTTTTTGTTTTTTAGAGGGTTGTCTTGTTATTTGAAGGGATATCTTGTTATTTAGAGGGATGTCTTGTTATTTAGTGGGATGTCTTGTTATTTAGAGGGATGTCTTGTTATTTAGATAGATGTCTTGTTATTTAAAAGGGATGTCTTGTTATTTAGAGGGATGTCTTGTTATTTAGTGGGATGTCTTGTTATTTAGAGGGATGTCTTGTTATTTAGAGAGATGTCTTGTTATTTAAAGGGATGTCTTAATATTTAGAGGGATGTCTTGTTATTTAGAGGGATGTCTTAATATTTAGAGGGATGTCTTGTTATTTGGAGGGATGTTTTAATATTTAGAGGGATGTCTTGTTATTTAGAGGGATGTCTTGTTATTTAGAGGGATGTCTTGTTTTTTAAAGGGTTGTCTTGTTATTTGGAGGGATGTCTTAATATTTAGAGGGATGTCTTAATTTTTATCGGAATGTCTAGTTTATTAGAGGGATGTCTTGTTATTTAGAGGGATGTCTTGTTATTTAGAGGGATGTCTTGTTTTTTAGAGGGTTGTCTTGTTATTTGGAGGGATGTCTTGTTTTTTAGAGGGTAGTCTTGTAATTTAGATGGGATGTCTTGTTATTTACAGGGATGTCTTAATATTTAGCGGAATGTCTTGTTTATTAGAGGGATGTCTTGCTATTTAGAGGGATGTCTTTTTATTTGGAGGGATGTCTTGTTATTTAGAGGGATGTCTTGTTATTTAGAGGAATGTCTTGTTATTTAAAAGGGATGTTTTGTTATTTAGAGGGATGTCTTGTTATTTAGTGGGATGTCTTGTTATTTAGAGGGATGTCTTGTTATTTAGAGAGATGTCTTGTTATTTAAAGGGATGTCTTGTTTTTTAAAGGGTTGTCTTGTTATTTGGAGGGATGTCTTAATATTTAGAGGGATGTCTTGTTATTTAGAGGGATGTCTTGTTATTTAGAGGGATGTCTTGTTTTTTAAAGAGTTGTCTTGTTATTTGGAGGGATGTCTTAATATTTAGAGGGATGTCTTGGTATTTAGAGGGATGTCTTGTTATTTAGAGGGATGTCTTAATATTTAGCGGAATGACTAGTTTATTAGTGGGATGTCTTGTTATTTAGAGGGATGTCTTGTTATTTAGAGGGATGTCTTGTTTTTTAGAGGGTTGTCTTGTTATTTGGAGGGATGTCTTGTTTTTTAGAGGGTTGTCTTGTAATTTAGATGGGATGTCTTGTTATTTAGAGGGATGTCCTGTTATTTACAGGTATGTCTTGTTATTTAGAGGGATGTCTTAATATTTAGAGGAATGTCTTGTTATATTGATGGATGTCTTGTTATTTAGAGGGATGTCTTGTTTTTTAGAGGGTTATTTTGTTACTTGGAGGGATGTCTTGTTATTTAGAGGGATGTCTTGGTATTTGGAGGGATGTCTTGTTATTTAGAGGGATGTCTTGATATTTAGAGGGATGTCTTGTTTTTTAGAGATATGTCTTGTTATTTAGAGGGATTTTTTGTTTTTTAGAGGGTTGTCTTGTTATTTGAAGGGATGTCTTGTTATTTAGAGGGATGTCTTGTTTTTTAAAGGGTTGTCTTGTTATTTGGAGGGATGTCTTAATATTTAGAGGGATGTCTTGTTATTTAGAGGGATGTCTTAATATTTAGAGGGATGTCTTGTTATTTGGAGGGATGATTTAATATTTAGAGGGATGTCTTGTTATTTAGAGGGATGTCTTGTTATTTAGAGGGATGTCTTGTTTTTTAAAGGGTTGTCTTGTTATTTGG
This sequence comes from Macrosteles quadrilineatus, assembly GCF_028750875.1. Lineage (NCBI taxonomy): Eukaryota > Metazoa > Arthropoda > Insecta > Hemiptera > Cicadellidae > Macrosteles > Macrosteles quadrilineatus. The sequence continues at coordinate 4,191,806 of NW_026542602.1, forward strand.
AGGGATGTCTTGTTTTTTGAAGGGTTGTCTTGTTATTTGGAGGGATGTCTTAATATTTTGAGGGATGTCTTGGTATTTGGAGGGATGTCTTGTTATTTAGAGGGATGTCTTAATATTTAGAGGGATGTCTTAATATTTAGCGGAATGTCTAGTTTATTAGAGGGATGTCTTGTTATTTAGAGGGATGTCTTGTTATTTAGAGGGATGTCTTGTTTTTTAGAGGGTTGTCTTGTTATTTGGAGGGATGTCTTGTTATTTAGAGGGATGTCTTGTATATTAGATGGGATGTCTTGTTATTTAGAGGGATAAATAACAATAATAATTTGAGTTGTGATTTTATTTTGAGGGATGTCTTGTTATTTAGAGGGATGTCTTGTTATTTAGAGGAATGTCTTGTTATTTAAAAGGGATGTCTTGCTATTTAGAGGGACGTCTTGTTATTTAGTGGGATGTCTTGTTATTTAGAGGGATGTCTTGTTATTTAGAGAGATGTCTTGTTATTTAAAGGGATGTCTTAATATTTAGAGGGATGTCTTGTTATTTAGAGGGATGTCTTAATATTTAGAGGGATGTCTTGTAATTTGGAGGGATGTCTGAATATTTAGAGGGATGTCTTGTATTTTAGAGGGATGTCTTGTTATTTAGAGGGATGTCTTGTTTTTTGAAGGGTTGTCTTGTTATTTGGAGGGATGTCTTAATATTTTGAGGGATGTCTTGGTATTTGGAGGGATGTCTTGTTATTTAGAGGGATGTCTTAATATTTAGCGGAATGTCTAGTTTATTAGAGGGATGTCTTGTTCTTTAGAGGGATGTCTTGTTATTTAGAGGGATGTCTTGTTTTTTAGAGCGGAATGTCTAGTTTATTAGAGGGATGTCTTGTTCTTTAGAGGGATGTCTTGTTATTTAGAGGGATGTCTTGTTTTTTAGAGGGTTGTCTTGTTATTTGGAGGGATGTCTTGTTTTTTAGAGGGTTGTCTTGTAATTTAGATGGGATGTCTTGTTATTTACAGGGATGTCTTGTTATTTAGAGAGATGTCTTGTTATTTAAAGGGATGTCTTAATATTTAGAGGGATGTCTTGTTATTTAGAGGGATGTCTTAATATTTAGAGGGATGTCTTAATATTTAGAGGGATGTCTTGTTATTTAGAGGGATGTCTTGTTTTTTGAAGGGTTGTCTTGTTATTTGGAGGGATGTCTTAATATTTAGAGGGATGTCTTGGTATTTGGAGGGATGTCTTGTTATTTAGAGGGATGTCTTAATATTTAGCGGAATGTCTAATTTATTAGAGGGATGTCTTGTTCTTTAGAGGGATGTCTTGTTATTTAGAGGGATGTCTTGTTTTTTAGAGGGTTGTCTTGTTATTTGGAGGGATGTCTTGTTTTTTAGAGGGTTGTCTTGTAATTTAGATGGGATGTCTTGTTATTTACAGGGATGTCTTAATATTTAGCGGAATGTCTTGTTTATTAGAGGGATGTCTTGCTATTTAGAGGGATGTCTTTTTATTTGGAGGGATGTCTTGTTATTTAAAGGGATGTCTTGTTATTTAGAGGAATGTCTTGTTATTTAAAAGGGATGTCTTGTTATTTAGAGGGATGTCTTGTTATTTAGTGGGATGTCTTGTTATTTAGAGGGATGTCTTGTTATTTAGAGAGATGTCTTGTTATTTAAAGGGATGTCTTAATATTTAGAGGGATGTCTTGTTATTTAGAGGGATGTCTTAAAATTTAGAGGGATGTCTTGTTATTTGGAGGGATGTCTTAATATTTAGAGGGATGTCTTGTTATTTAGAGGGATGTCTTAATATTTAGAGGGATGTCTTGTTCTTTAGAGGGATGTCTTGTTATTTAGAGGGATGTCTTGTTTTTTAGAGGGTTGTCTTGTTATTTGGAGGGATGTCTTGTTTTTTAGAGGGTTGTCTTGTAATTTAGATGGGATGTCTTGTTATTTACAGGGATGTCTTAATATTTAGCGGAATGTCTTGTTTATTAGAGGGATGTCTTGCTATTTAGAGGGATGTCTTTTTATTTGGAGGGATGTCTTGTTATTTAGAGGGATGTATTGTTATTTAGAGGAATGTCTTGTTATTAAAAGGGATGTCTTGTTATTTAGAGGGATACCTTGTTATTTAGTGGGATGTCTTGTTATTTAGAGTTATGTCTTGTTATTTAGAGAGATGTCTTGTTATTTAAAGGGATGTCTTAATATTTAGAGGGATGTCTTGTTATTTAGAGGGATGTCTTAATATTTAGCGGAATGTCTAGTTTATTAGAGGGATGTCTTGTTCTTTAGAGGGATGTCTTGTTATTTAGAGGGATGTCTTGTTTTTTAGAGGGTTGTCTTGTTATTTAGAGGGATGTCTTGTTTTTTAAAGGGTTGTCTTGTAATTTAGATGGGATGTCTTGTTATTTACAGGGATGTCTTGTTATTTAGAGAGATGTCTTGTTATTTAAAGGGATGTCTTAATATTTAGAGGGATGTCTTGTTATTTAGAGGGATGTCTTAATATTTAGAGGGATGTCTTAATATTTAGAGGGATGTCTTGTTATTTAGAGGGATGTCTTGTTTTTTGAAGGGTTGTCTTGTTATTTGGAGGGATGTCTTAATATTTAGAGGGATGTCTTGGTATTTGGAGGGATGTCTTGTTATTTAGAGGGATGTCTTAATATTTAGCGGAATGTCTAATTTATTAGAGGGATGTCTTGTTCTTTAGAGGGATGTCTTGTTATTTAGAGGGATGTCTTGTTTTTAGAGGGTTGTCTTGTTATTTGGAGGGATGTCTTGTTTTTTAGAGGGTTGTCTTGTAATTTAGATGGGATGTCTTGTTATTTACAGGGATGTCTTAATATTTAGCGGAATGTCTTGTTTATTAGAGGGATGTCTTGCTATTTAGAGGGATGTCTTTTTATTTGGAGGGATGTCTTGTTATTTAAAGGGATGTCTTGTTATTTATAGGAATGTCTTGTTATTAAAAAGGGATGTCTTGTTATTTAGAGGGATGTCTTGTTATTTAGTGGGATGTCTTGTTATTTAGAGGGATGTCTTGTTATTTAAAGGGATGTCTTAATATTTAGAGGGATGTCTTGTTATTTAGAGGGATGTCTTAAAATTTAGAGGGATGTCTTGTTATTTGGAGGGATGTCTAAATATTTAGAGGGATGTCTTGTTATTTAGAGGGATGTCTTAATATTTAGAGGGATGTCTTGTTCTTTAGAGGGATGTCTTGTTATTTAGAGGGATGTCTTGTTTTTTAGAGGGTTGTCTTGTTATTTGGAGGGATGTCTTGTTTTTTAGAGGGTTGTCTTGTAATTTAGATGGGATGTCTTGTTATTTACAGGGATGTCTTAATATTTAGCGGAATGTCTTGTTTATTAGAGGGATGTCTTGCTATTTAGAGGGATGTCTTTTTATTTGGAGGGATGTCTTGTTATTTAGAGGGATGTCTTGTTATTTAGAGGAATGTCTTGTTATTTTAAAGGGATGTTTTGTTATTTAGAGGGATGTCTTGTTATTTAGTGGGATGTCTTGTTATTTAGAGTTATGTCTTGTTATTTAGAGAGATGTCTTGTTATTTAAAGGGATGTCTTAATATTTAGAGGGATGTCTTGTTATTTAGAGGGATGTCTTGTTTTTTGAAGGGTTGTCTTGTTATTCGGAGGGATGTCTTAATATTTAGAGGGATGTCTTGGTATTTGGAGGGATGTCTTTTTATTTAGAGGGATGTCTTAATATTTAGCGGAATGTCTAGTTTATTAGAGGGATGTCTTGTTCTTTAGAGGGATGTCTTGTTATTTAGAGGGATGTCTTGTTTTTTAGAGGGTTGTCTTGTTATTTGGAGGGATGTCTTGTTTTTTAGAGGGTTGTCTTGTAATTTAGATGGGATGTCTTGTTATTTACAGGGATGTCTTAATATTTAGCGGAATGTCTTGTTTATTAGAGGGATGTCTTGCTATTTAGAGGGATGTCTTTTTATTTGGAGGGATGTCTTGTTATTTAGAGGGATGTCTTGTTCTTTAGAGGGATGTCTTGTTATTTAGAGGAATGTCTTGTTATTTAAAAGGGATGTCTTGTTATTTAGAGGGATGTCTTGTTATTTAGTGGGATGTCTTGTTTTTTAGAGGGATGTCTTGTTATTTAGAGAGATGTCTTGTTATTTAAAGGGATGTCTTAATATTTAGAGGGATGTCTTGTTATTTAGAGGGATGTCTTAATATTTAGAGGGATGTCTTGTTATTTGGAGAGATGTCTTAATATTTAGAGGGATGTCTTGTTATTTAGAGGGATGTCTTGTTATTTAGAGGGATGTCTTGTTTTTTAGAGGGTTGTCTTGTTATTTGGAGGGATGTCTTGTTTTTTAGAGGGTTGTCTTGTAATTTAGATGGGATGTCTTGTTATTTACAGGGATGTCTTAATATTTAGCGGAATGTCTTGTTTATTAGAGGGATGTCTTGCTATTTAGAGGGATGTCTTTTTATTTGGAGGGATGTCTTGTTATTTAAAGGGATGTCTTGTTATTTATAGGAATGTCTTGTTATTTAAAAGGGATGTCTTGTTATTTAGAGGGATGTCTTGTTATTTAGAGGGATGTCTTGTTATTTAGAGGGATGTCTTGTTATTTAAAGGGATGTCTTAATATTTAGAGGGATGTCTTGTTATTTAGAGGGATGTCTTAAAATTTAGAGGGATGTCTTGTTATTTGGAGGGATGTCTTAATATTTAGAGGGATGTCTTGTTATTTAGAGGGATGTCTTAATATTTAGAGGGATGTCTTGTTATTTGGAGAGATGTCTTAATATTTAGAGGGATGTCTTGTTATTTAGAGGGATGTCTTGTTATTTAGAGGGATGTCTTGTTTTTTAGAGGGTTGTCTTGTTATTTGGAGGGATGTCTTGTTTTTTAGAGGGTTGTCTTGTAATTTAGATGGGATGTCTTGTTATTTACAGGGATGTCTTAATATTTAGCGGAATGTCTTGTTTATTAGAGGGATGTCTTGCTATTTAGAGGGATGTCTTTTTATTTGGAGGGATGTCTTGTTATTTAAAGGGATGTCTTGTTATTTATAGGAATGTCTTGTTATTTAAAAGGGATGTCTTGTTATTTAGAGGGATGTCTTGTTATTTAGTGGGATGTCTTGTTATTTAGAGGGATGTCTTGTTATTTAAAGGGATGTCTTAATATTTAGAGGGATGTCTTGTTATTTAGAGGGATGTCTTAAAATTTAGAGGGATGTCTTGTTATTTGGAGGGATGTCTTAATATTTAGAGGGATGTCTTGTTATTTAGAGGGATGTCTTAATATTTAGAGGGATGTCTTGTTCTTTAGAGGGATGTCTTGTTATTTAGAGGGATGTCTTGTTTTTAAGAGGGTTGTCTTGTTATTTGGAGGGATGTCTTGTTTTTTAGAGGGTTGTCTTGTAATTTAGATGGGATGTCTTGTTATTTACAGGGATGTCTTAATATTTAGCGGAATGTCTTGTTTATTAGAGGGATGTCTTGCTATTTAGAGGGATGTCTTTTTATTTGGAGGGATGTCTTGTTATTTAGAGGGATGTCTTGTTATTTAGAGGAATGTCTTGTTATTTTAAAGGGATGTTTTGTTATTTAGAGGGATGTCTTGTTATTTAGTGGGATGTCTTGTTATTTAGAGTTATGTCTTGTTATTTAGAGAGATGTCTTGTTATTTAAAGGGATGTCTTAATATTTAGAGGAATGTCTTGTTATTTAGAGGGATGTCTTGTTTTTTGAAGGGTTGTCTTGTTATTTGGAGGGATGTCTTAATATTTAGAGGGATGTCTTGGTATTTGGAGGGATGTCTTTTTATTTAGAGAGATGTCTTAATATTTAGCGGAATGTCTAGTTTATTAGAGGGATGTCTTGTTCTTTAGAGGGATGTCTTGTTATTTAGAGGGATGTCTTGTTTTTTAGAGGGTTGTCTTGTTATTTGGAGGGATGTCTTGTTTTTTAGAGGGTTGTCTTGTAATTTAGATGGGATGTCTTGTTATTTACAGGGATGTCTTAATATTTAGCGGAATGTCTTGTTTATTAGAGGGATGTCTTGCTATTTAGAGGGATGTCTTTTTATTTGGAGGGATGTCTTGTTATTTAGAGGGATGTCTTGTTCTTTAGAGGGATGTCTTGTTATTTAGAGGAATGTCTTGTTATTTAAAAGGGATGTCTTGTTATTTAGAGGGATGTCTTGTTATTTAGTGGGATGTCTTGTTTTTTAGAGGGATGTCTTGTTATTTAGAGAGATGTCTTGTTATTTAAAGGGATGTCTTAATATTTAGAGGGATGTCTTGTTATTTAGAGGGATGTCTTAATATTTAGAGGGATGTCTTGTTATTTGGAGAGATGTCTTAATATTTAGAGGGATGTCTTGTTATTTAGAGGGATGTCTTGTTATTTAGAGGGATGTCTTGTTTTTTAGAGGGTTGTCTTGTTATTTGGAGGGATGTCTTGTTTTTTAGAGGGTTGTCTTGTAATTTAGATGGGATATCTTGTTATTTACGGGGATGTCTTAATATTTAGCGGAATGTCTTGTTTATTAGAGGGAAGTCTTGCTATTTAGAGGGATGTCTTTTTATTTGGAGGGATGTCTTGTTATTTAGAGGGATGTCTTGTTATTTAGAGGAATGTCTTGTTATTTAAAAGGGATGTCTTGTTATTTAGAGGGATGTCTTGTTATTTAGTGGGATGTCTTGTTATTTAGAGGGATGTCTTGTTATTTAGAGAGATGTCTTGTTATTTAAAGGGATGTCTTAATATTTAAAGGGATGTCTTGTTATTTGAGGGATGTCTTAATATTTAGAGGGATGTCTTGTTATTTAGAGGGATGTCTTGTTATTTAGAGGGATGTCTTGTTTTTTAAAGGGTTGTCTTGTTATTTGGAGGGATGTCTTGTTATTTAGAGGGATGTCTTAATATTTAGCGGAATGTCTAGTTTATTAGAGGGATGTCTTGTTATTTAGAGGGATGTCTTAATATTTAGAGGGATGTCTTGGTACTTAGAGGGATGTCTTGTTATTTAGAGAGATGACTTAATATTTAGCGGAATGTCTAGTTTATTAGAGGGATGTCTTGTTATTTAGAGGGATGTCTTAATATTTAGAGGGATGTCTTGGTACTTAGAGGGATGTCTTGTTATTTAGAGAGATGACTTAATATTTAGCGGAATGTCTAGTTTATTAGAGGGATGTCTTAATATTTAGAGGGATGTCTTGGTACTTAGAGGGATGTCTTGTTATTTAGAGAGATGACTTAATATTTAGCGGAATGTCTAGTTTATTAGAGGGATGTCTTAATATTTAGAGGAATGTCTTGTTAAATAGATGGATGTCTTGTTATTTAGAGGGATGTCTTGTTTTTTAGAGGGTTATTTTGTTACTTGGAGGGATGTCTTGTTATTTAGAGGGATGTCTTGGTATTTGGAGGGATGTCTTGTTATTTAGAGGGATGTCTTGATATTTAGAGGGATGTCTTGTTTTTTAGAGATATGTCTTGTTATTTAGAGGGATTTTTTGTTTTTTAGAGGGTTGTCTTGTTATTTGAAGGGATGTCTTGTTATTTAGAGGGATGTCTTGTTATTTAGTGGGATGTCTTGTTATTTAGAGGGATGTCTTGTTATTTAGAGAGATGTCTTGTTATTTAAAAGGGATGTCTTGTTATTTAGAGGGATGTCTTGTTATTTAGTGGGATGTCTTGTTATTTAGAGAGTCGTCTTGTTATTTAAAGGGATGTCTTAATATTTAGAGGGATGTCTTGTTATTTAGAGGGATGTCTTAATATTTAGAGGGATGTCTTGTTATTTGGAGGGATGTTTTAATATTTAGAGGGATGTCTTGTTATTTAGAGGGATGTCTTGTTATTTAGAGGGATGTCTTGTTTTTTAAAGGGTTGTCTTGTTATTTGGAGGGATGTCTTAATATTTAGAGGGATGTCTTAATATTTAGCGGAATGTCTAGTTTATTAGAGGGTTGTCTTGTTATTTAGAGGGATGTTTTGTTATTTAGAGGGATGTCTTGTTTTTTAGAGGGTTGTCTTGTTATTTGGAGGGATGTCTTGTTTTTTAGAGGGTTGTCTTGTAATTTAGATGGGATGTTTTGTTATTTACAGGGATGTCTTAATATTTAGCGGAATGTCTTGTTTATTAGAGGGATGTCTTGCTATTTAGAGGGATGTCTTTTTATTTGGAGGGATGTCTTGTTATTTAGAGGGATGTCTTGTTATTTAGAGGAATTACTTGTTATTTAAAAGGGATGTTTTGTTATTTAGAGGGATGTCTTGTTATTTAGTGGGATGTCTTGTTATTTAGAGGGATGTCTTGTTATTTAGAGAGATGTCTTGTTATTTAAAGGGATGTCTTAATATTTAGAGGGATGTCTTGTTATTTAGAGGGATGTCTTAATATTTAGAGGGATGTCTTGTTATTTAGAGGGATGTCTTGTTATTTAGAGGGATGTCTTGTTTTTTAAGGGGTTGTCTTGTTATTTGGAGGGATGTCTTAATACTTAGAGGGATGTCTTGGTATTTAGAGGGATGTCTTGTTATTTAGAGGGATGTCTTAATATTTAGCGGAATGACTAGTTTATTAGAGGGATGTCTTGTTATTTAGAGGGATGTCTTGTTATTTAGAGGGATGTCTTGTTTTTTAGAGGGTTGTCTTGTTATTTGGAGGGATGTCTTGTTTTTTAGAGGGTTGTCTTGTAATTTAGATGGGATGTCTTGTTATTTAGAGGGATGTCTTGTTATTTACAGGTATGTCTTCTTATTTAGAGGGATGTCTTAATATTTAGAGGAATGTCTTGTTATATAGATGGATGTCTTGTTATTTAGAGGGATGTCTTGTTTTTTAGAGGGTTATTTTGTTACTTGGAGGGATGTCTTGTTATTTAGAGGGATGTCTTGGTATTTGGAGGGATGTCTTGTTATTTAGAGGGATGTCTTGATATTTAGAGGGATGTCTTGTTTTTTAGAGATATGTCTTGTTATTTAGAGGGATGTCTTGTTATTTACAGGTATGTCTTGTTATTTAGAGGGATGTCTTAATATTTAGAGGGATGTCTTAATATTTAGAGGGATGTCTTGTTATTTAGAGGGATGTCTTGTTTTTTGAAGGGTTGTCTTGTTATTTGGAGGGATGTCTTAATATTTAGAGGGATGTCTTGGTATTTGGAGGGATGTCTTGTTATTTAAAGGGATGTCTTAATATTTAGCGGAATGTCTAATTTATTAGAGGGATGTCTTGTTTTTTAGAGGGTTGTCTTGTTATTTGGAGGGATGTCTTGTTTTTTGAGGGTTGTCTTGTAATTTAGATGGGATGTCTTGTTATTTACAGGGATGTCTTAATATTTAGCGGAATGTCTTGTTTATTAGAGGGATGTTTTAATATTTAGAGGGATGTCTTGTTATTTAGAGGGATGTCTTGTTATTTAGAGGGATGTCTTGTTTTTTAAAGGGTTATCTTGTTATTTGGAGGGATGTCTTAATATTTAGAGGGATGTCTTAATATTTAGCGGAATGTCTAGTTTATTAGAGGGATGTCTTGTTATTTAGAGGGATGTCTTGTTATTTAGAGGGATGTCTTGTTTTTTAGAGGGTTGTCTTGTTATTTGGAGGGATGTCTTGTTTTTTAGAGGGTTGTCTTGTAATTTAGATGGGATGTCTTGTTATTTACAGGGATGTCTTAATATTTAGCGGAATGTCTTGTTTATTAGAGGGATGTCTTGCTATTTAGAGGGATGTCTTTTTATTTGGAGGGATGTCTTGTTATTTAGAGGGATGTCTTGTTATTTAGAGGAATTACTTGTTATTTAAAAGGGATGTTTTGTTATTTAGAGGGATGTCTTGTTATTTAGTGGGATGTCTTGTTATTTAGAGGGATGTCTTGTTATTTAGAGAGATGTCTTGTTATTTAAAGGGATGTCTTAATATTTAGAGGGATGTCTTGTTATTTAAAGGGATGTCTTAATATTTAGAGGGATGTCTTGTTATTTAGAGGGATGTCTTGTTATTTAGAGGGATGTCTTGTTTTTTAAGGGGTTGTCTTGTTATTTTTAGGGATGTCTTAATACTTAGAGGGATGTCTTGGTATTTAGAGGGATGTCTTGTTATTTAGAGGGATGTCTTAATATTTAGCGGAATGACTAGTTTATTAGAGGGATGTCTTGTTATTTAGAGGGATGTCTTGTTATTTAGAGGGATGTCTTGTTTTTTAGAGGGTTGTCTTGTTATTTGGAGGGATGTCTTGTTTTTTAGAGGGTTGTCTTGTAATTTAGATGGGATGTCTTGTTATTTAGAGGGATGTCTTGTTATTTACAGGTATGTCTTCTTATTTAGAGGGATGTCTTAATATTTAGAGGAATGTCTTGTTATATAGATGGATGTCTTGTTATTTAGAGGGATGTCTTGTTTTTTAGAAGGTTATTTTGTTACTTGGAGGGATGTCTTGTTATTTAGAGGGATGTCTTGGTATTTGGAGGGATGTCTTGTTATTTAGAGGGATGTCTTGATATTTAGAGGGATGTCTTGTTTTTTAGAGATATGTCTTGTTATTTAGAGGGATGTCTTGTTATTTACAGGTATGTCTTGTTATTTAGAGGGATGTCTTAATATTTAGAGGGATGTCTTAATATTTAGAGGGATGTCTTGTTATTTAGAGGGATGTCTTGTTTTTTGAAGGGTTGTCTTGTTATTTGGAGGGATGTCTTAATATTTAGAGGGATGTCTTGGTATTTGGAGGGATGTCTTGTTATTTAGAGGGATGTCTTAATATTTAGCGGAATGTCTAATTTATTAGAGGGATGTCTTGTTCTTTAGAGGGATGTCTTGTTATTTAGAGGGATGTCTTGTTTTTTAGAGGGTTGTCTTGTTATTTGGAGGGATGTCTTGTTTTTTAGAGGGTTGTCTTGTAATTTAGATAGGATGTCTTGTTATTTACAGGGATGTCTTAATATTTAGCGGAATGTCTTGTTTATTAGAGGGATGTTTTAATATTTAGAGGGATGTCTTGTTATTTAGAGGGATGTCTTGTTATTTAGAGGGATGTCTTGTTTTTTAAAGGGTTGTCTTGTTATTTGGAGGGATGTCTTAATATTTAGAGGGATGTCTTAATATTTAGCGGAATGTCTAGTTTATTAGAGGGATGTCTTGTTATTTAGAGGGATGTCTTGTTATTTAGAGGGATGTCTTGTTTTTTAGAGGGTTGTCTTGTTATTTGGAGGGATGTCTTGTTTTTTAGAGGGTTGTCTTGTAATTTAGATGGGATGTCTTGTTATTTACAGGGATGTCTTAATATTTAGCGGAATGTCTTGTTTATTAGAGGGATGTCTTGCTATTTAGAGGGATGTCTTTTTATTTGGAGGGATGTCTTGTTATTTAGAGGAATTACTTGTTATTTAAAAGGGATGTTTTGTTATTTAGAGGGATGTCTTGTTATTTAGTGGGATGTCTTGTTATTTAGAGGGATGTCTTGTTATTTAGAGAGATGTCTTGTTATTTAAAGGGATGTCTTAATATTTAGAGGGATGTCTTGTTATTTAGAGGGATGTCTTAATATTTAGAGGGATGTCTTGTTATTTAGAGGGATGTCTTGTTATTTAGAGGGATGTCTTGTTTTTTAAGGGGTTGTCTTGTTATTTGGAGGGATGTCTTAATACTTAGAGGGATGTCTTGGTATTTAGAGGGATGTCTTGTTATTTAGAGGGATGTCTTAATATTTAGCGGAATGACTAGTTTATTAGAGGGATGTCTTGTTATTTAGAGGGATGTCTTGTTATTTAGAGGGATGTCTTGTTTTTTAGAGGGTTGTCTTGTTATTTGGAGGGATGTCTTGTTTTTTAGAGGGTTGTCTTGTAATTTAGATGGGATGTCTTGTTATTTAGAGGGATGTCTTGTTATTTACAGGTATGTCTTGTTATTTAGAGGGATGTCTTAATATTTAGAGGAATGTCTTGTTATATAGATGGATGTCTTGTTATTTAGAGGGATGTCTTGTTTTTTAAAGGGTTATTTTGTTACTTGGAGGGATGTCTTGTTATTTAGAGGGATGTCTTGGTATTTGGAGGGATGTCTTGTTATTTAGAGGGATGTCTTGATATTTAGAGGGATGTCTTGTTTTTTAGAGATATGTCTTGTTATTTAGAGGGATGTCTTGTTATTTACAGGTATGTCTTGTTATTTAGAGGGATGTCTTAATATTTAGAGGGATGTCTTAATATTTAGAGGGATGTCTTGTTATTTAGAGGGATGTCTTGTTTTTTGAAGGGTTGTCTTGTTATTTGGAGGGATGTCTTAATATTTAGAGGGATGTCTTGGTATTTGGAGGGATGTCTTGTTATTTAGAGGGATGTCTTAATATTTAGCGGAATGTCTAATTTATTATAGGGATGTCTTGTTCTTTAGAGGGATGTCTTGTTATTTAGAGGGATGTCTTGTTTTTTAGAGGGTTGTCTTGTTATTTGGAGGGATGTCTTGTTTTTTAGAGGGTTGTCTTGTAATTTAGATGGGATGTCTTGTTATTTACAGGGATGTCTTAATATTTAGCGGAATGTCTTGTTTATTAGAGGGATGTCTTGCTATTTAGAGGGATGTCTTTTTATTTGGAGGGATGTCTTGTTATTTAAAGGGATGTCTTGTTATTTAGAGGAATGTCTTGTTATTTAAAAGGGATGTCTTGTTATTTAGAGGGATGTCTTGTTATTTAGTGGGATGTCTTGTTATTTAGAGGGATGTCTTGTTATTTAGAGAGATGTCTTGTTATTTAAAGGGATGTCTTAATATTTAGAGGGATGTCTTGTTATTTAGAGGGATGTCTTAAAATTTAGAGGGATGTCTTGTTATTTGGAGGGATGTCTTAATATTTAGAGGGATGTCTTGTTATTTAGAGGGATGTCTTAATATTTAGAGGGATGTCTTGTTCTTTAGAGGGATGTCTTGTTATTTAGAGGGATGTCTTGTTTTTTAGAGGGTTGTCTTGTTATTTGGAGGGATGTCTTGTTTTTTAGAGGGTTGTCTTGTAATTTAGATGGGATGTCTTGTTATTTACAGGGATGTCTTAATATTTAGCGGAATGTCTTGTTTATTAGAGGGATGTCTTGCTATTTAGAGGGATGTCTTTTTATTTGGAGGGATGTCTTGTTATTTAGAGGGATGTCTTGTTATTTAGAGGAATGTCTTGTTATTAAAAGGGATGTCTTGTTATTTAGAGGGATACCTTGTTATTTAGTGGGATGTCTTGTTATTTAGAGTTATGTCTTGTTATTTAGAGAGATGTCTTGTTATTTAAAGGGATGTCTTAATATTTAGAGGGATGTCTTGTTATTTAGAGGGATGTCTTTATATTTAGCGGAATGTCTAGTTTATTAGAGGGATGTCTTGTTCTTTAGAGGGATGTCTTGTTATTTAGAGGGATGTCTTGTTTTTTAGAGGGTTGTCTTGTTATTTAGAGGGATGTCTTGTTTTTTAGAGGGTTGTCTTGTAATTTAGATGGGATGTCTTGTTATTTACAGGGATGTCTTGTTATTTAGAGAGATGTCTTGTTATTTAAAGGGATGTCTTAATATTTAGAGGGATGTCTTGTTATTTAGAGGGATGTCTTAATATTTAGAGGGATGTCTTAATATTTAGAGGGATGTCTTGTTATTTAGAGGGATGTCTTGTTTTTTGAAGGGTTGTCTTGTTATTTGGAGGGATGTCTTAATATTTAGAGGGATGTCTTGGTATTTGGAGGGATGTCTTGTTATTTAGAGGGATGTCTTAATATTTAGCGGAATGTCTAATTTATTAGAGGGATGTCTTGTTCTTTAGAGGGATGTCTTGTTCTTTAGAGGGATGTCTTGTTATTTAGAGGGATGTCTTGTTTTTTAGAGGGTTGTCTTGTTATTTGGAGGGATGTCTTGTTTTTTAGAGGGTTGTCTTGTAATTTAGATGGGATGTCTTGTTATTTACAGGGATGTCTTAATATTTAGCGGAATGTCTTGTTTATTAGAGGGATGTCTTGCTATTTAGAGGGATGTCTTTTTATTTGGAGGTATGTCTTGTTATTTAAAGGGATGTCTTGTTATTTAGAGGAATGTCTTGTTATTTAAAAGGGATGTCTTGTTATTTAGAGGGATGTCTTGTTATTTAGTGGGATGTCTTGTTATTTAGAGGGATGTCTTGTTATTTAGAGAGATGTCTTGTTATTTAAAGGGATGTCTTAATATTTAGAGGGATGTCTTGTTATTTAGAGGGATGTCTTAAAATTTAGAGGGATGTCTTGTTATTTGGAGGGATGTCTTAATATTTAGAGGGATGTCTTGTTATTTAGAGGGATGTCTTAATATTTAGAGGGATGTCTTGTTCTTTAGAGGGATGTCTTGTTATTTAGAGGGATGTCTTGTTTTTTAGAGGGTTGTCTTGTTATTTGGAGGGATGTCTTGTTTTTTAGAGGGTTGTCTTGTAATTTAGATGGGATGTCTTGTTATTTACAGGGATGTCTTAATATTTAGCGGAATGTCTTGTTTATTAGAGGGATGTCTTGCTATTTAGAGGGATGTCTTTTTATTTGGAGGTATGTCTTGTTATTTAAAGGGATGTCTTGTTATTTAGAGGAATGTCTTGTTATTTAAAAGGGATGTCTTGTTATTTAGAGGGATGTCTTGTTCTTTAGAGGGATGTCTTGTTATTTAGAGGGATGTCTTGTTATTTAGAGGGATGTCTTGTTATTTAGAGAGATGTCTTGTTATTTAAAGGGATGTCTTAATATTTAGAGGGATGTCTTGTTATTTAGAGGGATGTCTTAAAATTTAGAGGGATGTCTTGTTATTTGGAGGGATGTCTTAATATTTAGAGGGATGTCTTGTTATTTAGAGGGATGTCTTAATATTTAGAGGGATGTCTTGTTCTTTAGAGGGATGTCTTGTTATTTAGAGGGATGTCTTGTTTTTTAGAGGGTTGTCTTGTTATTTGGAGGGATGTCTTGTTTTTTAGAGGGTTGTCTTGTAATTTAGATGGGATGTCTTGTTATTTACAGGGATGTCTTAATATTTAGCGGAATGTCTTGTTTATTAGAGGGATGTCTTGCTATTTAGAGGGATGTCTTTTTATTTGGAGGGATGTCTTGTTATTTAGAGGGATGTCTTGTTATTTAGAGGAATGTCTTGTTATTAAAAGGGATGTCTTGTTATTTAGAGGGATACCTTGTTATTTAGTGGGATGTCTTGTTATTTAAAGTTATGTCTTGTTATTTAGAGAGATGTCTTGTTATTTAAAGGGATGTCTTAATATTTAGAGGGATGTCTTGTTATTTAGAGGGATGTCTTTATATTTAGCGGAATGTCTAGTTTATTAGAGGGATGTCTTGTTCTTTAGAGGGATGTCTTGTTATTTAGAGGGATGTCTTGTTTTTTAGAGGGTTGTCTTGTTATTTAGAGGGATGTCTTGTTTTTTAGAGGGTTGTCTTGTAATTTAGATGGGATGTCTTGTTATTTACAGGGATGTCTTGTTATTTAGAGAGATGTCTTGTTATTTAAAGGGATGTCTTAATATTTAGAGGGATGTCTTGTTATTTAGAGGGATGTCTTAATATTTAGAGGGATGTCTTAATATTTAGAGGGATGTCTTGTTATTTAGAGGGATGTCTTGTTTTTTGAAGGGTTGTCTTGTTATTTGGAGGGATGTCTTAATATTTAGAGGGATGTCTTGGTATTTGGAGGGATGTCTTGTTATTTAGAGGGATGTCTTAATATTTAGCGGAATGTCTAATTTATTAGAGGGATGTCTTGTTCTTTAGAGGGATGTCTTGTTCTTTAGAGGGATGTCTTGTTATTTAGAGGGATGTCTTGTTTTTTAGAGGGTTGTCTTGTTATTTGGAGGGATGTCTTGTTTTTTAGAGGGTTGTCTTGTAATTTAGATGGGATGTCTTGTTATTTACAGGGATGTCTTAATATTTAGCGGAATGTCTTGTTTATTAGAGGGATGTCTTGCTATTTAGAGGGATGTCTTTTTATTTGGAGGTATGTCTTGTTATTTAAAGGGATGTCTTGTTATTTAGAGGAATGTCTTGTTATTTAAAAGGGATGTCTTGTTATTTAGAGGGATGTCTTGTTATTTAGTGGGATGTCTTGTTATTTAGAGGGATGTCTTGTTATTTAGAGAGATGTCTTGTTATTTAAAGGGATGTCTTAATATTTAGAGGGATGTCTTGTTATTTAGAGGGATGTCTTAAAATTTAGAGGGATGTCTTGTTATTTGGAGGGATGTCTTAATATTTAGAGGGATGTCTTGTTATTTAGAGGGATGTCTTAATATTTAGAGGGATGTCTTGTTCTTTAGAGGGATGTCTTGTTATTTAGAGGGATGTCTTGTTTTTTAGAGGGTTGTCTTGTTATTTGGAGGGATGTCTTGTTTTTTAGAGGGTTGTCTTGTAATTTAGATTGGATGTCTTGTTATTTACAGGGATGTCTTAATATTTAGCGGAATGTCTTGTTTATTAGAGGGATGTCTTGCTATTTAGAGGGATGTCTTTTTATTTGGAGGGATGTCTTGTTATTTAGTGGGATGTCTTGTTATTTAGAGGAATGTCTTGTTATTTAAAAGGGATGTCTTGTTATTTAGAGGGATGTCTTGTTATTTAGTGGGATGTCTTGTTATTTAGAGTTATGTCTTGTTATTTAGAGAGATGTCTTGTTATTTAAAGGGATGTCTTAATATTTAGAGGGATGTCTTGTTATTTAGAGGGATGTCTTGTTTTTTGAAGGGTTGTCTTGTTATTTGGAGGGATGTCTTAATATTTAGAGGGATGTCTTGGTATTTGGAGGGATGTCTTTTTATTTAGAGGGATGTCTTAATATTTAGCCAAATGTCTAATTTATTAGAGGGATGTCTTGTTCTTTAGAGGGATGTCTTGTTATTTAGAGGGATGTCTTGTTTTTTAGAGGGTTGTCTTGTTATTTGGAGGGATGTCTTGTTTTTTAGAGGGTTGTCTTGTAATTTAGATGGGATGTCTTGTTATTTACAGGGATGTCTTAATATTTAGCGGAATGTCTTGTTTATTAGAGGGATGTCTTGCTATTTAGAGGGATGTCTTTTTATTTGGAGGGATGTCTTGTTATTTAGAGGGATGTCTTGTTATTTAGAGGGATGTCTTGATATTTAGAGGGATGTCTTGTTTTTTAGAGATATGTCTTGTTATTTAGAGGGATGTCTTGTTATTTACAGGTATGTCTTGTTATTTAGAGGGATGTCTTAATATTTAGAGGGATGTCTTAATATTTAGAGGGATGTCTTGTTATTTAGAGGGATGTCTTGTTTTTTGAAGGGTTGTCTTGATATTTGGAGGGATGTCTTAATATTTAGAGGGATGTCTTGGTATTTGGAGGGATGTCTTGTTATTTAGATTGATGTCTTAATATTACGCGGAATGTCTTGTTTATTAGAGGGATGTCTTGCTATTTAGAGGGATGTCTTTTTATTTGGAGGGATGTCTTGTTATTTAAAGGGATGTCTTGTAATTTAGATGGGATGTCTTGTTATTTACAGGGATGTCTTAATATTTAGCGGAATGTCTTGTTTATTAGAGGGATGTCTTGCTATTTAGAGGGATGTCTTTTTATTTGGAGGGATGTCTTGTTATTTAAAGGGATGTCTTGTTATTTAGAGGAATGTCTTGTTATTTAAAAGGGATGTCTTGTTATTTAGAGGGATGTCTTGTTATTTAGTGGGATGTCTTGTTATTTAGAGGGATGTCTTGTTATTTAGAGAGATGTCTTGTTATTTAAAGGGATGTCTTAATATTTAGAGGGATGTCTTGTTATTTAGAGGAATGTCTTGTTATTTAAAAGGGATGTCTTGTTATTTAGAGGGATGTCTTAATATTTAGAGGGATGTCTTGTTATTTAGAGGGATGTCTTAATATTTAGAGGGATGTCTTGTTCTTTAGAGGGATGTCTTGTTATTTAGAGGGATGTCTTGTTTTTTAGAGGGTTGTCTTGTTATTTGGAGGGATGTCTTGTTTTTTAGAGGGTTGTCTTGTAATTTAGATGGGATGTCTTGTTATTTACAGGGATGTCTTAATATTTAGCGGAATGTCTTGTTTATTAGAGGGATGTCTTGCTATTTAGAGGGATGTCTTTTTATTTGGAGGGATGTCTTGTTATTTAGAGGGATGTCTTGTTATTTAGAGGAATGTCTTGTTATTAAAAAGGATGTCTTGTTATTTAGAGGGATACCTTGTTATTTAGTGGGATGTCTTGTTATTTAGAGTTATGTCTTGTTATTTAGAGAGATGTCTTGTTATTTAAAGGGATGTCTTAATATTTAGAGGGATGTCTTGTTATTTAGAGGGATGTCTTAATATTTAGCGGAATGTCTAGTTTATTAGAGGGATGTCTTGTTCTTTAGAGGGATGTCTTGTTATTTAGAGGGATGTCTTGTTTTTTAGAGGGATGTCTTGTTATTTAGAGGGATGTCTTGTTATTTAGAGAGATGTCTTGTTATTTAAAGGGATGTCTTAATATTTAAAGGGATGTCTTGTTATTTAGAGGAATGTCTTGTTATTTAAAAGGGATGTCTTGTTATTTAGAGGGATGTCTTAATATTTAGAGGGATGTCTTGTTATTTAGAGGGATGTCTTGTTTTTTGAAGGGTTGTCTTGTTATTTGGAGGGATGTCTTAATATTTAGAGGGATGTCTTGGTATTTGGAGGGATGTCTTGTTATTTAGAGGGATGTCTTAATATTTAGCGGAATGTCTAATTTATTAGAGGGATGTCTTGTTCTTTAGAGGGATGTCTTGTTATTTAGAGGGATGTCTTGTTTTTTAGAGGGTTGTCTTGTTATTTGGAGGGATGTCTTGTTTTTTAGAGGGTTGTCTTGTAATTTAGATGGGATGTCTTGTTATTTACAGGGATGTCTTAATATTTAGCGGAATGTCTTGTTTATTAGAGGGATGTTTTAATATTTAGAGGGATGTCTTGTTATTTAGAGGGATGTCTTGTTATTTAGAGGGATGTCTTGTTTTTTAAAGGGTTGTCTTGTTATTTGGAGGGATGTCTTAATATTTAGAGGGATGTCTTAATATTTAGCGGAATGTCTAGTTTATTAGAGGGATGTCTTGTTATTTAGAGGGATGTCTTGTTATTTAGAGGGATGTCTTGTTTTTTAGAGGGTTGTCTTGTTATTTGGAGGGATGTCTTGTTTTTTAGAGGGTTGTCTTGTAATTTAGATGGGATGTCTTGTTATTTACAGGGATGTCTTAATATTTAGCGGAATGTCTTGTTTATTAGAGGGATGTCTTGCTATTTAGAGGGATGTCTTTTTATTTGGAGGGATGTCTTGTTATTTAGAGGGATGTCTTGTTATTTAGAGGAATTACTTGTTATTTAAAAGGGATGTTTTGTTATTTAGAGGGATGTCTTGTTATTTAGTGGGATGTCTTGTTATTTAGAGGGATGTCTTGTTATTTAGAGAGATGTCTTGTTATTTAAAGGGATGTCTTAATATTTAGAGGGATGTCTTGTTATTTAGAGGGATGTCTTAATATTTAGAGGGATGTCTTGTTATTTAGAGGGATGTCTTGTTATTTAGAGGGATGTCTTGTTTTTTAAGGGGTTGTCTTGTTATTTGGAGGGATGTCTTAATACTTAGAGGGATGTCTTGGTATTTAGAGGGATGTCTTGTTATTTAGAGGGATGTCTTAATATTTAGCGGAATGACTAGTTTATTAGAGGGATGTCTTGTTATTTAGAGGGATGTCTTGTTATTTAGAGGGATGTCTTGTTATTTAGAGGGATGTCTTGTTTTTTAGAGGGTTGTCTTGTTATTTGGAGGGATGTCTTGTTTTTTAGAGGGTTGTCTTGTAATTTAGATGGGATGTCTTGTTATTTAGAGGGATGTCTTGTTATTTACAGGTATGTCTTGTTATTTAGAGGGATGTCTTAATATTTAGAGGAATGTCTTGTTATATAGATGGATGTCTTGTTATTTAGAGGGATGTCTTGTTTTATAGAGGGTTATTTTGTTACTTGGAGGGATGTCTTGTTATTTAGAGGGATGTCTTGGTATTTGGAGGGATGTCTTGTTATTTAGAGGGATGTCTTGATATTTAGAGGGATGTCTTGTTTTTTAGAGATATGTCTTGTTATTTAGAGGGATGTCTTGTTATTTACAGGTATGTCTTGTTATTTAGAGGGATGTCTTAATATTTAGAGGGATGTCTTAATATTTAGAGGGATGTCTTGTTATTTAGAGGGATGTCTTGTTTTTTGAAGGGTTGTCTTGTTATTTGGAGGGATGTCTTAATATTTAGAGGGATGTCTTGGTATTTGGAGGGATGTCTTGTTATTTAGAGGGATGTCTTAATATTTAGCGGAATGTCTAATTTATTAGAGGGATGTCTTGTTCTTTAGAGGGATGTCTTGTTATTTAGAGGGATGTCTTGTTTTTTAGAGGGTTGTCTTGTTATTTGGAGGGATGTCTTGTTTTTTAGAGGGTTGTCTTGTAATTTAGATGGGATGTCTTGTTATTTACAGGGATGTCTTAATATTTAGCGGAATGTCTTGTTTATTAGAGGGATGTCTTGCTATTTAGAGGGATGTCTTTTTATTTGGAGGGATGTCTTGTTATTTAAAGGGATGTCTTGTTATTTAGAGGAATGTCTTGTTATTTAAAAGGGATGTCTTGTTATTTAGAGGGATGTCTTGTTATTTAGTGGGATGTCTTGTTATTTAGAGGGATGTCTTGTTATTTAAAGAGATGTCTTGTTATTTAAAGGGATGTCTTAATATTTAGAGGGATGTCTTGTTATTTAGAGGGATGTCTTAAAATTTAGAGGGATGTCTTGTTATTTGGAGGGATGTCTTAATATTTAGAGGGATGTCTTGTTATTTAGAGGGATGTCTTAATATTTAGAGGGATGTCTTGTTCTTTAGAGGGATGTCTTGTTATTTAGAGGGATGTCTTGTTTTTTAGAGGGTTGTCTTGTTATTTGGAGGGATGTCTTGTTTTTTAGAGGGTTGTCTTGTAATTTAGATGGGATGTCTTGTTATTTACAGGGATGTCTTAATATTTAGCGGAATGTCTTGTTTATTAGAGGGATGTCTTGCTATTTAGAGGGATGTCTTTTTATTTGGAGGGATGTCTTGTTATTTAGAGGGATGTCTTGTTATTTAGAGGAATGTCTTGTTATTAAAAGGGATGTCTTGTTATTTAGAGGGATACCTTGTTATTTAGTGGGATGTCTTGTTATTTAGAGTTATGTCTTGTTATTTAGAGAGATGTCTTGTTATTTAAAGGGATGTCTTAATATTTAGAGGGATGTCTTGTTATTTAGAGGGATGTCTTAATATTTAGCGGAATGTCTAGTTTATTAGAGGGATGTCTTGTTCTTTAGAGGGATGTCTTGTTATTTAGAGGGATGTCTTGTTTTTTAGAGGGTTGTCTTGTTATTTAGAGGGATGTCTTGTTTTTTAGAGGGTTGTCTTGTAATTTAGATGGGATGTCTTGTTATTTACAGGGATGTCTTGTTATTTAGAGAGATGTCTTGTTATTTAAAGGGATGTCTTAATATTTAGAGGGATGTCTTGTTATTTAGAGGGATGTCTTAATATTTAGAGGGATGTCTTAATATTTAGAGGGATGTCTTGTTATTAAGGGATGTCTTGTTTTTTGAAGGGTTGTCTTGTTATTTGGAGGGATGTCTTAATATTTAGAGGGATGTCTTGGTATTTGGAGGGATGTCTTGTTATTTAGAGGGATGTCTTAATATTTAGCGGAATGTCTAATTTATTAGAGGGATGTCTTGTTCTTTAGAGGGATGTCTTGTTATTTAGAGGGATGTCTTGTTTTTTAGAGGGTTGTCTTGTTATTTGGAGGGATGTCTTGTTTTTTAGAGGGTTGTCTTGTAATTTAGATGGGATGTCTTGTTATTTACAGGGATGTCTTAATATTTAGCGGAATGTCTTGTTTATTAGAGGGATGTCTTGCTATTTAGAGGGATGTCTTTTTATTTGGAGGTATGTCTTGTTATTTAAAGGGATGTCTTGTTATTTAGAGGAATGTCTTGTTATTTAAAAGGGATGTCTTGTTATTTAGAGGGATGTCTTGTTATTTAGTGGGATGTCTTGTTATTTAGAGGGATGTCTTGTTATTTAGAGAGATGTCTTGTTATTTAAAGGGATGTCTTAATATTTAGAGGGATGTCTTGTTATTTAGAGGGATGTCTTAAAATTTAGAGGGATGTCTTGTTATTTGGAGGGATGTCTTAATATTTAGAGGGATGTCTTGTTATTTAGAGGGATGTCTTAATATTTAGAGGGATGTCTTGTTCTTTAGAGGGATGTCTTGTTATTTAAAGGGATGTCTTGTTTTTTAGAGGGTTGTCTTGTTATTTGGAGGGATGTCTTGTTTTTTAGAGGGTTGTCTTGTAATTTAGATTGGATGTCTTGTTATTTACAGGGATGTCTTAATATTTAGCGGAATGTCTTGTTTATTAGAGGGATGTCTTGCTATTTAGAGGGATGTCTTTTTATTTGGAGGGATGTCTTGTTATTTAGAGGGATGTCTTGTTATTTAGAGGAATGTCTTGTTATTTAAAAGGGATGTCTTGTTATTTAGAGGGATGTCTTGTTATTTAGTGGGATGTCTTGTTATTTAGAGTTATGTCTTGTTATTTAGAGAGATGTCTTGTTATTTAAAGGGATGTCTTAATATTTAGAGGGATGTCTTGTTATTTAGAGGGATGTCTTGTTTTTTGAAGGGTTGTCTTGTTATTTGGAGGGATGTCTTAATATTTAGAGGGATGTCTTGGTATTTGGAGGGATGTCTTTTTATTTAGAGGGATGTCTTAATATTTAGCGGAATGTCTAGTTTATTAGAGGGATGTCTTGTTCTTTAGAGGGATGTCTTGTTATTTAGAGGGATGTCTTGTTTTTTAGAGGGTTGTCTTGTTATTTGGAGGGATGTCTTGTTTTTTAGAGGGTTGTCTTGTAATTTAGATGGGATGTTTTGTTATTTACAGGGATGTCTTAATATTTAGCGGAATGTCTTGTTTATTAGAGGGATGTCTTGCTATTTAGAGGGATGTCTTTTTATTTGGAGGGATGTCTTGTTATTTAGAGGGATGTCTTGTTATTTAGAGGGATGTCTTGATATTTAGAGGGATGTCTTGTTTTTTAGAGATATGTCTTGTTATTTAGAGGGATGTCTTGTTATTTACAGGTATGTCTTGTTATTTAGAGGGATGTCTTAATATTTAGCGGAATGTCTAATTTATTAGAGGGATGTCTTGTTCTTTAGAGGGATGTCTTGTTATTTAGAGGGATGTCTTGTTTTTTAGAGGGTTGTCTTGTTATTTGGAGGGATGTCTTGTTTTTTAGAGGGTTGTCTTGTAATTTAGATGGGATGTCTTGTTATTTACAGGGATGTCTTAATAATTAGCGGAATGTCTTGTTTATTAGAGGGATGTCTTGCTATTTAGAGGGATGTCTTTTTATTTGGAGGGATGTCTTGTTATTTAAAGGGATGTCTTGTTATTTAGAGGAATGTTTGTTATTTAAAAGGGATGTCTTGTTATTTAGAGGGATGTCTTGTTATTTAGTGGGATGTCTTGTTATTTAGAGGGATGTCTTGTTATTTAGAGAGATGTCTTGTTATTTAAAGGGATGTCTTAATATTTAGAGGGATGTCTTGTTATTTAGAGGGATGTCTTAAAATTTAGAGGGATGTCTTGTTATTTGGAGGGATGTCTTAATATTTAGAGGGATGTCTTGTTATTTAGAGGGATGTCTTAATATTTAGAGGGATGTCTTGTTCTTTAGAGGGATGTCTTGTTATTTAGAGGGATGTCTTGTTTTTTAGAGGGTTGTCTTGTTATTTGGAGGGATGTCTTGTTTTTTAGAGGGTTGTCTTGTAATTTAGATGGGATGTCTTGTTATTTACAGGGATGTCTTAATATTTAGCGGAATGTCTTGTTTATTAGAGGGATGTCTTGCTATTTAGAGGGATGTCTTTTTATTTGGAGGGATGTCTTGTTATTTAGAGGGATGTCTTGTTATTTAGAGGAATGTCTTGTTATTAAAAGGGATGTCTTGTTATTTAGAGGGATACCTTGTTATTTAGTGGGATGTCTTGTTATTTAGAGTTATGTCTTGTTATTTAGAGAGATGTCTTGTTATTTAAAGGGATGTCTTAATATTTAGAGGGATGTCTTGTTATTTAGAGGGATGTCTTGTTTTTTGAAGGGTTGTCTTGTTATTTGGAGGGATGTCTTAATATTTAGAGGGATGTCTTGGTATTTGGAGGGATGTCTTTTTATTTAGAGGGATGTCTTAATATTTAGCGGAATGTCTAGTTTATTAGAGGGATGTCTTGTTCTTTAGAGGGATGTCTTGTTATTTAGAGGGATGTCTTGTTTTTTAGAGGGTTGTCTTGTTATTTGGAGGGATGTCTTGTTTTTTAGAGGGTTGTCTTGTAATTTAGATGGGATGTTTTGTTATTTACAGGGATGTCTTAATATTTAGCGGAATGTCTTGTTTATTAGAGGGATGTCTTGCTATTTAGAGGGATGTCTTTTTATTTGGAGGGATGTCTTGTTATTTAGAGGGATGTCTTGTTATTTAGAGGGATGTCTTGATATTTAGAGGGATGTCTTGTTTTTTAGAGATATGTCTTGTTATTTAGAGGGATGTCTTGTTATTTACAGGTATGTCTTGTTATTTAGAGGGATGTCTTAATATTTAGAGGGATGTCTTAATATTTAGAGGGATGTCTTGTTATTTAGAGGGATGTCTTGTTTTTTGAAGGGTTGTCTTGTTTTTTGGAGGGATGTCTTAATATTTAGAGGGATGTCTTGGTATTTGGAGGGATGTCTTGTTATTTAGAGGGATGTCTTAATATTTAGCGGAATGTCTAATTTATTAGAGGGATGTCTTGTTCTTTAGAGGGATGTCTTGTTATTTAGAGGGATGTCTTGTTTTTTAGAGGGTTGTCTTGTTATTTGGAGGGATGTCTTGTTTTTTAGAGGGTTGTCTTGTAATTTAGATGGGATGTCTTGTTATTTACAGGGATGTCTTAATAATTAGCGGAATGTCTTGTTTATTAGAGGGATGTCTTGCTATTTAGAGGGATGTCTTTTTATTTGGAGGGATGTCTTGTTATTTAAAGGGATGTCTTGTTATTTAGAGGAATGTCTTGTTATTTAAAAGGGATGTCTTGTTATTTAGAGGGATGTCTTGTTATTTAGTGGGATGTCTTGTTATTTAGAGGGATGTCTTGTTATTTAGAGAGATGTCTTGTTATTTAAAGGGATGTCTTAATATTTAGAGGGATGTCTTGTTATTTAGAGGGATGTCTTAAAATTTAGAGGGATGTCTTGTTATTTGGAGGGATGTCTTAATATTTAGAGGGATGTCTTGTTATTTAGAGGGATGTCTTAATATTTAGAGGGATGTCTTGTTCTTTAGAGGGATGTCTTGTTATTTAGAGGGATGTCTTGTTTTTTAGAGGGTTGTCTTGTTATTTGGAGGGATGTCTTGTTTTTTAGAGGGTTGTCTTGTAATTTAGATGGGATGTCTTGTTATTTACAGGGATGTCTTAATATTTAGCGGAATGTCTTGTTTATTAGAGGGATGTCTTGCTATTTAGAGGGATGTCTTTTTATTTGGAGGGATGTCTTGTTATTTAGAGGGATGTCTTGTTATTTAGAGGAATGTCTTGTTATTAAAAGGGATGTCTTGTTATTTAGAGGGATACCTTGTTATTTAGTGGGATGTCTTGTTATTTAGAGTTATGTCTTGTTATTTAGAGAGATGTCTTGTTATTTAAAGGGATGTCTTAATATTTAGAGGGATGTCTTGTTATTTAGAGGGATGTCTTAATATTTAGCGGAATGTCTAGTTTATTAGAGGGATGTCTTGTTCTTTAGAGGGATGTTTTGTTATTTAGAGGGATGTCTTGTTTTTTAGAGGGTTGTCTTGTTATTTAGAGGGATGTCTTGTTTTTTAGAGGGTTGTCTTGTAATTTAGATGGGATGTCTTGTTATTTACAGGGATGTCTTGTTATTTAGAGAGATGTCTTGTTATTTAAAGGGATGTCTTAATATTTAGAGGGATGTCTTGTTATTTAGAGGGATGTCTTAATATTTAGAGGGATGTCTTAATATTTAGAGGGATGTCTTGTTATTTAGAGGGATGTCTTGTTTTTTGAAGGGTTGTCTTGTTATTTGGAGGGATGTCTTAATATTTAGAGGGATGTCTTGGTATTTGGAGGGATGTCTTGTTATTTAGAGGGATGTCTTAATATTTAGCGGAATGTCTAATTTATTAGAGGGATGTCTTGTTCTTTAGAGGGATGTCTTGTTATTTAGAGGGATGTCTTGTTTTTTAGAGGGTTGTCTTGTTATTTGGAGGGATGTCTTGTTTTTTAGAGGGTTGTCTTGTAATTTAGATGGGATGTCTTGTTATTTACAGGGATGTCTTAATATTTAGCGGAATGTCTTGTTTATTAGAGGGATGTCTTGCTATTTAGAGGGATGTCTTTTTATTTGGAGGGATGTCTTGTTATTTAAAGGGATGTCTTGTTATTTAGAGGAATGTCTTGTTATTTAAAAGGGATGTCTTGTTATTTAGAGGGATGTCTTGTTATTTAGTGGGATGTCTTGTTATTTAGAGGGATGTCTTGTTATTTAGAGAGATGTCTTGTTATTTAAAGGGATGTCTTAATATTTAGAGGGATGTCTTGTTATTTAGAGGGATGTCTTAAAATTTAGAGGGATGTCTTGTTATTTGGAGGGATGTCTTAATATTTAGAGGGATGTCTTGTTATTTAGAGGGATGTCTTAATATTTAGAGGGATGTCTTGTTCTTTAGAGGGATGTCTTGTTATTTAGAGGGATGTCTTGTTTTTTAGAGGGTTGTCTTGTTATTTGGAGGGATGTCTTGTTTTTTAGAGGGTTGTCTTGTAATTTAGATGGGATGTCTTGTTATTTACAGGGATGTCTTAATATTTAGCGGAATGTCTTGTTTATTAGAGGGATGTCTTGCTATTTAGAGGGATGTCTTTTTATTTGGAGGGATGTCTTGTTATTTAGAGGGATGTCTTGTTATTTAGAGGAATGTCTTGTTATTTAAAAGGGATGTCTTGTTATTTAGAGGGATGTCTTGTTATTTAGTGGGATGTCTTGTTATTTAGAGTTATGTCTTGTTATTTAGAGAGATGTCTTGTTATTTAAAGGGATGTCTTAATATTTAGAGGGATGTCTTGTTATTTAGAGGGATGTCTTGTTTTTTGAAGGGTTGTCTTGTTATTTGGAGGGATGTCTTAATATTTAGAGGGATGTCTTGGTATTTGGAGGGATGTCTTTTTATTTAGAGGGATGTCTTAATATTTAGCGGAATGTCTAGATTATTAGAGGGATGTCTTGTTCTTTAGAGGGATGTCTTGTTATTTAGAGGGATGTCTTGTTTTTTAGAGGGTTGTCTTGTTATTTGGAGGGATGTCTTGTTTTTTAGAGGGTTGTCTTGTAATTTAGATGGGATGTCTTGTTATTTACAGGGATGTCTTAATATTTAGCGGAATGTCTTGTTTATTAGAGGGATGTCTTGCTATTTAGAGGGATGTCTTTTTATTTGGAGGGATGTCTTGTTATTTAGAGGGATGTCTTGTTCTTTAGAGGGATGTCTTGTTATTTAGAGGAATGTCTTGTTATTTAAAAGGGATGTCTTGTTATTTAGAGGGATGTCTTGTTATTTAGTGGGATGTCTTGTTATTTAGAGGGATGTCTTGTTATTTAGAGAGATGTCTTGTTATTTAAAAGGGATGTCTTGTTATTTAGAGGGATGTCTTGTTATTTAGTGGGATGTCTTGTTATTTAGAGAGTCGTCTTGTTATTTAAAGGGAGTTCTTAATATTTAGAGGGATGTCTTGTTATTTAGAGGGATGTCTTAATATTTAGAGGGATGTCTTGTTATTTGGAGGGATGTTTTAATATTTAGAGGGATGTCTTGTTATTTAGAGGGATGTCTTGTTATTTAGAGGGATGTCTTGTTTTTTAAAGGGTTGTCTTGTTATTTGGAGGGATGTCTTAATATTTAGAGGGATGTCTTAATATTTAGCGGAATGTCTAGTTTATTAGAGGGTTGTCTTGTTATTTAGAGGGATGTTTTGTTATTTAGAGGGATGTCTTGTTTTTTAGAGGGTTGTCTTGTTATTTGGAGGGATGTCATGTTTTTTAGAGGGTTGTCTTGTAATTTAGATGGGATGTCTTGTTATTTACAGGGATGTCTTAATATTTAGCGGAATGTCTTGTTTATTAGAGGGATGTCTTGCTATTTAGAGGGATGTCTTTTTATTTGGAGGGATGTCTTGTTATTTAGAGGGATGTCTTGTTATTTAGAGGAATGTCTTGTTATTTAAAAGGGATGTTTTGTTATTTAGAGGGATGTCTTGTTATTTAGTGGGATGTCTTGTTATTTAGAGGGATGTCTTGTTATTTAGAGAGATGTCTTGTTATTTAAAAGGGATGTCTTAATATTTAGAGGGATGTCTTGTTATTTAGAGGGATGTCTTAATATTTAGAGGGATGTCTTGTTATTTAGAGGGATGTCTTGTTATTTAGAGGGATGTCTTGTTTTTTAAGGGG
Source organism: Macrosteles quadrilineatus (assembly GCF_028750875.1). Classification (NCBI taxonomy): domain Eukaryota; kingdom Metazoa; phylum Arthropoda; class Insecta; order Hemiptera; family Cicadellidae; genus Macrosteles; species Macrosteles quadrilineatus. The sequence goes on from NW_026542602.1 coordinate 4,220,415, forward strand.
TTGTCTTGTTATTTGGAGGGATGTCTTAATATTTAGAGGGATGTCTTGGTATTTAGAGGGATGTCTTGTTATTTAGAGGGATGTCTTAATATTTAGCGGAATGACTAGTTTATTAGAGGGATGTCTTGTTATTTAGAGGGATGTCTTGTTATTTAGAGGGATGTCTTGTTTTTTAGAGGGTTGTCTTGTTATTTGGAGGGATGTCTTGTTTTTTAGCGGGTTGTCTTGTAATTTAGATGGGATGTCTTGTTATTTAGAGGGATGTCTTGTTATTTACAGGTATGTCTTGTTATTTAGAGGGATGTCTTAATATTTAGAGGAATGTCTTGTTATATAGATGGATGTCTTGTTATTTAGAGGGATGTCTTGTTTTTTAGAGGGTTATTTTGTTACTTGGAGGGATGTCTTGTTATTTAGAGGGATGTCTTGGTATTTGGAGGGATGTCTTGTTATTTAGAGGGATGTCTTGATATTTAGAGGGATGTCTTGTTTTTTAGAGATATGTCTTGTTATTTAGAGGGATTTTTTGTTTTTTAGAGGGTTGTCTTGTTATTTGAAGGGATGTCTTGTTATTTAGAGGGATGTCTTGTTTTTTAAAGGGTTGTCTTGTTATTTGGAGGGATGTCTTAATATTTAGAGGGATGTCTTGTTATTTAGAGGGATGTCTTAATATTTAGAGGGATGTCTTGTTATTTGGAGGGATGATTTAATATTTAGAGGGATGTCTTGTTATTTAGAGGGATGTCTTGTTATTTAGAGGGATGTCTTGTTTTTTAAAGGGTTGTCTTGTTATTTGGAGGGATGTCTTAATATTTAGAGGGATGTCTTAATATTTAGCGGAATGTCTAGTTTATTAGAGGGATGTCTTGTTATTTAGAGGGATGTCTTGTTATTTAGAGGGATGTCTTGTTTTTTAGAGGGTTGTCTTGTTATTTGGAGGGATGTCTTGTTATTTAGAGGGATGTCTTGTATATTAGATGGGATGTCTTGTTATTTAGAGGGATAAATAACAATAATAATTTGAGTTGTGATTTTATTTGGAGGGATGTCTTGTTATTTATAGGGATGTCTTGTTATTTAGAGGAATGTCTTGTTATTTAAAAGGGATGTCTTGCTATTTAGAGGGACGTCTTGTTATTTAGTGGGATGTCTTGTTATTTAGAGGGATGTCTTGTTATTTAGAGAGATGTCTTGTTATTTAAAGGGATGTCTTAATATTTAGAGGGATGTCTTGTTATTTAGAGGGATGTCTTAATATTTAGAGGGATGTCTTGTAATTTGGAGGGATGTCTGAATATTTAGAGGGATGTCTTGTTATTTAGAGGGATGTCTTGTTATTTAGAGGGATGTCTTGTTTTTTGAAGGGTTGTCTTGTTATTTGGAGGGATGTCTTAATATTTAGAGGGATGTCTTGGTATTTGGAGGGATGTCTTGTTATTTAGAGGGATGTCTTAAAATTTAGCGGAATGTCTAGTTTATTAGAGGGATGTCTTGTTCTTTAGAGGGATGTCTTGTTATTTAGAGGGATGTCTTGTTTTTTAGAGGGTTGTCTTGTTATTTGGAGGGATGTCTTGTTTTTTAGAGGGTTGTCTTGTAATTTAGATGGGATGTCTTGTTATTTACAGGGATGTCTTGTTATTTAGAGAGATGTCTTGTTATTTAAAGGGATGTCTTAATATTTAGAGGGATGTCTTGTTATTTAGAGGGATGTCTTAATATTTAGAGGGATGTCTTAATATTTAGAGGGATGTCTTGTTATTTAGAGGGATGTCTTGTTTTTTGAAGGGTTGTCTTGTTATTTGGAGGGATGTCTTAATATTTAGAGGGATGTCTTGGTATTTGGAGGGATGTCTTGTTATTTAGAGGGATGTCTTAATATTTAGCGGAATGTCTAATTTATTAGAGGGATGTCTTGTTCTTTAGAGGGATGTCTTGTTATTTAGAAGGATGTCTTGTTTTTTAGAGGGTTGTCTTGTTATTTGGAGGGATGTCTTGTTTTTTAGAGGGTTGTCTTGTAATTTAGATGGGATGTCTTGTTATTTACAGGGATGTCTTAATATTTAGCGGAATGTCTTGTTTATTAGAGGGATGTCTTGCTATTTAGAGGGATGTGTTTTTATTTGGAGGGATGTCTTGTTATTTAAAGGGATGTCTTGTTATTTAGAGGAATGTCTTGTTATTTAAAAGGGATGTCTTGTTATTTAGAGGGATGTCTTGTTATTTAGTGGGATGTCTTGTTATTTAGAGGGATGTCTTGTTATTTAGAGAGATGTCTTGTTATTTAAAGGGATGTCTTAATATTTAGAGGGATGTCTTGTTATTTAGAGGGATGTCTTAAAATTTAGAGGGATGTCTTGTTATTTGGAGGGATGTCTTAATATTTAGAGGGATGTCTTGTTATTTAGAGGGATGTCTTAATATTTAGAGGGATGTCTTGTTCTTTAGAGGGATGTCTTGTTATTTAGAGGGATGTCTTGTTTTTTAGAGGGTTGTCTTGTTATTTGGAGGGATGTCTTGTTTTTTAGAGGGTTGTCTTGTAATTTAGATGGGATGTCTTGTTATTTACAGGGATGTCTTAATATTTAGCGGAATGTCTTGTTTATTAGAGGGATGTCTTGCTATTTAGAGGGATGTCTTTTTATTTGGAGGGATGTCTTGTTATTTAGAGGGATGTCTTGTTATTTAGAGGAATGTCTTGTTATTTAAAAGGGATGTCTTGTTATTTAGAGGGATGTCTTGTTATTTAGTGGGATGTCTTGTTATTTAGAGTTATGTCTTGTTATTTAGAGAGATGTCTTGTTATTTAAAGGGATGTCTTAATATTTAGAGGGATGTCTTGTTATTTAGAGGGATGTCTTAAGATTTAGAGGGATGTCTTGTTATTTGGAGGGATGTCTTAATATTTAGAGGGATGTCTTGTTATTTAGAGGGATGTCTTAATATTTAGAGGGATGTCTTGTTCTTTAGAGGGATGTCTTGTTATTTAGAGGGATGTCTTGTTTTTTAGAGGGTTGTCTTGTTATTTGGAGGGATGTCTTGTTTTTTAGAGGGTTGTCTTGTAATTTAGATGGGATGTCTTGTTATTTACAGGGATGTCTTAATATTTAGCGGAATGTCTTGTTTATTAGAGGGATGTCTTGCTATTTAGAGGTTTGTCTTTTTATTTGGAGGGATGTCTTGTTATTTAGAGGAATGTCTTGTTATTTAAAAGGGATGTCTTGTTATTGAGAGGGATGTCTTGTTATTTAGTGGGATGTCTTGTTATTTAGAGGGATGTCTTGTTATTTAGAGAGATGTCTTGTTATTTAAAGGGATGTCTTAATATTTAAAGGGATGTCTTGTTATTTAGAGGGATGTCTTAATATTTAGAGGGATGTCTTGTTATTTAGAGGGATGTCTTGTTATTTAGAGGGATGTCTTGTTTTTTAAAGGGTTGTCTTGTTATTTGGAGGGATGTCTTAATATTTAGAGATATGTCTTGGTATTTAGAGGGATGTCATGTTATTTAGAGGGATGTCTTAATATTTAGCGGAATGTCTAGTTTATTAGAGGGATGTCTTGTTATTTAGAGGGATGTCTTGTTATTTAGAGGGATGTCTTGTTTTTTAGAGGGTTGTCTTGTTATTTGGAGGGATGTCTTGTTTTTTAGAGGGTTGTCTTGTAATTTAGATGGGATGTCTTGTTATTTAGAGGGTGTCTTGTTATTTACAGGTATGTCTTGTTATTTAGAGGGATGTCTTAATATTTAGAGGAATGTCTTGTTATATAGATGGATGTCTTGTTATTTAGAGGGATGTCTTGTTTTTTAGAGGGTTATTTTGTTACTTGGAGGGATGTCTTGTTATTTAGAGGGATGTCTTGGTATTTGGAGGGATGTCTTGTTATTTAGAGGGATGTCTTGATATTTAGAGGGATGTCTTGTTTTTTAGAGATATGTCTTGTTATTTAGAGGGATTTTTAGTTTTTTAAAGGGTTGTCTTGTTATTTGGAGGGATGTCTTGTTATTTAGATTGATGTCTTAATATTTAGAGGGATGTCTTGTTTTTTAGAGGGATGTCTTGTTATTTAGAGGGATGTTTTGTTATTTAGAGGGATGTCTTGTTATTTAGAGGGATGTCTTGGTATTTGGAGGGATGTCTCGTTATTTAGAGGGATGTCTTTTTATTTAGAGGGATGTCTTGTTATTTAGAGGGATGTCTTGTTATTTAGAGGGATGTCTTGTTTTTTAAAGGGTTGTCTTGTTTTTTGGAGGGATGTCTTAATATTTAGAGGGATGTCTTGGTATTTAAAAGGATGTCTTGTTATTTAGAGGGATGTCTTAATATTTAGCGGAATGTCTAGTTTATTAGAGGGATGTCTTGTTATTTAGAGGGATGTCTTGTTATTTAGAGGGATGCCTTGTTATTTAGAGGAATGTCTTGTTATTTAAAAGGGATGTCTTGTTATTGAGAGGGATGTCTTGTTATTTAGAGGGATGTCTTGTTATTTAGAGGGATGTCTTGTTTTTTAGAGGGTTGTCTTGTTATTTGGAGGGATGTCTTGTTTTTTAGAGGGTTGTCTTGTAATTTAGATGGGATGTCTTGTTATTTACAGGGATGTCTTAATATTTAGCGGAATGTCTTGTTTATTAGAGGGATGTCTTGCTATTTAGAGGGATGTGTTTTTATTTGGAGAAATGTCTTGTTATTTAAAGGGATGTCTTGTTATTTAGAGGAATGTCTTGTTATTTAAAAGGGATGTCTTGTTATTTAGAGGGATGTCTTGTTATTTAGTGGGATGTCTTGTTATTTAGAGGGATGTCTTGTTATTTAAAGGGATGTCTTAATATTTAGAGGGATGTCTTGTTATTTAGAGGGATGTCTTAAAATTTAGAGGGATGTCTTGTTATTTGGAGGGATGTCTTAATATTTAGAGGGATGTCTTGTTATTTAGAGGGATGTCTTAATATTTAGAGGAATGTCTTGTTATTTAAAAGGGATGTCTTGTTATTTAGAGGGATGTCTTGTTGTTTAGTGGGATGTCTTGTTATTTAGAGTTATGTCTTGTTATTTAGAGAGATGTCTTGTTATTTAAAGGGATGTCTTAATATTTAGAGGGATGTCTTGTTATTTAGAGGGATGTCTTAATATTTAGAGGGATGTCTTGTTATTTGGAGGGATGTCTTGTTATTTAGAGGGATGCCTTGTTATTTAGAGGAATGTCTTGTTATTTAAAAGGGATGTCTTGTTATTGAGAGGGATGTCTTGTTCTTTAGAGGGATGTCTTGTTATTTAGAGGGATGTCTTGTTTTTTAGAGGGTTGTCTTGTTATTTGGAGGGATGTCTTGTTTTTTAGAGGGTTGTCTTGTAATTTAGATGGGATGTCTTGTTATTTACAGGGATGTCTTAATATTTAGCGGAATGTCTTGTTTATTAGAGGGATGTCTTGCTATTTAGAGGGATGTCTTTTTATTTGGAGGGATGTCTTGTTATTTAGAGGGATGTCTTGTTATTTAGAGGAATGTCTTGTTATTTAAAAGGGATGTCTTGTTATTTAGAGGGATGTCTTGTTGTTTAGTGGGATGTCTTGTTATTTAGAGTTATGTCTTGTTATTTAGAGAGATGTCTTGTTATTTAAAGGGATGTCTTAATATTTAGAGGGATGTCTTGTTATTTAGAGGGATGTCTTAATATTTAGAGGGATGTCTTGTTATTTGGAGGGATGTCTTAATATTTAGAGGGATGTCTTGTTATTTAGAGGGATGTCTTAATATTTAGAGGGATGTCTTGTTCTTTAGAGGGATGTCTTGTTATTTAGAGGGATGTCTTGTTTTTTAGAGGGTTGTCTTGTTATTTGGAGGGATGTCTTGTTTTTAGAGGGTTGTCTTGTAATTTAGATGGGATGTCTTGTTATTTACAGGGATGTCTTAATATTTAGCGGAATGTCTTGTTTATTAGAGGGATGTCTTGCTATTTAGAGGTTTGTCTTTTTATTTGGAGGGATGTCTTGTTATTTAGAGGGATGTCTTGTTATTTAGAGGAATGTCTTGTTATTTAAAAGGGATGTCTTGTTATTGAGAGGGATGTCTTGTTATTTAGTGGGATGTCTTGTTATTTAGAGGGATGTCTTGTTATTTAGAGAGATGTCTTGTTATTTAAAGGGATGTCTTAATATTTAAAGGGATGTCTTGTTATTTAGAGGGATGTCTTAATATTTAGAGGGATGTCTTGTTATTTAGAGGGATGTCTTGTTATTTAGAGGGATGTCTTGTTTTTTAAAGGGTTGTCTTGTTATTTGGAGGGATGTCTTAATATTTAGAGAGATGTCTTGGTATTTAGAGGGATGTCATGTTATTTAGAGGGATGTCTTAATATTTAGCGGAATGTCTAGTTTATTAGAGGGATGTCTTGTTATTTAGAGGGATGTCTTGTTATTTAGAGGGATGTCTTGTTTTTTAGAGGGTTGTCTTGTTATTTGGAGGGATGTCTTGTTTTTTAGAGGGTTGTCTTGTAATTTAGATGGGATGTCTTGTTATTTAGAGGGTGTCTTGTTATTTACAGGTATGTCTTGTTATTTAGAGGGATGTCTTAATATTTAGAGGAATGTCTTGTTATATAGATGGATGTCTTGTTATTTAGAGGGATGTCTTGTTTTTTAGAGGGTTATTTTGTTACTTGGAGGGATGTCTTGTTATTTAGAGGGATGTCTTGGTATTTGGAGGGATGTCTTGTTATTTAGAGGGATGTCTTGATATTTAGAGGGATGTCTTGTTTTTTAGAGATATGTCTTGTTATTTAGAGGGATTTTTAGTTTTTTAAAGGGTTGTCTTGTTATTTGGAGGGATGTCTTGTTATTTAGATTGATGTCTTAATATTTAGAGGGATGTCTTGTTTTTTGGAGGGATGTCTTGTTATTTAGAGGGATGTTTTGTTATTTAGAGGGATGTCTTGTTATTTAGAGGGATGTCTTGTTATTTAGAGGGATGTCTTGTTATTTAGAGGGATGTCTTGTTATTTGAAGGGATGTCTTAATATTTAGAGAGATGTCTTGTTATGTAGAGGGATGTCTTGTTATTTATAGGGATGTCTTGTTATTTAGAGGGATGTCTTCATATTTGGAGGGATGTCTTGTTATTTAGAGGGATGTCTTGTTATTTGGAGGGATGCTTGTTATTAAGAGGGATGTCTTATAATTTAGAGGGATGTCTTGTTATTTGGAGGTATGTCTTGTAATTTAGAGGGATGTCTTGTTATTTAGAGGGATGTCTTGGTATTTGGAGGGATGTCTCGTTATTTAGAGGGATGTCTTTTTATTTAGAGGGATGTCTTGTTATTTAGAGGGATGTCTTGTTATTTAGAGGGATGTCTTGTTTTTTAAAGGGTTGTCTTGTTTTTTGGAGGGATGTCTTAATATTTAGAGGGATGTCTTGGTATTTAAAAGGATGTCTTGTTATTTAGAGGGATGTCTTAATATTTAGCGGAATGTCTAGTTTATTAGAGGGATGTCTTGTTATTTAGAGGGATGTCTTGTTATTTAGAGGGATGTCTTGTTTTTTAGAGGGTTGTCTTGTTATTTGGAGGGATGTCTTGTTTTTTAGAGGGTTGTCTTGTAATTTAAATGGGATGTCTTGTTATTTAGAGGGATGTCTTGTTATTTACAGGTATGTCTTGTTATTTAGAGGGATGTCTTAATATTTAGAGGAATGTCTTGTTATATAGATGGATGTCTTGTTATTTAGAGGGATGTCTTGTTTTTTAGAGGGTTATTTTGTTACTTGGAGGGATGTCTTGTTATTTAGAGGGATGTCTTGGTATTTGGAGAAATGTCTTGTTATTTAGAGGGATGTCTTGATATTTAGAGGGATGTCTTGTTTTTTAGAGATATGTCTTGTTATTTAGAGGGATTTTTTGTTTTTTAGAGGGTTGTCTTGTTATTTGAAGGGATGTCTTGTTATTTAGAGGGATGTCTTGTTATTTAGTGGGATGTCTTGTTATTTAGAGGGATGTCTTGTTATTTAGATAGATGTCTTGTTATTTAAAAGGGATGTCTTGTTATTTAGAGGGATGTCTTGTTATTTAGTGGGATGTCTTGTTTTTTTAGAGGGATGTCTTGTTATTTAGAGAGATGTCTTGTTATTTAAAGGGATGTCTTAATATTTAGAGGGATGTCTTGTTATTCAGAGGGATGTCTTAATATTTAGAGGGATGTCTTGTTATTTGGAGGGATGTTTTAATATTTAGAGGGATGTCTTGTTATTTAGAGGGATGTCTTGTTATTTAGAGGGATGTCTTGTTTTTTAAAGGGTTGTCTCGTTATTTGGAGGGATGTCTTAGTATTTAGAGGGATGTCTTAATATTTAGCGGAATGTCTAGTTTATTAGAGGGATGTCTTGTTATTTAGAGGGATGTCTTGTTATTTAGAGGGATGTCTTGTTTTTTAGAGGGTTGTCTTGTTATTTGGAGGGATGTCTTGTTTTTTAGAGGGTAGTCTTGTAATTTAGATGGGATGTCTTGTTATTTACAGGGATGTCTTAATATTTAGCGGAATGTCTTGTTTATTAGAGGGATGTCTTGCTATTTAGAGGGATGTCTTTTTATTTGGAGGGATGTCTTGTTATTTAGAGGGATGTCTTGTTATTTAGAGGAATGTCTTGTTATTTAAAAGGGATGTTTTGTTATTTAGAGGGATGTCTTGTTATTTAGTGGGATGTCTTGTTATTTAGAGGGATGTCTTGTTATTTAGAGAGATGTCTTGTTATTTAAAGGGATGTCTTAATATTTAGAGGGATGTCTTGTTATTTAGAGGGATGTCTTAATATTTAGAGGGATGTCTTGTTATTTAGAGGGATGTCTTGTTATTTAGAGGGATGTCTTGTTTTTTAAAGGGTTGTCTTGTTATTTGGAGGGATGTCTTAATATTTAGAGGGATGTCTTGGTATTTAGAGGGATGTCTTGTTATTTAGAGGGATGTCTTAATATTTAGCGGAATGACTAGTTTATTAGAGGGATGTCTTGTTATTTAGAGGGATGTCTTGTTATTAAGAGGGATGTCTTGTTTTTTAGAGGGTTGTCTTGTTATTTGGAGGCATGTCTTGTTTTTTAGAGGGTTGTCTTGTAATTTAGATGGGATGTCTTGTTATTTAGAGGGATGTCTTGTTATTTACAGGTATGTCTTGTTATTTAGAGGGATGTCTTAATATTTAGAGGAATGTCTTGTTATATAGATGGATGTCTTGTTATTTAGAGGGATGTCTTGTTTTTTAGAGGGTTATTTTGTTACTTGGAGGGATGTCTTGTTATTTAGAGGGATGTCTTGGTATTTGGAGGGATGTCTTGTTATTTGGAGGGATGTCTTGATATTTAGAGGGATGTCTTGTTTTTTAGAGATATGTCTTATTATTTAGAGGGATTTTTTGTTTTTTAGAGGGTTGTCTTGTTATTTGAAGGGATGTCTTGTTATTTAGAGGGATGTCTTGTTTTTTAAAGGGTTGTCTTGTTATTTGGAGGGATGTCTTAATATTTAGAGGGATGTCTTGTTATTTAGAGGGATGTCTTAATATTTAGAGGGATGTCTTGTTATTTGCAGGGATGATTTAATATTTAGAGGGATGTCTTGTTATTTAGAGGGATGTCTTGTTATTTAGAGGGATGTCTTGTTTTTTAAAGGGTTGTCCTGTTATTTGGAGGGATGTCTTAATATTTAGAGGGATGTCTTAATATTTAGCGGAATGTCTAGTTTATTAGAGGGATGTCTTGTTATTTAGAGGGATGTCTTGTTATTTAGAGGGATGTCTTGTTTTTTAGAGGGTTGTCTTGTTATTTGGAGGGATGTCTTGTTATTTAGAGGGATGTCTTGTATATTAGATGGGATGTCTTGTTATTTAGAGGTATAAATAACAATAATAATTTGAGTTGTGATTTTATTTGGAGGGATGTCTTGTTATTTAGAGGGATGTCTTGTTATTTAGAGGAATGTCTTGTTATTTAAAAGGGATGTCTTGCTATGTAGAGGGACGTCTTGTTATTTAGTGGGATGTCTTGTTATTTAGAGGGATGTCTTGTTATTTAGAGAGATGTCTTGTTATTTAAAGGGATGTCTTAATATTTAGAGGGATGTCTTGTTATTTAGAGGGATGTCTTAATATTTAGAGGGATGTCTTGTAATTTGGAGGGATGTCTGAATATTTAGAGGGATGTCTTGTTATTTAGAGGGATGTCTTGTTATTTAGAGGGATGTCTTGTTTTTTGAAGGGTTGTCTTGTTATTTGGAGGGATGTCTTAATATTTTGAGGGATGTCTTGGTATTTGGAGGGATGTCTTGTTATTTAGAGAGATGTCTTGTTATTTAAAGGGATGTCTTAATATTTAGAGGGATGTCTTGTTATTTAGAGGGATGTCTTAATATTTAGCGGAATGTCTAGTTTATTAGAGGGATGTCTTGTTCTTTAGAGGGATGTCTTGTTATTTAGAGGGATGTCTTGTTTTTTAGAGGGTTGTCTTGTTATTTAGAGGGATGTCTTGTTTTTTAGAGGGTTGTCTTGTAATTTAGATGGGATGTCTTGTTATTTACAGGGATGTCTTGTTATTTAGAGAGATGTCTTGTTATTTAAAGGGATGTCTTAATATTTAGAGGGATGTCTTGTTATTTATAGGGATGTCTTAATATTTAGAGGGATGTCTTAATATTTAGAGGGATGTCTTGTTATTTAGAGGGATGTCTTGTTTTTTGAAGGGTTGTCTTGTTATTTGGAGGGATGTCTTAATATTTAGAGGGATGTCTTGGTATTTGGAGGGATGTCTTGTTATTTAGAGGGATGTCTTAATATTTAGCGGAATGTCTAATTTATTAGAGGGATGTCTTGTTCTTTAGAGGGATGTCTTGTTATTTAGAGGGATGTCTTGTTTTTTAGAGGGTTGTCTTGTTATTTGGAGGGATGTCTTGTTTTTTAGAGGGTTGTCTTGTAATTTAGATGGGAAGTCTTGTTATTTACAGGGATGTCTTAATATTTAGCGGAATGTCTTGTTTATTAGAGGGATGTCTTGCTATTTAGAGGGATGTCTTTTTATTTGGAGGGATGTCTTGTTATTTAGAGGGATGTCTTGTTATTTAGAGGAATGTCTTGTTATTTAAAAGGGATGTCTTGTTATTTAGAGGGATGTCTTGTTATTTAGTGGGATGTCTTGTTATTTAGAGTTATGTCTTGTTATTTAGAGAGATGTCTTGTTATTTAAAGGGATGTCTTAATATTTAGAGGGATGTCTTGTTATTTAGAGGGATGTCTTAATATTTAGAGGGATGTCTTGTTATTTGGAGGGATGTCTTAATATTTAGAGGGATGTCTTGTTATTTAGAGGGATGTCTTAATATTTAGAGGGATGTCTTGTTCTTTAGAGGGATGTCTTGTTATTTAGAGGGATGTCTTGTTTTTTAGAGGGTTGTCTTGTTATTTGGAGAGATGTCTTGTTTTTTAGAGGGTTGTCTTGTAATTTAGATGGGATGTCTTGTTATTTACAGGGATGTCTTAATATTTAGCGGAATGTCTTGTTTATTAGAGGGATGTCTTGCTATTTAGAGGTTTGTCTTTTTATTTGGAGGGATGTCTTGTTATTTAGAGGGATGTCTTGTTATTTAGAGGAATGTCTTGTTATTTAAAAGGGATGTCTTGTTATTTAGAGGGATGTCTTGTTATTTAGTGGGATGTCTTGTTATTTAGAGGGATGTCTTGTTATTTAGAGAGATGTCTTGTTATTTAAAGGGATGTCTTAATATTTAGAGGGATGTCTTGTTATTTAGAGGGATGTCTTAATATTTAGAGGGATGTCTTGTTATTTAGAGGGATGTCTTGTTATTTAGAGGGATGTCTTGTTTTTTAAAGGGTTGTCTTGTTATTTGGAGGGATGTCTTAATATTTAGAGGGATGTCTTGGTATTTAGAGGGATGTCATGTTATTTAGAGGGATGTCTTAATATTTAGCGGAATGTCTAGTTTATTAGAGGGATGTCTTGTTATTTAGAGGGATGTCTTGTTATTTAGAGGGATGTCTTGTTATTTAGAGGGATGTCTTGGTATTTGGAGGGATGTCTCGTTATTTAGAGGGTTGTCTTGTAATTTAGATGGGATGTCTTGTTATTTAGAGGGATGTCTTGTTATTTACAGGTATGTCTTGTTATTTAGAGGGATGTCTTAATATTTAGAGGAATGTCTTGTTATATAGATGGATGTCTTGTTATTTAGAGGGATGTCTTGTTTTTTAGAGGGTTATTTTTTTACTTGGAGGGATGTCTTGTTATTTAGAGGGATGTCTTGGTATTTGGAGGGATGTCTTGTTATTTAGAGGGATGTCTTGATATTTAGAGGGATGTCTTGTTTTTTAGAGATATGTCTTGTTATTTAGAGGGATTTTTTGTTTTTTAGAGGGTTGTCTTGTTATTTGGAGGGATGTCTTGTTATTTAGATTGATGTCTTAATATTTAGAGGGATGTCTTGTTTTTTAGAGGGATGTCTTGTTATTTAGAGGGATGTTTTGTTATTTAGAGGGATGTCTTGTTATTTAGAGGGATGTCTTGTTATTTAGAGGGATGTCTTGTTATTTAGAGGGATGTCTTGTTATTTGAAGGGATGTCTTAATATTTAGAGAGATGTCTTGTTATTTAGAGGGATGTCTTGTTATTTAGAGGGATGTCTTGTTATTTAGAGGGATGTCTTCATATTTGGAGGGATGTCTTGTTATTTAGAGGGATGTCTTGTTATTTGGAGGGATGCTTGTTATTAAGAGGGATGTCTTATAATTTAGAGGGATGTCTTGTTATTTGGAGGTATGTCTTGTTATTTAGAGGGATGTCTTGTTATTTAGAGGGATGTCTTGGTATTTGGAGGGATGTCTCGTTATTTAGAGGGATGTCTTTTTATTTAGAGGGATGTCTTGTTATTTAGAGGCATCTCTTGTTATTTAGAGGGATGTCTTGTTTTTTAAAGGGTTGTCTTGTTTTTTGGAGGGATGTCTTAATATTTAGGGGGATGTCTTGGTATTTAAAAGGATGTCTTGTTATTTAGAGGGATGTCTTAATATTTAGCGGAATGTCTAGTTTTTTAGAGGGATGTCTTGTTATTTAGAGGGATGTCTTGTTATTTAGAGGGATGTCTTGTTTTTTAGAGGGTTGTCTTGTTATTTGGAGGGATGTCTTGTTTTTTAGAGGGTTGTCTTGTAATTTAAATGGGATGTCTTGTTATTTAGAGGGATGTCTTGTTATTTACAGGTATGTCTTGTTATTTAGAGGGATGTCTTAATATTTAGAGGAATGTCTTGTTATATAGATGGATGTCTTGTTATTTAGAGGGATGTCTTGTTTTTTAGAGGGTTATTTTGTTACTTGGAGGGATGTCTTGTTATTTAGAGGGATGTCTTGGTATTTGAAAAGATGTCTTGTTATTTAGAGGGATGTCTTGATATTTAGAGGGATGTCTTGTTTTTTAGAGATATGTCTTGTTATTTAGAGGGATTTTTTGTTTTTTAGAGGGATGTCTTGTTCTTTAGAGGGATGTCTTGTTATTTAGAGGGATGTCTTGTTTTTTTGAGGGTTGTCTTGTTATTTGGAGGGATGTCTTGTTTTTTAGAGGGTTGTCTTGTAATTTAGATGGGATGTCTTGTTATTTACAGGGATGTCTTGTTATTTAGAGAGATGTCTTGTTATTTAAAGGGATGTCTTAATATTTAGAGGGATGTCTTGTTATTTAGAGGGATGTCTTAATATTTAGAGGGATGTCTTAATATTTAGAGGGATGTCTTGTTATTTAGAGGGATGTCTTGTTTTTTTGAGGGTTGTCTTGTTATTTAGAGGGATGTCTTGGTATTTGGAGGGATGTCTTGTTATTTAGAGGGATGTCTTAATATTTAGCGGAATGTCTAATTTATTAGAGGGATGTCTTGTTCTTTAGAGGGATGTCTTGTTATTTAGAGGGATGTCTTGTTTTTTAGAGGGTTGTCTTGTTATTTGGAGGGATGTCTTGTTTTTTAGAGGGTTGTCTTGTAATTTAGATGGGATGTCTTGTTATTTACAGGGATGTCTTAATATTTAGCGGAATGTCTTGTTTATTAGAGGGATGTCTTGCTATTTAGAGGGATGTCTTTTTATTTGGAGGGATGTCTTGTTATTTAGAGGGATGTCTTGTTATTTAGAGGAATGTCTTGTTATTTAAAAGGGATGTCTTGTTATTTAGAGGGATGTCTTGTTATTTAGTGGGATGTCTTGTTATTTAGAGTTATGTCTTGTTATTTAGAGAGATGTCTTGTTATTTAAAGGGATGTCTTAATATTTAGAGGGATGTCTTGTTATTTAGAGGGATGTCTTAATATTTAGAGGGATGTCTTGTTATTTGGAGGGATGTCTTAATATTTAGAGGGATGTCTTGTTATTTAGAGGGATGTCTTAATATTTAGAGGGATGTCTTGTTCTTTAGAGGGATGTCTTGTTATTTAGAGGAATGTCTTGTTTTTAAGAGGGTTGTCTTGTTATTTGGAGGGATGTCTTGTTTTTTAGAGGGTTGTCTTGTAATTTAGATGGGATGTCTTGTTATTTACAGGGATGTCTTAATATTTAGCGGAATGTCTTGTTTATTAGAGGGATGTCTTGCTATTTAGAGGTTTGTCTTTTTATTTGGAGGGATGTCTTGTTATTTAGAGGGATGTCTTGTTATTTAGAGGAATGTCTTGTTATTTAAAAGGGATGTCTTTTTATTTAGAGGGATGTCTTGTTATTTAGTGGGATGTCTTGTTATTTAGAGGGATGTCTTGTTATTTAGAGAGATGTCTTGTTATTTAAAGGGATGTCTTAATATTTAGAGGGATGTCTTGTTATTTAGAGGGATGTCTTAATATTTAGAGGGATGTCTTGTTATTTAGAGGGATGTCTTGTTATTTAGAGGGATTTCTTGTTTTTTTAAGGGTTGTCTTGTTATTTGGAGGGATGTCTTAATATTTAGAGGGATGTCTTGGTATTTAGAGGGATGTCATGTTATTTAGAGGGATGTCTTAATATTTAGCGGAATGTCTAGTTTATTAGAGGGATGTCTTGTTATTTAGAGGGATGTCTTGTTATTTAGAGGGATGTCTTGTTTTTTAGAGGGTTGTCTTGTTATTTGGAGGGATGTCTTGTTTTTTAGAGGGTTGTCTTGTAATTTAGATGGGATGTCTTGTTATTTAGAGGGATGTCTTGTTATTTACAGGTATGTCTTGTTATTTAGAGGGATGTCTTAATATTTAGAGGAATGTCTTGTTATATAGATGGATGTCTTGTTATTCAGACTGATGTCTTGTTTTTTAGAAGGTTATTTTGTTACTTGGAGGGATGTCTTGTTATTTAGAGGGATGTCTTGGTATTTGGAGGGATGTCTTGTTATTTAGAGGGATGTCTTGATATTTAGAGGGATGTCTTGTTTTTTAGAGATATGTCTTGTTATTTAGAGGGATTTTTTGTTTTTTAGAGGGTTGTCTTGTTATTTGGAGGGATGTCTTGTTATTTAGATTGATGTCTTAATATTTAGAGGGATGTCTTGTTTTTTAGAGGGATGTCTTGTTATTTAGAGGGATGTTTTGTTATTTAGAGGGATGTCTTGTTATTTAGAGGGATGTCTTGTTATTTAGAGGGATGTCTTGTTATTTAGAGGGATGTCTTGTTATTTGAAGGGATGTCTTAATATTTAGAGAGATGTCTTGTTATTTAGAGGGATGTCTTGTTATTTAGAGGGATGTCTTGTTATTTAGAGGGATGTCTTCATATTTGGAGGGATGTCTTGTTATTTAGAGGGATGTCTTGTTATTTGGAGGGAAGCTTTTTATTAAGAGGGATGTCTTATAATTTAGAGGGATGTCTTGTTATTTGGAGGTATGTCTTGTTATTTAGAGGGATGTCTTGTTATTTAGAGGGATGTCTTGGTATTTGGAGGGATGTCTCGTTATTTAGAGGGATGTCTTTTTATTTAGAGGGATGTCTTGTTATTTAGAGGGATGTCTTGTTATTTAGAGGGATGTCTTGTTTTTTAAAGGGTTGTCTTGTTTTTTGGAGGGATGTCTTAATATTTAGAGGGATGTCTTGGTATTTAAAAGGATGTCTTGTTATTTAGAGGGATGTCTTAATATTTAGCGGAATGTCTAGTTTATTAGAGGGATGTCTTGTTATTTAGAGGGATGTCTTGTTATTTAGAGGGATGTCTTGTTTTTTAGAGGGTTGTCTTGTTATTTGGAGGGATGTCTTGTTTTTTAGAGGGTTGTCTTGTAATTTAAATGGGATGTCTTGTTATTTAGAGGGATGTCTTGTTATTTACAGGTATGTATTGTTATTTAGAGGGATGTCTTAATATTTAGAGGAATGTCTTGTTATATAGATGGATGTCTTGTTATTTAGAGGGATGTCTTGTTTTTTAGAGGGTTATTTTGTTACTTGGAGGGATGTCTTGTTATTTAGAGGGATGTCTTGGTATTTGGAGAGATGTCTTGTTATTTAGAGGGATGTCTTGATATTTAGAGGGATGTCTTGTTTTTTAGAGATATGTCTTGTTATTTAGAGGGATTTTTTGTTTTTTAGAGGGTTGTCTTGTTATTTGAAGGGATGTCTTGTTATTTAGAGGGATGTCTTGTTATTTAGTGGGATGTCTTGTTATTTAGAGGGATGTCTTGTTATTTAGAGAGATGTCTTGTTATTTAAAAGGGATGTCTTGTTATTTAGAGGGATGTCTTGTTATTTAGTGGGATGTCTTGTTATTTAGAGGGATGTCTTGTTATTTAGAGAGATGTCTTGTTATTTAAAGGGATGTCTTAATATTTAGAGGGATGTCTAGTTTATTAGAGGGATGTCTTGTTCTTTAGAGTGATGTCTTGTTATTTAGAGGGATGTCTTGTTTTTTAGAGGGTTGTCTTGTTATTTGGAGGGATGTCTTGTTATTTAGAGGGATGTCTTGTTATTTAAAAGGGATGTCTTGCTATTTAGAGGGATGTCTTGTTATTTAGTGGGATGTCTTGTTATTTAGAGGGATGTCTTGTTATTTAGAGGGATGTCTTGTTATTTAGAGGGATGTCTTGTTTTTTGAAGGTTTGTCTTGTTATTTGGAGGGATGTCTTAATATTTAGAGGGATGTCTTGGTATTTGGAGGGATGTCTTGTTATTTAGAGGGATGTCTTAATATTTAGCGGAATGTCTAGTTTATTAGTGGGATGTCTTGTTCTTCAGAGGGTTGTCTTGTTATTTGGAGGGATGTCTTAATATTTAGAGGGATGTCTTAATATTTAGCGGAATGTCTAGTTTATTAGAGGGATGTCTTGTTCTTTAGAGGGTTGTCTTGTTATTTGGAGGGATGTTTTAATATTTAGAGGGATGTCTTGTTATTTAGAGGGATGTCTTGTTATTTAGAGGGATGTCTTGTTTTTTAAAGGGTTTTCTTGTTATTTGGAGGGATGTCTTAATATTTAGAGGGATGTCTTAATATTTAGCGGAATGTCTAGTTTATTAGAGGGATGTCTTGTTATTTAGAGGGATGTCTTGTTATTTAGAGGGATGTCTTGTTTTTTAGAGGGTTGTCTTGTTATTTGGAGGGATGTCTTGTTTTTTAGAGGGTAGTCTTGTAATTTAGATGGGATGTCTTGTTATTTAGAGGGATAAATAACAATAATAATTTGAGTTGTGATTTTATTTGGAGGGATGTCTTGTTATTTAGAGGGATGTCTTGTTATTTAGAGGAATGTCTTGTTATTTAAAAGGGATGTCTTGCTATTTAGAGGGATGTCTTGTTATTTAGTGGGATGTCTTGTTATTTAGAGGGATGTCTTGTTATTTAGAGGGATGTCTTGTTTTTTGAAGGTTTGTCTTGTTATTTGGAGGGATGTCTTAATATTTAGAGGGATGTCTTGGTATTTGGAGGGATGTCTTGTTATTTAGAGGGATGTCTTAATATTTAGCGGAATGTCTAGTTTATTAGAGGGATGTCTTGTTCTTTAGAGGGATGTCTTGTTATTTAGAGGGATGTCTTGTTTTTTAGAGGGTTGTCTTGTTATTTGGAGGGATGTCTTGTTTTTTAGAGGGTTGTCTTGTAATTTAGATGGGATGTCTTGTTATTTACAGGGATGTCTTAATATTTAGCGGAATGTCTTGTTTATTAGAGGGATGTCTTGCTATTTAGAGGGATGTCTTGTTATTTAGTGGGATGTCTTGTTATTTAGAGGGATGTCTTGTTATTTAGAGAGATGTCTTATTATTTAAAGGGATGTCTTAATATTTAGAGGGATGTCTTGTTATTTAGAGGGATGTCTTAATATTTAGAGGGATGTCTTGTTATTTGGAGGGATGTCTTAATATTTAGAGGGAGGTCTTGTTATGTAGAGGGATGTCTTAATATTTAGAGGGATGTCTTGTTCTTTAGAGGGATGTCTTGTTATTTAGAGGGATGTCTTGTTTTTTGAAGGGTTGTCTTGTTATTTGGAGGGATGTCTTAATATTTAGAGGGATGTCTTGGTATTTGGAGGGATGTCTTGTTATTTAGAGGGATGTCTTAATATTTAGCGGAATGTCTAGTTTATTAGAGGGATGTCTTGTTCTTTAGAGGGATGTCTTGTTATTTAGAGGGATGTCTTGTTTTTTAGAGGGTTGTCTTGTTATTTGGAGGGATGTCTTGTTTTTTAGAGGGTTGTCTTGTAATTTAGATGGGATGTCTTGTTATTTACAGGGATGTCTTGTTATTTAGAGAGATGTCTTGTTATTTAAAGGGATGTCTTAATATTTAGAGGGATGTCTTGTTATTTAGAGGGATGTCTTAATATTTAGAGGGATGTCTTAATATTTAGAGGGATGTCTTGTTATTTTGAGGGATGTCTTGTTTTTTGAAGGGATGTCTTGGTATTTGGAGGGATGTCTTGTTATTTAGAGGGATGTCTTAATATTTAGCGGAATGTCTAGTTTATTAGAGGGATGTCTTGTTCTTTAGAGGGATGTCTTGTTATTTAGAGGGATGTCTTGTTATTTAGAGAGATGTCTTGTTATTTAGAGGGATGTTTTGTTATTTAGAGGGATGTCTTGTTATTTAGAGGGATGTCTTAATATTTAGAGGGATGTCTTGTTATTTGGAGGGATGTCTTAATATTTAGAGGGATGTCTTGAAATTTAGAGGGATGTCTTGTTGTTTAGAGGGATGTCTTGTTTTTTGAAGGGTTGTCTTGTTATTTGGAGGGATGTCTTAATATTTAGAGGGGTGTCTTGGTATTTGGAGGGATGTCTTGTTATTTAGAGGGATGTCTTGTTATTTAGAGGAATGTCTTGTTATTTAAAAGGGATGTCTTGTTATTTAGTGGGATGTCTTGTTATTTAGAGAGATGTCTTGTTATTTGGAG